>NC_012870.2:79084934-80284934 GCF_000003195.3 Sorghum bicolor | reverse complement strand
ACACCACCAGACAATTCCCTAGAACACAGTGGCGGCTAAGACATGTTGTTTGTGAGGTGTCTCCTCTACATGCTTCAAGGACCATGTGTCGGCATGAGTAGCATCAGCATCCCGGTCTCGCTCCCTCTCTAGCACATTTATCTTTACACCCCTTCTCTCTCTCTAGCGAGAAAGGAGAAGAACCCTAAGCTTCTCCTCGTCACTAGATTGGAGCTAGTACACTACTACAAAATCCATTATCATCACCACACCCTTAATTATCACCTTCGTTTTTTTCTAGAACCGACGGCAAAAATATTTCACCGCAGATTTTCAGTCCAATAGGGCTGCACATAACTTGGGATTGGACCGATGACAAAAAATATTTTCACCACTAGATCATAACTCATTGTTTTATTACTGGAGGAGAAAACTGTTTTTACCACTGAATTGGTTGATCTAGCTGACCTTGAAGAAATAGCTGGCTAGTGCAAAATTGGATTATGTGTCCCACCCTGTGTGGCCAGTGTGTGGCCAAGGGCTTTTGGGTTGGCGTAGGAAAGGGAGGAAGGATGGATTGGTGTCACTTAAGGGGCTTTTGGTGTAAAAAACCCTTATATTATTGTTAAGAAAGAGAAGGGAGAAGAAACAGTGAAACTGAATACATAATAAGTGCCTAATGAGAGATTTGATAGCTGAAAGGTCCTAAATGGCTAAAGGTGGGTGAATAACCTATAAAAATTTCTACCAAATCACTAGCGCAACCGATGAGATAACTAAGTGACGATAATTGCATTTTACTCTAGTGCTAATCAAACAGCAAGCCACCTACCAATAGTTCTAGTATCTTATGATCACTAAGGCACATAATGGCTATGTCTCTACTTGACTTACTAGTTAGTGTGGGGGTTTAACTCCCTATACCCTCATGGCTCGACATAGGCCGCACCATTAGAGGTGGTCCGCCTCACAAGATGAAGACGTGCAACACATGATGGTAGTCGGTGTGCACCGCAAGACTACAAGAAGATATTATACCAAATAGGATACTTGTAACTCTGTCCCTTCGCATTATATAAAGAAAGGGCAGGGGTCCTCTAGAGGATAACTCAACTCAACAAATCATACTCATTACATCTCATATCATCAATACAATCAGACGTATAACGTAGGTATTACGCCATCACGGTGGCCGAACCTAGATAAAATCATTGTATGTGTCTTGCGTCACTATCTAGTTCGTAGCTTGTGCACCTGTATGTCGACAATCTACTACCTTGGGCATACCCCTAGACTGCCGACCATATTTCGTCGACAGTGGCTCGCCAAGTAGGGGGTCTGTGTACAGCTTCCCGGGCAAGTAGGAGGTGTGTGTACAGCTTCTCGGGCAAACCAGATGGTCATTATCCTTGACTTCACGACCGTGGCGGACGGCCTCACATTTACTGTAGACTAGATCACTTGGACCACCAGTTTCAACACCTTCGCCGCCACGACCATGGAGGAGGTGTAGACCCGATCAGCGTCGATCACTTCTTCACCGACATCGGCTATGGCTTCGACCACGCTGGCTACGGCTTCAATCACTCCAGCAACATCTCCGACAACGCCGACCTGCTCGAGCTATCGACCAAATTGTTTGGTCTACTTGGTATGACCACCTGTCATGTCATAATAATGATCACAACTAAGAACGGCGCTACAACAACCGCGACCACCGTTATGACAACACGTCAGAAAACTCGAGGGCCAGACAATTTTGTAGCCACCGAACAAACTTTTGTTCAAAGATAAGTGCACTTTAATATTTTATTTATTTTTGTCATAATATTTTGTATAATGTCCTTGATATGATTATCCTTTGAAACAGCTTTTTGGTTAGCCAACTAGTTTTTTTCCTTCTAGAGTCGGCACTGTCTCCGACTCCTCTCCACACATGCACGAGATCTGTCCTCTGCGTTCCGGGTGGTCGGCTGTAGTTCTCTGGTGAGGCTGGCAATCCTACGCGTGCCTAGGCTCCGTGCCTCATGCTCTAAATTGTTGGTCAGACCAAAGCTGGTGCAAGCTCTAGGATGAATTAACTACTTATGCTAATTAGTTTATTTATACATCATATAATACCTATTCTCTATATTTGTTTTTTCAAGAGCTTGGCCTAGTCAACAAGCTATGCTTGGGGACTTTCGATCTTTCCCTACACTGTGCTCAAGAAATGCTCCGACCACTGAACATGTTTATGTTCCCAACCACGCTCGGAGATTCGTCGACGAGTCCCTACGCTGTGCTAAGGGACTATGCTAACTACTGAGTACGTTTACATTCCCAACCACGCTCAGGGACTCCTCGATCACTCCCTACGCTATGCTCGAGGATTGCTTCGATCACCCTTCGACCACAGCGTGAGAATTGCTCTCCTCAATTACATATGAATTAGACTATATAATTGAGGGGCGATTTTAATTTTTTAGACCTTGCTACAAGGCTCATACTTCACCTTACAGCAAGCTCGGGGACTACATCGCTACGATGCACCTAGCGATGCATCTTAGTATTAGAATTTCTATGCGGAATTTTCTTTTTAGACCCTAGCACCATGTGGCTACGTCATTTACTGCCAGACTCGGGGACTAAGTGGACACACTTCACCTTACGGTGAATATGCTTGGTTTTTCAAACCCTACACTTTTTAGAAAAGTAAAATAGACACACTTCATAAGGAAAAAAAAAATCCTTTTTTCTCAAGAGAACCATACATTATTCGGACAACCAGCTTCTTTGGTGTCAATGGTGGTCGACCGTCTTCCGAGCTAGCTGAAATACTATAGCAACTGCTTGAGCAACTTTCCTACTGGTCGGAGACGTTAAGCCTCACTGATCAAAGAAGCTTAAGATGGCATGTCGCATCACAATACATGAAGCTCAGAGACTAGCTGTGGGGGTATAACTCCCTATACCCTCATGGCTTGATATGGGCCGCACCATCAAAGGTGGCCCAACTCACAAGATAAAGACTACAAGAAGATATTGTACCTAATATGATACTTTACTTGTAACTCTGTCCCTTTACAATATATAAAGGAGGAACAGAGGTCACCTAGAGGACAACTCAACTCAACAGGTCATAGTTATTACATCTCATATCATCAATACAATCGGACGCAGGACGTAGGTATTACGCCCTCATGACGGCCGAACCTAGATAAAATCCTTGTCTGTGTCTTGCGTCACCATCTAGTTCATAGCTTGTGCACCTGTTTGCCGACAATCTACTAGCTTGGGCATACCTCTAGGTAGACTACCAACCATATTTCGTCGATAGTTAGTTTGCTAATTAACTAACAACAATAAGAACAACTAGGCTAGCTACACTAACAAGTTACTACTACTCCACTAGGCAAGAATGAAAAAAATGAAATGCTCAAGTGATAGAGTAGTATACCGATCGTGGCAAGAGACAACAATACACAAGAATACCAACTGGAGACACAAATATTTTTCTCCCAAGGTTTACGTGCTTGTCGGCATGCTAGTACCTATTATGTCGACTGTTCACTTCCAACCCAACACAATGATCACCAGGAGTGGCCATGAACAATCATCAACTTGTGCGAACCTCCTCAAGCTGCTCCATGCAACAACTAGAATGATCCCCAAGTGCCACTAGATGAAATCAATTAAGCAAACACACTTTGGATCGGTCCCAACTCACATGGATGATGAATCAAAGAAATGAGTGGGAGAGGTTTGTCTTAGCTAACAAGGATGCAGCAATGATCAAAATACCCAAGAGAGTGAGCTAGAGCCCGTCAACATCTATTTATAGAGGCCCCATGCCTCAAATAGCCATTGTGCCCATGTAGGGGTGATTAGACCTATGTCTAGACCATCAACCCCAAGTCTGGCCCACCCTAGGAGTGAATCAACATGTGTTCAAATCCAACCGTTATGCGTGCTCAATGGTCACTAACTTGGTCTAGACCGGACGTGCACCACAGCGACTAGACTCCCTCACAGTGGAGTCCAGTAAACTCTAGTAAGCATCTAGAGCACTCCAATGAGTCTGGACTGAGTCTAGTCTGACCGATTCGACCCATGAATAGTAGGTTCTAGTTTGAAACTAGAGCATTCTATTATCCCCCAAATAATTCTTTGGACCCTGACCATGGTCAAGTTCTCAACCGGATCGAGTCTAGTCACTCTACTACTACTCACCTACACGCCCTCACCTCAACCAAACTCATAGAGATTGGTCTGAATGCTTGATCTGGTAGCGTCCAATCCGAGTGCTAAAGCCCACAGGCTAGGGTATGGTGCCGGACTGGACTCACCTAGGGTTGAGACCCCCTAAGCCTTTAGAGTTCTATTCATGAATCTTCTCCAAATCAACTCCAAGTTCTTCACCCTTGTGCATATGTGCCAACTCTAAGTATCTCAACACATACTACGTGAGTTAGCAACATTTTCAAAGTATTTTTAAGGGTGTTAAGTTAGCACACTAGGTCCTATTGCATATGCATGATCAACGACAACTAGTGGCACTTGATAATCGTTGTAACCATGATTTCTCCTCTTCATAGTAAAACCATCTATCTTAAATCCATTCACACCCTCTATGATGTGTTTTTATTAGTGAAACAAAAATATTATTTATACCTTTTCCTTTGTCTCCGTAGGTTTTTATTTTTCTCTTTATTATTTTCTAAGTTGGAGCACTTGACCTTCAAAATTTTCCATCTCCATCACCATGGACACCATCATCTAGCTCCATCACTTAAGGTATACCAACCTATCTTACATAACACTTATGACAAAGGTTAGTACACTTAAGATTTCATCAATTATCCAAAACCAAACTAGAGCTTTCAGAAGCCTTTTTTGTATAACAAAAGGATCCAAGGTGCGAGACAAAAGAGCCCTTGTTGTGTTGTCACACCCCGGGCATGACTCTTTCCAAAGCAAGCAAGCGACGTCTAGTTAAAGCAGAATGTGCTGATCTCTTTGGTGATATCTTGGCCAGCTTCCCTTATGTAGTGTACTAAAGGGCCTTGGTTCGACTGTGACCTTCCATAAAATGACCTAAGCGAGTGGTTCTAGGCCCACATCCACTGAGCTACATTCATTTGGACAAATCCCCCCAAATGATATAGGGAGTCAAGTGGACCATCCATCGCCTGGGGTAACAGAACTCTGAGGGCTTCTATAGGTATCCAGCGGGGGCATGCAAGCGCACCTGCTGGGTGTAGCCTCTGAGTCCCTGACTGATTAGTAGAATTAGTTAGGAGCTTAACTTCATCTTAAATAGCAAACTATAGTCTTATAAGGCTTGAAATCCTTGTGATGCTTTTCATACCACTGATAGTCTATTTTATGTTCAATGTAGTGGCAGTTGATTTCAAAGACAAACTGAGTGGTAATTATTAGGATTTGCCCAATCGCTTGCCCAAGAAGGAACGAAGGATGAGTCTCATTCTACATTGTGATGAATGTCTAGGTTTATGAGCAAACCAACAAAGATTAACTACCACACTTACATGACGACAAATAAATAACTAATTTACAAACAAACTAGCTACATTGGGCGTTATACAACACCAAGCTCTGACACATAGGCAAAGTTATGTCATAACCATGGATAACAACACCATGCCATATATTTATGTCGGCCCCTCATTTCTAAGAATCGTAGGTGCATTTGTACTTGAGCTAGGATCATGCACAAGTATGCACAAAAACAACAAATTTAGTACATAGCTAAAAAGAAAGGTTCTGAGCTTTATTGATATCTCTTACAACTGTAGCCCGGAGGGTGATGTTGTAGGCTTACAAAGCTAGCGGGAAACTACTACCATAGGATGGCACTTGTTCACGGTGGTCTCTAGTACACACTGTTCGCCTAAACGACTATTTAGACTATTTAAACGCCGTATAAATAGTACATAGTGGTACATTGTTTCCATTTAATTTAATCAGGCTTTGGGCCAAATCTATTGAAAATGGTCCATATATAGACCCATACCACAAATCTCAAGTGTCCCTAACGGTCTGTCAACAATATGACATGTATGGTCCTCTCTTCTAGACCGATCATTCATCTCTGCTTCCTTCCATTAAGTTGTCCGCAACGTGTGTGTAACGATGACGACGACGACATTTTCCAATGCAAAGACGAGAGAGACGAACAGGAGGGTAGGGGACGACATGAAAATGGCTGCCTCGGATCGCGGCGACACGAACAGGTGTGCAGTAGGGCCTCCCGGTCGTTGTCACTTCTGGCGACATATGGAACCACCTAACCGGCGGCCAAGAGCAAAGCTCGCTCGGACATGCATGCATGACCACCGTACCTCTCCGTCATCTCCGTCTCCGGTGCGTGCATGCAAGCTCGTCCCATCATAATATAAATACGAGCCCCAACAGGCTGCTCATTCATATTCATCGCCTCACAATTACATACATCACATACCATCCACCGATCGACGATCCAAGGAAGATGGGAGTGAACATGATGTCGTGGTCGATGCAGGTGGCGGTGGTGGTGGCGCTGGCGTTTCTGGTGGGCGGCGCATGGTGCGGTCCTCCTAAGGTTGCCCCGGGCAAGAACATCACGGCCACCTACGGCAGCGACTGGCTGGAAGCGAAGGCGACATGGTACGGCAAGCCGACGGGCGCCGGCCCCGACGACAACGGCGGCGCGTGCGGGTACAAGGATGTGAACAAGGCCCCCTTCAACAGCATGGGCGCGTGTGGCAACCTCCCCATCTTCAAGGACGGCCTCGGCTGCGGCTCTTGCTTTGAGATCAAGTGCAACAAGCCGGCCGAGTGCTCTGGTGAGGCCGTGGTGGTGCACATCACAGACATGAACTACGAGCAAATCGCCGCCTACCACTTCGATCTGGCCGGCACGGCGTTCGGCGCCATGGCCAAGAAGGGCGAGGAGGAGAAGCTGCGCAAGGCGGGCATCATCGACATGCAGTTTCGCCGGGTCAAGTGCAAGTACGGCGAAAAGGTCACCTTCCACGTGGAGAAGGGGAGCAACCCCAATTACCTGGCATTGCTGGTCAAGTATGTCGATGGTGACGGTGACGTTGTGGGGGTGGACATCAAGGAGAAGGGTGGCGACGCGTACCAGTCCCTTAAGCACTCCTGGGGCGCTGTCTGGAGGAAGGACAGCGACAAGCCCATCAAGTTCCCCGTCACTGTCCAAATCACCACCGAGGGAGGCACCAAGACTGCCTACGAAGACGTCATCCCCGAAGGCTGGAAGGCCGACACCACCTACACCGCCAAATAAGCTATCCAACAGATCTACGACTGCTCTGGTCTAGGTTGGATTGGATCGCAACTTCCCAAGCAATGCATTACACTTATGCATGGATTGATCCATGCATAATGCTTATTTTTTACTGCTGCTGTTGCGACGATGACGACGTCCTCCTTCATCCTCTCCATACGTAGCTAGAGTGAGGCTTCCATCGTCCTCTCCATATATAGCTTGGGCGAGACTCCATCCGCTTTGTTATATTAAAAAAAGAGAAGGGTGAAGAAACAAAGAGACCGGATAAATAATAAGTATCTAACGAGAGATTTGAGAGGCTTTTGTATGTAATAAAAGGAGAGTGAGACAAACAACAGGTGTCCATGGATCTCCCATGTAATCTCAATTTTATCATGCCTATATTTTAAGTGAATACACATTTTTTCAAGACTAACTGAAATTATGATACACACATATCGATTCTAGATGTATTCTTTGGTTTGGCCATGCTTAACCGTGGTCATTCTTTGAAGGTATTAAGGTACGACATTTATTCATGCGGCAAAACGTAAGCTTTCTAGTACTCTTGAATAAGATATATTTTGCATTATTGTGACACCTTCGCTGCTTCCATTAATTATGCAATTATTGAGATGGCATCATGTGCTAGACCAGTAATAAGCGTGGTAAGTGTTTTAATGATTTATGACAACTATATTATTGGAAAGGCACAACATGAGGGATATTGTGACTTTCAAGTATGATTGGTCTAACGAGAGGTGATTGCACAAATTTATGCTATAGTGTGGTTTGTTCATGAAACATATACATATAATTGTTTTGTTCACTTATGAAACCATAGAACTAGTTGCCTCAAATAAGCCATTGGAATAATGGTTGGAACGTAAAATGGACAATAGCAGCACAAATGATGTCATGTTTCCTCTACCACACACACTATGCTTGGACTTCTTATGTAATCCAATCCTAGTTTTATCGCCGCTACCTTTTTAAGAGAACACTTTTTTCTATGACTAATGTAACAACCGAGTGTGCATTGTGTTCATAACTATGATCACTACAAGAATTGCAACATAAAACTTACAATTTATAAGAAAAAACTATGTCAGCATGAGTATCATCAACACACACTCTCTGCCCCTCTCTAGCAAATTTATCTTTACACCCCTATATCTCTCTCTATCATGAAAGGATAAGAAGAAGAAGAAGAGGACGCCTATAGAAGCTTACCAAGGAGTTGTAGCAAGAAGCCCTAAGTCTCTCCCCGTTACTAGGTTGGAGCTAGGACACTAATATAGAATCCATTATCATCACTGCACCCTTGCTTATCACTATCATTTTTTCTAGAACCAATGACAAAAATATTTCACCGCTGGTTTTAAGTCTGAAAGGGCTACACATAACTTGGTATTGGACTGATGGCGAAAAATCTGAAATTTATTTTTATCACCAAATTAATTGATCTAGCTGACGTTAAAGAAATGGTTGGCTCGTGCAAAATTAGATTATGTGTGTCCCACCATGTGTGGCCATTGTGGGGGGCTTTTGGGCCAGCGTAGGAAAGAGAGGAAGAATGGATTAGTATCACATGTGGGCTGCTCTCCTTTGGCTGCTTCTCATTGGCCTATGAAAAATGATGGTACTCTTAGACATGTATTGTTCCTATGAAGCTTCTCAAGTACTAGCAGAATATCCCTTTGTTATATTTATATGCATTCATTCTTAATCCTAGAGGTAAGATGCGAGTTTGTATAATGCTTTTCAACTCCTTGCTAAGTTTATTGGTACTTATTAGGCTTCATATATTATTTTAGTGAAGTTAAGATCGAATTACATAAGTTGTGTAACAAGTATGAAAAGTGCAGCTAGGTCACAGAAGGCCTCACAACCAACAAGGCCTACATGTAAGAAAAAGCAAGCATGGGGCATAATTAATTCGCAAAAAAAAAAAGCATGGGGCATAATTTTTTGGAGTTCCTAGAATATGGTCTAGTTTCCTTCACCCATCTCTGCCAAGACTTCTTCATCTTCTAGATCTGCATTTGATTGTGTTACTTGTATTTGTCAAGACTTCTTCATCTTCTAGATCTGTATTTGATTGTGTTGCTTGTGTTTCTAAGCTGTCTGTGTACCTTTATAGAGGTTGATTTTTGACATCCTTCATTAGTGGCATGAGCACAAATTTACCTACCCGATTCTATGTATATTGGCTAAAGATGCCATGTTAGTTCTTGTTTAAATTATTTCTTTAGAGTTTTGCTTTAGTTTGGCGAGATTATTGAGGAGCAGCAACGGTGCTTGGCCGATTGCCCCCTAAATCAGTGGAGATATTGACCGTCATCAAGGACTTCGAGTTTGGAGACGCAAGAGCACAACATGCGGTTGAGTACAAAATAATTTGAAGTATCCTTCAAGAATCTCTAACTTGATTGAGATGAAGCTTCTATTGCTGCTAATGAGTGAGAGACAAATAGTGCAAGTGTTTACGCGCGCCTGTGAGATGAGACTGACATTGAGAGTTTGGTTTGTTAGACACTAAGACTTTGAACTATTGAACTTAGGAGTTGGATTGCACTCTTTTTTTTTTGTCTCGGATTTTCTTATGAGATGTGAGTTTTGACCTACAAATATTCTTAATGAGAGGCAACTAATGCTGGACGAAAAACTCGAAGCTCGTTAGCTCGCTCGGCTCGGCTCGTTAGGATAACGAGCCGACTCGAGCAAATCATCATCACTTATATTAATTTTGTATTACTTCATGTCTTACACTTAATAAATGGTTGATATATTAGCTTATATGAATATTTTGTTGGACTTAAGACAATTGGATATATTATTATTATTTTTAAGCTTTAGATAAATATAAATATTATATTATATATATATTCTTTTATACCAGGCTCGCGAGCTTAACGAGCCAGCTAGAGCTTTTAACGAACCGAGCCGAGCTGGCTTTCTAGCTCGTTAAGATAACGAGCCGAGCCGAGCTAGCTCGTTATCCTAACGAGCCAAAACAAACTGAGCTGAGCCGAGCCGAGCCGAGCTGGCTCGTTATCCAGCCTTAGAGGCAACCACCACTGTAAGTGAACAACTAAATAATATTTGCTATTTTGGTTTTATTTTGATTTGTTGCCTCTTATTATGAATTTTGATTATTGAATGAATGCTTCTGTAGAGACTCTAGATTGGTGAATTTGATTTTGGTAATGGTGAAGCTAAATGAAGAAAAATAAGATGCGACACTATTACTGGGCCTTGGGCCGACCGACATGCTGGTTGAAGTGGGCTACTCGGCCTGCCCTAGGCCAAAAGGGCTAGGCCTATATGGCCTTGATCGATCAGCATGACCTATCTAGTGGTTTTGTCTGGCCTTGTGCTGCTTCCACCCGGTCCATGCTCGGCCGTGTACGTGCCAGGTGACCTGATTGGCCGTCCTATAAATATATAACTCCGTCTAATCCACTACTAACTGTTACTGTGTTGGGTAGGATTCCAGCCAATGCACGGACACATGCATCGATCCATAATATCCATTTCTACACTAGCGCTACTACTTACTAGAAAGAAGATCAGGAGAGAAGGAAGGGAGAGACCAAATATATAATAAGTGTATATATGATGGAGATCTGAGAGGCCTATGCAAAAGGATCCGAACGCATAATATTATAATAGTGTCACATGCATGTACAAGGCTTAGCAGTTGGAACTGTTAATTTGTATTAACTTCAAATAATGACCATGCAATCGTGCAAGTCTCTGATGAGTAGTACGTACATCGCCCAACGGCTTGCTAGATCTCTCTGACATAAAGGTGCAACTGGGGCGATGGGCATGATGGACACGTCTAGGGCTCGTGCTCCCAGACCCAGACGTTGTGGCTGATGCGCGGATCCGCTGTGTACTCAGGTGAGAAGCGGACAAGATCAGTTGTCATCGCCGGACCTTCACGCGCGGCGCGGGCGACCTTGCCTCCAGCCACGACCACGAGCACCGCCAGGCCTGGCCGTCCCTCGCGAGTAGCAGTGGCCCGCCCTGCAACTTCTGCTCTGGACCGACAGCGTCTCCATGACTGGAGCGAGATCTTGCGATTCGACAACCGGCGTACTCTCTTATTGTGGTTGGACCATACACTCAAAATTTAAATTTTTTTTTTTCAAGCACATCGAATCTTGCGGCACATGCATAGAGTATTAAATATAGATAAAAAATAATTAATTATACAATTTGCCTATAATTTACAAGGCAAATCTTTTGAGCATAGTTAGTCATGATTAGACAATAATTATCAAATACAAACGAAAGTGCTATAGTATCAAAAAAAAAAAATTTCACCCAGAGAACTAAACAAGCCCTTAATTTGATATTATTTTTAGATAATTATAATTCTGGTTTCCCTTATTTGTAACAATTAACTAATGCTTGAATATATTTTGTACCAACAAGCAACATAGTAGGATACATGAATCATATTCATGCTTGATCATAGTTACATACAAGCATCAAATAATTTATAGATAGTGAAAATACAACCATTATATAAGCTGTCTCTGTGCTGAGTGTCCAGCACTCGACAAAGACTGACACTCGGCAACGAGTCTCTATGCCAAGTGTCCAGCACTCGGCAAAGATGGCCGTAGGTGACGGCCGTCTGTCTTTGCCGACTGTCCACCGTCTTGCATTCGACAAAGATTTTATTTTTTTAATAAATTCTTTGCCGAGTGTTCCGACCCCGACACTCGGCAAAGAAATTTTTTATTTTTTTATTTACTTCTTTGCCGAGTGTCTCGGTCCTGGCACTCAGCAAAGAAATTTTTTATTTTTTTGTAATTACTTCTTTGCCGAGTGCCCCTCCTTCCACTCCGCAAATATTTTAATTTTTTAATAAATTCTTTGCCAAGTGCCGCGGCTCCGGCACTCGGCAAAGAATTTTTTTTATTTTTTAATTACTTCTTTGTCAAGTGCCCCCCTTGGCACTCGGTAAATATTTTTTTTAATAAATTCTTTGCCGAGTGTCCTAGACTCGGTACTCGGCAAAGAATTTTTTTATTTTTTTAGTTACTTCTTTGCCGAGTGCCTCCTCCTACACTCGGCAAAGATTATAATTTTTTATTTTTTTGCACCTAATTTTTTTCCGTAGCCTACCATAGTACCTGCAACTGCATATTCAAATTTGATGCACTTTTTTGTATTTTTTGCTATATTTCTTGAATTAATTTTATTTCATTGAATTATTTTGAAAAATGCAAATTTGAAATGCACCGGCATCGAAATAATGAATCTAGAGATTTAAAAAATGATATTAAAGTTAGCGAATGTCGTGTGAGGCCGTATCCAGGAACTACACGGAAATTTCTAATATCTTGTTCATGAAACATTAAGGAAAACTTGCGGATAAAGTATTTTTAAATTCTATAAAATTCAAACGAATTAAGAAAATGATGAAACTTTAGGAAATATCATTATATCATATGTGGAGACTATGATAAAAATTTAAGAAGGTTAGGTACACGTTGTCACGTACAATGCTTAGAAACCACAATACCACCCACACATCTCACATGTGTAGATTTCTAAGCATCATACGACCAAACGTGCGTGAATTATTTTTAGTTTTTTTATTATAGCCTACACATGTAATATCGTGATGTCTTTGACAAGTTTCATGATTTTCGAACTTCGTTTGTATTTTATACAATTAAAAAACTATTTGCCCGTAAGTTTGGGGTTATGTTTTGTGTCTAAGATGTTCAAAATTTTTTGGTTGTTCCTGGATATGGCTTCAAAGTACACTCTAAGTAACGCGAATATCATTTTTTTGAATCATTAAATTACATTATTCGAGGCATCTGTAGTTCAAACTTACATTTTCTAAAAAACACAATTAAATTAAATAAATTAAATAAATATATCAATAATATCGAGAAATGTGCCAAATTTAAATATGCACTCTAAAAATACTATGTAAAGCTAGTAAACAAGTTTTGGTTATTCCTTCATATGATAAAGTAAAAGTATATAATGTTTGTTTTGGTTTTTTCTTCATATGATAAAGTAAAAGTAATTTTGTTCAAAAATCTTATATCTCTCTCTTGTAGTTTATGTTAGAATCACCATGTCAGATGAACATATGACCAAACGACGAAAATAAACTTTGTAGATCTTGAGATGTCATGCAAAACTGCGTTTGAATTTGAAAATTTTAAAATTCAATTTTTCAAATGTTCTCGGATGAAAAAACAATGAAAATAAACTTTTTTAATCTCAAAAGGTTATGAAACTTTATAGTTGGCAACTTTTTCATTTGAATCCATCTTATCATGCAAAACTGCGTTTGAATTTAAAAATTTAAAATTTGAATTTCGTAAATGACCTTAGATGGAGAAACTTTCTAAACAAAAAGTGTAGATCTCGAAAAGTTATGAAACTTTATAGTTGATACCTTTTTATAATTCAAATTAATTTAAGATCTCAAACAAGCAATTTACACTTGGTTTAGTATAATATGTGGGGAACCTAATGATTTATATATGTACACATGTGAGTATGTAGTGTAGTGGTTAGAGGAGGTACCGCGCAAGGGAGAGTGCTGTGACTTGTGACTTCGACGAAGACAGGCGGGTGCTGGCTGGTGGGGGCCTTCTTTGATTAATTTTTTCTCTCATTTTTCTGTATTTTGTCGTTTCGAACTCGTACTGATTAAAGTTTTGTCGAGTATGGCATTCGGCAAAGCCTTTATCGAGTGTAATGTGGGCTTTGCCTTCTGCCCCCTTAGACACTGGGCAAAGAAGCCAAATCCAATAGAGCGTGGAGAGGCCAGACAATCGAACCGAGAGTCTCTTAACTAATCTTCGGATCAGATCGATCGTGACAAAGGACACTTGGGCCAGTGACTCTTCGGCTCATATCAGTCGTGACAAAGGACACTCGGCCTAGTGACACGAGATAGTCAATATAATAGGCTCAACAGTCAGATTAACCTACAATGCACACACTCGGACCATGTTGATCCAAATATATATGCGCTCAGCCATCTAAGCTGAGTCGTAACTCTATATAAACACTTGCACAATTTTGAGTATCAAGAGGAGTGCCTTGGATCGTGGCGAGACGAACAGCTGCAGGGGCGCCCGTGGTCATCGATATCTCTTATTAGCTTGTTGTTACGGTACGCAAAGCAAAGCTCGCTCGTCCTCTCCTATTCATAATCTCCCCGGCCGGTGTGCATGCATGCACGCGTGTCCATAATATAAATAGGAGCCCCGGCCGCCTGCTAGCTCATTCATATTCATCGCATCGTAGTTACATTACATACCATCCACCAAACGATCAAAGGAAGATGGGAGCGAACATGATGTCGTGGTCGATGCAGGTGGCGTTGGTGGTGGCGCTGGCGTTTCTGGTGGGCGGCGCATGGTGCGGTCCTCCCAAGGTTGCCCCGGGCAAGAACATCACGGCCACCTACGGCAGCGACTGGCTGGAAGCGAAGGCAACATGGTACGGTAAGCCAACAGGCGCCGGCCCCGACGACAACGGCGGCGCATGTGGTTACAAGGATGTGAACAAGGCCCCCTTCAACAGCATGGGCGCGTGCGGCAACCTCCCCATCTTCAAGGACGGCCTCGGCTGCGGCTCCTGCTTTGAGATCAAGTGTGACAAGCCGGCCGAGTGCTCCGGCGAGGCCGTGGTGGTGCACATCACGGACATGAACTACGAGCAAATCGCCGCCTACCACTTCGACCTGGCCGGCACGGCGTTCGGCGCCATGGCCAAGAAGGGCGAGGAGGAGAAGCTGCGCAAGGCGGGCATCATCGACATGAAGTTCCGCCGGGTCAAGTGCAAGTACGGTGAAAAGGTCACCTTCCACGTGGAGAAGGGGAGCAACCCCAACTACCTGGCTCTGTTGGTCAAGTACGTCGACGGCGACGGTGACGTTGTGGGGGTGGACATCAAGGAGAAGGGTGGCGACGCGTACCAGCCCCTCAAGCACTCCTGGGGCGCTATCTGGAGGAAGGACAGCGACAAGCCAATCAAGTTTCCCGTCACCGTCCAAATCACCACCGAGGGAGGCACCAAGACCGCCTACGAAGACGTCATCCCCGAAGGCTGGAAGGCCGACACCACCTACACCGCCAAATAAACTGTCCAACAGACCTAACGCTGCTCTGGGCTCGGTTGGATTGGATCCCAACTTCCCAAGCAATGCATTACACTTACGCATGCATCGATCCATGCACAATATCTATTTTTTTACTGCTGCTACTGCTACGACAATGTCCTCCTTTGTCCTCTCCATATATAGCTAGAGTCAGGCTCCGCTCTCTTATATTATTATTATATAAGATAAGAAATAGGAGAGAGAGGAGAGAGAGACCGAGTACATAATAAGTGTCTAATTAAAGAGAGATTTGAGAGGCCTTTATTTTGTATATAATAAAGAATCCAAGGAGTGAGGCAAACAGCAACAAAAATGCGTTGTACTGTCCATGGATAACCATGTAATCTCAATTATACCATGTCTACATTTTAATAGAATACACACTTTTTAATGATTAATTGAAATTTATGATAAGCATTCTAGATGTATTCTTTGCTTTGCCAGCCTTAACCGCGGCCATTCTTTGAAGGTAAGGTTCAATATTTTCATTCATGCTACAAAATATAAGCTTTCTACTCTTTAATAAGATGAACTTTTCATTATTACGACACCTTCCCCGCTTACATTAATTATGCAATTCCCAACATTAAGATGGTGTCATGTATGCATCTAGACCACTAGGTAATAAGCGTGGTAATTGTTTCGATGATTTATAACAACTATATTATTGGAAAGGCACAACATGAGGGATATGATTGATCTAACGAGGCGATTGCACAAATTTATGTTACAGTTTGGTTTGTTCATGCAACAGATACCTATCATCGTGCAAGAGCCTCTAGACTTGTGATTAAAGCGCCTCAGTAGTATCCAGGGAGCCTAAGTTTAACTCCTTGTGGAAGCAAATTTAAAAGGTCTAGAATAAGCATAATTAAAAAACAGATTGTGGTTTCCCTACTGAGTTCGAAAAAAACAGATATATATCATCATTTTGCTCACTTATGAGACCATAGAACTACTTATCTCAAAGAAACCATTGGAATGGTTGGAACATAAAATAGACTTAGGAGGACTGAATTGGATCCGAGGCGCTAAACAATAGCACAAATGATCTCGTGTTTCCTGTCACACCCATATTTTAAGAACAAAATAGGATGCATAAAAGACTCATATGTGCACCAGGAATAGTCGCACACATAAGTAGACAAATCTCAAATGTACCATCGCAGTGTTTATTACATAGCGGAACATAATAAATCATATAGTCTTATACATAAATGATAGCAAGATGTAAACAACGCTCTCGACGGAAGCTCCACACAGAGACACAGAGACACTGTTGACTGGTTGACTCCAAACCTAGTACTCATAACGGTAGTCCTTATTCCAGTCATCTTCATTATCATATCCTGAGGTGTTGGGAAATTGCAAGAGTGAGCATATATCGTACTCAACAAGTATAACCAGGGGTTTATGAGGCTCAAATAGCTGACACAGGTTTGACTGTATTTAGCTTTTAATAGTTGATAGCATGTTTAATCATTGAATAGCAAATATCAAGGTAGCATAATTAATCCCATAACCACATGATCAATGTATACAAGAATTAAGAATAACACATATAAACAACATAATAAACCATCATTTATTATCATTATTCACGTTCATCAGTGTCCATCTATTCCGTCAGTTTTTCGGGCCGCCCGTATCCGTGGGCACGACTAGTATACCAGATTTAACACTCTGCAGAGGTTGTACATCTTTACCCATGAGTCATGATTTACCCTTTCGCCCGAGGTAGCTAGTCTCTTAACCCCCTTCCTAGGGAGGTCGGCAGGGATCACTATGAAGCTTTTCAAAAGTTCGTCTAACATGTTAGGGCCGCAAGGTTTCCTTCGCGAGCAGATATAGATACCCCCTTCCGAATGGCACAATGACGCGCAGCCTATACACATAGGGACAGGGACTCACACTATACCCGTGTCAGTTCAGCCCCTCTAGCGCCCTTTCGGGTAACCGCTAACAAGCTAGAAAAGGTCTTCATACTGAGCTAAAGCCAGAGCCATATAGCCCTCATGGTTGTACGAGTTGTCCCAGCTTTTGCCAAGGGATAAGTCCTTATAGAGGGTCAAGATCAATCCAGCAAAAGCCAGAGTTCTTTCCACCCTTTATATTCAAGTTGCTAGAAAGTTTATTTTATTGTTTATTGTATATTCAAATATTCATGTTACAAGATCATGGATTAATAATCAAGCACTAGCAAGAACTACCCAAATGCAAATCCAAATAGGTAACAAGGAATTCAGGATAACAATCATCTATGATTTTGCTAAGGTCATCAAGGTGGACATATGCATATGATCAATATTGTATTAATTGTGTATGGGTAACAAGGATAATCTCAAGTTATACTTGCCTTGATCAAAGCTCTTCTGAGCCTGCTGGTCCTCAAAGGGTTGGTCTTGATCACCAACGTACGGCTCACCGTCTATTCCCAAACATCAATCAACAACACACAATCCAATGGAGACAATCATACACAAAGTAAACAAGATATAATTAGAAAATTACACCAAACAATGGTAAAACAAAGATAAAAGTTTATCAAAATTTTCTTCGCAGCGCTACGATCACATAAACGTAAAGTTCACGAAAATCAGAATTAAAACGGAGAAGTTATGCATTTTCCAAGATTTCCTATAGAGAAATAATTAATTAAATAATACCAGGAAATTAAAAAGTTTCAAAACAGAGAATAAATAATTCTAACATGTAGAGCTTGTAAATACGAATCTAACGAAATTTGAATGGACAAAAACGGAGTTAATATGAGCATTTTATAAGCAAAACAAAATCAATGGCATTTCTGTAAATAGTGAAAGCGTAAATTGATTCAAACCGACGAAAATACGCTTTTGGAAAATAAAAACGTAAACCAGCGAATGCGTAATGGACGGCGGGTTGATTCCTCAGATCCTGGTGGTCTCTTTAGCAAAAATGACCCGAAGGGGTAAGTTCTATTTGCGGCCATCGATTCTCGATCTGACGGCCGAGATCGCTCCCAGGGGACTCCGCGGCGGGCCGGCCGTCTCCCAGAAGTCCGGCGCGGCGGCGCCATGGGAGAGGCTCGCCGGAGTTGGTCGTTTTCGTGATTCCGAGCACGAGAAAGAAAAAGGACTACACCGGGCGGAGGAGAAACTCATGGCAGACTCACCTAGGGCCTTAGCTCGAACCGGGAGAGAGCGGAACGCTCGGTTCACGGTGAGGAAGAAAATCTCGCTCGGCGAGATCCAGTCCGCGATGCACGAGACGGTTAGGGTTGCTTCCGGTGGCCAATATGCAAAAGGGAGCCTGCGGGGTGGCGCTGCCACTTTATAGGGCTCGGTTTTGTACTTAGGGCGAGGAAATCCCGAAGAATCCGGGTGGGTTTGCTCCCCGGCCGTGTCCTGCTCGGTGACGACGCGGAGGAGATGAACAGGACGCTGCCACGCGGGCCCGGGGTGCCAGTGAAAGAAAGGGCGGGGCCCAGCTGTCGGTCGGTGAAGCGAGAGGGGAGGGGAGTGCGTCCGTGCGCGGCCTGACTTGTTGCTGGGCTGTGACATGGGCCAAGGGGGGAAAGTCAGGGGGTCGGGTGGGCTGCGGGGAAAAGAGGAGGGCCTCGGCCAGCAGGCCATCAGGCCGAGGGCGGCTGTTTCCTTTTCTTTTTTTTTCCATTTTATTTCCAAAGCCTTTTCCAAGAGAATTTTGAATGTGAAAAATAAATTCTCTCCAAAAACAACAAGCATAGAATAAAATATGCTCCAGCATGAATGCAAGGCATGTTCCTAAAACTTATGATAAATTTTATTTTCCATAAAAATTATTTAAGTGCTAAATTTAAATGCTCACAAAATACTTAATTAAATCAAATTAAATCCTATCAATTGAAATCCGATTTTTGGGTGTTACATTTCCTCTACCACCCACACTGTCCTAGGATTTTTTTTTATGTAATCCAATCCCAATTTTCTTGTGGCTACCTTTTTAAGAGAACACTTTTTCTATGACTAATGTAACAACAGAGTGTGCATTATGTTCATAACCATGATCATTATGAGAATTGCAACATAAAACTTCTAACTTATAAGAAAAAAACTATGTGTTATGCATTGTTGAACTGTTAAATCTGTGCACTGTGAACAGTTGGGCAAATGCTTTGTTTGTTGGCCGGAGTGGTGCACCAATGGATGGTCTAGTAGTGACACCACCGGACAGATCCCTAGTTATAGTGGAGAATAAGACATGTTGTTTGTGAGGTGTCTCCTCTACACCCTTCAAGGACCAGATGTTAGCACAAGTAGCATCAGCATCCCCATCTTGCTCCCTCTCTAGCATCAGCATCCCTGTCTGGGTGTAAAGATAAATGTGCTAGAGAGGGAGCAAGATGGGGATGCTGATGCTACTTGTGCTAACATCTGGTCCTTGAAGGGTGTAGAGGAGATACCTCACAAACAACATGTCTTACTCTCCACTATAACTAGGGATCTGTCCGGTGGTGTCACTACTAGACCATCCATCGGTGCACCACTCCGGCCAACAAACAAAGCATTTGCCCAACTGTTCACAGTGCGCAGATTTAACAGTTCAACAATGCATAACACATAGTTTTTTTTCTTATAAGTTAGAAGTTTTATGTTGCAATTCTCATAATGATCATGGTTATGAACATAATGCACACTCTGTTGTTACATTAGTCATAGAAAAAGTGTTCTCTTAAAAAGGTAGCCACAAGAAAATTGGGATTGAATTACATAAAAAAAATCCTAGGACAGTGTGGGTGGTAGAGGAAACACGAAATCATTTGTGCTATTGTTTAGCTCCTCGGATCCAATTCAATCCTCCTAAGTCTATTTTATGTTCCAACCATTCCAATGGTTTCTTTGAGATAAGTAGTTCTATGGTCTCATAAGTAAGCAAAATGATGATATGTATCTGTTTTTTTCTGAACTCAGTAGGAAAACCACAACCTGTTTTTTAATTATGTTTATTCTAGACCTTTTTAATTTGCTTCCACAGGCAGTCAAACTTAGGCTCCCTGGATACTACTGAGGCGCTCTAATCACTAGTCTAGAGGCCCTTGCACGATGATAGATATCTGTTGCATGAACAAACCAAACTGTAACATAAATTTGTGCAATCGACTCGTTAGATCAATCATATTTGAAAGCTATAATATCCCTCATGTTGTGCCTTTCCAATAATATAGTTGTTATAAATCATCGAAACAATTACCACGCTTATTACCTAGTGGTCTAGATGCATACATGACGCCATCTTAATGTTGGAAATTGCATAATTAATGCAAGCGGTGAAGGTGTCGTAATAATGGAAAGTTCATCTTATTAAAGAGTAGAAAGCTTATATTTTGTAGCATGAATGAAATTATTGTACCTTATCTTCGAAGAATGGCCACGGTTAGGGCTGGCAAAGCAAAGAATACATCTAGAATGCTTATCATAAATTTCAATTAATCATTAAAAAGTGTGTATTCTATTAAAATGTAGACATGGTATAATTGAGATTACATGGAGATCCATGGACAGTACAACGCATTTTTGTTGCTGTTTGCCTCACTCCTTGGATTCTTTATTATATACAAAATAAAGGCCTCTCAAATCTCTCTTTAATTAGACACTTATTATGTACTCGGTCTCTCTCCTCTCTCTCCTATTTCTTATCTTATATAATAATAATATAAGAGAGCGGAGCTTGACTCTAGCTATATATGGAGAGGACAAAGGAGGACATTGTCGTAGCAGTAGCAACAGTAAAAAAATAGATATTGTGCATGGATCGATGCATGCGTAAGTGTAATGCATTGCTTGGGAAGTTGGGATCCAATCCAACCGAGCCCAGAGCAGCGTTAGGTCTGTTGGACAGTTTATTTGGCGGTGTAGGTGGTGTCGGCCTTCCAGCCTTCGGGGATGACGTCTTCGTAGGCGGTCTTGGTGCCTCCCTCGGTGGTGATTTGGACGGTGACGGGAAACTTGATTGGCTTGTCGCTGTCCTTCCTCCAGATAGCGCCCCAGGAGTGCTTGAGGGGCTGGTACGCGTCGCCACCCTTCTCCTTGATGTCCACCCCCACAACGTCACCGTCGCCGTCGACGTACTTGACCAACAGAGCCAGGTAGTTGGGGTTGCTCCCCTTCTCCACGTGGAAGGTGACCTTTTCGCCGTACTTGCACTTGACCCGGCGGAACTTCATGTCGATGATGCCCGCCTTGCGCAGCTTCTCCTCCTCGCCCTTCTTGGCCATGGCGCCGAACGCCGTGCCGGCCAGGTCGAAGTGGTAGGCGGCGATTTGCTCGTAGTTCATGTCCGTGATGTGCACCACCACGGCCTCGCCGGAGCACTCGGCCGGCTTGTCACACTTGATCTCAAAGCAGGAGCCGCAGCCGAGGCCGTCCTTGAAGATGGGGAGGTTGCCGCACGCGCCCATGCTGTTGAAGGGGGCCTTGTTCACATCCTTGTAACCACATGCGCCGCCGTTGTCGTCGGGGCCGGCGCCTGTTGGCTTACCGTACCATGTTGCCTTCGCTTCCAGCCAGTCGCTGCCGTAGGTGGCCGTGATGTTCTTGCCCGGGGCAACCTTGGGAGGACCGCACCATGCGCCGCCCACCAGAAACGCCAGCGCCACCACCAACGCCACCTGCATCGACCACGACATCATGTTCACTCCCATCTTCCTTCGATCGTTTGGTGGATGGTATGTAATGTAACTGCGATGCGATGAATATGAATGAGCAGGCGGCCGGAGCTCGTATTTATATTATGGTCACGCGCGCATGCATGCACACCGGCCGGGGAGATTATGGATAGGAGAGGACGAGCGAGCTTTGCTTTGCGTACCGTAACAACAAGCTAATAAGGGATATCGATGACCACGGGCGCCCCTGCAGCTGTTCGTCTCGGCGCGATCCAAGGCACTCCTCTTGATACTCAAAATTGTGCAAGTGTTTATATAGGTGTTCAAGGCACACCTATAGAATGCATAACTTTTGCATCCTAGCTTCATTCTTATTAGGTGAAACCACTTCTAAAATCCACCTAAAATCTAGCTGTATGCATTCATGCTAGTGCAACCATATTGTTCTATGTTTTCTTGTCTTCTTTTCTTTTGGGTTAGAAGTAGTATTATTCGATAGCTATGCTAATAGACGATGGTGACTACCGGGAAAGCAAGGACCCTAACTACGAGATTGTGTCAAAAGAAGTCAACAGTGAAGGCATAGCTCCCCTCTACCATCTTGCTTAACTAACTATAAATGAATAATTAGCTTAATTATTATCCTGAAATATGAGCTCGAATATTATGAAATGAATAATGTTGAATTAAGATAAATGGTTATTTGGTTATTTTATGAGCTCCATGACATAGACGAACTAAAGGATAATAATTAATGGAACTTAAAACTTAGTAATTAAACATGAAACTAAACACCAACACGGGTGAGTGGGGATAGCTTATGCGGGATAAGTTATCTTGGCAGGAATGGCTAGATAGGGTTCCTAGGGCGATGCTCGCTTCGGTCACATAAGGACAGATTCATAGTCCCTCTCGCCTAGTGTGATGTTACGTATAGCCACATGTCTATATGGGTAGACTTGATCTCACCCCGTTGGGCGGAAGTATAATTTCTACCAGGAGGTCGGTGTATGCTATGTGATCTTCCATGGTCCGATTGGTGTGGATGCTAGGTGATCTTCCACGCTAAGCCCCTTGATTTTTGGCCGTGTTCGAGCCCTTGAATATTATTGACCATTTTGATGATTTGGTATCATCGACATTGATTTGATGGGATGATATGGTATCCTCCTGAGTTTTAGTATGTTTTCTGAACCCTAAGAAGTCATGGTAGAGTTATATGAAAGTCTAGGGTAGCACCCAAGCCTATTTCGTCCACTGATCATGGAAGGGATTGTGCCTATCATGTGGGGAAATTTGTACACCTCTGCAGAGTTACTCAAATCTATTTGAATAGCCATATCCTTGGAATGAGCAGATGCTAAGATGGGATACTATGATTAGCTTAACTTTTTGTGTAATGAAACTAGTAACTAACATGAGATAACACTAACCTGAGGATTAGCTGGGAAGGTAGTGCTCCACTAGGACCCAACCCTTAATTATAATCACCACCACACCTCTATTTCCACCCTATGGTTAGGGCTTGCTGAGTACATATAAGTACTCACATGTTGTTGACCATAGACTTTGGCGCTGAGGAAGACCAAGGCCATGACGAGGAAGTGCACCACGAAGATTAGGAGTTACGTGAAGAGTCCAAATGCAGGAGATGACATTCGAGCTAGGGTTTTGGCCATGCTCGAGCTTGCCTATGGAATAGGTTATCGATATGTTGTATAATCCCATGGTACTAGAGACCACCGTGAATAAGTGCCACCCTATGGCAGTAGTTTCCTGCTAGCTCTATAAACCTACAACTTCACCCTCCAGGTTACAGATGTAAGAGATATCAATAAGGCTCGGGGCCTTTCTTTTTAGCTATGTACTAAATTTGTTGTTTTTCTGCATACTTGTGCATGATCCTAGCACAAGTACAAATGCACCTAGGAATCTTAGAAATGAGGGGCTGACATATATATATGGCATGGTGTTGTTATCCATGGTTATGACATAACGTTGCCCATGTGAAGGAGCTTGGTGTTGTATGAGGCCCAATGTAGCTAGCTTGCTTGTTGTGGTTTTAGCTAGTTTGTATGTAATTTAGTCATTTATTTATTGACATGTAAGTGTGATAGTTAATCTTTGTTGGTTTGCTTATAAACCTAGACATTTGTCACAATGTAGAACGAGGGTCATCCTCCACTCCTTCTTGGGCAAGCAATTGGGAAAATCCTAATAATTACCACTCATTTTGTCTTTGAAATCAACTACCACTACATGAACATAAAATAGACTATCAGTGGTATGAAAAGCATCACAAGTATTTCAAGCCTTATAAGACCATAGTTTGCTATTTAAGATGAAGTTAAGCTCCTAACTAATTCTACTAATCAAATAGGGACTCAGGGGCTACACCTAGCAGGTGTGCTCACATGCCCTCGCTAGATACCTATAGAAGCCCTTAGAGTTCTATTACCCTAGGTGATGGATGGTTGTTGGCACTTCTTAGCAACACTAGCAGAGGACATAGGTTAACTACTATCCTAGTAATGGTACTAGAAGCATTAGGTCGGTAGTTCTTAGCTACACCTAAGGTGAGGCTAGAGTTGGCTAGTCTACAAATGCCTAGTGGGGTTGTCAGTCCTGACACTAGTAGGGCTAACAAGAGTGATTGCGATCTACCTAGATAAATGGGATCTACAAGCGCACAGAACTATCGTGTGTAGCACTTCGCCTGGTGAGTAACCAGGTGTCAATTTGTAATTTTCCAAAGGAAGGCTAGGGGGATGTTGTCGAGTTGGGTAAGAATGGATGATTGGAGTTAGGATTGGTAAGGAATGGGTTGGCTAGCAAGAATGGATGGATGGGTAATCAATATGAAATAAAAGATAACCAAACTAACCTACCAACTAACCTAAGGGGGTTAAAAGATAAATAAGAGTGGTAGTAGATTTAGGGGACTCAGTAAAAGGATAGCACTAGTTATTCAAGTCAAGCAAAGAGGCGTACTCATCCTGAACTCACCGTATGGTTGATCAGGCATGAAGAACAACGAGCCTTACGTTTTAAGAACTAGACCGAACATAGGGGAATACGTAGGCAATCAGGGCTGTCACCACCTGGTGCTACCCTAGCTATCCGTGGGTCTAGCCATATCTGAATGTAAGCCTATAGCCTAAGCACCGCACTTAATCTATATTCCTACTATATTTACCCGAGCTCTGGAGTAAAGACACCCTAACTAGATGACAGAGCAATTCCTTAGCTTGAACAACTAACACTAAACTAACCAAGCAATTATCCCAACACAATCAAGAACCTAAGCTCACTAATGATATGATCACTATAAACTAAGTACTTAAAAGGTAAACAATCAATATAGTACTCAAACACTAAAAGTAAATGATAAATAATAAATGAGTACTAAGATAGAAAAGGTATAATACTAGAGTGGAGACGAGAAAGACTCTTCCTGTCTCCAAGCTAAGCTACATCTGGTTACTCTTCCTGCTTACAACTTCGAGCTACTTGAGCTACGCTAAGCTGGGGGGCAGAGAGGCTACGGAGCTGAGATGGCTACCTAAGCGAGGGAGCTACTACACTAACACATGCTCTAAGCTCTATGCTATGCTTGAGCCTTTTCTTGTGTTCTCTTCTTTTTTCCCTTCCCTGAAACAGGTGCCGAGGGGGTCCTTTTATAGGCCAGGGACATGGGCCTAGAACCGCTCGCTTAGGTCATTTTATGGAAGGTCTCAGTCGAACCAAGGCCCTTTGATACACTACAAAAGGGAAGCTGGCCAAGATATCACCAAAGAGATCAGCACACCAGAGGGACACCTTGAATGTTCTGAGTGGCGCCTATCATGGAACATCCCTCTAACACCTAAGGATGAGCACTATAGTGTGAGCTTTAGCAGGGTTGTTGGTTGTTTCATGCTTTAACTAGACTCCGCTTGCTTGCTTTGGAAAGAGTCATGCCCGGGGTGTGACAACACAACAAGGGCTCCTTTGTCTCGCACCTTGGATCCTTTTGTTATACAAAAAAGGCTTATGAAAGCCCTAGTTTGGTTTTGGATAATTGATAAAATCTAAGTGTACTAACCTTTGTCATAAGTGTTATGTAAGATAGGTTGGTACACCCTAAGTGATGGAGCTAGATGATGGTGTCCATGGTGATGGAGATGGACAAATTTGAAGATCAAGTGCTCCAACTTAGAAACAAAGAAAAAGAAAAATAAAAACCTATGGAGACTAAGAGAAAGGTATAAATAAAATTTTTGTTTCACTAATCAAAACACATCATAGAGGGTGTGATTGGACTTAACATAGATAGTTGTACTATGAAGAGGGGAAAATCATGGTCACAATGATTATCAAGTGCCACTAGGTGTTGTTGATCATGCATATGCATTAGGACCTAGTGTGCTAACTTAACACCCTTAAAATACTTTGAAAATGTTGCTAACTCACGTACACATGTGTTGAGATACTTGGAGTTGGCACACATGCACATGGTGAAGAACTTGGAGTTGATTTGGAGAAGATTCTTGAATCGGACTCTGAAGGCTTATGGGGTCTGGACCCTAGGTGAGTCCAGTCCGGCACCATACCCTACCAGATTAGGCATTCAGACCAATCTCTGTGAGTTCGGTTGAGGTGAGGGAGTGCAGGTGAGTAGTAGCAGAGTGACTAGACTCAGTCCGGTTAAGAACCTGACCATGGTTAGGGTCCAAAGAATTATTTGGGGGATAACAGAATGCACTAGTTTTGGACTGGAACCTACTATTCAAGGGTTCGGTGGACTCAGTCTAGACTCATTTGAGTGCTCTGGATGCTTACTGGAGTCGACTGGACTCCACTGTGTGGAGTCTAGTCGCTGTGGTGCATGTCCGGTCTAGACAAAGTTAGTGACCATTGAGCGTGCATAATGGTTGGATTTGAACACATGCTGATTCGCTCCTAGGGTGGGCCAGACTTAGGGTCGATGGTCAAGACGTTGGCTCCAGTTACCCCTGCATGGGCATAATGGTTATTTGAGGCATGTGGCCTCTATAAATAGATGTTGACCGGCTCTAGCTCACTCTCTTGGGCATTTTGATCATTGTTGCATCCTTGTGAGCTAAGCCAAACCTCTCCCACTCATTCCTTTGATTGATTCACCATCCATGTGAGTTGGGACCAATCCAAAGTGTGTTTGCTTAAGTGATTGCATTTAGTGGCACTTGGGGATCATTCTAGCTATGGCTTAGAGCAGCTTGAGGAGGTTAGCATAAGTTGATGATTATTCATGGCCACTCCTGCTGTTCATTGTGTTCTTTCTTGACCTTTCCCCAGATGAGATCGTAAAATGCACTATAGTGGATTGCTCATGTCATTGACTACCCTTATTTGTGTAAGTTCTTATGGCGGCTTTGTGTATGGTTAGGCTTGTTACACTTATTATGTCACGAATCATGAAGTGAATGGTCAACATAATGGGTACTAGCATGCCGACAAGCACATAAACCTTGGGAGAAAAATATTTGTGTCTCCACTTGGTATTCTTGTGTATTATTGTCTCTTTCCACGATCAGCATATACTACTCTATCACTTGATTTCATTTTTTTCATTCTTGCCTAGTGCAGTAGTAGTAACTTGTTAGTGTAGCTAGCCTAGTTGTTATTGTTAGTTAATTAGCTAGCTAACTAGTTAGTCAAGTAGAGACATAGCCATTATGTGCCTTAGTGATCGTAAGATACTAGCAATATTGGTAGGTGGCTTGCTATTTGATAAGAGCTAGAGTAAAATGCAATTATCGTTATTTAGTTATCTAACCGGTTGCTCTAGTGATTTTGTAGAAATTTTTATAGGTTATTCACTCACCTCTAGCCATTTAGGACCTTTCAGCCTATCAAATCTCTCATTAGGCACTTATTATGTATTTGGTCTCTCTGTTTCTTCTCTCTTCTCTTTCTTAACAATAATATAAGGGGTTTTTTTGCAGGAAAAGCCCCTTAAGTGACACCAATCCATCCTTCCTACATTTCCTACGCCGACCCAAAAGCCCCTGGCCACACACGGTGGGACACATAATCTAATTTTGCACTAGCCAACTATTTCTTCAACGTCATCTAGATCAACCAATTCAGTGGTAAAAACAGTTTTCTCCTCTAGTAATAAAACAATAAATTATGATCCAATGGTGAAAATATTTTTTGTCATTGGTCCAATCCCAAGTTATGTGCAGCCCTTTTTGGACTGAAAATCTGCAGTGAAATATTTTTGCCACCGGTTCTAGAAAAAACGACGGTGATAATTAAGGTTGTGGTGATGATAATGGATTTTGTAGTAGTGTACTAGCTCCAATCTAGTGACGAGGAGAAGCTTAGGGTTCTTCTCCTTTCTTGCTAGAGAGAGAGAGAAGGGGTGTAAAGATAAATGTGCTAGAGAGGGAGCGAGACTGGGATGTTGATGCTACTCGTGCTAACACATGGTCCTTGAAGCGTGTAGAGGAGACACCTCAGAAACAACATGTCTTAGTCGCCACTGTGTTCTAGGGAATTGTCTGGTGCTGTCACTACTAGACCATCCATGGGAGCACTACTCTACTACTCTGACCAACACACAAAGCATTTGCCCAGCCATTCACTAATGCACAGATTTGACGGTGCAACAATATATAACACATAGTTTTTCTTATAAATTAAAAGTTTTATGTTGCAGTTCTCTTAGTGATCATGGTTATGAATACAATGCACACTCAGTCATTACATTAGTCATAGAAAAAAAAGTGTTCTCTTAAAAGGAAGCCATCATAAAATTGGGGTTATAGATTATATAAAAAATCCAAGGACAGTGTGGGTGATAGAGGAAACACGACATCATTTATGATATTGTTTACCTCCTCTGATCCAATTCAATCCTCCTATGTCCATTTTATGTTCCAACCATTCCTATGGTTTCTTTGAGGTAACTAGTTCTATATATGGTTTCCTAAGTGAGGAAAACGATGACCTGTATCTCTTGCATGAACAAATGACGCTAGCTATAGTATAAATCTGTATCACCTGGTTAGATCAATCATATTTAGAAAGCCAAAATATCCTTCATGTTGTGCCTTTCCAATAATATAGCTGGCATAAATCAAGGAAGCACTTACCACACTTATTACCAAGCTAGTGGTCTATATATGCATACACAATGCTATCTTAATATTGGAAATTGCATAACTAATGGAAGTTTGCGAAGTTGTCACAGTAATGCAAAGTACATTTTATTAAAGAGTACTAGAAAGCTTATGTTTTGCAGAAAAAATGTCTTACCTTAATATGTTCAAAGAATGACCACGGTTAAGCATGGCCAAACCAAAGAATACATCTAGAATCGATATGTGCGTATCATAAATTTCAATTAGTCTTGAAAAAATGTGTATTCACTTAAAATGTAGGCATGATAAAATTGAGATTACATGGGAGATCCATAGACAACTGTTGTTTGTCTCGCTCTCCTTTTATTACATACAAAAGCGTCTCAAATCTCTCGTTAGATACTTATTATGTATCCAGTCTCTCTTTTTAATATATAACAGAGCAGATGGAGCCTCGCCCTAGCTATATATGGAGAGGACGAAGGAAGCCTCTGTCTAGCTACGTATGGAGAGGATGAAGGACGACGTCGTCATCGTCGCAGCAGCAATAGTAAAAAAATAGATATTATGCATGGATCAATGCATGCATAAGCGTAATGCATTGCTTGGGAAGTTGGGATCCAATCCAACCTAGCCAAGAGCAGCGCTGTTGGATAGCTTATTTGGCGGTGTAGGTGGTGTCGGCCTTCCAACCTTCGGGGATGACGTCTTCGTAGGCGGTCTTGGTGCCTCCCTCCGTGGTGATTTGGACGGTGACGGGGAACTTGATTGGCTTGTCGCTGTCCTTCCTCCAGATAGCGCCCCAGGAGTGCTTGAGGGGCTGGTAAGCGTCGCCACCCTTCTCCTTGATGTCCACCCCCACAACGTCGCCGTCGACGTACTTGACCAGCAGCGCCAGGTAGTTGGGGTTGCTCCCCTTCTCCACATGGAAGGTGACCTTTTCGCCATACTTGCACTTGACCCGACGAAACTGCATGTCGATGATGCCCGCCTTCCGCAGCTTCTCCTCCTCGCCCTTCTTGGCCATGGCGGCGAACGCCGTGCCGGCTAGGTCGAAGTGGTAGGCGGCGATTTGCTCGTAGTTCATGTCCGTGATGTGCACCACCACGGCCTCGCCGGAGCACTCGGCTGGCTTGTCACACTTGATCTCAAAGCAGGAGCCGCAGCCGAGGCCATCCTTGAAGATGGGGAGGTTGCCGCACGCACCCTTGCTGTTGAAGGGGGCCTTGTTCACATCCTTGTACCCGCACGCACCACCGTTGTCGTCGGGGCCGGCGCCCGTCGGCTTGTGCAATCGACTCGTTAGATCAATCATGTTTGAAAGCTATAATATCCCTCATGTTGTGCCTTTCTAATAATATAGTTGATATAAATCATCGAAACAATTACCACGCTTATTACCTAGTGGTCTAGATGCATACATGACGCCATCTTAATGTTGGAAATTGCATAATTAATGCAAGCAGTGAAGGTGTCGTAATAATGGAAAGTTCATCTTATTAAAGAGTAGAAAGCTTATATTTTGTAGCATGAATGAAATTATTGTACCTTACCTTCGAAGAATGGCCGCGGCTAAGGCTGGCAAAGCAAAGAATACATCTAGAATGCTTATCATAAATTTCAATTAATCATTAAAAAGTGTGTATTCTATTAAAATGTAGACATGGTATAATTGAGATTACATGGAAATCCATGGACAGTACAACGCATTTTTGTTGCTGTTTGCCTCACTCCTTGGATTCTTTATTATATATAAAATAAAGGCCTCTCAAATCTCTCTTTAATTAGACACTTATTATGTACTCGGTCTCTCTCCTCTCTCTCTCCTATTTCTTATCTTATATAATAATAATATAAGAGAGCAGAGCCTGACTCTAGCTATATATGGAGAGGACAAAGGAGGACATTGTCGTAGCAGTAGCAGCAGTAAAAAAATAGATATTGTGCATGGATCCATGCATGCGTAAGTGTAATGCATTGCTTGGGAAGTTGGGATCCAATCCAACCGAGCCCAGAGCAGCGTTAGGTCTGTTGGACAGTTTATTTGGCGGTGTAGGTGGTGTCGGCCTTCCAGCCTTCGGGGATGACGTCTTCATAGGCGGTCTTGGTGCCTCCTTCGGTGGTGATTTGGACGGTGACGGGAAACTTGATTGGCTTGTCGCTGTCCTTCCTCCAGATAGCGCCCCAGGAGTGCTTGAGGGGCTGGTACGCGTCGCCACCCTTCTCCTTGATGTCCACCCCCACAACGTCACCGTCGCCGTCGACGTACTTGACCAACAGCGCCAGGTAGTTGGGGTTGCTCCCCTTCTCCACGTGGAAGGTGACCTTTTCGCCGTACTTGCACTTGACCCGGCGGAACTTCATGTCGATGATGCCCGCCTTGCGCAGCTTCTCCTCCTCGCCCTTCTTGGCCATGGCGCCGAACGCCGTGCCGGCCAGGTCGAAGTGGTAGGCGGCGATTTGCTCGTAGTTCATGTCCGTGATGTGCACCACCACGGCCTCGCCGGAGCACTCGGCCGGCTTGTCACACTTGATCTCAAAGCAGGAGCCGCAGCCGAGGCCGTCCTTGAAGATGGGGAGGTTGCCGCACGCGCCCATGCTGTTGAAGGGGGCCTTGTTCACATCCTTGTAACCACATGCGCCGCCGTTGTCGTCGGGGCCGGCGCCTGTTGGCTTACCGTACCATGTTGCCTTCGCTTCCAGCCAGTCGCTGCCGTAGGTGGCCGTGATGTTCTTGCCCGGGGCAACCTTGGGAGGACCGCACCATGCGCCGCCCACCAGAAACGCCAGCGCCACCACCAACGCCACCTGCATCGACCACGACATCATGTTCGCTCCCATCTTCCTTTGATCGTTTGGTGGATGGTATGTAATGTAACTACGATGCGATGAATATGAATGAGCTAGCAGGCGGCCGGGGCTCCTATTTATATTATGGACACGCGTGCATGCAAGCACACCGGGGAGATAGAGGTCATTCACGGCCGAGCGAGTTTTGCTAGCTATTCCATGCATTGCATACCGTAATATAACAAGCTAATAAGGGAGATCGATGACCACTGGCGTCCCTGCAGCTGTTCGTCTTGCCGCGATCCGAGGTACTCCTAATCCTGTCTTCTTCAGTCCCTCTGCTCCCTCGATCTCTCTTATCTTCATTGTATTGTCGTTGTTGTTGTCATTACATTACAGCTGCAGCGTTAGATGAATGTAAGGAAGTGGAGAGAGATGAATGAATACCATGCATGCACATATATATTATACTTGGCCATGCACCCCGCAGTCCGGCAGGAAGCCTGCCATTTTGGCCCAGCACGAGCACGGCATGGCCCTGGTGCTGAGTGACCCGAGCTAGCCTAGCCTGCCTGGGCCAACATCCAACATATTCATCCACCCACAGCTACTCTTGATCTGCTGCCCCATCGACTAACTTCTTTTTTTCCATCACTACTCCACACGGGGAAGGCCGAAGCCACCGCCCTTACTGACTCTTCCGCTGCCCGCCCGCACTTGCTCGCCCTCCTCTTCTTCCTTCACTCAGCTGCCTGTGATGCTAGCTTGCCCCATCTCGCGCTCCTCTCCTCTCCTCTCCAGTGGCCTATCTCAGATCTCTCTTACCCTGCTGACCTCCACGTCATGCAGATCAGATGCAGCAGCCATCTCCAAATGGACTCGCGTCGCCTCCTCTTCCCTAACTCCCTCACATGGCCTCACATGACCCTTGGCTCCTCTGCACAGCTGGTGACAACGCTCCCCCATGGCTTCATTGCAATGTGGGCCTCTGGCTAGCCCCCCTACTCTGCAGGTTGTGCTTTCTGGGCCAGCCCAGCTCAAAAATCGGCCCAATAGGTTGTGCCTAGGCCGCTGGCAAACATGAGGCCGGCTGATGAGGCATGGCCTAGGAGGCACGACGTGCCATGTCGGCCCGACCCACATGAAGCCATGCCTAGCCTGGGCCTGTGCCTGGCCAAACCAGGCCGACTCATGGACATCTATTGACCAACCAAGAAAGAGAGGAGGCTACTTCCATTTTTTTTGAGATGAGGAGGTTACATCCCTTTGGCAGAGCTCCACCTCACTTCACCAATGAAATTATTATTATTTTACTTTGGCTCCACGAGCAGCTCTACTCGTAGAGCTAAAACTGTTTTAGTGTCAGAACAACTCTACATGTACAACTCCTTAAAACATATGGTCACAAAATGCTACGAAGGGTCCACATGAGTAAGTGGGAGTTAGGAGATGCTACTATTTCAACTTCATCTTCCATCCCCCATTTTGAGAGCACATTTTAAAAAGTTCAGGGCTATATGTCATAATGTTGACTACTATTAAAAACATAAGAGATTTCTAGTACTAGTTTGAAAATATTTAGCCCAAAGCCAGATTAATTTGAGATTCTTGTTTTTACCCTAGGGCTTTGTTTAGTTCCACTCAAAATCCAAAAATTTTTCAAGATTCCCTCTCACATTAAATCTTGTGGCACATACATAAAGCATTAAGTATAGATAAAAAAAAATAATTAATTACACAGCTTGCCTGTAATTTATGAGATGAATCTTTTGAGCCTATTTAGTTCGTGATTGGACAATAATTGCCAAATATAAATGAATGTGCTATAGTATCCAAATCCAAAAAGATTTTGAATGTAAACAAGGCCTAGGTTTTGGACGGAAGGTTTAATTCAAATCTAGAAAAAAAAATCAAATCTGAATGAGCGCCTGGACGGAAGGTATGATATAGTAGGGGTTTGGACTTTGGAGCCACGTGCATAGCCAATCAGTCATGCGATGTATTTTTGAAAGTATAAATTCAAAAATAAATTAGTTATAACTTCTATGTGTTTGTTAGGCAATAGATAGATATATTTCATAAACTTCAACCTTTTTATGGACTTCAAAGGTGATCATTGGAGTCTCCTCCCTCAATTCAGCTTGAGGATAGCAAACTGACTATAGATCAGCTAGTTGAGTTCCTTGTGATAGAATCTACCCACCCGGATTCAAGTCCTCAACTTGGCATAGGTGCTCACATTTTCCTCAGTGAGGCGCGTGTGGTAACTTCATAAATCTTGTGATCTACCGGCTCAGTTGTTCGGAGATACTCATAGAGGGTTTGTGTACGTGTATTCATAGAAATTAGTGTGCGTGTGTTGTAAGTGTCTACGTTGTACTATGTAATTCTCAAAAAAAGCTTGAGGATAAATGAGTGATAAGATATTTTAACGACTAGCGCTTAACATCAATGTTTCATCAGACTCCTTTCGGTCCCTACGTGAATTGATAAAGCATCGCATAACCACATAATAACAACCTTGTATTTTTTAAAAGCAAACAAGGCAAAGCCCTAAAATGATAGAAATCATATATATAGCAATGTGCTCAATTTGTGTTTTCCCCTTCAATTTTGCCCTTGTGTTAGGGCATGGTCTTGTTATCTGTGGTTATGACACAATTTTGCCCTTGCGCTGGAGCATGGTGTTGTATGAGGCCCAATGTAGCTAGCTGCTTGTTGGTTTTAGCTAGTTTGTTTTAAACTAGTCATTTATTTGTAGTCAAGTAAGTGTGCCATTTAATCTTTGTTGGTTTGCTCATAAACCTAGTGTCGTGGGGTCAGAACTGCGGCAAGCATTGTTGTTCAAATTGGTGTCAGAGTACATGTCTTCGGTGGCTCGGGTGGACTCAAGAACACAATAATCACAGAGGAAACGCAACAGTTTATCCTGGTTCAAGCCCATCAACGTCCTACATCAAGTAGCTGATGATCCTTATACTCAAGAGCACCCAAAATTGGGGAGTTACAATAGAGTGCAGGAGAAAGAGAGAGATTTGTTAGGGGGTTAGCTCGGTGCTATCCTAAGTTCACCTCGTCGCCGATGTAGTCTTTCCCTCGTCAAAGAAGAGGAAGATAATGGGTGCGGTGGAGGAGCTCTCGCTACCCCTCTCTGGGTTGCTCTACTCTTGATGCTGAGTAGGAGGAGATCGATGAGGAACGTAATGTCTATCTCAGATTGTCCTATCCACTATAGGACCTGACCTATCCCTTTTATATCGAGATAGGTCGGATACATGGTGGTTTTAGGAGTTGAGCCCATGTTCTACGGGTGCTAGAGTCCATGAGGGTCTTGTAGTGGTACTTTAAGGATCGTGTTGGTGTCGTGGAGCCAAAGAAGCCCTAGACATCATCTAGTTGCTCTGTTCTGATACGCCGAGTGTTAGGCTATGTCGGCTTGAACCGGGCCCCCCAGGTGTGCTTTCTAGAGACTTGGTGGCAAAGGAGGCTGGGGCTGACACATAGGCCCAAGAGCCCTCGAGCCACTAGATGCCATGGATACACTATGGCAAGCTGACCTAAGGCATCGGGCACGTGTGTTTTTTTCTAAGTGAGCTCAACGAGTGAGAAAATATCTTGCCAGTGGAACCAACATGGCCGGCCCATAAACAGGCCGCTCTGACCTCATGCTCTCCACCACTAGCTCTGTCATGAGCTAGAACACTCCATCTCGCTCTCCTCTTCCCCTTTCCTCTTCTCCTCCTTGGTCAACATTGGTTCCCCTAAATCAGGTGCCATCGACGCCATTGAAGTCGCCTCCCTCTCCTTCCCCATTTGTTGCACCATTAGCTAGTTAGTTGATTAGACCTCTTGTGTCATGCTGCCACCAAGCACTGTGCCCACCGAGTCACCATGGCTAACAACCACCATTTACCAAGAGGCTCGATTGGGCACTACACGACCACCACTGCACTCACCACAATCCCGCACCCATGTACACGTAGTTAGTTGAGTTAGATAAGGTCATTAGGGCTATAACCACCACACGATGCCACAATGGAAGCTCTGGCGAGCCACCACCATCACCTCGAGCACCCACTGATGCTCACTTTGGTCACATAAGGACTAGTTCATAGTCCCTCTCGCCTAGTGTGATGTTACGTATAGCCACATGTCTACATGGGTAGACTTGATCTCACCATGTTGGGTGAAAGTATAATTTCTACTAGGAGGTCGGTGTAGGCAACATAATATCAGGAGCAGACATGGATGCTATGTGATCTTCCATGGTCCGATTGGTGTGGATGCTAGGTGATCTTCCATGTTAAGCCCCTTGATATTTGGCCATGTTCGAGCCCTTGACTATTATTGACTATTTTGATGATTTGGTATCAGCGACACTGATTTGATGGGATGATAAGGTATCATCCTAAGTTTTTGTACGTTTTTTGACCCCTAAGAAGTCATGATAGAGTTATATGAAAGTCTATGGTAGCACCCAAGCGGACATGGGATCTTGTTAGCCCTACTTCATCCACTGATCATGGAAGGGATTGTGCCTATCATGTGGGGGAAATTTGTACACCTCTGCAAAGCTACTCAAATCTATTCGAATAGGCATATCCTAGGAATGAGAAGATGCTGAGATGGGATACTATTATTAGATTTACTTTTTATGTAATGAAACTGGTAACTAACATGAGATAACACTAACTTGGGGATTAGCTAGGATGGTAATGCTCCACTAGGACCCAACCCTTAATTATAATCACCACCACACCTCTATTTCCACCCTATGGTTAGGGCTTGCTGAGTACATAAGTACATAAGTATTCACCTATTGTTCACCATAGACTTTGGTGATAAGGAAGACCAAGGCCATGATGAGGAAGTGCACCATGAAGATTAGGAGTTACATGAAGAGTCTTAATGCAAGAGATGACATCGGAGCTAGGGTTTTGGTCATGCTCGAGCTTGCCTATGGAATACGTTATTGATATGTTGTATAATCCCATTGTACTAGAGACCACCGTGAACAAGTGCCACCCTATGGCAGTAGTTTCCCGCTAGCTCTGTAAGCCTACAACTTCACCCTCCGGGCTACAGTTCTAAGAGATATCAATAAAGCTCGGAACCTTTCTTTTTAGCTATGTACTAAATTTCTTGTTTTTGTGCGTACTTGTGCATGATCCTAGTGCAAGTACAAATACACCTAGGACTCTTAGAAATGAGGGGGCAACATATATATGGCATTGTGTTATTATCCATAGTTCTGACATAACTTTGCCCATGTGCAAGAGCTTGGTGTTGTATGAGGCCCAATGTAGCTAGCTTGCTTGTTGTGGTTTTAGCTAGTTTCTTTGTCAACTAGTCATTTATTTTATCGTCATGTAAGTGTGATAGTTAATCTTTGTTGGTTTGCTCATAAACCTAGACAGAGTCATCCTTCGTTCCTTCTTGGGTAAGTGATTGGGCAAATCCTAATAATTACCACTTAGTTTGTCTTTGAAATCAACTGCCACTACATTGAACATAAAATAGACTATCAGTGGTACGAAAAGCATCACAAGGATTTCAAGCCTTATAAGATCATAGTTTGCTATTTAAGATGAAGTTAAGTTCCTAACTAATTCTACTAATCAGTTAGGGACTCAGGGGGCCACACCCAGCAGGTGTGCTTGCATGCCCCCACTGGATACCTAGAAGCCCTCAGAGTTCTCTTACCCCAGGCGATGGATGGTCCACTTGACTCCCTATATCATTTAGGGGGATTTGGCCAAACGAATGTGGCTTAGTGGACATGGGCCTAGAACCGCTCGCTTAGGTCATTTTATGGAAGGTCTCAGTCGAACCAAGGCCCTTTGGTACACTACATAAGGGAAGCTGGCCAAGATATCACCAAAGAGATCAGCACACCAGAGGGACACCTTGAATGTTCCGAGTGGCGCCTATCATGGAGCATCCCTCTAACACCTAAGGAGGAACACTATAGTGTGAGCTTTAGCAGGGTTGTTGGTTGTTTCCTATTTTAACTAGACACCACTTGCTTACTTTGGAAATAGTCATGCCTAGGGTGTGACAACACAACAAGGGCTCCTTTGTATCGCACCTTGGATCCTTTTATTATACAAAAAAAGGCCTTTGAAAGCCCTAGTTTGGTTTTGGATAATTGATGAAATCTAAGTGTACTAACCTTTGTCATAAGTCTTATGTAAGATAGGTTGGTACACCCTAAGTGATGGAGCTAGATGATGGTGTCCATGGTGATGGAGATGGACAAATTTGAAGATCAAGTGCTCCGACTTAGAAAAGAAGAAAGAGAAAAATAGAAATCTATGGAGACCAAGGAAAAGGCATAAATAAGATTTTTTTTCACCAATCATAACACACCATAGAGGGTGTGATTGAATTTAGGATAGATAGTCGTATTATGAAGAGCGGAAAATCATGGTTACAACGATTATCAAGTGCCACTAGGTGTTGTTGATCATGCATATGCATTAGACCTAGCTAGTGTGCTAACTTAGCACCCTTAAAAATACTTTGAAAATGTTGCTAACTCGCGTACACGTGTGTTGAGATACTTAGAGTTGGCACAAATGCACAAGGGTGAAGAACTTGGAGTTGATTTGGAGAAGATTCTTGAATCGGACTCTCAAGGCTTAGGGGGTCTGGACCCTGGGTGAGTCTAGTCCGGCACCATACCCTAGCCTGTGGGCTTTAGCACTCGGACCGGACCCTACCAGATCAGGCATTTAGACCAATATGTGCGAGTTCGGTTGAGGTGAGGGCACGCATGTGAGTAGTAGTAGAGTGACTAGACTCGATCCGATTGAGAACCTGAACATAGTCAGGGTCCAAAGAATTATTTGGGGGATAACATAATGCTCTAGTTACGGACTGGAACCTACTATTCGTGGGTCTAATTAGTCAGACTGGACTCAGTCTCATTTGAGTGCTCTGGATGCTTACTGGAGTTGATTGGACTCCGCTATGAGGGAGTCTGGTCGTTGTGGTGCGCGTCCGGTCTAGACCAAGTTAGTGACCATTGAGCGCGCATAACGGCTGTATTTGAACACATGCTGATTTGCTCCTAGGGTGGGCCAGACTCGGGGTCGATGGTCCTGTTGGTGCAAAAAAAAATGCTTCTTGTACAACACACTTGGCGGCTTTTAGAGGGCGTGTAGAAGCTAGAGTTCTGGACCTCCTAAGCCTCAACACACGAGCTTAGCTTGGTGACTTAAATCCGTGGCATGCCAGTCAATGTGACCTAAAATTGAAAAGGAAGAAAAATGACAAATTATGAAACATGTCGGTTATTGTCAGACAGTTCCACAATATATGGCCCAAGGTAGCCATTAACCAAAGGAAATTGACTAAAAAGTCAACTCCTAACAATAAGGTAATGATAATGCATTATGACATTTGTTATTTAATTGTTGAGTCACTTTTGAATATAATCGAGCAATTGGGTTACGAGCGAAAACAACTAGATCGACTATTTAGTCGATACGTTATTCATACATGAGAGATAGTTTACGTATGTTTATCCTTTTATTCATTAGATAGACAATAACTCATTTAAGATGGTCTAAAGGCCTGCAGTTTTAATAAGTTACTTTCATAGTAAATTTATATTTACCTGGTCTAAAGACCAGCGGGCTTCAATAAATTCAACATAAATTACTAGTCTATTTAACTTCATAACTGAATTTACACACGTGCACTCTTCATTGAAGCTTAACCGGATCGGCTATTTAGCCGATACAAAATCCATGAAGCACGAACAAGATCTACTTGGTCATAATTAAATTTTGTTTTAGTTACCAGATTAATCATGATTGAATAAATATCTCGAACGCACAATATGTAACAATTAAGATTAACAGATTAGTTAACTTGGATAGTTGTTTGATAATCGTTGTACATTAGAATTCGTTTCAAGTATATATGTTTGAAGCTTGAACTAATCTGTCGGATATTAATTGGGTGGAATATTGTTATAATAAATAAAATATTAAACTTCAAATAATATTGATAACTTATAGAATCTATTAAATTGCTAATTTAATAGAGTCAATAATTAGCTTAAATCGATTCTTTGTAAGAGATTAAATAAATGCAGCCTTACAAATATGATCTAAACCGATAACTAGTCCAATTCAAGCTTAACACGAGTTTGAATGATGCAGCCGTGATAGACTTAAATAGAACCATGACAATACTTACAAGCAAATCGAAAGTCGAAATCAACCGATGCAGCTCGATTCGTCGAAGGTCTTATCGAGATCTACTCTTACTCCTACTCCTAAGGTTGACGGCCGGAGCCGAAAAGGTTTTGTATTTGATTGTGTATATTTTTACAAGGATCGGATCTCTGATATTTATAACCAGGAAACCTAATCATGTGTCCTACTATTACACGAACACTCAGAAAGGTAACTCGGACTTTAATCCTTCTTGTAATGGAACCTGACACGTCTTCCCTTGCATCCGTCTTGACTCGACATGTTCCGATCGAAAATTTTCATCCAGTCTTCAATTTAGTCGATCCATTGTCCAACCGTTCCTTCTCTCCATGGGTACGGTGGACCCACAAGTAAATCCTGTCTCACAAAAATTTGGGATTAACAGGTCTAGACACAGGTCTAGTCACCCCTTTGTGGGCATAATGGCTATTCGAGGCATGGGGCCTCTATAAATAGATGTTGACCCACTCTAGCTCACTCTCTTGGGCATTTTGATCATTGTTGCATCCTTGTGAGCTAAGCCAAACCTCTCTCACTCATGCCTTTGATTGATTCATCATCCATGTGAGTTGGGACCGATCCAAAGTGTGTTTGCTTAAGCGATTGCATTTAGTGGCACTTGGGGATCATTCTAGCTATGGCTTGGAGCAGCTTGACGAGGTTGGCATAAGTTGATGATTGTTTATGGCCACTCCTGGTGATCATTGTGTTGTTTCTTGACCTTTCCCCGCATGGGAAACAAAATGCACTACAGTGGATTGCTCATGTCATTGACTACCCTTATTTGTGTAGGTTCTTGTGGCGGCCTTGTGTAGGGTTAGGCTTGTTACGCTTATTATGTCACGAATCATGAAGTGAACGGTCAACATAATGGGTACTAGCATGCCGACAAGCACAAAAATTTTGGGAGAAAAATATTTGTGTCTCCACTTGGTATTCTTGTGTATTATTGTCTCTTGCCACGATCAGTATACTACTCTATCACTTGAGCATTTTATTTTTTCATTCTTGCCTAGTGTATTATTGTCTCTTTGTTTCTTCTCTCTTCTCTTTCTTAACAATAATATAAGGGTCTTTTTGCACAAAAAGCCCCTTAAGTGACACCAATCCATCCTTCCTACATTTCCTACGCCGTCCCAAAAGCCCCTGGCCACACAGGGTGGGGCTCATAATCTAATTTTGCATTAGCTAGCTATTTCTTCAATGTCAGCTAGATCAACCAATTCAGTGGTAAAAACAGTTTTCTCCACCTGTAATAAAACAATGAATATGATCCAGTGGTGAAAATATTTTTTTGGCATCAGTCCAATCCCAAGTTATGTGCAGCCCTTTTGGACTGAAAATCTGCAGTGAAATATTTTCGTCGTCGGTACTAGAAAAAAACGACGGTGATAATTAAGGGTGTGGTGATGATAATGGATTTTGTAATAGTGTCCTAGCTCCAATCTAGTAACGAGGAGGGGCTTAGGGTTCTTCTCCTTTCTTGCTAGATTGAGAGAGAGAGACAAGGGGTGTAAAGATAAATGTGTTAGAGAGGGAGCGAGACCGGGATGCTGATGCTACTTGTGCTGACACATGGTCCTTGAAGCGTGTAGACAGCGGCGGAGCGTGAGGTATAATCAAGGGGGGGCAACTACAGTAGATTACTTGAGTGTGACCAAAAGGATTAGCTCCAAATTACAGGCATACACAAAGTTTTTGTTGTTCTTTATTGGAACTAGGCAAGGACGACACACATCCACATGGCATAGAAGTACGGTTAAAAAAGCTAGTAGAGCATGCTATCCAAGGTACTGATAGGGTAAAGTTGCATGCTTTGAGTAGATGATTGATCTGATAGGAGAGAAAGGAGACAAGATGGATGGATACATAGGATTACCAATGGCCAATCATAGTACAAAATAAGTCACGGATGCTCGGAGACTCAAACATGTACTAGTGTTCTTTTAGACTAAGGGGTGGCAGGTGCCCAGTATCGCCTCTACGAGTCTCCGCCCATGCGTGTAGAGGAGACACCTTATGTCTTAGTCGCCACTGTGTTCTAAGGAATTGTCTGGTGGTGTCACTACTAGACCATCCATTGGAGCACTACTCTGACCAACAAACAAAGCATTTGCCCAGTCGTTCACTAGTGCACAGATTTGACGGTGCAACAATATATAACACATAGTTTTTCTTATAAATTAGAAGTTTTATGTTGCAAATCTCTTAGTGATCATGGTTATGAATACAATGCACACTCAGTCATTACATTAGTCATAGAAAAAGTGTTCTCTTAAAAAGGTAGCCATGATAAAGTTGGGGTTGGATTATATAAAAAATCCAAGGACAATGTGGGTGGTCGTCCTCCTCTGATCCAATTCAATCCTCCTAAGTCCATTTTATGTTCCAACCATTCTTATGGTTTCTTTGAGGTAACTAGTTCTATATGTGGTTTCCTAACTGAACAAAACGATGACATGTATCTGTTGCATGAACAAACCACACTAGCTATAGTATAAATTTGTATCACCTCGTTAGACCAATCATACTTAGAAAGCCAAAATATCCCTCATGTTGCGCCTTTCCAATAATATAGCTGGCATAAATCATCAAAGCACTTACCACACTTATTACCAAGCTAGTGGTCTATAGATGCATACACGATGCTATCTCAATGTTGGAAATTGCATAATTAATGGAAGTAGCGAAGTTGTCACAGTAATGCAAAGTACATTTTATTAAAGAGTACTAGAAAGCTTATGTTTTGCCACATGAATAAATGTCGTACCTTAATACCTTCAAAGAATGACCACGGTTAAGCATGACCAAACCAAAGAATACATCTAGAATCAAATGTGCATATCATAAATTTCAATTAGTCTTGAAAAAAAGTGTATTCACTTAAAATGCAGGCATGATAAAATTGAGATTACATAGGAGATCCATGGACAATTGTTATTTGTCTCGCTCTCCTTTTATTACATACAAAAGCCTCTCAAATCTCTCGTTAGATACATATTATGTATCTGGTCTCTTTGTTTCTTCGTCCTTCTCTTTTTTTAATATAATAACAGAGCGGATGGAGCCTTGTCCTAGCTATATATGGAGAGGATGAAGGAAACCTTGCTCTAGCTACGTATGGAGAGGATGAAGGAGGGCGTCGTCATCGTCGCAGCAACAACAGTAAAAAATAGATAGATCAATGCATGCATAAGCGTAATGCATTGCTTGGGAAGTTGGGATCCAATCCAACCCATCCAAGAGCAGCGGTAGGTCTGTTGGACAGCTTATTTGGCAGTGTAGGTGGTGTCGGCCTTCCAACCTTCAGGGATGACATCTTCGTAGGCGGTCTTGGTGCCTCCCTCAGTGGTGATTTGGATAGTGACGGGAAACTTGATGGGCTTGTCGCTGTCCTTCCTCCAAATAGCGCCCCAGGAGTGCTTGAGGGGCTGGTACGCCTCGCCACCCTTCTCCTTGATGTCCACCCCCACAACGTCGCCGTCGCCATCGACATACTTGACCAGCAGTGCCAGGTAGTTGGGGTTGCTCCCCTTCTCCACGTGGAAGGTGACCTTTTCGCCATACTTGCACTTGACCCGGCGGAACTGCATGTCGATGATGCCCGCCTTGCGCAGCTTCTCCTCCTCGCCCTTCTTGGCCATGGCGCCAAATGCGGTGCCGGCCAGGTCGAAGTGGTAGGCGGCAATTTGCTCGTAGTTCATGTCCGTGATGTGCACCACCACGGCCTCACCGGAGCACTCGGCCGGCTTGTCGCACTTGATCTCAAAGCATGAGCCGCAGCCGAGGCCGTCCTTGAAGATGGGGAGGTTGCCGCACGCGCCCATGCTGTTGAAGGGGGCCTTGTTAACATCCTTGTACCCGCACGCACCGCCGTTGTCGTCGGGGCCGGCGCCCGTCGGCTTGCCGTACCATGTCGCCTTTGCTTCCAGCCAGTCACTGCCGTAGGTGGCCGTGATGTTCTTTCCTGGGGCAACCTTGGGAGGACCGCACCATGCGCCACCCACCAGAAACACCAACGCCACCACCAACGCCACCTTCATCGACCAGGACATCATGTTCACTCCCATCTTCTTCCTTCGATCGGTGGATGGTATGTAATGTAACTGTGATGCGATGAATATGAATGAGCAGGCAGCCTATTTATATTATGGTCACGCGTGCTAGCGATGGGACGAGCTTGCATGCACGCAACGGAGACGACGGAGATGACGGAGAGGTGGTCATGTATGCATGTCCGAGCGAGCTTTGCTCTTGGCCACCGGTCCATATGTCGTCAGAAGTGACAACGGCCGGGAGGCTCTACTGCACACCTGTTTGTGTCGCCGTGATCCGAGCCAGCCGTTTTCGTGTCGTCCCCTACCCTCCTCCTGGTCTCTCTCGTCTTGCATTTTGGAAAATGTCGTCGTCGTCATAGGCGGATCCACCACTAGGGCGAGCCAGGACGGCCGCCCTAGGTCCTCTTGGGGCTAATCTGACACTCTATGGAAATTTTAGACATTAGTGCAAAATAAAAAGAGGCTCCTAGAGTATCCGATGGAGGTTGAAGATAACTTAGACGTCTTGGACCATCATGTGTGGTTCAGCCCATATAGAAAACCACAGCGCACAAAGCACAATAAGAATACGATCAGCCTTTCTCACGTTTCACGTTATTCTCGACTTCTAACTTTCTATCGTCTCTCTCGCTAATTCACAAACTTGCGGAACCTAAGAACCTGTGCCGGGTTGCAGGTATCTTTATTTTTTATTTGCCCTTTTCACATAGTTAATTGTTTAAATTTGATTAAGGACGAATCATCAAATGATTTGGTGAAGTCAGTTTAGAACTATTAGTATTAGTATGTATGGATTCTCTTAATTTAAGGAACAAACTTCTCTAATTTTGATGTAGAAAATATATGCTGAAAACTTTAATATTGGTCAAATTATTATGTTGCCAAATCAATTTATGGAATTTGTTAGCTTATATTGTCATTGGTTTGCCAAAATTTTATAGTATAAGTCCGCCCTAGGTCATTTATCGAGCTGGATTCGCCACTGGTCGTCGTCATCGTTACACAGACGTTGCGGCCAACTAAATGGAAGGAAGCAGAGATGGATGACCGCGATCCAGAAGAGAGGACATTACATGTCATATTGTTGATGGACCATTAGGGACACTTGAGATTTGTGGCATGCATGGGCCTATATATGGATCATTTTCAGCAGATTTGGCCCAAAGCCTGATTGAATTAAGATTTTTCTCCTTTTTTGTGAGTTTTTTTAGAGGACAGGTTCAGTTCAAATTTGAAAAAACAAAAATCTAAGTGGGGTTTGGACTTTGGAGACACATGCATTGCCATTTAGTGGTGTATTGTTTTATTTGAAAGTATGAATTTATAAATAAATTGAATATAACTCCTACAAGTTTGTTAGGTAATAGATAAATAAATTTCATAAAGTTCAACCTTTTTATGGATTCCAAAGGCAATTAGGGCTCGTTCGGTTAGGCCATTCTAGGGTAAGGAACTATTCATGTTCATTTGCCTATACAAATTAAGCTTGAGTTCCAGCTAGATTCTTTCCAGCCACTCATTCCTTGTTAACTGAACATGACCTTGGAATCTCCTCCTTCAAACGGGCTTGAGGATAAAAGGAGTCTTAATGGGGCTTTTGATGACTTGTGCTTAACAGAGTGTTTCGTCATTGGACTCCATCTGGTCCATAGCTGAATTGATAAAAGCATGGCATAGCCACATATCAACTACCTCATTTTTAAGAGAAAACAGGCTGTCACAAGTTAATTGGTAAATCCAATGTGCAAAAGTAGGATTCCTCCAACATATTGTGATCTTCAAGACTACACGTTGTTTTCCAGATATTTTTTCAAAGCTTATACTCGTCAGGATTCCAATATAGTTTGTGCAAGAAAATATAATTGATCAAATAAATCTTTCACCACTTGGCCGATAATAAATATTTTACCCTTTATCTATCAATCTGTATATGCACACACACAAATAACTCTTTAGTATATCTATATCTATATCTACGTCGAGAGAGAGAGAGAGAGAGAGAGAGGAGGACGGTCAGTGCAGACCCGGCTCGCCTGGTGGTGTAGGCAGCGGCAAGGAGGAGGAACACGGCCAGCACGGCGGCGCCCGCGTTGACCGGACCGTGGAGGTAGAGCGGCTTTGTGGGAGCGCGGGCTGGGGCGGGGGCGGAGACGGAGGCGGGTGTCAGTCATGGCGCGAGGGTGGTGCGACGGTGGTGGCCTTCGTTGGGAGCCGACGGGCATGTGGGACAAGTTAAAAAAGTCAATGTATCCACACGTGCCTACACTTGGTCCTTCGAAATAGCTATTCTTCCTTTACTTTTTCTTCATTTCAAGTATTGTAGTAATTTTTTAGAAATACATAAATATTTATCTTTATCTTTATCTATCCCTAATACTATAGAGACAAAATTGCTATCTCTTTTTGGTATGGAATTTTTTTTCATCTGTCTCCCCACGACGCTATGGTAAAAACCGACGTGAACGCGCATATCCTATAGATCCAGCAAAACCAACATGAACACGCATGACAACTCCGCACCCAAATACAGAAAAACTAATATATCCCTAGAGTGACAATTTCTTCACGTATGCCGCCAAGAACAAATCCACAGAACACACAAATAGCATCACCGCCACACAGCGCAAGAGGGCGGAGCAAGCAGTCTCAAACCCTAGCACAGCACATTAGCTTGGCTGGCAGGAATATGGGGTGTACCGAGGCGTGCGGGAGGGCGGAGCATGGTGAGGGGGAGAAGGCAATGTCATAGAGGCGCGTGGCGGTGCAGCGGAGGTGCTCGAGGGTGTGGCGGTCTAGATCGGCTAGCTCGCTCTCCAACTCCTCCGCCTCGTCTGCCTCGTCCTCGGCACCTGTGCTACGCCGGGGCACAGCGAAGCCTTGCACTTGCGCTGATCGAGCGGGGCTCCTCGGCACTAGCGAACCACCAACCTGGCAACCATGGTGTGGATTTGGGAGTGCCCGATCGCAAGGAGGGAGCAAAGCGGATTCAGTTTGGGAGAGGAGCGCAGGGTGCGACCGTGCTTGCTGTTTAGATAGGACCGACTCGGTTCAAATTAGGGGATCCTCAGACATGGGCCCGGCATGGGTTAGGTTAGCCTAGATACTCATCAGCTTTTTTTTCTGTTGCAACGCACGAGCATGTTTTGCTAGTAATATATATATATATATATATATATATATATATATATATATATATATATATATATATATATATATATATATATATATATATATATATATATATATATATATATATATAATAAAGAGATAAAAATTTCAGCCTCTTTTTTGGTATGGATATTTTTTGATGTGCCCTTCCAAATTACATTCAAATATATCTATATCTACACCTATATCTATCCCTAATAATAAAGAGACAAAATTTTTAGCTTTTTTTTGTGTCCAACCCATTTAATTTTGCCAACTGTCCGGTGCACTCACTGGCCCAATCGACCGCGTCCAAATTCAGCTCACGGCCGGTGCACAGCTCGCATCCGGCCCAATCGCGGACCAACCAGGTAGTCATCGTGCGGCCCAGTCGATGGCGTCCAGATTCAGGTCACGTTGCCCCACTCGACTCCAGCCCAGTCGTGGCCCACTCCGAGCAGCCAAAAAACAGACTATTAAAGGAAGGAGGAATTGATGGTGGAGTCTCCAAATATCAAAGGGCAAACAAATACCACCACGCCACATCCATTAGACCTTGTTTGGATGTAGTCGTATTCACATCAATCCACATGTATTGAGGTGGATTGAAGTGGAACTTGAACTAAATTCCACATCAATCCACACCAACACACATGGATTGAAGTAAATACGACAACATCCAAACAAGGCCTTATGTGATGTAGAAAAAGTTGGAAATTCTAAGATGTCTTGCAAAAACACGTAAGAACGAAGTGAGAAAAAAAAAAGTTTGTCAGCCTCCCTCCTTCCAACTGTAAATCGATCGATCGATATGGTTGGTGCTGAAATCAAATCGGCGCCCATGATTTGACTCAGACACGTTTCTCTCAAGGAAACAGAAAGATGAAATGAAAGCCGACAAATAGTATAGGTGGAGGCACTCTGAACCTGCTGCGTCCACCAGGGTCGACCAACAACTTAGCAAGGGATGGATGGCCATATACAACTAGGGGGATGCGCCACGTGCCGACGTCCGTAGCCTCGTCGAGTCAACGTCACCATGCACGGTGCCTGATCGATGCCCACGTACTGCGTCAATTTGCTTGGATCGATCGGTCTACCACCTACAACATCCTAGGTGATCGTGGCGGGGCTCGACAAGGTGATCGCCGCCCTACTGCATGCCTGCAAGTGGTCGGCGTAGTAGAGGCCGGGCAACACATAGGTTGAAGCGACCCTGATGCAGTGCCACTACTACTCAATGTGTGTGTGGTGGCCATCGATCTGACGGTTCTGGTGCAATTACAGTTAGGGCCTGTTTGATTCCCCTTGCTAAATTTTAGCTAGCTAAAATTATTTTAGCTACTCTTAGATGACTAATGGAACTAAACTATTTTAACTCATTTTAGTCAATGTGTTTGGAACTTTAACTACTAAAATGACTAAAGTTTAGCTAGCTAAAATTTAGTTGGTGGAACCAAACAGGGCCTTGATGTACAGTGAACTCAATGTGTGTGTGGGTGGGGGGGTCTACAACTTTAAAGGGTATGTATGTACAGGGTAGATTCCAACCCAGGTAAGGTCAGCAAACCCTCCAAATAGATACCCACAGTCCTTCTCTAGTGTAATTTAATGAACTAAATAGATAATTCTTTTTCTTATTTTTTTTTATTTAATTACACTAGAGAAGAACCACGGGTATCCGTTCGAAGCACCGTCTCCATCCTTACAGCCAAACAACGCCACACATTTTTTTATGTGCATCACAATATAGTGAATCAACGGAATTTTCATGGATATCTGTAACAGCTCCAACAGCCAACACCACTTCCTCTCTTCCCCTGTTAGGAAAATTGGTAACGCAGCAGCCAAGGGGGAAAAAAAAACGAGTCAAGACAGACCTCTAACCCTCCCTTCCCAAAGAAAAAAATGGTAACTCTTTTTTACTTGAGTCCTGAACCAAGCTATGCTTCATCCCAACTAGGCGGCCTCCTTCCCCAGAAAATGACCAAGGGAAGTTGCGCATGTCTGCATGCTTGGTTCCGAGTTATCAAGGTTTTACCACACACAGGAGCCAAGTGGCCTGTATGGTCTTTACATTGTTCCAAGCTGTATGCCCACAAATATTCTCTGCCACTGCCTTCTGATCCTGCCAGCATAACACTCACCTGTGATTAAACCCTGCAAACAGCCAAACAAGATTAAAAATGTCAATGGATTTCCCCAAAAAGATAGTTTCGACCATTCATAGCCGGATGAAACAACACCTAAGCTCCTTTGTATATTCTTTTAACGTGCCCTCCCAATCATGTATTCATGTTACACACTGATGAAGTGATGATACTGACATCGCTCAGAGAAGAGGCCAATATGTTCAGATTAGTAGGAACAAAGAAAAAAAAAAGGTCACCAAGTTCACCTTCCACTGGAATAAGTTAGGCCATTAAGCCTAGAGTGCGCGAATCAATTCCACCAACAAATAATTTTGGTAAGAGGGCCTTCTTTGCACTAATTAATAAAAACTAGGTGAAAGAAGCAGGAATACAGGTTACATCTGACAGCACTCAACGGACTATTCAAGTGAAACACAAGATGCAGCCCTGAAGGAAACAATTTGAAGTTGATACTAGCAGTCCTAACTGCTAACCCTTGTACATGTGGCACTATATGCTAGTTCGTTTAGCAGGACACATGCAAATCAAAGAACATTTTGTCTTCTACTTATAATGTTTGATTGATACTAGGCCTGCATATCTCTAATAAATTTCCCTCCCCAAACTCCCCTACGAATTTTTCTTGAATCACTACTATAGTACCAGAATCCTCATCAAGGAAATTACATATGGAAAACATACCAGGAAATCTCTGCACAGAACCATTACCACCAATATGTGACTCATTCCAAACTGAATTCAACCTCCTTGCAAAGTCCTCGACTTCTCTGCATGTTAAAAACAAACCTTGTCATTATTTCAGGCCACAGCACTATCCACTATTGCACTATGCCTAGAGTAAATAATGAGCACATGCCTCGCAATCCAAGTAAGATTGAAATTGAGTTTCATGGATTGTTGTATTTGACACAATATTAAGTAACAATTTTGAAGTCAACTTAAGTTCTTCACATCTCACTATAGAAACCTCCAAGAATAATCATTTCAGGGACAACTACATGTTTCGTGAATTAATAAGCAGACTAGTAGGCACAAAATAAAGCTGACTAAAAAGCTCACTTCCAAAGAAACAAAAAACAAGATGACTCATCAAAAGAAAAACAAAGCTAAAAGTCTACATGCATACAGCAATGAGACATGGCATATCCTCACCTATCAAGCTCTTCTTTCATTGCAGGATCAAGTCCATCATCGAGGTCAGCATCTTCAAAGGGGTACTCGACATCATCTTGCACATCTGGATTCTGGCATGGAAGTCTAGAAACATTACTGCTATCCACTTTGCACGGAACCACACAAGCAGCTCCCTCCTAAACTCCCCAGATAGATCGTGTAAGAAATACATATTCTATATGGAATACACAGTAGGGGAAATAGTCAGAAAATCTAACCGCATTTAAAGGCTCAGAGTCAGCTTTCGGAGGGTTCTTAGCATGATCCTTCCTTCTTTTATTCTTTTTCTTACTCTTGGTAGCTTTCCCACCTGAACCTGTCAATTGGTTATATGGAGCCTAAGAATGTTTTTATTCAAACAAAACACTAATTAAGGCATTAAGCAAATGTTGCAGCCTTTGGACTTTGGTTCAAAGTGAAACAATGGTGGAAAATCCACCAAAAACCAAGGTAACAGATAGTCCATATTACAAAGAACAGAACATTAGGAAGTAGACCAAAATCTGGCCTCAGTAAGAGGTCAGGTATAAGTCATCTAAAGAGTTTCAGGAACATGCAGTGAACAGAATAACACAAGTCATATAGTCAATATAACTCACTGTAGTTATACCTCCATCCCCATTAATAAAACAAAGTAACTCATCCAAAGATCTCTCATCTTTTTGCTCTTTTTGTACTTGAACACCCTGAAATACAGTGAACTTCAGATTTAACAAAAACCATGAACACCATTGAGTGAAGTCGGAAAATGCTGCTGAACACAAACATGTACAATCTGTCATAGTTACCTTCAGCTTCTGGCGCTGGTGGCGCTCCTGGAGCTCTTTCCGCTTCTTCGCGTACAATCGGTTCAATAGGCGTATCCTAGGATCATCATTTATATTTTTTAGGGGCTCCAATTTCTCTTCCTGAGGGCATACAAGTTTTGACAATAAGTATTTAACGATTCAATATCTGAAACTGAAGAAGGCACTCTAACCTCTGTTAAGTCATCTGGTAAATGGAAAATGTCACGAATTTCCTCAGGTGTCTTTCCTTCAATGATTCGAGCAAGTGCTCGACTAGTAAGATCAACAAGTGGCTTTAACTGTAGACTGTCAGCTGCAGAAGTCAATTCACAGAGTCTTTCTGTTTCTATCCTAACAAACTTTTCATCAAAGGACTTGCGCTCCTGCATAGCATGTATAAGGAAAAAAGCTACTAAGACTAAGGGAACCTATGTAGACTCAACAAGTGAGATGTACAGGAAAATTAAAAATTGTATCATACCTTGTTTGAGCGCCCAGCAACCTGATGAAACCGACAATAGTCAAGAATCAAACTCAAACTGGTTGGATTAACTCTTTCCGGGAGAGCAATAGCATGATTTTTGGATGACCCTGTGCCATTTTTCACAATTTCCCGACATATCATGGGGCAAAACATCGCAACCTCCTCCTCCACTTGCTGTATGGAACCATCAAAGCACTGAAGCCAAATATAAGTCTTCAACGCCTGTTATAGTTCACCACCAATAAGCTCAAGATAGGTTGAATTCAATTGAATAAGATTGGAAAGTAACTGTTTCCCTCTAATTAACTGGGGGGGGGGGGGGGGCAGCTAAGAAAGGCACAGGGAATTGTACCTCTGGTTTTATTACTGCTAACTCGCTCTCCGACATAATTGGCAAACGCCAGTGAAAAAATGATTATGGCACCACCAAATATAGATGAGCTATGTATAACAGCACCGCTTGATCCAATGCCCAACAAATGAAATGATCAAAATTTATCCTGCAGAAGAAATCAGGGTATCCCAAAATTATCTCATTTGCCATCAGATCATAGAGTGGCGCCTATTAGCAATCTAGAATAATGGAATAGACTTTGGTTTCAACAGTACAGTTCAATGTAATCACTTTACCAGGTTAGCCTACAGTAGAGATGCATGAGTCAAGGAATATCATATCAACAGTAATGCATGAATGGCATATTTATCTTTAAAAAAAAGCATGGGATGAATGAACCATCACAGCAAAAACAAAAGGGGAGATCTGACATGAGAGCAGAATATGTAAGAGGTAACTGATGAACACACAGAATAATCCATTTCAACTGCAGGGGAAGTTGCAAGTGCAAACAATCACACGATGTACATGTACAGGATGCCAACCTTAAAAGTCGAGGTAAAGAAGAGAACACACAGTGATCACATTCAGCTAGATGGAGCTGATTGCCAATGCGTCTGACGCATGACTAACACAGCATGTACGGGAAGTCCGCTGTTGGACTCATCAGGGCAGTCCCAATGGGCAATAATAGTGGTTTCTATCTCTATTAAATGAGATGCCACGTAGGCAAATATGGTGACATGGCAGGTCAATTAATGAGGAAAGAGAATCAAATTAGAAGAAACCGTTTCTCCGAGGAGAAACCACGTCTACCCTCGCCCCAACGCACCAAGAAACGACGAAATCGCCGTTGGGAAGAAACCGGTGGTTTCTACTGTCGCCGCGCCGCGAGAGCCCGCACCGGCCAGGTTCTGCCGCTGCTCGAGCCCAGCCGCGTCCTCGCTCGGACACGCCGAGCGCGTTGGCCGCGTACTCACGCCGCTCGTGCTCTTGCCCGGATGCCATGGCAACTCGCCGAAGCCACCGCGCTCGCCCCGTGCCCGCACAAGCCATAGACAAAACTCGTCGGAGCCTTCTCGCCCGAGCGCACCGCCGTAGGAACACCTCGGAGTCACTTTGCTCACGTGCGCCGCCACAGAAAATCGTCGGAGCCGCCTCAATGGAGCACCGCCATGCGCGTGCCACGACCAGAACTCGACGCCGCCGCCTCGCACCACGCACGCGACCGCGGGAACACGTCGGAGCCGCTTTGCTCGCATGCGACGCCGCGCTGCTGCGGAAACTCACCGAAGCCACTGTGCTGGCCCCCGACCACGCGCGCCGCCGCAGGAACCCACTGGAGTGCCTTGCTCACGCGCCGCCATAGGAACTGCTTCGCCCGCATGCTGCCATCAGAGCCGCTTGCCCCGCCGCATCTGCTAGCCAGAGGCCCGGAGCTATGTGCGCTCGCCCGCGCCTCCATGCTTGGCCTTTGCATCTGCTCGCCTCGCTCGTCTGCGCTGCCGCTTGCAAGCTCGTGTGCTAGTCCTTTTGGTTGGTAATGTGCTGCTCGTCGTCGTGCTTGAGGTTTGGCCAGTAGGAACGAACGGATGAGCATCCGAGATGGAGAAAAAGATAAGGTGGAAAGAGAAAATAGACTAATATTTATTACTTCAAGACACTACCATTGTGGAAGATAGTTTCTACACATAATTTTTTGTTGACGTGGCCGTTATAGAAACCGTGTCTAGTTTCTACCATTGGGACTGCCCTCAAAAGAACTAATCATTGTTTTCCCTCCCTGGTGAGTTAATTACCAGGGATAGAAAGGAAGAATCCAGTATTTGCACCCTACCGTGACAGATGATCCGAAACCTGAACAGTGACTAGTGGCCTAAAGAATTGAGCCAAGGATTGCTCCGCAAGGCGACTATCAAGGCTCCCAAACCCAGACAACCTCGAGCCGTCCAAGCATTCACGCCCAGTCCAGGCGCAAACAGGAGAAAGGCAGGCAGGCAGGCGCGCACAGGTAATCCCAAACCCGTTGCAGCGAAATGGGGTTAAAGTTAAACCCTAATCCAAGGCCGAGGCTGCGGGCGTAAACCGTACCCGGATTTGCGCGTCAGGGAGCCCAGCCGGGACGGCGAGGCCGGCCAAAACCCTAGCCCAGACCCTCCGCCGCCCGGGAAACGTACTAGGAAGGAAGAGGTGGGGACGTACCTCCGGTGCGAGCGCGAATGGAATGGAGCCACGCGCTCCCGGATGTAGTGGGTGAGGAAGAGGGAGCAGGCGCTGCGGCTTCTCCCCTCCGTCGGCGGCGAGGAAAGGCGTGGTTTTTTTGGTTGGTGGGCGTCCGCCAGCGGTTTCTTTGGTTTTCAGTTGGGTTGCTGTGGAGAGGAGAGGAGAGGAGAGGGGAGGGGAGTCGTCGTCCTTATCTATCGTCTCCCACTCCTGGCCTCCAATGGATGGACCGGGCCGATATGGGCCCATTCTTCCTTCCTTCCCCTACTAGGCCTGGCACCGCGACGAAGGGTCCCCATTTGGGCTGGACTTTGTTATTGGGCCTCCAGTTGGTTGGTTGGCCCGTCTGCTCGGCCTCGCCGTCGTGTCTTCTTGTTACGGAAGGAGGACGGAACGCAACGGGACGGGACGGGACGGGAGTAGCGCGGCGCGCACATGGACATGGCGTCGTCGGATGATATGGCCATGGCGGACCTGGTGAGTGCGCTCCGCTCCGCCGGTTCGGTTGCGGGACCGTTGGTCCAGCCATCGCGATGTGTGATTGTGATTGTGATGCCTGGTCTGGTGTTGTTGCAAAATTATATTGCAGGAGACGGGGGAGGAGGAGGAGGTGCTGCGCCGGCTAGGCACCGCGGAGGAGGCGGGCCTCACCGACAACGAGGCCGCGCGACGCCTCCGCCTCCACGGCCCCAACGTCGTTGTCCTCTCGCACCACCACGTAAGTCTCCCCCCCTCCTCCCCCCGCATGTCGTGTCCGCCATTTGTAACTCCTGCGCCCGTTATCCATTCCAATACCGCCATATGCTTCAATTTGTTCATATGTTACTCCAGGATCATTTGGTAATTCGTACCACTCAGTAATAAATCCTTAGCTCAGGTGCTGAATGTTTGGTAAGAAGCACAGCTTTTTTTTTTTAAGAACCAGACAACAAATCCTTAGCTCAGGTACTGAATGTTTGGTAACAAGACAATGCCAAAACCACTAATTACCATTCAGGCGCTGAATGTTTTGCAAAACACAGTTTCTGCCTCCTTTAATCTCACTGGACGAGCTGTTTCCATAACTCTTCTTTGATTATCTCTTTCACCTCAGCTGTTGCCATTAGCCTTCTATATTCAACTCATCTTATTTGTGGATCATGAACACCGACGATTAAACTGGAACCAATTACACATATTGCTAGTCTCGTTATCTCACCATCTCCTCTTTCATTGTAGTATTATGGTATAATAATTGCTACATACTAGTTCAGAAAATTGTCCCAAAAAAATACTAATTCAGGAAAAAAAAAGTGTTCTCATCAGGATAACTTGGATTTTTAACATCTAAATTGAAACTGCCGCTGCTGCAGGAGGGCAGCATGCTCCAAAGATTCCTGATGGCGCTCTTCTCACTCTGGGGATGGGATCATGTCTTCCCCAAGTACAATAACATGGTCCGGATCATACTCAACTCCATGTCGTGGGTTACAGTACTGACTACAATTGCCATCACCTCAGCTGGCCAAAGACCATGCGAGTTGGCCATCGTAATTTTCATAGTAGCTACAAGCCTCATAGCATGCTTTATTGCAAAGCTTGTTTTAGAGTATGCTAAGGCTCCACTGGAGGCCAAGGCCCACTCACCAAGGGCCAAGGTTCTGAGAGATGGGAGGTGGAGAGATGTACATGCAGCAAATCTGGTCCCGGGGGATATCATATTTCTCAAGGTTGGGGACATCGTCCCAGCCAATGCTCGCGTACTCCGGTTTCAGAAAATCGACACAATGACTTGCTGGGCCAAAAGATCTGTTGATTGTGCACATGACTTCCTCATATACTATGCTTGGACTGTTTCCTGTGGCCAAGGAACCGCTGTTGTCATTGCAACTGGCCGTGGCATTCCCAGAAGCACACTGCGGCTCTACCCACAACGTTATGCTCGACCTGGGCAGCTTAAAGAAGGAGTCATGCTTGCTGCCTGCTTCTGTGCTTCCCTGGTACTTGTTGGCACTATTGCTGAGATAGTCTTAAGCTTTTTGTTACAAAAACAAAACTGCACAGGCATGCCACTCAACGCCCATTTTATGCCATTGATTGGTGGAATTCCGATGGCAATGCCTGTTTTTCTCTACTTGGCATTGGCATGGGGATCTGTGAGGCTTTGTTTTCTGGGGATTGCTAGCCGAGGGACAGTTGCACTTGAAGATCTAGCAAGTGTGGATGTGATCCTCTTCAACATGACTGGTACTTTAACTTGTAATCAGCCCTGTTTTGTCCGGGACAAGATTGAGATGTTTGCAGATGGTGTTAGTAAAGACCATGCCATAATTTTAGCTGCACGGGCATCAAGATCTCAACATGAGTTGTACATCGAACCAATTGATGCAGCTATTCTACGCCTCCTTGATGATCCAGAGCAGGTTGCTTTCTCTAACTAAGCAGAGTTCTATTCCGCCTCTGTGCTTCTTTTAAATAAAGATGCGTACCAAATTTGCAGGCACGATTCGGTGTTCAAGTCTTAGAGCACCATGCATGTTTCTTTGTTGCACTGAAGCTGATGTTCCAGACTACATACATCGATGAAGGCAATGGATCCAAGTGCTGTGTATTCAAAGGTGATCCCACAAAGGCAAGTTGCTGTTGAAATTTCAAACATAGCGTCACACTTACAGGGGAAGACATGCATGCAAGTTCCACCACCATCTCGAGGCACATGCACATGTGCATGCATGCAGTTGCATGTGTTTTGTTTGCAGAGCTGTCTTTTAGTCATTATCTGTTTTCATGCTATAGGTTGCTCATCAATGTGGCTGCAGCAAAGAAGTTAAAGAGAAAATAAGCACACTAATGGATGAACTTACTCTTGACGGATATCAGGCCATAGCTGTAGGACATCAAGTAGGAAATTGGATTTCACATTAGTATGCTTTAATATGCAAACTTACGATCTATATCATTTAGTTTGTTTTTACTTTCCTCCAGGTAGACTCATGCTGGGAGTTTATTGCCCTTATGCCTTACACAGATGACCTTAGAAGTGATAGTGCTGATGTTGTTGATAGCCTTATCGATCTGGGTTTAGATATAAGAGTCCTCACAGGTGATTCTGATGTGTATATCCTGTTGTTGAGATTTTTGCCATTGTCATTTGCTCTTATAAACAAGTCTTCATCATTATATATATTACTTTGTCCTCTCTACAGAAAGCCCATTGTCGACCACAAAGCAGGTTTGTGGAAAGCTTGGAAAACTAGGCACCAATGTGGTACCTGCGCATTCAGTGTTTGAGTTAGCTCGGAATAACATAGAAGTCCATTCAAACATCAACGGGATTTCTGATCTCTTTCCAGGTCTATCCTTATCTTCTATATCCTCCTGGCGAAGTTTCTTTCTGTAAGAAGTTCTTGTTTACCATTTTGCTATCTTGATATGTTAGTACAGAGGACAAAAGCGATGTAGTAAGAAGACTAAGAAATTTTGGTTGTCATTGTGCAATGGTTGGGTATGAATTTCTGGATCATGATGCCATAGGAGAAAGCCATATTGGAATTTCAGTTGCTGATGCAACTGATTACACAAAAAGTGAATCTGATCTTGTTTTGACTCAGCATGCCCTGATGCCTGTTTCTTCAGCTGTGCAAATCAGTAGGAAGATTTGTCAGATGATGAGAAGCTTCACTGTAGGTCATTCTGATGCATTTGGAGGCTTGATTTCTGACAACATGTTTTGTATCTAGATCATGATAAATGGATATTAACTTGCAGTATGTTGCTGTTTCTGCAGATATTCACGGTTTCATCAACTGTCCATCTTGTGAGTTCTATTTGTGATTATTTTTTTAGAATCCTTCTAAAGTACAGGGTCCTTCAGGTCTAACTCCAATCTTAATTGTAATGAAGTTTGGTGTCCGTGCCATTTTATATTTATTATGGCACTTTGACTTGTCAAGTATCCTGGCTTTCATGATTACCGCTTGTAATTACTGTGAGCATCAATTCCAAAAGGCCGCAACCTTTATTTGCGATATATTTTTTTAAGGTCTTCGCGATATATATTGTCTTCTTTTTTTTTTACCTTTTCCTTTGTTTCTCTTTTTATTTCCAGGTACGTCATTTGCAATGTTATTCGAAAGGGTGGAATTGAACAAGTCACCAGATAGATGGAGAGTTCAGAAAATCATTACAAGCGGTGCTGCTTTTGGAAGCTACATAGTTCTTACTACAGCCATTTTTTATTGGGTTGCAAGTACTGCAAACCCTTTTGCAGTGAGTGCTATTCCTTCTGTTGAAAGATAACCTCTTGCTTTTGAGGTGATGAGCAGCTGATTATTTAGTACTTGGACAGTGTAAATTCAAACCTATATCACTGATGGGAAGTGATGAGGAAATCAGAGCTGCTTTGTTCCTTCAGATGAGCACAATAAACCAGGCTATTGCACTCTTTGTTCACTCTGATGGTTGCTGCATCATAAGATTCCCTGGGCCTGTTGTCACATTTTCCTTTGTTGTTTCCCAAATGGTGAGCGGTCGTTTCCTTCTCTTTGCTTCTTTGCCACAATCCTTGGTTTTTCCCATGTATTGTTTCAGTCACCATGACTTTTATTCCACAGATGGCGAATTGTCGTTTCCTTCTCTTTCCTTCTTTGCCACAATCCTTGGTTTTTTTCCATGTCTTGTTTCAGTCACCATGATTTAGCACTGGGCCATTGTGTCTGTAGACTGTAGTTAGCAACAACGTTCTAACAGTTACAGATATTCATTGTTGGATTCATTCTGTCAAGAGAATTAGAAAACAGTGAAATTTACTGCTTGACATTTATATGCTCAAGAACTGTTGAATCATTTATTCTTTTTTCAGGTGGCAACGCAAAAAGTTGTCCATGGGGATTTGAATTATGCACTAACAAAGGGTATCGGCTGTGTTAGGGCTGGATTGATATGGTTGTACAACTTAGTCCTACTTTTGACCCTGGTTTTAGTTTGTAAGTTTCTAGATCGAATGTTAGAGTTTGTGCTAATTATAAAACTTTATTTTCCATATCCCATTACTTATCTTTTGCAGGAAACGTGAATGTGCTGTCATTTTACAGGTCGCAAATGGGGACACACAAAGATGACTAGTGAAAAGTTGTTGACAATATGCATGCGTTCAGCTATCCTACACATAGTTCTTATCTGGTTTCTGTACGTGGTACTTGATGTTAGGGTACATCAGCCGGTCTCAAGTTAGATAGATCGAACACATTGTTAGGGTCTTTTCCTTCTGCAGTGTCATCTGTAAACCTCTCAGGCCTTGTTTGGATGTAGTCGTATTCACATCAATCCACATGTGTTGAGGTGGATTAGAGTGGAACTTGAACTAAATTCCACTCCAATCCACACCAACACACATGGATTGAAGTAAATACGACAACATCCAAACAAGGCCTCAAGTAAATAGATATCTTCCATAATAGATTTTGCATTTGATTGGCCCTTCATGATTCAGAACTTACAGCTGTGAGTCCACTATATTATTTTAAGTTAAAACTTTGCTGGAGCTACAGAATGCTCATTGCTTTCCCCTATGCTAGAACAATCTTTTTTGAAGCATTTATGCTACAACAGTTAAGATGTAATCATGGAAAAGAAATATATGGTGCCTTATTCTGGACCTGCACTAAGTACTAACACACAGTACCATGACAGTCGAGCATGCTAACGTTTGGATCTTTGTGACAGGTTGATCGAATTTAACTTGGAGAAACTATATTTTCGATTTTCTGGCATTTTAGTTCTTCTCTTCTTTGCACATCCATTTTTTTGTAAATTTCCTTTATCTAATCATTTTAAACATGTATTGTTTCCATGTAAAAGTATATATTTAGTTTTCTACTTGATAGTATAGCTTTTTTCAGATTTGAGCCCTTTCAGATTTTTTTTCTCTTATCCTCTACCATATCGAGCTGAAAGGAGTTACTCCAACGCTGCATCACTAATGAAGTTGAAGGACTAGAAGTAAAACTTTCGTGAGTGTGTATCTCCACTACTATATAATGCACCACTTAAAACTTTCTTAAATCCACACAGCAAACTACCCCCCACAGTCATTGCCTAATCTAAGTACACCCAACTAATTGCACACAGTAATGTCTAATTTACAAAATTAAGGGGGGAGATTAACTCTAACATCATCTTGCGACCAGGAACGCTCAGATCAAACTCATCACTCACCCCTCCACCCTCGGCGCGCAAGAACGAGGTCGCGACCGCCAGGACGCCTCGGCCCCGACTCCCTCCCACTCGATTCCTCTGCCCGACTCCCTCCCACGCGCCGCCAGGACGCCTCGGCCCGCGAGCGAGCCACCGCCAGGGCGCCCCTGCCCACGACCGCCGCCGCCAGGGAGCCCCTGCCCGCCACCGCTGCCGCCAGGGAGCCCCTGCCCGCCACCGCCGCGGCGCCCCTGCCCGCCACCGCCGCCGCCAGGGCGCCCCTGCCCATGACCGCCCCCGCCAGGGAGCCCCTGCCTGCGACCGCCGCCGCCAGGATGCGCCTAGCCGAGGACGCCGACACCGGGGAACGCCGCCGCCAGGACGCCCCTGCCCGCGAGCGCCGCCGCCAGGACGCGCCCAGCCGAGGACGCTGACACCGGGGAGCGCCGCCGCCGTCACGCGCCCAGCCGAGGACGCCGGCACCGGGGAGCGCCGCCCAGCCAGCCAGGTTTTTTATTATAGTTTTTGAAAAATGATTATAGTTTTTGAGAATTGAGAATTAATTTTGCTTGACAGTAAACCCTTGCTTCCTGCTAAGTGCTATGATTATAGTTTTTGAGAAAAAAAAGATTGTTATGTGTTCAGACAATTGTTGATCATTTGTTATTTTGGATTTGGATGCTGAAAAATTTCGTTTAGGATAGGCAACTCTGACAGGGCAGTCATCAGGGGGATTTGTTAGTGGAGAATTGGTGACAACCTGAAAAATGAAAACCATCACAATATCTTTTATTGCGTTGGAATTAAACCATCTGATGAGAAATGAAGAGATATTGGCAAATTTGGAACTAATTTAGTAACGTTATGGTTGTTTTAAGTAACCCTATTGGCAAATTTGATATCTTGTTCTGAAACCAAATAAGTAAGCTTCTGAAACCAAATAAGTAAGATTGATATCTTCTAATAGTATTTTCAGACCATTGTCTTGAAGTGCATCTCATGTCTACAGGTCTGCGATGGGTGATCGGCGAGAAGCCCGCCCTACGTTTGGCGACATATCAAACACTATCGGTCGTAAAAGGGCCGATGAAACAAGTATGTTCACGACCAATGATACTAATTTAGTTTGCATTTTTTTCTGAAACTCATGCCACAATATATTTTCCAGATGAGGAGAAAATAAAGAGGGAAGACAGAAATAGAAAACAACGTGAATACCGCGCACATAAAAGGGCCCAGGAAACCAGTGAACAAAGAGAAGAACAGAATAGGAAGCAATGTGAATATCGTGCAATGATAAGAGCTACAGCAGTGGCAAATACACCTGGTCAGGGTAATAATAAAAAACCAATTATGTATACTCTTCTTTGTTTGTGCATCCAACTGATTGACATCCACACTCCTGCGATGTAGAACCTATATCCAGTGCCACTGATGTCCAAATGACTGAAGCAGTGCATTCGACCTTGGCACCGTCTCTGTCACCATCGGTACGTTCTTGTCTTTGTCAATGCTGATTATAAATTGTAAATGTGTCTTTTATTGGTGCAAATCAAATAATATGTAAAAAATGAATATGTATCACAGGATAAAAGTCACCACAAGAAACTGGTGTTTCAGCCATTTGCCAGCCATCAATACATCTTGGACAAGAAAATATTGATCCTACCGATTCTATGGACTGGCTGCATAGGAATGATCAGTACGTTAGAAAACAAAGACCACCATTGGCGCCTTTGTAGACTGAAAGTTCAAACGGCACCGTAATTACACTACCACAAAACTGAATACCCTTGAGGGTCAAAAACCCTCAAGGAAACCCCTAAAACCGCCAAGGAAATCAATATTGGCGGCTAGCACTCAAGGAATGGCCGCCAAGGGTAGAGAGACAAGGAAATGAGTGTCGGCCGCCACAAATCAATTCCTTGAGGGTTAAACCGTCAAGAAAATAAATCAGTGATCAGATTTTTAACATCGTCAAGAAAATATAACGACACCCAAGGATATAGGTTTCCTTGAGTGCCAATGACACTCAAGAAAATGTAAAAACACCCAAGGATATAGGTTTCCTTGAGTGCCGATGGCACCCAAGAAAATGTAAAAACACCCAAGGATAAATGTTTTCTTGAGTGCCGATGACCCTCAAAGATATGCATGGAAAAAAAAAAGAAACAATCTCATATTTGTTGTAGCTGAGAATCGAACTCATGACCTGATGTTCCATATGAAACTAACCTACCACTACACCACGAAGTTCCATATGAAACTAACCTACCACTACACCACGAAGTCTTCTGTGACTAAGTGAATGTTTCTTTCTTTTTGTTTTCACCTAAGCTGCACGGATACTTCAGGGTAGGCGCGTATCCCGTATCGTATACGTATCGGATACGGATACGTCGCGGATACATGGCTAGTACGTACTGGAGGAGTATCGGGTTTTTTTTTTACATAATAGGATACGGTTGGCTGATACGTATCAAGCAACGGATACACGTATCAGATATGGCCCAGCCCATTACGAAGCCTTTCTCTCGCCCTAACTGCGGACGCGCGACGCCCCGACCCCGACTCCGCAGTCGCGACGCCCGCCCGACCGTGAAGCGCAGCCGCGACGCCCGCCCGACGCCCGCCGCCCGCCGGCGCCGTTCCTGCTCGCCGGCGACGAGCACGGCCCCTGCTCAGCCCGAAGCCACCTGTGGAGCCTGCGCGGGCGCGCCTGCTCTTCCGCGACGGCTGAAGCCGCGAGGCTACGACGCCCGGCCGCCCGCTCGACGCCCGCCGGCCGCTGGCACTGTCCCTGCTCGCCGGCGACGAGCACGGCCCCTGCTCAGTCGTGGAACCACTCTGGTCAGCCGCGGAGGCGCCCTGCTCAGCCTGCTCCTCTTCTTCAGCCCGATCCAGATCCCGTGAGTAAATCCCATCAATCTCTCCTTCTTCAGTAGTTCAGTTCGTAGGATGGCAGTGTAGTGAGTTCTTGTTGCTTGATTTCCTATATGCAGTAGATGGCGTCTCCCAATTTGAGTGGTGCTAGTGGTAGTGCAAGTGCTAGTGTGGGATCTGCAGCCACAAACACAACAGACATCAAGGCTCCACTTTGGGATCATGACACCATTTTGGAGAAGCCTAAACCTGGTGGAGGAAACACTTACTGGCGCTGCAAGTACTGTCCACTGGAAAAACTGAGTAGTTACACTAGAGTTGAAGCTCATTTGCTGCAGATTTCGGGAAAGGGAATAAGTAAATGTCCTAAAGTTACATATGAAATGCTTTCTGCCATGAGAAAGGAAGTTGAAAGGTGCAAGAATCTGGTGGAAAGATCCAAGTCAAGAACTGTTTCTCTGCCTACTGATCCTTCACAGAGCAATACTGCTGACACCAGCAAGAGGTCTAAGAGGGGGCCTACTTCTGCATTGGAAAAATCTTGGAGACTAGAAGATCGTAATCACTTGGATGCTTTGATCAGTAGAGCAATTTATTCTGGAGGGGTTTCTTTCAATTTTTTGAGAAATCCGTATCTTCGAGAAGCCTTTGCTTTTGCTGCCAGCCGCAACATGCAAGGTTATGTGAGTCCTGGTTACAACAGAGTTAGAGAGGGACTTCTGAAGCAAGAAAGGAGGCACATAGAGCGTTTGTTGGAGAGCACAAAGAGCACATGGCCAGAGAAGGGAGTCTCCATCTGCACTGATGGTTGGTCAGATCCTCAGAGGCGACCAATTATAAATTTTGTTGCTGTTTGTGACAAGTCACCTATGTTCTTGAGGGCTGATAACTGTGAAGGTGAGGTCAAAAGCATGGAATACATTGCAGAAAAGTTGAGGGGAATAATTGAAGAAGTAGGTCGAGATAATGTGGTACAAATCATTACAGACAATGCTGCAAATTGCAAAGGTGCTGGTCTAATAATTGAGGCTGAGTATAAAAACATATTTTGGACACCTTGTGTTGTGCATACCCTCAACCTTGCCTTGAAAAGTATATGTGAGCCTAAAATAGGAAGGAATCCTTCTGATGATGAGATATTTGTTTGGAATCAACTTGAATTTATAGATTCTGTGAAGACTGAGGCTGCTATGATAAAGAATTTCATAATGAATCATGGCATGCGGCTTTCCATGTTCAATGAGTTCAGCCGTTTGAAGTTACTTTCTATTGCTGAAACTAGATTTGCCTCTGTTGTATGTATGTTAAAGAGGTTTGTTGAGGTAAAATCAGCCCTCCAGCAAATGGTGATTAGTGACAAATGGAGCATCTACAAAGAAGCCAGAGATGATTCTCCAATTCCAACAGCCCAACTTGTTAGGGACTTGACACTTAATGAAGTATGGTGGGACAAGGTGGACTTCATTCTTAAGATTACCACTCCTATATATGAGATGATTCGTATAACAGACACCGACACACCATGCCTTCACTTAGTTTATGAGATGTGGGATTCAATGATAGAGAATGTGAAGAAAGCCATATATCGGTACGAGGGCAAGCAAGAAGATGAGCATTCGGACTTGTACTATGTTATTTATGACATTCTGATTGCTAGGTGGACAAAAGGAAACAATCCACTTCATTGTTTAGCTCATTCACTTAATCCAAGGTACAAATTGTCATTCCATTTTTTTTATTTAGTTCATATTTGTTCCATTCACTAAACCAGTAAACCATAAAGCCAAATTGACAAATGACAATTACAGATATTATAGCCAAAAGTGGCTTGAAGAAGGTGTTGGCCGTGTACCACCCCACAAGGATAAAGAGGTGTCCAAAATGAGAATGACTTGCTTCAAGAGGTTTTTTCCCAATCCAGAAGACTTAGCAAAAGTAAAAGAAGAGTACGCAAGGTTCTCTAGTTGTTCAGAAGAATTTAATGATCCTGACTCAATCCAGGATAGATGGTCTCTATCTCCTATGACCTGGTGGACAAATCATGGACAATATGCTCCCTTGTTGATGAGTTTGGCCATGAAATTGCTTAGCCAACCAGCCTCATCTTCTTGTTGTGAAAGAAACTGGAGTACCTATAGCTTTATCCATAGTGTGAGCAGAAATGCCTTAACTCCAGAGCGTGCTGAAGATCTGGTCTTTGTGCACACAAATCTGAGGCTTCTATCTAGAAGAAGTGACGCGTACAAGGCAGGAGAGACAAGGATGTGGGATGTAGGAGGGGATTCTTTTGATTCACTCGGTGGTATTGGCATTCTTGAAGTGGCCAACCTGTCCGTTGATGAACCTGAATTGCAAGCTGTGACTTTTGGTTTGGATGCTCAAGAGGTTGATGTTGCGGATGACAATGAGCCAGATGAGGAATAGCAAGTTGCTGCTGCATGAATTGCGCCTGAATGCCTTTTAGTTTTAGTACTTTCCTAAATATGAGAGTGTCTTGAGAATTGCGATTACTTTATTTGAATTTGAGACCTTTGGACCTGCTGTTATGTAATAAGTAGTTGAGTACACTTAAGTAGTTATTTGTGATGTTTTTATTGTTATCAGATTTAAATATAGACTTCCATAATTTTATTTTATTTTTTTTTTATTTTTAATATTAAACGTATCCGCGTATCTGGTTTTTTGGGAAATCGGTGTATCCGCGTATCCGTATCCTTCCGATACCGATACGCGTATCCGTATCCGTGCAACTTAGGTTTTCACTTTAGTGGATCTTGTAATGAATATTTGAGAACCTAAATGATTTCAAATGAAAAAAGTTTGAATTATAAAGTTTTATATCTCATCGAGTACTATAACTTTGGTTTAGGTTGTATCTCTATCTGAGGTCATTTGAAAGATTCAAAAAATTTAAAGTTCTAATAATTTAAAACATATTTTATGGACCTCAAATAATTTCAAATGAAAATTTCATCAACTAAGAAGTTGTATATCTCTTTGGGCTCTATAACTTTGATATAAACTTTGCCTCCATACGATATTATGTTACATTTTAGCTTTAAAATAAGCAAGCATCTCAAGCTAAGTGCTAGTATATGCATTCTCTAATGCATAACAACACAAAATTATAACTTTTATTGGATTAATTTACTAACAAAAATTATATATCATTTTCCAAACATGTCAATGGAGCGTTTATGTCTATAAAATGCAATGTCTAACTAACAAGAATGCAATGAGTTCACTACATCGGTGGTTAAGAGAAATATGACTATAAACTGTTTTTTTCTTGGCAGCTACAATAATTTACTTGAGGGTTTACACCCAAAGAAACTAGAACTTCCTTGGCGGTTTCTAGTTACACCCAAAGAAATGTGAATTACCTTTGGTGGTTTATAATAACACTCAAGGAAACATAGAATTACCTTGGCGGTTTCAACTAGCACTCAAGGAAATATAGATTTAACTTGGCGGTTTGGTTCAGCACTCAAGAATATGCATTTTCTTGTGGGTTTTATACAACCCTCAAGGTAATTGTATATCCTTGGGGGTTTAATTTCGCCCCTCAAGGAAATTGCTGGCCCTCAAGGATACTCAGTTTTCTGGTAGTGTTAATCCAGGTATGCTACCTGCTATAGGGAGCAAATTTTGATGGTACATGACAGATCTACTATTATATCTCTTGTGTACTTTGATGACCAGGTGCCACTTCAGACAATATCAGACTGCTTAGAAGCCCCTAGGTATATTTCTATTTTATTTCTTGCTTTTGGTAAACATTTTCCTTTCCTTGAAAGCATCAAACTTACTCACCTCAAAGTTGTGCAAGTTATGTGACAATTGGTCTTTGTTGTAGTTCTCAATTGGGCATTTGCCTTGAGCCTCCAACTGCACGTTCAGATATGTCGTGTCCAGTTTGCTTGATATCCTAAGAAAGGAAAAAAGTTGTTGTTGCTCCAGCAAAGGTAACTACTGTTGGTGGAGGTAATGTACTGCTTGACTGCTCTTACAAATCCATTCACATGTCTTGGAGTGAGATGATAGTAGAACAATTTTGTAGCTCCTTTTAGCGTAAAAAGATAGAGCACCATTTTTCATGTCTATCATCACTACACTTTTCAACTGAGCACCTTGGCTTGGCATGACTTTGATGACAAGTATTTGTAGGTTGAAGTCATTATATATCTGTATATATTATCTATAGAGCCTGAGACTTGGAGAGCTTGAATTATTTATAAGTTGTGGGTTGTGCTTGTTGCGGGTGGACACTTCTAAGTCTTGAGGAAACTTTTTCTGAATGGCCGGAGATTCATCTCGATCTACAATAGTTTTTTCAGGTATGAGTTCTCTCTCATGTTTCTGCAAAATATATTGTAAGTTCGGAATGCAAAATATATTGGGAGCCCAGAATCCTATTTTATAATTTGCACTGCTTTAGTCAAAAACTTATATTTAGCTCTCTTATGTACCTCCTTAGCTGCAAAATCGAAGTTTCAATTCTTTTCCTCATTGTCAGACCAGCAGCAACATTGATTTTAAGCGGTCTCACAGTTAAGTTCTCAAATCTCAAAACCCTCATTTTTTGTCTCTACAACATGTGCAGATGGACTGCTCACTTGTATTAACAATTTCCAGTTCTAATGGCTACTTGATTTCAGCTATATGTCAATGTTCAAAGATGGATTCTTAAGGTATAGATGGAACATCAAAGTTTCTGAAATCTGAATCATTCTGTAGCCAGGTAGATCATTCTATGCTCTCTAGGTTAAAAAAATTTCATCTATGTGTTGCAGTTCATGTGTCTTGCAACTGTGACATTCCATAAAGCACTTATTTAGCTTACTGTATCTTGTTTAAACCTATCTCTTTAAGGAGCTAAACCTGTGACAACTGAAAGAATCACCGTGCTACACAGTTTATTTTGTTGTACCAAGTCTTGTCATTGTCTATTTAATGATAAGATCATATTACTTGATATATCTTGAATTTAATGATGAGCTCAATAACTTGATTACCTAAACGGTTATTTTTGTCACAAGGAGCATTTTTTTACTGCAATTTTTTTAATAATAATTAATTACGAAAGTATCTTTTCTTGGTAGAGATAGAGAGATGGATGGTTCACGTTTGTTGTTTTAAGTATATCCCTTAAATAAAACCGTAGCAACGCACGGGCACTATACTAGTGGATGAAAGTTGAACAAATCAGCTACCTATAGGTGGCTTAGAAATATATGATCTTATTCTTTATGGCAGTATGAAAATGTGCAAGATAAGTTTTTAGTGATCTGTAAAATTCTCTGAAGAAAGTATGGGGATATAATTTCATTAACCTTTGAATATTTACTCAGGTAACTGCATCCACTAATAGTACTGTGACAATCTTCAAACCCATTATGAACTCAATTCTCAGGTGATGTTTATATATATAATATAAATATATTATCTTCATAGATTGGAAATTAATTTACTGTTTGCACAGTGGCATGCTTCGCGATGGTTTTGGCAGGTTGGTTTCTAGTGTCATTGAGGCGGCCTTGTTTAGTTTAGTTCGTGAAAATTTTTAGATTTGTCTACTGTAGCATTTTCGTTTTATTTGGCAATTAGTGTCCAATCATGGACTAATTAGACTCAAAAGATTCGTCTCGCAAATTACATACAAACTATGCAATTAGTTATTTGTTTATCATCTAATGTTCCATGCATGTGTCCAAAGATTCGATGTGATGGGACGGAAAGAAATTTTTTGGGAACTAAACAGGGCCTAAGGTGGTGGAGAATGATTAGTGGATGGACGATAGCGTAGAGTGTAGTCGTGTGTAGGCCACTGCTATGAACAGCACGAAGAAGGGCAATATAGATTCAATCTATTGTAACTTAGTTGTTTACAGCCTCTTTTTTTAGTTTATCTATCTTTTGTTAATTTATTATCTATCTAAACTGAAGCTTAATCAATCTCTTAATGACCAACTAATGGCTAACTCTGAACGACCTGCCGTTGCCCTCTGAACTTCTCTGACGAAACTGAAGCCCAGAATTAATTTAAATATACCTTGCTTTAGCCACTTTGCTGAGCTGGTCTGGCACAACCTTGCAATCCTTTCTCTTATTGCGCCTATCATATTTGAGTGCCCACATAACAATCACTTTTACTAATGTTATTGCTTTGTAAATATATTTATACGTAGGGAAAATGCGTCGTTGTCGGATGTAGAAGCCCATTGCATTGTGCAACATGGTAGCATCATCATCCTTAAAATTTTCATGAGTTTCAAAGTGATATGAAAAAAATGAGGTGGTGATGAGCTGATTATGGACGGTGTAAATTCAAAGATATATCACTGATGGGCACTGATGAGGAAAATCAAAGTTGATGCTTTTGCTTTTAAGGTGGTGATGAAAGATAACTACTTTTGCTTTTGAGGTGGTGATCAGCTGAGTATTTAGTACTTGGACAGTGTAAATTCAAAGATATATCACTGATAGGCACTGATGAGGAAATCAAAGCTGCTTTGTTCCTCCACATGAGCATAGTGAACCAGGTTATTGCACTCTTTATTCATTCTGATGATTACTTCCTCATCAGATGTCCTTGGCCTATTTTTCACATTTGCCTTTGTTGTTTTCCAGATGCTGAGTGGTCGTTTCCGTCTCTTTGCTGCTTTGCTAACATTCTTGAGATTGTCCATGTTTCTTTCAGTCACCATAATTTAGCACTGGGTCATTGTGTTTGTGGGCAGCGGTGATTGTTCTAACAGTTAGATCTGGATTCATTATATCAAGATAAGTAGAAAACAGTGAAATGTATTATTTGACATCTATATATGATCAAGAACCGTTGAATCTGGATGTGAGAGTAGTGCGTCCTGATAACGATCTGGATGTGCATCTTCATAATGTAGCCCTGCAACATTTTTTAGTCGACGGTCTCGGTATACTTGTAACTAAGGCCTTGTTTAGTTCCCAAAAAAATTTGCAAAATTTTTCAGATTCCCCGTCACATCGAATCTTTAGACGCATGCATGAAGTATTAAATATAGATGAAAATAAAAACTAATTGCACAGTTTGGTCGAAATTGACGAGACGAATCTTTTGAGTCTAGTTAGTCCATGATTGGAAAATTTTTGTCAAATACAAACGAAAATGCTACAGTGTCGATTTTGTAAAATTTTTTGGAACTAAACAAGGCCTAATACAAAGATACACGCACTTGTGCGTATTCGCGAAAACAAAGAACCGTTGATTCAGTTACTTTCTTTCAGTTGGCAACACATAAAGCTGTCTGTAGACAAATATACCCTACTCTCTCCATTCTCATAAAAGAAGTCGTTTAGGACAACGACACGGTCTCCAAAACATTTATCAAAAAGTGGTATATGTATATTTTTATGAAAGTATTTTTCAAGACAAATTTATTCATATGGTTTTCACATTTCCAAATTAAAGAACTTAAAAGTTATTCATGATTTATATTCCCAATGTTTGACATAAACCTTGTTCAAAACGACTTTCTTTGTGGGTATGGAGGGAGTATTCTGGAACCCGTGCAGACTGCAGACAAACAGTACCATGGAAAAGTTGAGTATGCTAACTTCTGAATCAATGTGTTACACAACAAATTGATTGAACCTGAACAAACCATCTTGTCAATTCGTAACATTGTACTTCTTGTTTTCTATGCAGTTCCAGTTTTTTCTTGTCTCCTTGTAAAAATATGCAGATTTGAACCCTTTCAGAGATTGTTTTCTTCCTCTCTTTTCCTCTACCATATTGAACTGAAAGGAGTTTATCTCCAGCAATACCAATACATCGATAACGAAGTTGGACAAATCATCAGTTTATAGGTTGCTTAAATATATGTTCGCAATCATTTTTTCCCTTACGAAACATGCAGATTCTTATTATTTATCAAATTAATGTTCGATCAAGATAAGCTATGGCTGGTGATCTCCCGTAAAATGTCTGAAGAAAGGAGGGTTATGTTCCATTGACCTTTGAATCACAGGTAACTGCATCCACTAATAATTAATGTATTGTGACACAACCTTCAAACCCTGTATGAACTCTCACAGATATTTGGATACCTTATCTTGGTTGATTGGAAATTAATATAGTGTTTATTGTGGCAATCGTGCAGGTCATGCGTGACCTAGGTGGCTGCTGGAGAGTCTCCCAGACCTCCTATGCATATGCATCAATTGGTTCCTGCTGCCGTAGAATAGTTTTATGGTGGGGCAGTTGTTAGCATTGCTCAAGATGGGTATTATGTTGGCAGGTGAGTTTCCAGCATCACCCTTAGAAAACAGTATTATCTTGCAAATGCGTATACGTAGGCAAAATGTGTTGTCGGATGCAGAAAGCCATTGCAGTGTGCACAATGGTTGCATGCATCATCCATATGAATTTTTGATGACAATTTCAAGACGTTATGCAAATGTTTATGCCGTGGAGAAATGTGTTGTTGGATGCAGGCGCGGTCCATTCCAATGGCAATGCTTCCATTCTGTAGAGGACAAAATAAAATGTTGCATCATCCTTGAACTAGCTGTAGGTAGCTTGAATTTATACTATTAGAAATAATAAATGTAGGTGTTGTCGGATGGCCATTGGAGTAGAACGTAGCAACTTTTGCATCATCCTATGAATTATAGAATATAAGAGTAGTTAGGAAGATATCAGGATTTATAGCAGAAATTTCTGTCAGAGAAGTCTGTCAATAATTAAACGTTGCTTTTAGTTGACCTAGCTTTGCCCTCTATATTAATGCCAGTGATCGAGAAGCATATACTCATGAGATATTTTCTCATGTGTTCTGCACCTCTTTTTTTTAGAAACCTTGCAAAAAAAGTGATTTTTCAAGACTGAAAACATAAAGGCGCACATGGCACAATCAAAGATATTTGTAACCGGCGCCACATATGTATAACAATATGCTTGCGATGATATAATCGACCTCTTTATATATATGCTTCAAGAGAAAAACTATATTATGTTAGAGACGTCAGCTTTGTAATAATAAATATATTAGAGGGTCAGAAACTCAGATTTTACATACTTTTATTCAATATAAATATCAATATACTAGCATTGCGATTATATATTCTCTAAGAAACATCAACTTGAACCAGATTTATATGCCTAGAATAATATGACACCGATACTTGCTAGCATATGTTTATAATGTAACGTAGGCAAAATGTGTTGTCGGATGCAGAAAGCCATTGCAGTGTGCACAATGGTTGCATGCATCATCCATATGAATTTTTGATGACAATTTCAAGACGTTATGCAAATGTTTATGCCGTGGAGAAATGTGTTGTTGGATGCAGGCGCGGTCCATTCCAATGGCAATGCTTCCATTCTGTAGAGGACAAAATAAAATGTTGCATCATCCTTGAACTAGCTGTAGGTAGCTTGAATTTATACTATTAGAAATAATAAATGTAGGTGTTGTCGGATGGCCATTGGAGTAGAACGTAGCAACTTTTGCATCATCCTATGAATTATAGAATATAAGAGTAGTTAGGAAGATATCAGGATTTATAGCAGAAATTTCTGTCAGAGAAGTCTGTCAATAATTAAACGTTGCTTTTAGTTGACCTAGCTTTGCCCTCTATATTAATGCCAGTGATCGAGAAGCATATACTCATGAGATATTTTCTCATGTGTTCTGCACCTCTTTTTTTTAGAAACCTTGCAAAAAAAGTGATTTTTCAAGACTGAAAACATAAAGGCGCACATGGCACAATCAAAGATATTTGTAACCGGCGCCACATATGTATAACAATATGCTTGCGATGATATAATCGACCTCTTTATATATATGCTTCAAGAGAAAAACTATATTATGTTAGAGACGTCAGCTTTGTAATAATAAATATATTAGAGGGTCAGAAACTCAGATTTTACATACTTTTATTCAATATAAATATCAATATACTAGCATTGCGATTATATATTCTCTAAGAAACATCAACTTGAACCAGATTTATATGCCTAGAATAATATGACACCGATACTTGCTAGCATATGTTTATAATGTATATACTATATAGTAAGATACTTAAATAATGCACCTATATATATGACTTGGAGTGATGCATCACTAGTAGAGAAACGACCTTTTGATTCTTCTGCCAAAATTGGCTTTAGTTCCGGAATTTTGTGCATCCAGAATTAGAAGCACCTTTAGTCCCGATTAGATCTATTAACCGAGATTAAAGGCCCCTACCCAACGGCTACTGCGCCATTGGGTTGTGGTTCAGGACCTTCAGTTCTGAGTGGAACCAATAACCAGGACTAAAGGTCAACTTTTACTCCCGATCGTTGGCGCAAACCGGGAGTAAATGTTAACAACTATTTGTGGTCTAACAACGAATATATAGGGGAAAAATTAACAACTATTTGTGGCCTAACATTTCTTTGAAGTTTACAGTTTATATATGTGGCCTATACTTAATTTGGGTGTGTTATTACCTAGGAAGAGTATAATAGTGTTTAGCAAAATAATTAAGAGAGGCTAGATGACTGATCGATGGATATGCTAGCGCACCACAATTTGGTACGTGCAAGGTGTTGCATTTAATTTGCAGAGATACTTAAACTAGCCACAATATTACCGAGGTTTGAAACTTTTATCTGCATGATGCCAGAACTTGTTGACCACTGAATATTTAAATTGTAAGAAACAATTCGTTTTACTCTACCTAGAAGACATATGCTACTGCATATTAATGACCAAGCATCGAGGCATGTAGAATCACCGATGCTTGCTTTTTTGTATTCAGCATCACCTCACACGTGTGCAAATTGATGCTTGGTTAGAAGAGAGAATGTTTCAGCATCGGTTGGAAGGGCACGCTGTGCAGTGGGCCGTCTTGTGCACTTGGTCTATGTTGTACTTAGAAGAGTGACCTGAGAATTTGATTTATTTTCAGAGCATGACCGATGGTACGGTAGTCTGATGATTGCCCTTTTTTAAAAAAAAACGAAGGGTAGTGAGATACCGAGAAAGAGATGCAATAATATACAAAGGATCTAGTTCCAAGTTTCTAGGTTTCAAGCTCCAACTGCCCCTTTCAAAAAAGAAAAATCCAACTGCCTCCTCCATCAAAGTATGCAACACTTTTCTTCCGATGCCGCCGAGTGTAGTATTGGTTAATTTGTAAATACAATAATTATATATATATATATATATATATATATATATATATATATATATAGTTTTCAACTAGGAGCGAGATGCATGGTTGATATATTTATAGTTTGAGAAGACCACATCCACATGCATATGCATATATACTTTCTTCAAGCAGCAGCAGACAGTGCACTCTAGCTAGCTGCTTAATTATGCATGCATGCACAGATGCAGCAGCTACACCTCGCTCCAAAAACACAATAAATAGCAAAGCTAAGTGAATTAATTCAAGCTTTTTGAGGGGGGCATAATAATAATATATAATACACACCACGTACATATATACGGAACTGATCGAGAGGCACGTACTGTACGTACTCGTACGTAGTATAAGTATATAGGAGCTGATGAGTATACATGCACTGCACCACGACGAGCCGGCGTCGTTACGTATTACGTTGATGCCTGCATGCATCGCGCGCGCGGCTGGCAGATCGATCGATCAATCAGATGTTGATCTTTCCGATGAGTGGTATGCCGATGGCGGTGACGATGAGGGTGGATGGCACTCCGAAGACGATGTGTTGCCAGAAGGTGAGGTCGTAGGCGTTGCGCGTCGCCCGCCGAGCCTGCTCGCACACGATCAGGTTCGCCGCCGACCCCAGCAGCGACAGGTTGCCCGCCACCGTGCTCACCCAAGCCAGCAGCAGCCACGACCGAACCACCGCCGCCGGCGAGATCAGCGCCGCCGCCGAGGCAACCTCTCCGCCCAAGAGAAGCACTGTTGGGACGTTGGATGCGAGGTTGGATAGCAGGAGGATGATGATGGAGAGCACGGAGATGCCGCCGACGCTGTTGACCTTGGAGTAGGGCGCCATGAAGTTCCAGATGGCCCCCGGCAGCCCCGTCTTGTTGAATCCGCTGACGGTGATGAACATCCCGGAGAAGAAGACGAGCAGCGAGTAGGAGACGGTGTTGAGGCACGGCTCGGCGTCGCGGAAGTCGACGACCACCAGGGCGATGGCGGTGGTGATGGCCGTCCACGACATGTTGAGACCCACCATGTAGGCGACCACCATGCCCACCGTCACGATGTAGGCGAAGCTCTTGAGGAACAGCTTCCGCCGCTGCTCCGTGCACTGCATGAACCAGGGGTGCTTGGTGGAGATGTTCTCAGTCATCAGCGGAGACATGTAGCCGGTGCCGCCGTTGGTGGTGCCAAGCTGCAGCAGCTTGGGGCTCTGCTCCACGACGCCGGCGGCGGCGGCATGGGCAGCCCCCTCCTCGACGGCCTGCATCCGCTTGCCGTCAACGTCCATGGTGGGACTCCCATTCCCATCCAGGTCCTTCCAGTACATGCATAGCAGCATGACCATGTTGACTGCCATTCCGGCGAGCATGGCCGGCAGGATTCCGAGCAGGAACTTGGGGAACGGGATCTTGCTGTTGAATGCGATGACGAGGTTCTGCGGGTTGCCGATGGGCGTGGCGCTGGAGCCGATGTTGGCGCTGGACGCGAGCGCCAGCAGGAAGGGCTTAGCGGGGAGGTTGCGCTCGGCGGCGAGCTCGAGCACGAACTCGGTGAGCACGACGCAGCAGGTGTCGTTGGTGAAGAGCGCGCTGGCGAGCGCCGTGACGACGCAGACGCGGCAGAGCAGGTCGCGGCCGCCCTGGCTCCGCCACGCCAGCAGCGTGCCCAGGTGCTTGAACATGCCGGCGTTCTTGAGGTAGCTGCCCACCACCATGGTGGCGAAGAGGAGGCCCAGGATCGGGAGGTCCACGGACGCGTACGCGTCGTCCGGGCTGATCACGTGGAACACGATCATTAGCACCGCGCTCAGCAGCGCGCCCGCAGTCCGGCCGATGGGCATGAAGGGAACCGACGGGAACACGGCAAGCACCCAGAAAACACCGAAGGCCAGGGAACCAAGAACAACCTTGGCAACCGACGCTAGAGCCATGATTGATATGATAGATAGATTTGGATGGCCTGCTGCGCCGCGCGTGATCCTGATCTTGTTGATCTTGCACTAGCTACGTCGTACGGCTACGGTCGACCGATCGATCACTAGCTTAGCTACGTACTTGCTCGATCGATCGATCGTCGTCAGTGCAGTGTGCGTGGTAGCAGCAGCAAATTAATTAAGCTATATATGCTCCTCCGAGCGAGCACACTGCTTGGCTCACCGAGCGAGTTCGTGCTATAGTGATGACTGATGAGAGCTAGCAGTGAGTGTGTACTAGCTGCTGGCTGCTGCACACTGCAGGGAGAGAGGCCCTCCTCGCGCACCTATAAATAGAGGAACCGAGCGAGCTGCTGCCGATCCTCGGCTGACGCCATGCATGAATATAATGTTGTATTGCGCGCTGCTTGGCTCCAATGCAAGCAAGGCCAAAGAGTCAAATTTCCAGAATGAGGTCACTATATATTTATTATTTCTATAATAGCTATAGCTAGCTAGCTAGGTTCATTAAATTAAAGTAAATAAAGTAATAATGACGGTTGCTGATGCCGTTGGTCAGTAATATAACGCGCGCAAGAATACACTTGGATTTAATTGCCAGCCCAAAAGTAGCTCGCACTACATCAATTCCAAATTATAAGACATTCTAATTTTCTTGAAAAGTTAGAGCAGAGTTAGGTGTATTATGCTATATTCCGCCTGAACCAGTATAACTCGTTTGTCTCTGTGTTTACCATCAAGTTCTGTGTTCATCGAAGCCCACCAAACATCGTCCCAGGCAACGCAATGTTGCCGGTCATCGGACAATCTTTGTATATAATTTTCATCGGTCATATGTACAATCAAATGGTTGGTCAATGCCTATAGACAACAAGCAAGACTCGCTTATATATAGAGTAAAACACATCAATGATTCTCGAACTTGGCTCGAGATGCCATACAGGTCACCAAACTTCCAAAGTGCACATCCATGTGCCTAAAGTTACTATTCCTATAACATGACGTCCAAATCACTATAACTTGAGTTAATCTACTTGCATGGCAGGCTGATTTGTACGATGACATATGTGGGCCTACTTGCCGGTCTCATCATCTCATCTCCCCTTACAATCACGTGAGTCGCGCATGTTGGTGCCATATGCCATCATGTAATCAGCATGGCATGGAGATAGATTACCTCGATCAAGTTATGGAGATTTGGATCTTAATTTGAGTAAATGTGCATTTTGGAAGTTCACAAAACCTAGATATGCATGGCACCCAGAGCCAAGCTTAAGGACCAACTTTGTGTTTTACTCCGCACATATGCATGTGTCAAGTGTTTTACTCTCTCTGCACTTATGCATGCGTCAGACGTACGTGCTTATAACAAAAAATAGTAATAAGCAACATAATTGCCACATGGACGGGATATATTAATTAGTGTAATATAAGCATCAGTAGTACGTACCCGTTGGTTAGGACTTAGGAGTCGATTGATCGGCCGGTACGGTGTATATTTCTCAGTGTCATTATCAATAGTACAATTGTAATAATATAAGCAGCTGAGAGACATGGCCGGTGGAGCAGTTACTCTCGAGTTACTAATCAAATGAACCCTTGCCCTGCCACTTTCAGGCTTAATAAGCGTCGTCACTGCTCTCAAGTTGCATTGCTTGCTCATCGTTCGCTTGCTTTTTTGCTTATTTTAGCAAACAGCGAACTATCAACTTCACAGGTCCAGCGTTTCGTCGCCTAGTCTTAATTAGTTGAGATTATATATATTTGTAATAACTTATTAATGCCATGATTAGTGGCAAAGAGAGCCGATACTTGCTGGCGATTGGCCCAGCAATATCTGCTGCAGAATAAACTAGACTGATGTGTCGATTGATCCGGCCGTGTGGACCATTTCATATCTCTTTTTGGACGGCACCACGTGATGATGATACATATACGTATATGTATATATATATATAGTCGCCATGGCCATGAGGAGTAAACTACTCTCTATCCATGGCTTTCCGGCTGACGATATAGAACAAGGCGCATCATATCATATATAGTACTAATTAAAGCAACATAGTTCTGTTCTATTTACACATGACACTACTCACACGTACATATATATCTCTTCTCCAAGCATTAATTAGTATGTCAACTGCTCCGTCAAGCTGTAATTTTAACAGTGTCGATCAGATTGTTATCTCCTTTTCGTTTTCCCTTAGCTGGAAGAGAGTGAAGGCGAAATTATGTATTATAACCAGGTAGTGTAGTGTGTGTGTATATATATATATATATATATATATATATATATATATCTCGCGGTATATGTGTCAACATTTCACTTGAACATTCAGTCCTGCAGAGGGCCACTAGCTAGCTCAACATCAAAGGTGCATGAACTACATTCAGCCACACAAATCGTGTCCAATTGTGTCTAAGCTAGCCTTTTGATTGAAACCGATGTTGATCAACAGCAAGGCCGCCCATCTACTCCTCCATGCAACTAGAAACACTAGAGAAATGCTCTTAATTAGTTCTAAATAAGCTCACTTATTTTTGCTAAACTACATAGAATTGGGCAACTGTTTATGTGAAGAAATTACTCCCTCCGTTCTAAGATAAATCAACTTCTAGCTAGAGTTATTCTAAATCAAATTATTTTAAATTTGATTAAATTTATATAAAAGAGCATCAATATTTATCACAATAAATTACTATCATTGGATACATGGTGCTATAAATATTTTTTTTGCGAACGAGTTGTACCCATATTTCATTAGGACGAAAGGTTACAAGATGTTATTAGTCCAGCTATCCCATGTCGATTGCGTGTGGCACACGACTATGGTAGCGAGACTAACAACCTTTCAGAGGGTTACAGAGATCACTACCGGATAGCAGGGGTTCGCCGTGTGACACACGGCAAAGAAAAGATAACGAACGGCGGGAGACGACCTAACGAGGTTTGCCGTGTGTCACCCTGCAGACACACGGCAAAGTCTCAATGTTTGCCGTGTGCCAGGGTTGGGCACACGGCAAACCCCAACGAAAAAAATCCAAAGTCCTGAATTTTTTTCCTCGCTCTTAGCCACTGCACCACACTATGACTTGTGTTTATATTGCATTTCGGTTGCTCAAATATTATATGAAATTATGTGTAAATTAATAATTTGAGGTCCTAAATGATTTCAAATCAAAAAGTTGTCAACTACAAAGTGTCATAATTTTTTGGGATCTACAATTTTCATTTAGGGAGTTTCTCCATCCGAGGTCGTTTACAAAATTTGAATTTCAAATTTGAGAAATTCAAACGTAGTTTTTGCATGACAAGATGATTCCAAAATAAAAGTTATCAACTACAAAGTTTCATAACTTTTTGAGATCTACAAAGTTTATTTAGAGAGTTTTTCCATCCGAGATTATTTAAAAATTGAAATTTTAAAATTTTCAATTAAAATGCTGAAAATAATTAAGAAATAGTAAACAATTTCGAAAAATTCCTAAACTTGGACACGACACAACCTATATGGTGTAGTGCCTATAGAAAAAGTTTTAAAATCAAACTCAAATATAAAAATCAAATCTACTCCAACTCATGCTTCTTCACTCATATCTCTGTGGAACTTCTTCGAAGATTGTCTGATTTCTATACATCATACATGACAACTTGTTCGAAATCTTTCCAAACTTTTTTTTATGGCCTCTATGTATGATAACATGACATATGTACAAGGATTTATGGAATAAAATAGCATTTATTAGAATTTTCGAAATGTACCGACGCACGTTCCGCGTCATGTCTTCTAACCACGCCATTCAAAAGTCATTTCTGTTTCGAATGTGTGTTCTCAGACAGGGTTGGGTAACATGAATATCATTTTTTCGATATTTTTTCTAACTATTTCACTGACTCGTAGTTCAAATTTGAACGCAACCGGAAAAATAAAAATAAATAATGTTAATTACAAAAATATAGAAAACATGTTTCAAATTTTATGAAATTTGAGTATAGAGTTACAAATGGTGAATGTGTAGAGAAGAAAAAATTTGGAGGACAAAAACTGAAAAAAAGATAAATTGTTTGTCGTGTGTCGCACCTCTAGCACACGGCGAAGTTTGTGTTTGCCGTGTGCCAGCCTCAAGCACACGGCAAACCCAGGCTTTGCCGTGTGCCTAACGGCCGCACACAGCAAACGTTGACGGTTGGAGATGGGCGTTAGCGTGGGTTAGCTTTTGCCGTGTGCCCTGTTTTTGCCGTGTGTTGCTCACGGCAAAAGTTTGAGTTCGCCCTGTGCCTGGTGTTTGTCGTGTGCAACACACGACAAAGGATAGATATACCGTGTGTCTGGCGTTTACCGTGTGCGTGGATTAGACACACGGCGAACTCGACCTTTGCCGCGTGTTGCTCACGGCAAACGGGCGGACACACGGCAAAGGCCGGCTCTCCGGTAGTGGATACTATATATTGTGAACGAGATGTCGCGACTGTTCTTGCAGCTTCGGCGGTTTGGCAGCAACGCTAACACGCTAGCTAAACTTTGTTTTAGTTGGTGGTGTTCTTCTTCTTCTTTTGGTTATCTCTGGTTAACCGTTTTTCTTTCCTTTGTTGTTTGAGTCAGCTGTCAACTCTGTTTGCTCTACTGCTTCGGTCCGCACGATCTTGAAAAAAAAAAAACTCGTGAAGCATCATATATTCTGCCCCCTCTCGTTGAACGACGGCTGTGGCCGTGGTCACCAGTGGCGGAACCAGAAAGTTAAAATTTTGAAGGTTAGGGGGGGAGGGGCAACAGTTTGAATTTATAAAATTTACTATTTGATTTAGGATGACTCGGCTAGTAGTTGGATTTATTTTGGACGGAGGAGCAGTTGGTAAAAAAGCTCCTATGAGCGGTGTGCTAGTGCCGGTGCGGTGTGACATTAATAATTACAATTATTACATTGTATGAAAAACATATGTTCCCTAACGGCCAGATATTTACGATGTTCAAAAGGTAGGCACACTAGCGTAGTAGTGTGATTAATTTGATTCACTCCTGCTCGCGTACCAGTGCGTCCATTTGATATTAATACAAGTAACTCCACAAATTTAGTTTGCAACTAGTAGGTAGCAGGTACTGCTTACAACAGATGTGATCAAATGTATTTTAGACTACAAGCAAATTGGCATTAGTAAATGCAACATGTGGAAAAGGCGCCTAGCTAGAGAGGGGCGTTGAGATATCTGCACACCAAGTATAGTTGCCAAGGGAATGAATCGTTGGCCATTTTTAATGTCTTCACGTACTTCCTGCATTCCAAATTTTAAGAGCTTTTTGAGATACATATTTTTGCTATGCATATAAATATATATTATATTTAGATACATCTATATAGTAAAAGCTATATAGCTAATGAAACAAATAGAGTATCATATATTTTTGCATTTGAAAAACTATCAAGTCTAAAAATAATTTCATAAAAGTGAACGGTTCTGCTTTAGTTGTGCCTAGAATGCATTAAAACAATGAATTGAGATTGCTAGTTGCAAATCAAGTGAATTTTCAAAACCGAAATCATTACAGGAAATTGGTAAATAACGATTAGTAAAAGGTGGAGTGGTTCAAAAAGCGACTCATAAGTTGAAAAGGCAAGAATTTGTCAGTAGAGGGTCAACTAACACTAATAAATTTAGTGCTTATAATGTCAGTTTTTGCGATACTAGGGGAGGCTACAAAATTGGATTACGTACTTCCACTCCATATTCTTTTGGTAAGATGACCAACACAAGAAAAAATGTCACTTTTGCCAAATGGTGAATATGCTAGCCCAAAGATCAAGGAGTCCTAGGAATCCATGATTTGAAAATAAAGAACACTGTCTTCTTAGTAATAGTTGCTTAAGCTCCATACTAGAGATGAAAATGGATCGATCGGATGGATATCACCAATATCATATTTGTTTTCATATTTCTGGTCGGATTCGGATCCGAATACGGATAATGTCATCCACGTCGGATAAGATACGATTGGATGTCGACATCATAAATATACGATTTAAGTATTCGAATACGGATATGGTATCGGATGTTGAATATTCAGACTCGGATACTGACAGATCTGAACCCCTCTAAATGAATTCGATCTTGAATACGGTCGGAAAAATATTCGTACCGTTTTCATCCCCTATTTACAACTGATGGTGCCTAGCAGCAGATTATTAGGGAGTGTTCAGGGCTCCTCTAGAGAGGCTCCTCCGATCGAGTTGGAGCCATTTTGGAAGAGCCACAATCCTCCAAAACATACAGCTCAGGCTCCTCTATTTTTCACTAAAAAACGGCTCCTTCGGCAAAACGTTTCACAGGGCTCCTCCGGATCATAGCTATAGAGGAGCTCTACCAAACAGACCTTTAATTTATAATAAATAGTAAGGATCTAAATTATTAGTACAAGCCAAATGGAAAAGCAGGGATATAATTTGTACATTCAAGTAGTATTTCCTTAACTTTGGATCTTTCATAGTAAGGAATGGATCACAGGTTCGAGGACTAAATGGTTGGGAAATGCAATCTTACAAGTTTAGTATCCTTGCCTTTACAATACAGCGAGACCTAAAATTTGTTACTCAATATGGCAGAAGCTCTTAGTTCCTCTCTATCGTAGGATTTTCCACCCGACACATCAATGTTTTGTGCATAAGGAATAAGAGGGATAGCACACAGGACACAGATTTATATTAGTTTTGGTACAAGCTATCCTATGTTCAATGGAAAAAACATCTCTATGCGTCGTGTGCTAGGGTTACATGGGTGCTGATGAAATTTCTCATGGGTTGTTGTGCTACGATTTGCATAGTTGATCAATGGGTTGCCCCTAACTCCCCTTTATTGTCTGAGGGGTAATGTTAAAGATGGAATGTTGATCTATCTATAGCTAGGGTTTCCTAGTTTGTTACAAGAGAATCTAGTCAGATCTGAGTAGATTGCATTGATATACTTGGTTTCTAAGCATATCTCTAGACGATGTCTTGTCTCCCAAGTAGTCGATACATCCTGTCCGATTTGGACCTTCACCTTATTGGCAGGCATGACCGATCCATTTCAGTTTGGGTTGATTTCCTCGCAGTGAGGGTACCCATTGAGTGTCAAACATAGAGGTAGATTAAATTCATAAATTAACATTATGGTAGTCTCATTTACTCCCTATCTGATTCCACAAATCAGCTAGAGGCTCAGGGGCTACACCAGTAGGTGCATTCACATGCACCCTCTAGCGAGTCGATAAATGGCCTAGAGGGACAAGGGGCCCACTTCTAGAGAAGCCCTCAGCACCAAGGGGATATTCAAAAGAGGCTAAGTCCCCACTCGGATCGCCCTCGCCTGAGGGCTTGGGGGCTTCACCAGGCTAAAGTAGTCCACAACTTAGGGAGGGTGACTAACGAGCAAGTGTTGCCATGATCTTGGCTTGGGTCGGTTCTAAACCCAACCGATGCCTTGAATATCCCCTAGAATCTGCTAGGCATGTGGAGCCTAACAAGCGGGTAGAGCAACAAGACACCAGGCCCTATCGGGGGTATTTTTTCTCCATTCTCGTGAGGCTGTGTGAGCCACTTTCGGTGTTGGGTCACTGTCGACGAAAGCTGGTCGGCAGTCTACCTTGGGGTATACCCACGGTAGTAGTTTATCGGTAGACGGTGCGCAAACTACGAACTCGATGGTGACGCAAGACACGGACAAGCTTTTTATCCAGATTCGGCCGCCGAGTTGGGGTAATACCTACGTCCTGCGTCTGATTGTATTGATTTGTGTTGAGAGAATAATCCTGTCCTAGGGGGGTCCCTTGCCCCTCCTTATATAGTCTGGAGGGCAGGGTTACAGATCTGGAAACTAATCCTAGTCGGTTACAGTTGCCATGGATAATTCGATACCAATTCCTATTCTAACCGACTAGAATCCTGCTTGATCCCCACATCTTGTTTCCTTGCGCGAAACTCCAGGCTGTCGGATCAAGCCTTGAACTCGTCTCGTAATGGGCCAAGCCTCCTGGCCCAAGCCTAGCCGTAAGGGTATAGGGGTTTATACCCCCACAGCTAGTCCCCGAGCACCATGTATTGTGATGTAACACGCCGTCTTTAGCTTCTTCGATCAGTGAGACTTGACGTCTTCAATAAGCAGGAACGTCGCCCAAACAGTTGCAATGGTTCTTTGACCAACTCAAAAGACAGTTGATCAACATTGACATCGAAGAAGCGAGTTATTCGAAGAATGCATGGTGCTCTAAATTAAAAAAGATTTCTTTCCTGGTGAAGTGTGCCCACTTTACTTTTTTGAAAGGTATAAACCTCAAAAAAGCAAGCATATTCACCGCAAGGTGAAGTGTGCCCACTTAGTCCCCGAGCCTGGTAGTAGGTGACGTAGGCACGTGGTGCCAGGGTCAAAATAAAAGTCCTCAAAGAAATTCTGTAATTGAGATGCATCGCCAGATGCATCGTACCGATGTAGTCTCCGAGCTTGCTGGAAGGCGAAGTATGAGCCTTGTAGCAAGGTCTAAAAAATTGAATTTACCAGTCCGTCTGCAATTGAATAGACTAATCGACCAGTTCCCGGGTGTATAATAGTATGACGACCAGTCCCCAAGCACCAAGTGCGCTCCTTAGAATTCTGCGTTGCTATACTGTACGACCAGTCCCCGAGCATCGAGTGCTCGGTGGTCGGTGCAGTCTTTGAAGTTCTGAGCTGATAGACTGGACGACCAGTCCCCGAGCGTCAAGTGCTCGGTGGTCGGTGCAGTCCTTGAAGTTCCGAACTAATAGACTGGGCGACCAGTCCCCGAGCGTCGAGTGCTCGGTGGTCGGTGCAGTCCTTGAAGTTCCGAGCTAATAGACTGGGCGACCAGTCCCCGAGCGTCGAGTGCTCGGTGGTCGGTGCAGTCCTTGAAGTTCCGAGCTAATAGACTGGGCGACCAGTCCCCGAGCGTCAAGTGCTCGGTGGTCGGTGCAGTCCCCGGATTGTTGACTCTCTGCCATATTTGTCTTCTTGTTATTGAAAAGATCTTTCCAGTTAAAGTTGACATGACGAGACCTCCTAACGGGGTGTCAGATGGATGCATGAAAAGTTGCGCCTGGCAACTGTGCAGCCGCCCTTTCCATGGTTTGAGAAAAAGGAAACCATCAATTGGTACGAAAACTCCGCCGCATTAATTGTCTATAATCATTATAAACCGAAACGCCGCATCCGCGGCATGGTCCGCCCACTTCCCGAGAATACGGGAAGTGGGAGAGGTGGAGTTGTGGGTTATAAGAGCCTGACAGTTCCGCCTGTACTGCTTACCCTGCCATTGCCTTCAAGCCTTCCACTCTCGCCTCCTTCAATCACCTGCATCTTCCTAACCCAAGCCCAATTTCTCACCTCCAATGGCGAAGAGCGACTCCAAGAAGAGGGCCGAACTGATGGCCAAGGAGTGGAAAAAGTCCCGCAGCACCACGAAATCTCTTGGTGACCTCGTCGATATGGGGCTTCTGCACAGCCCGGAGCTCGGCGGCTGGAGGGCCCCGGAAGGGGAGAGCTACCCCGACCCCCGCGCCGGTGAGATCGTCGTATTTGAAGATTTCATTAAGAGGGGCTTTGGGGTTCCTGTTCATCCTTTTCTTCAAGGCCTTCTTTTGTATTATGAGATCGGGATTTGCAATCTGCACCCGAACTCAATTCTCCTCATCTCCACTTTCATCCACCTGTGCGAGGCCTATGTTGGCATAGAGCCGCACTTCGATCTTTTTCGTTATCTTTTCTGCTCGAGGAAGAAGGGAGCAGTTGGAGGCTCCAAGGTTGCAGGTGGAGTATACCTCAACCTTCGTGATGGAATGAAGAATCGCTACCTGTACTGTCCATGGAACACTTCCTTGACCGAATGGTACAGGAAGTGGTTCTACATCAGGGAGGAACCGGGCAGCTCCACGTTCTGCGATGTGGGATACATTCCTGAGAAGAGGGTGAGCTGGACCGACCGCCCGGATTTCGACGGTCAAGTGGCGGATCTCATGAAGCTGATCGACTGGTCACGCCTGGACGGGCTTGGCGTGGTCGGCAACTTCATTTGTCGCCGGGTGATGCCCTGCCAGAAGAGGGTGCACTCGGCGTACGAGTATGCCGGAAGCGTGGACCCGACCAGGATGCGGCCGGAGATCTTGGAGAAGGCGGAGGTACAACAGTTGTTGAACGAGCTGTTCAACTTCGCGGACGGAGGCTTCATCCATGGCAGTGATCGGGTGCAAGCGTTCAAGTTAGGACGACCAGCACCAAAGGTATGTAGCAGATTATTTTGTTTTAGCATTCGTTTATCGTCTGCAGCTGACTCATCTTTGTTGCTTTTGCAGATCGGCGATGTCGACCGTTGCACAGTGTATGTATCACTGGCGCCGAGGATGGAGAATCCTGCGGGAGAAGACCCGCCAGAAGAGGACGCTGCTCGGTGTACTCATTACACCAGCAGTGAGGAGGACCAAGCCCGCCCCGTCCCGACCACCGAGGAAAGGGTGGCGGGAAAAAGGCCAATGCCTGCGGATCCGTTGCCGGCGCCGACACTGCCGGCAGAGAGCAGCCGAGCGTCAAAATGGCGTCGGTTCGTTCGGATCGACGACAACGACGAGGAGGAGGAGGCCGTACCGTCGTTGGTCCGGAGGCCTCCTAGCCGTCCGGACAGCGGGCCGACCACTGCTGATCGAGTGGCCGGCGACCCTCCTGCGCCTCGTGCTGCGGAGTCGGAGGCACAGGTGCCGACTGGCCGGATGAGGAGGAGGTTCACTGCGACCCACCGTCGCTCAGACCTGTAAGTGTTCGACTTACGTATTTCAGCGATTTTTGTTTTTTTTATTGCAGTTTTGTTCCTTTAGCGCGGCGTTGGATGTCAACCCCGGCCATGCCGCTGGCCAAGGGACGAGTGAGCCGGTCAGCGCTGCTGAAGACGCAGCCCCGCAGACCGCAAAGCAGCCTACGGCTGCAGCCGTGCCTGGGAGCACCGAGGAGCTCCCGACCGCGGCGCCGACTACGACAGGCAGCCCGACCAGGGTTGAGGAGGCTACGGGGACGCCTCCCCCAGCTAGTGCCGCGGAAGGGGAGGGCAGAGCCCCGACCCCCCTCCCGCCGAGGAGAGTGAAGTCCTCACGCCGCCCCGAGCAGGAGCCGCTTCGACTGCAGGCTCCCCGGGTCTGGTCCGGGGGCCAGTAATGCCTGCGACCACTACCGGGGGCAACGCAGCGCGGGAGGTGGAAAACCAGGCGACCTCCGACGACGAGGTGGAGGAGATTGAGGGTCGTCCCCGTGACGGCCGCCAACACGTGTATGTGTGGCGTCAACGCGGGGATCACTTTATCGGTCATGAGGAGCTCGCCGAGACCGAGGAGGCCGCCAGGGTGGAGCGCGCGGCCAAACGCCTCGTCAACGAAGTTAAGGTAAGCAATTCTTTATACTGCTGTACATTCCGTGCGCTGTCTTGCTTGGTCGTCATATTTTTGTTTTGTAGGGCGCAATGAAAACGGCGAAGTACCGGAAACGGTGCTTTGACCAGATAGAAGGCGTCGTGGCCGAGAACAAGGCCCTGGCCGCGGAGGTAGACCGGCTGCGGTCGGAAGTCGGGGAGAAGGTGGCTGAGATGAACGCCCAGGAGGAGCGTCGTCTCGAGCTCACTCGTCGCTTGGCCGACCAGTACCGGCAGCGAGAAGGTTAGTCACGCGCTCCGAGCAGCTTTGTGTAGCTGTGTAGTTTGCTTTACTGACCAGGTTATGATTCACGTAGACTTGGAAGAGGAGGTGGCGCACCTCCGACAAGAGAAGGAGCAGCTCAGCCAAGAGCTCGCCGGTGCGCTGGAGTCCGGGCGCCGAGCAGGAGAGGAATTGGGTAGGAAGGACCGGGAGTTATCTGGTAATGGGTGCCGCCTCGTTATCTGCCGCTTGTCGCCTCTTTAGTTTTTGATATACCGAAAATAACGTCCTGTTTCATTTGCAGTGCTCAAGGTGAACGCCAAGAAGCACCTGGATGAGCTGGTCAAGGACCGGGACTCCTGGAAGGTCAACTGTTGTAAGATCTGGAAAGGAATATCCCCGGTCTTGGACCTGATCAGTCCCCAGTCGAGAAGGCGCAACGGGCGTGGGACTGGCTCCAGCAGTTCGTGAAGGACGCCGGGGAGTTTGCTGGCGCGCATGTCCTTAGCATGGTGCGCGCCCATTATCCCCTGGTTGACTTGACCAGGCTGGAGAAGGGGTACCCCAATGAGGTCGGCCCGCAGGAGGCGGACGAGCTTCGGGGTGGTCTGCTGGATTTGTCGTCGACGGTGATCGGCGACATCAATCTGTGCGGAACGGCCACTCCCCCAGACCAGCCGGGTTCAGATAGGTCGGCCAGGGAGCTGTCGGGCGCGTCCATTGCGGGAGATGGGCGGTCGACGCCTGCGGTCTCGACCAGCCAGGCGCCGGTGGCCCCGACCCCTTCGTCCGGACAGCAGGGCCAGGCGGGTGATCAGCCCGAGCAGCTAGGCCAATAGAGTAGTCTGTAGGAATAGACTAGTGTCTTCCCGTCAGGGTATTTATTGTAAACTTTGTATGTAAAGTTTGTAATAAAGTTTGCTTTTTGTCATGACTGTCGTTTTGAGCGCTGTATAATTATCTGAGTGACGTGTCACCGTATTCGACTTTGTAGTCGCTAAGAGCTTCCGTTGTAGAAGTTTTGCCGAGTTCTGCGTGCAACAAAGTATAGGCAAAAAATAGAAAATTTTATTATTGACAATTATAAGATACTTACAAAGGAAAGTTATGAAAACTTTTATGGATAAAATCGTCGCAGTTTGTCTATGTGCCAAGAGTTGGGCACGCGTGTTCCATCTGGGTATGCCAATCTGTAGGACGTGGGTCGTGTGACCTCAATGACCACGAAGGGTCCTTCCCAGGGAGTGGATAGCTTGTGCATTCCCTCCTGGCTTGTTCTCCACCTAAGTACCAGATCGCCGACCACGAAAGAACGGTCCTTGACGTTCCTGTTGTGGTATCGCCTGACTGCCACGAGATATTTTGCTGTTCGGAGACAAGAATTCAAACGCTTTTCCTCCATGCAATTGATTTCGAGTTCTCTGGCGTTGTCGGTCGTCGCCTGGTCGAAGTGTTCGATCCTAGGGGATCCGAAGGTTATGTCAGACGGCAGGACTGCCTCGGAGCCGTACACCATGAAGTAGGGGGACACTCCTGTGTTTCGACTGGTCTGAGTTCGGAGGCCCCAGACCACTGCCGGCAACTCTTTCATCCATCGACCGGGTGCTCTGTCGTTCTCGGTGTACAGCCTTTTCTTTAGGGCATCAATGATCATCCCGTTAGCACGTTCAACTTGACCATTGGCCCGTGGATGAGCCACTGACACGTATTTATGACTATGCCCCTGTCGTCGCAGAAGTCCCAAAATGTGGTGCCAGTAAACTGAGTACCCAGGTCGGTGATTATGCTGTTCGGGATGCCGAATCTGTGTATGATTTGATTGAGGAACTCCACAGCCTTCTCGGAGGTTGCTTTGACCAGAGGCATGTATTCGATCCACTTGGAGAACTTGTCGATTAACACGAAAACAAACTTGAAGTTACCCGGGGCTGGTTTAAATGGCCCGATCATGTCAAGCCCCCAGCAAGCAAAGGGCCAGGACGACGGGATGGTTTGAATTTCGTGATCAGATACGTGGGTCCTCTTAGCGAAAAACTGACATCCTTCGCAGTGTCGAACCAATTTTTCTGCGTCGTTGACCGCGGTTGGCCAATAAAAACCTGCCCGGAAGGCTTTTCCGACCAGCGTTCTGGATGCAGCGTGATTGCCGCAAGATCCAGCATGTATGTCTTCTAGGAGCTTGATACCATCATCTTGGGGTATGCACTTGAGCAGTAGTTCAGAGCTTGCGTTTTTTCTCATGAGTTTACCGTCGACCAGGATGTAGTTCTTTGACCGTCGAATGAGGTGCTCATTCTCTGTTTTGTCCTGAAGGCCTGTCCCGTCTGATATATACTTGATGAACGGGGTACGCCAGTCACGACTACCGGTTGTCGGAGTGGCATCGTCTATGAGCATTGCCTCGGTGGGTTGCTTGTCGACCAGGGTGGAGCCTACGCTTGGCTCGTGAATGTCCTGGACGAAAATACCCCGCGGGATCTGGCCCCGAGATGACCCTAACTTCGACAACGCATCTGCTGCTTGGTTCTTATCCCGGACCACGTGGATGTACTCTATGCTGTAGAAGTTGGTTTCCCATTTGCGAATTTCTTTGCAGTAGAGATCCATCTTCTCGTGGGTTGCGTCCCACTCCTTGTTGAGCTGCTTGATAACCAAAGCGGAGTCGCCATAGACATAGAGGCGCTTGACTCCCAGCTCAACGGCTAGTCTTATGCCATGCAGGCATGCTTCGTATTCGGCGACATTGTTTGACGCCGGAAAAAGGATCCTAAGGACGTAACGCAGTTTGTCCTTGTTGGGTGACACGAACAGTATCCCAGCGCCGGCACCGTTGATGTTCAAGGACCCGTCAAAGAACATTGACCAGTGGTCGGAGACATCGGGAACGGGAGGCTCGTTGAGATCCGTCCATTCAGCAATGAAATTGACCAGGGCCTGAGACTTGACTGTGGTGCGACTCTAGAACTCCAGGGAAAATGGGCATAATTCCATCGCCCATTTCACGATTCTACCGTTGGCGTCTTTATTGCGCAGAATGTCCCCGAGAGGGAAACTGGTTGTTATCAAGACTCGATGGCCGTCGAAGTAGTGCTTCAGCTTTCTTGATGTTATTAGAATGGCGTATATAAGCTTCTGTATTTGTGGGTACCTGACCTTGGACTCATTTAAGACCTCACTTATGAAGTAAACGGGTCTCTGGACCTTATAGGCATGACCTGGTTCATCTCGCTCGACCACTATTGCTGTAGAAACAACCCTGTCGGTTGCAGCAATGTAAAGAAGTAGGTCTTCATTGGGCTGGGGCGCTGTAAGGACAGGTGGTGAAGTGAGGAAGGTCTTAAGCTGATTGAATGCGGCGTCAGCTTCCTCTGTCCAAGAAAATTTTTTCGACGCTTTCAATAGTTTGAAGAAAGGGAGGCCTTTTTCTCCTAGCCTTGAGATGAAGCGACTGAGGGCGGCCATACATCCGGTAAGCTTGTGAATATCCTTGACGTTCTTCGGTGGTCGCATGTCGAGTACTGCTTTTACTTTTGAAGCGTTTGGTTGTATGCCGTCACGACTGACAACATTGCCGAGCAGTAGACCGGAAGGAACGCCGAAAATGCACTTCTTGGGGTTGAGCTTCCACTTATACCTATTAAGCGCCTTGAAAGTTCGGTCTAAGTTGTCGATTATGGTGCTCGCGTCCCTTGTTTTTACGACCACGTCGTCTACATAAGCCTCGACGAGGTCATCACGAATCTCGTCATGGAGGCATTGCTGGATGGCCCGTTGATAAGTGGCTCCGGCGTTTTTGAGTCCGAATGACATGGTCGTGTAGCAGTATGCGCCGAAAGGAGTAATGAAAGATGTTTTGATCTGATCTTCTTATTTTAGCGAAATCTGGTGATAACCAGAGTAGCAGTCTAGAAAAGAGAGGAGTTTGCATCCGGCCGTTGAGTCGACCACCTCGTCGATGCGAGGGAGACCAAAAGGATCTTTAGGACAGTGTTTGTTGAGATCAGTGTAATCAACGCACATTCTCCATTCGTTATTCTTTTTGCGTACAAGAACCGGATTGGCGAGCGGGGTGATACACTTCTTTTATAAATCCGGCTGCTAGAAGCCGTGTTATTTCTGTCCTAATAGCCTCCTTTTTGTCACAAGCGAACCGTCGCAGCTTTTGCTTGATTGGTCTTGCGGTCTTCGAGACATTTAAGGAGTGCTCGATCAGGTTTCGTGGGACGCCGGGCATGTCTGCGGGTTTCCATGCGAAAACGCTCACGTTGTCCCTTAGAAACCTGACGAGCGCGTCTTCCTATTTTGGATCCAGATTGGCCCCGATGAGGGCCGTCTTCTCGGGGCTGCCGTCGACCAGTTGTACTTCTTTGTACTCCTTGGATTTTGAATTCTTCCTGGCTGTCTCCTGCTCAGGTAATCGTAGCTGGTCGGGAGGCAGCTGTGCGGCCTGAGTTGCTGTTTCTGCCATGCGGATTGAGAGGTCGATTGCTTCTGTGATCTTGAAGCTCTCCTCTTCGCAGGTATACGCAGTGTAGACATTGCCTCTGACGGTTAGGACCCCCTTCTCCGTAGGCATCTTAAGGACCAGGTATGAGTAGTGCGGGACTGCCATGAACTTTGTCAGCGATGGTCGGCCCAGTATAGCGTGATAGGTCCCGTCGAAGTCCGCGACCACGAAGTTGATGAACTCCATCCGAAAGTGGTCGAGTGTGCCGAATTGGACAGGCAATGTTATCTGTCCGAGGGGCACTGAACTCTGTCCTGGCAAAACCCCCCAGAATTGGGCATCGTAAGGTTTTAGTTGCGCAGGAGATATCTTGAGAGCGGGCAGGCTGTTGCGGAAGAGGATGTCAATGGAGCTTCCCCCGTCCACGAGCACGCGCTCGAATCTGATGCTGTTGATGCAAGGGTCCAGAATCAGAGGGAAACAACCTGGCTCTGGGATAGCGGCCCACTGGTCCTTCCTGCTGAATGAGATCTCCCTGTGCGACCACGGGGGAAATTTTGGGTCTGCAATCAGCCCGTCCGTGCTGTCTATGTTGAGGCAGGCTCTCTTTAACAGCTTTCTTTCTCGCTTAGATTCGATGGAGACCTTGCCCCCGAAGATGGAGTGGACCACGTCAGTGGGGCTGACGTATTGGTGTCGGGGGTCCCTATCTTGGTCCTCATCCTCATCTTCGTGGTCGTGCCCGTCTCGCTTGTTGTTTTTCTTGGCGGAGTCATCTTGGGCGGCCTGCCGTGTATAGATGCTTTTGAGGACGCGGCACTCTTCCATGGTATGATTAGACTTTGGATGTAGTTGGCACGGTCCCTTCAACGTTTTGTTGTAGTCTTCTTGGTAGTCCCGTCGTCCATTGGGACGCTTGACCGTATTTACTTCGTGGTCGTAGTCGCGAGGGCGCTTTCCTCTGAAATCGTCGCGGTTGTCGCGCCGCCGATCCCAACCTTCTCTGTGATCGCGGTTGTCGAGGCGGCGGTGGTTCCTGTTGTCGTAGCGACCACGACCGTCATCTCGCCGGGGAGGCTGGTCGGGACCTCTCGCATCGTCTCGGATTAGTTTTTCTGCGTCGTCGGCATCGGCGTAATTTTTGGCCGTGGCGAGGAGCTCTGCCACCGTTGTTGGACGTTTACGCAACAGCTTGTTCCTCAGCGCTTCGTGAAAACGCAGGCCCTTGATGAAGGCAGAGATGGCCTCGTCGTGGGAAATCTTCGGGATCTTAAGGCGCATATCCGAGAATCGTCGGATGTAATCGCGCAGAGGTTCGTTCTTCCTATCCCTTATTCTTTCAAGGTCATACTTGTTTCCAGGCTGCTCGCATGTGGCAATGAAGTTGTCAATGAAAGCCTGGCGTAGCTCTTCCCAAGAGTCGAAGGAGTCCTCGGGCAAGCCAAGAAGCCACTGATGACCGGCCTGGTCGAGGACTACGGGGAAGTAGTTGGCCATGACGTGCTCATCTCCCGCTGCTGATCGGACGGCGATTTCATAGAGAGTGATCCAGTTCTCTGGATTTTCTTTGCCGTCGTATTTTTTAAGTTTTTCGAGATTGAAATTGTGGGGCCACATGACCTGGCGGAGGTGTGAAGAGAACTGTCTTAGGCCCGGGAGGCCGTGCGTTGCGTCGTACTCGATACGGCGCAGGTTTTCGTGGACTGCCCTCTCTGTGGCGCGCCTGTTGATGCGGTCCCGGGCATCTTTGGGAGGGATGTTGTGCCGGAGATCCCTGTGCTGGTTTACTTCTTGACCGCGTCTGCGGTTCTGCTCGTGGTGACCGTCAGCGTCCCGACCACCATTGTCACGCCGTGAATCTTTTCGACGGTCGTCGGGAGAGCGGCTGCAGTGACGCCTGCTGGGGGGCGGTGAGGTCCGGCTACGATTAGTCTGGTCGGAGGTGACTTCCGTATAAGAGATGTCCTGGACTCTCTTGAGCAGAGTGGCTGTCTGTCCCATTGCGGCGATCAGGTGTGCTCGGATGCTGGTCCGGACTCCCTGGCACTCGTGGGTATCAGGGAGCCGATCTAGATTAGCCATGGCGACAGCCACGTTGGCGCTTGGCGTTTTGTAGACTGGCTGGTCCGCGACCATGTCAAAAGCATCGTTGAGATTATGCGGTGGAATTTGTTGTTGCTCGTCTGCGCGTCGTCGGGCGCGATCGGCGTTGCGTTGTTCGCGGAGTTGCCTCTGCTCATCCGTTTCTCCATCAACGACCGGTTCGTCGGTGCTGACGTTGAAAACAATATCTCCTCGCCGGGGGGGAATACCGGGAAACGAGGGAAACCCGGAGGGTGTGAAGGCAAATCCAGGTCGTAGTGCTCGTCTTCGGTATTTATAACTTCGGCGGGGACGGAACCGGTGCTTGAGTTGGTGCTGGAACCCTGGCCGTCCTGTAGTTTTCGGATTGTCACCATGTTGACGTAGTGACGACCGTTCCTTTTCGGCGACCAACCTGCCTTGCTGAAAACGGATTGGGTGTGCCGTGAGTAAAGAGAGGTCGAGTTGTTCAGGCCGCAGGGATAATCTTCCTTCTTGAGCTTAACAGATCGTCCTGAGGGTGTTGAGGTTATCGTCAAAGACGTTTCCAGCCGTTCGTGTGTAGCGACACGAGTTGGCCGGCGGGATTTGAAAAAATCCGCTGGAGCAGCTTGGTCAGGCTGACGCAGAATTCCGTCTACTAGTTGGGAAACTTCAAGTAGCTTGGAGTCAGCGCGATCAAGCGCTTGGAGAAGTTCCGAGCAGTCGATCTTCTTTCCGTTGTAGAGCGGGAACGGTGGTCGGGCGCTTGGCGCCGCCACGCGAGTGGTCGGAGACGTCGTGATCTCAGATCGGATCCGAGTTTCTTTCGAGACCGTGGTCGTGAGGCCGCCGCTGCACGTCGTCCACGTGATCTGGCCGACGGTGAACGTGAGGCCTTCAGGCACGGTCGCGGAAGCTGGGATCGTGACCATCTTGTTCGCCGGGGAAGTTGCACGCACACCCCCTACCTGGCGCGCCACTGTCGACGAAAGCTGGTCGGCAGTCTACCTTGGGGTATACCCACGGTAGTAGTTTATCGGTAGACGGTGCACAAACTACGAACTCGATGGTGACGCAAGACACGGACAAGCTTTTTATCCAGGTTCGGCCGCCGAGTTGGGGTAATACCTACGTCCTGCGTCTGATTGTATTGATTTGTGTTGAGCCTAGGGGGGTCCCTTGCCCCTCCTTATATAGTCTGGAGGGCAGGGTTACAGATCTGGAAACTAATCCTAGTCGGTTACAATTGCCATGGATAATTCGATACCAATTCCTATTCTAACCGACTAGAATCCTTCTTGATCCCCACATCTTGTTTCCTTGCGCGAAACTCCAGGCTGTCGGATCAAGCCTTGAACTCGTCTCGTAATGGGCCAAGCCTCCTGGCCCAAGCCTAGCCGTAAGGGTATAGGGGTTTATACCCCCACAGTCACGCCTAGGATGTTACACATCATGACGAGAACCCCCTCGCGCCTGTGGTGTGGAGGACTTTGGGTCCGCATGGCAACCACCCTCCATATGTGGGAGAAGTCCTGGCATACGAAGCAAGCCACAAGAAAGCGAACATGGGGAAGGCACGATGATAGCAGATAACATCTGACGGTCAACTCCGGGCAGGAGCAGAAGTTGTCAAGGGGTAATTGGGATGACATTGTCAGCCTACAAGACAAAGAAGAATGCACGTCGTTGTCGAGGGGGCACCGAAGCCTAGGAGGAGAAACCCTAGGAGAACCCCCACAACTGCATAGCTTGCACTCCTGTTGCCCGCCAATATATAAGGCTGGTCATGGGCTCATGTAGAATAGATGGTAAACATTCTAAGCTAGATAGACCATATAGACCTACGAGCTGAGACACTCAGCCTTGGGTCGGCTCTTCACTCAAGGTACCAAAGCCCTAGAATATTAGCATAGCGCTCTCCTACATCTCTCTCTATCTCTCGGTTGTAAGAACTCACTGAGAATTCATAACACGAAGAACACAACTATTGTACATAGTGCTTCGATGCCTGAACCATGATAAATCTCTTTTGTGTTGAGTGCTTAAGCAACCAGAGACCCACCACGCATCGACCCACGTAGAATAACCTGGTTACTGCCGTAGAATCAAACCCATGCATGATAGTACTCGGGGCCTAATATACTAACATTCTCTGCCAAATCTCTCTTTGCGGAAGGACCTTATAGGTGCCAAGTTAGCTGCATGGAATGAGCTTTACATCAGTATATCACTGAACTTTCAAGGTTCATCGGTTGGTAGAACTCCAACTTGTGAGCTTAGTCATGCTTCATCAATAGTTTGATATTGTATGTTTTCTATTCTTGTTCTTGATTTGCATGCATGTAGGGATTAACCTTTGTGGAGAGGTCAATTGGATGGTGCACGATTAATATATAATTAATTAACCAAAGGAGAAGGGATGTTGCGATTGTGAGGTTGAGGTCTTTTGATCGAAAGCGGAATCGTGTGTGTCAAGTTTTCACTAAATCAAGAGTTACCGCCTTGTGACCTAACGAAAGATCAAGCACTCCCATTCCCACCACCTTTATACAGTACAGTACATGTGTTAGCCCACACACATTACTGACGTTTGACAATTATATATACTACAAACATCTGGGGCATCATCCTATATATATTAGCTAAAACCGTGCATGCATTGATGCATGTCATAAAGGGTCGTCATCTCACTATAGACTAGACTGTAGGCAGTATAGCTAGTAGTACGTCCAGCTGCTGATGGTTTACAGGCCGGCGGAAAGCTCGTTTGCATTGGCAAGGCTAAGCGAGCGATGACAGCCGCTCGCTCATATATATCTTACGTAGCTAGCTAGCACCGTGATTGAACCGATCATGATGCTGAATCAACGCGACGATCATCATGTCGTCGTAAACAAAGCCTCTAGCTAACTGGTGACAGTACTGAAGAATGAATTGTCACGCCGCATGCATTTTTAACTATATATATGGCAGCCATTGTATGGGACACCGCCCTCCTTGTATAGCTAATATATATATAGCTACTAATAGCTGCGACCGTTTGAGATGGAGTTGCATTGAGAAAAATGCTGCTGTGATCTATCCACGCATGCAGTCGATCGCTACTATCTGTGCTTGACCGCCTACAAGTTTTGGAGACATTCAGAACGTATTATTCTGCCTGCATGCTTTTTCTAAAGCCTATGGCGGCTACACTACACCATAACACATATGGCACTGCGCTCTGTCCACACATTACTCCTTCTGTCATTTCCTACTCACTTTATTAACCATCGTCTATCTCTGCTTTATTACGAACAAACATGCATGCATGACGGGGCTAGCTAATATATAGATCCATAGATATCGTCGTCTGTATGTGTACGTTGAGTTCCATCGGGGTACTTAGCTAGCTAGCTAGCACTGCACTCGATCAGGGCAGATCGATTTATATGTGGAAAATAAAATAGGCAGACCGGAAGAGAGCGCTAGCTGCGGGCTAATTAATCTGCTATTATATGTTGCGTTGCGTCAGTTTCAGGATGATTTCAGTGCATGCACTAGTGAGCGGATGCAATCTGTTCGAATTAATTGTAAGACTTACGCATGGACCTCTCACTCCGTCGCTGCATGCATCTGCCGGGCTTAGCGCCTCCGATCCGTTGGAACCAGCATCCCGCAAACCATGAGTCTGTTTGGATCCCATGCATTATCTAAAGTTTAGAGCATACCTATTTTTATATTTAGATAGCCACCTATTTTCATACTATCTATATTTTACTCTTAACTCTAGTAGCACTACCTAAATCAGTCTACCCAATAGAAAATGGTGAGTGGGTCTCATATATGTCATACTCTTCAGGTTGGCCAGAGCAAACGTGGCCGGAGCAGATCGAGGTTGTCAAGAGCTCATGAAAGGCCTACCGTGTGCCAGGGAAATCCCAAGCAGAGGTGGCGTCATGGGACACCACCATGGTCGTCCATGTGAGACGGGGAGCCGCTCCACCTAATGGCCTCGCAGAGCCGCGCCCACTAGGGAAGACCATGCTTCCTCTCGTGGCGGCATGGCCGCACGTCGGGGAAGCCCGTACTTCCTCCCGCGCGCGCCCTCATAGAGCCGCTCATGTTGGGGATCTACCAGGGTGGCGAGATGTAGGGCCAGGGCAGGGTGGAGGATGGCTGACAACAGCCGAGATAGGGAGGAGCACGGTCGGCATCGAAGGAAGATGAGCGTGGGCAGGGAGAGCAAAAATAGTTAGCTAGGTTTATTGGCCCAACAGATGTAGGTAGGGGGAGGTGGAGTTTGTTGGGCTAACAAAAGTAGATAGTTTAATAAGTACCCGAGTGGAGTGCATTTTTTAGCCTCTAGTACCTAAAATAGGATAGGTAGTGGGTTTAGGTACTTTGGTAGAGATGCTCTTAGCCACTAAAGTTTTGATCGGTTTATTAGCTCCCATCTAAAGAGACAGGGGTGGAGCTAGAGCAAATTCAAGGAGAGTGCGCTTGCCTTGTGGGTGCGTAGATTTTTTTCATGAGGGTAGAAATATGATGAAAATTTTAACGGTATCACTATTTGTGTTCCAGGGTTTTTATTTTAGAGACTTACCAAAATCCTGAGTTTAGCCATCTATTTTTATGAATTCTCTTGAAGTTTCTCTAAATAGAAGGTCGGTCTAAAGTGGTGTCTAGCTAACCTTGTAAAAATTTTAGGCCATACAAATAAGCTAAAGTGATCTAAAGTTTTAGTCTCCAACTTTAGACAGCTAAAATTTAGAGCAGAGAATCAAGCAGGCAACCAACTCTACGTGAATCATAAACATGTCCTAATAATGATCCATATCATTTAATTTCATGCATGCATGCATACACACAATTCCCTTTTGCGTGCATGCATGGGCATGGCTCATTAATTCCTCACACAGACATCTCAAGATTAAGATAAGTACCCAAATGTTAGTTTTAAATTCTCAAATTAATTTATTTGAATTTTCTAAACGACAAAACTTTGGGTCTCTAAACCATCTCAGAAAAAAAAAGTTATCTACTACAAAATTATAGATTATGTTGAGAGCTACAATTTTATTGAGACTACGTCAACATCAAAGGTTGTCTAATTTTTTTTTAGAAAAAAAAAATCAAAATTAGAGAAAATAGAATAAGAATTTGGGCCTCTAAACGATCTCAGATAAAAAAAAAGTTATCAACTACAAAGTTATAAATCTACTAGAAACTATAATATTTGTAGACTATATCAACATCCAAGGCCATTTTAAAAACTCAAAAATTTGATTTTAAAATCAAGTAACTCAAAATAAATATTTGAGCATCTAACAATATTGAATAAAAACTTTATTAACCATAAAGTTATAGATCTTATCGAGCTATGCAACTTTGATAGAAAGTTTGTGTATTCATGTGATTTCATATGAAAAAGCTATGATTTTTTATATAATAGAAAGAGAAACCAAATGATAGGTGGGCTACTACCAGGTTAAAATTAAAACCACACAAGAAACCACTTTGAAATGGTAAAGTGGGATATGTTATAAAAGTTGTGTATGTTGCCTGGTATTGAAGTTTGAGATGGTCTTTAAAGTGAATTGGACTTTATTTACTCCATAAGGAATGCAATAATCGTTTTTGGGATAGATGACGTATGTGTTTTCATCGTTGCATTAGACCTTTGTGGAATTTTTTTAATATGCGTTTTCGATTAGTGATTACTGTGTGAATTTATAGAATTTATCTTTTTTTTCTATTAGGTCTCGTGAGGATTAAAATGGATGTTCCGGTAGAGGCCTCTTATAAATATTAGAATGATAAGAGAGCTGTTGCTTATTTATCATAGTCCAACATAGAGAGATGTTGTCTCAGTTCGTTGCAGGTGCGTGCGTGTTTGTTAGGTAGAAAGTTTTGCATATGCATATTGGTGGAGTGGAGAAGGAATAATAGTAACGATAATATAATACTCGTAGTAGTATATAAAATAATTTATTTAATGTCGAGGTGCGTGGTGGGACGATGCGCGAGCGCGATACATGGCATGAATGCAACGTTGAGCAGGCCTTTTTGTTTGGCTCAGATGCAGAGTAAAAAAAATGCTCAGCGAGGCCGTGTGTGTGTGTGTGTGTGTGGATGGTTGTAGTATGTGCACATTTGAATTGAGTCATCAAGCCCGTGGACATATGAGGCCCAAAAAGGTTGGGCCTTATTAGGACTTCGAGTCAAGCTGCAAGCCCATGTTGTCGATACAAGGCCCAACTTGTTACTGTAGCACATATATACTCCTCTATCCCACAAATAAACGCATTTCTTTGACTTTTTGTGATTCATATTTGACCGTTGTCTTATTCAAAAAAATTAATAAATATTATTTTATTTTTTATGACTTATTTTTATGATGATTTATTTATTTTATTATTTGCACACAAAAAAATAAATAAGATGAATGGTCAAACATGAATCATATCAGTCAAAAAAATATATTTATTTGTGGGACGGAGGGAGTAGTTTCTTTTTCCTTTTTATTTTCCTTTTCCTTTTGAACTTGATGGGTACGTACAAGGAAAGAGCAAGCAAGCTGAGAGAAAATGGGATGGATCATTCATACATGGGCTACATATATAGCCATATAGAACGGAGTACATAACATACGTACCGTAGCTGTAATAATCAGCATGTACGTACGTATGTATAGATGTAATAATGTAGAAGAGGTTTGCTTGCAGGTTGCTTTGGTGGCATTGCAATTGCCAATTGCATTGCTTGGAAACTAAATAAAGTAAAGAAATTAAGGCCGGAGCAGGCTGTACAGTTGAGCGCAAGGCAAGGCAAGGCAAGGCAGACGTACGGTCCCAATATTCCCATATATATATATATATATATATATATATATATATATATATATATATATGCAGTGCAGCCAATACGAGATTGGAGATGATGGACAATTCAAGCTAGCAGGGATGGGAATGGGATCCTTCAATTCCTAGCTCGATCGCCTAATAATAAGCTACTCTCTCCGTCCTGAAATAGAGTGCACTGTGTCTTCTAAAATTTGTATTGAAATACAATGTGTTCTATATAAAAACTTTGTTTCGATTTGGCAGGGAACAGAAAGCTACGATTTGAAAAGAAACTTTATACTGGAATAATCTATGGACATATGCGTTATTTGAGTGTTGTTCTTAAAATTTATACAACACACTGTATTACAAAATAGAAGGGATCTCCCGCAATCACATGCATGCACATCCAGGGAGGAGGCCATATATATGTTGGGTACGGTGATGCCGACAGTCCAACGCCTCATCGTTCAGCAGTCACCAAAAGTCCTCTCGGAGCTAGAGACGACGACCCCAGAGCGTTGCGTTGCTTTGCACGGTTGCATTGTGCCTCCAACGTCCGGCACCCGGCCGCCGTTGACTCAGCAAATCACAATTCACAACACAACTGCGTCGTCGATGAAGTCGTCGTCCATGCAAAGGCTAAAGCTCTGCTGTGTGCTAGCTTTGGTTGTTCATGGCTTTAATATTCCCAAGCAAATATTTTCCAGCAAAACAGGAAAAAAAAAAGTCCAATGAAAACATTCAATTAATAATAGTGCAGATCCACCGTACTTCAGTGTCCATCTTTGAAAGTTTCATGAGTGTAAAGCGGAGCTTCCGTATAATTACGATGAAAAGAATCCACTAGTAAGATCCCTAGGCAACCACAAAATGCTGAGTGTCGCAGCCAATGGCTCATATGGCATGGCAAAGTTGGTTGCTTATATATAGTACTTATTATAATATTCTTTTTATGGCACTATTAAACTTACTATTTATGAGGAAATTATTGTTTCCGTTCTTCATAGACATGATAAGGCACATGCATGCATGTGTGCTTGATGCTAGTAGTATAGTAATCATGGGGGATACGATGTTGTTTGGCCACGAATGGATTTATCCGACTCGTTTGCTGCCTCTGATTAAGGACACGTAAGCACCCAGACAGCAGCATCGCGCGCGGCACAAAAGAAAAAGAAAAAAAGAAGAAGGCGTGCATCCGCGATGCACACAACACAGGGAGACGACAGGCAAGTGATGTGACAACAACAATGGTACACTTAATTTTGTTATGTCGATTGATTGAGGCCTTTTTTAGTTCTAAAAAGTTTTACAAATTTTTTTTAGATTTCTCGTCACATCGAATCTTACGGCACATATATATATATCTATACCTACTAATAAAAAGCCAAAATTTCAGTCTGCCCTTTTTTTTCTGCCAATCTACAGTCCATAATAGCCACAATCTTCAGTCTGTACTCCACGTAATAGCCACAACAATCTCCAGTCTGCAGTCCTTACGTTACATCCGTATAGGTTAAATAGCCACAATCTCCAGTCTGCAGTCCGTATATGTTACGTTACATCCGTATAGGTTACGTTACATTTTCCAAATCCAAATAGGACTGCCAATCTGCTAATCCAAATTGGTCTACACGTATAGTTTACGTTACGGATATAGATGTCCAAATCTATCCCTAATATTTAAAGATGAAAATTTCAGTCTGCCCGAATGTTCTATCCGTTCCATCCGACATGTCCATATAGATTTATATAATATCTGTGTCCATATATATAACACATGTCCACATACAATACTTTACAATTCAGAGGCAAAACTACCGCCACTTTTTTGGTCTGGATTTTTTGATCGGATAAAAAATTGCTTCGGACCCAACATAGACAAGAAAGAAACTCCTCTCCCAAATCAGACTCGAAATCACATCCAACCGAAGATCGGATAAAAAATTACTTCGGAGTTCGGACGCAACATAGACCGGAAAGAAATCTCCTCTTCCAAATCAGACACGAAATCGCTTCCAAATCACACGAAATCAAATGCAGCCAATTCAATCAAAGTCCAAATCTAAATCAAATCTATACCTAATCACCGTCAGAGTCCTAAGTCCGCACGCATTTGCCGGCCTACTATATGCATCAAAATTACTCCTACGACCAGGAGTCAGACAACCCGTATGTCGGTGGGTTATACCTGTGTATACCAATCGTAGCTCCACACAGCAGGAAAAGGCAACAACTAATGATAATATATATATACACAACGTTCATGTCGAACAGTCCAACGCGTAGCGTCGCAGAAATACCCTGATGTTGGAGCATGGACTGGCCGGCGGCCAGCCTGATAGCTAGACTCCACATGGAGGCGCTGCTTCCGAGCTCCAGCGGCATCTCGCCAAAGATCAGCACGATCCTGCAGTCGCACGTGTACCTGCGATTCGGCCGCGTGCTGCGTGCCCTCGCCAGGGTCAAGTCCGCGCTGCTCGACGACCTCGGCAAGACCAAGTACTGGGGCACGCGACGCACCATCAGGACCGCCTAGCGGCCGGGCCACTGAGGTGGCTGGGAGAGCACCCGGCGCGGTGGGCTAGATGGAGCCGCGCGCAGGACCTGGTCGCACGCGAGCACCATCTAGCCGGCCGGCCTGTGCTGCTAAGGTACGCCATGGCTGCCGTGCTCTCTCTCCGTGTCTGTGTTAGATGATGGCTGAGGAGGGGAGAAGAAAGTGAGAAGACTGAGAAAAGTTTAGGGTTTCATTCCCTTTTATATGAGTATTTTTTTGTCCAAACGAATCACAACCGTTGGATCGATTTGGATGGCTCAGATGAGTTTACTTTAGGGTTTTTCCTTGCTGGGCTATTATTTGGGCCTTCAAGAGCCGTTTGGGCCTCTCAGGGGAGAGGCCGCAGAGGCCGAGCAGGCCACACGCAGTGGGCTGCTGTTGGGCCAAATCTTGACAAAGACAAAATTTAGTTTTTCTTTTTCCAGATTTTTTTTCTTTATTATCCCGTTATGAATATATATATATATATATATATATATATATATATATAAAGCTCCTCTACAAACTAGCCAAATTGATTAAATCTAATTAATCCGACATTAGCACATGTAAGTTGTAGAAATTATGGCTAATTATAAACTAATTAGACTTAAAAGATTCGTATTGTAATTTACAACCAAATTGTACAATTAGTCTAGGGGTGCACACGTAATGTAGTCATCGTAAGATAAATTATAGCTTTTAATGTTTATAGAAAGGGTAAAATATAAATAAATATATAACATTTTGTCCTTATTTTCTATTAACATTTGATAGCCTTTGTTCTCCCGTTGCAACGCACGGGCATTTTTGCTAGTAAAGTATTAAATATAGATAAAAGAAATAACTAATTACATAATTTATCTGTAATTTATAAGATGAATTTTTAAATCTAATTAGTTTATAATTAAATAATATTTGTCAAATACAAACGAAAGTACTGCAATATCTATTTAAAAAAAATTAAGACTAAACAAAGCATGCATCGATCGACATGTGGGTCCATCATCGATTGACAACCACACACCTTGGTTCATGCCCATTTCTGATCCAGCACCAAGGCAACTTACGTACTCCCTTTTGTCCCTTAAAAATCAATTCATGAAGTAAAAATTTATCTACAAATAAATTGATTTTAGTAGAGTGACGATCCACCGGCCCATTTAATATTCCTCGTATTCTCATCCAATAGTGTTGCATGCCTTCCATCTCACATCCCCTCGGCCTTGTTTAGTTCCTAAACAACAAGTTTCCACCCATCACATCGAATCTTTAACTAATACATAAAGTATTAAATATATAAAAAATAAATTAATTACATAGTTTGGTTAATCACAAGACATATCTTTTAAATCTAGTTAGTTCATGATTAGCCTTAAGTGCTACAGTAACCTACATGTACTAATGCTGGATTAATTAGACTTAATAAATTTGTCTCGCAGTTTCCAAATGAGTTATGTAATTAGTTTTTTTATTAGTATCCAATTACTCCTTTTGACATCCTATGAAACATTCAATGTGACACTAAAAAAAATTTCATACTCCAACTAAATAAGGCCTCAAATGAGTAATAAATGATGTGACCAGCGCGTAACCCAAACACCGACTATGTGCAACTTAATTATGGAACTCAAATTACTCAAGGTTAATATGGTCATTTGACAGTTATACTAATATGTGGCAAACTTAGGCTCCGTTTGGCACGGCTTCTCCAGCGGCTTCGGGAACCGTTTAGAGCCGTTTTCTGCCAGACAGGTAAAATAGAATGGCTCCACCAATAAAGCCTCTAAAAACATGCTCTCACAGAGCTTTGGGGTGTGAAGGAGCTAAAAAATAGTGGCTTCTCCTGGCTTCACCTCATCCTACGTGGCGTTCTGTGAGAGCACATTTGAAGGAAAGAGTTGTTTTGCCAAACGGTTTACCAAAATGGCTCCAGCTTCACCAATAGAACTGTTCATGGAGATAAAGCCCCCAAAAAATAGCTTTACTGGTGAAGTAGAGCCGTGCCAAACGGGACCTTACTAGGAATTGATTTTTTCATGGATAGGAGGAGTACTACTAAACCCCCACTAATGCATGGTTTAATTGTCCTTTGATTTATTTGTCCTTTCCTCCCTCCTACTCCCTCCATCTCATAATTGGTGTCATTATCACTTCCCAATAATTAAGTCAAACACTTTTAACTTTAACCAAATATATATATATATTAAAATTTATATTGCTTTCTTAGTATCATTGGTTAGATCGTTGAATATATTTTTATAATAAACTTATTTAGAGATATAAATGTTGTATATATTTTCTACAAACTTAATCAAAGTTGAATTCTGTCACGACTTCTATTTTGGAACCAAGGAAGTACTCTACTAACACCACTTCTATATATATAGGGAAATTCCTTTGTACACGTACGTGTAGTTACTCTCATCTTCAATAAACTACATTGTGTATGTATTCATACTTGTTTATCAGTTTGAGTATGTTTATATACTCATATTAAGATACTCTAGATCTTACCACGCGAAATTTTTTCAAAAAAACTTATATTTTAAATATATTTCTAAAATGCCACTACTATATTATATACAATAAGTATAACCATATACTCTATGTATGTATGCATACTTAACATACATATCACTCTAGATGGTCTAGTATGATCATATACTTTGTCTATATACATTTCATCTGGTCATATACACCTTAAACCTAGAGATACATAGATGAGAGTAACTACACATGTGTGACAGTGTCACAGTGACACTCTACTTGCTGGAACATCGGAATCCATTTACAGGAGCACTATGATACATTGGCTACAAACACTTAGGGTCTGATGGATTGCTTGTGTATAAGCCTTAGCATATATTAGACCTTATGCAACCTAACCTAACCTAACCTAGTGTAAATGTATACAGTGTGTCTTGGTATTTGGTTGTTTTACATAGCCAAATAGTTGATAAATTTTTATTTGCATGCTTACATGTAGTCACCTCTATGTATTAGTCAAGCTTTCATGTTTCTTTTTTTTCGCGAACGGGGCTGAGCCTATATTTTATTAAGACGGAAGGAGTTTACTTTTACAACGGATTGTTAGACCCACTACTAGATCGTTTGTGAGTAGCAAGCGAAACATTAGCGAGGCTAACAACCAAACAAAGAAAAACTCAAATCTACTATACGGCGGTCAATTGTGCGACCAAGCTAACACCACCAACGGACGTCCAAAAGGAGGCTAGTGTAGGAAAAACCCGCGTCGATCCACTACGCACCTTTATCATGGATACGTTGTGCCACGGCCATAGGAGTGGAACTCTCATTTTTGAAGGTCTGCGCGTTCCTCTCCTTCCATATCTCCCAAGAGACAAGGAGGACCAGAGAATCAAACCCCCCTGCTACTGCTCCCGAAACTATAACCTATGCCGTAGCCACCACTCCACCGACATACCAACACCCAAATCCACCAAGATGTGGTGGAGGTCGACTGCTTGCAAGACATGCAAGGCATGCAACCAAATTTCTTTGATCACGACACAGCTTGAGAAGAGGCGAGTACCCATCTCGGGTTCTTGACAATATAAGGCACAACCATCATCGTCCTGCAGACCATGTCGCTTACGCCTATCCGCAGTCCGTAACATATTGTGCAAAGCAAACCAAAAAAACAGCTTTACTTTCGGTGGCACTCTTGTGTGCCAGAGCTCATTGGCACCCAGTAGCTCGGTCGAGCCCATGAAAAAAGCTCGGTAGATGGAAGACACGGAGTAGTTTCCATCCGTCGACCATTTCCAGATGAAACGATCAGACCGTAGGGGATCTAGGGCGGTCTTCCAAACCAACAGTCATGCCTTGATGTACTCACACAACACCTGGGTTGTCGTGAGCCCAACAATATATCTAACCCATTGCCGGTTGTGTAGAGCGTCCCGAACCAACCGACCGCACCCAGCTCTCGAGATGGCGTTGTAGAGGAGCGGGACGAAGGAGCGCAATGGCCGAACCATCGATCATGCCAGATCTCGCGCTCATGCCATCCCCAAGCTGAACTGAACAAGAGGTGTCAAACATTGTGCTACAGTCGGCTCCTGCCAAGTAGAGAGGTATGAGAATTCGTATTCATAAAAGAAGAAGGGGAATCGGCAGAAGCAACCTGTTTGGCAAATGAGATGGTGCATCAGGTTAGGTGAGGTGCAAGAGGAATATTCTTCTTCGGCCTTGTTTATATAGTTTCTAAAAGATTTCAAATTTTTTTATCAAATCAAATTTTACGACACATACATAGAGCATTAAATATAGATTTAAAAAATAACTAATAATTACATAGTTTGACTGTAATTTGCGAGATGATATTTTAGTCTAATTAGTCCATGGTTAGACAATAATTACAAACAAAAATGCTACGGTATCCAAAACTAAAAATTTTCCTGAACTTCTTCTACCGCTAAGGCACATCGTAGATGGGATTGCACATCATCAGGTGTGGGCTGTCAGGCAGAGATGGGATTGTACTAGTAGTAATTAACCACCTTCACATCGGCCAGGCGACAAAAACCATGCAAACCATCATCTGAAGCAACGTCCGTGACAAATCAAAACGTTGCTCCGTCTCAAGTATTTTACTATACTAGTAGCACTAGAAGTCAAGAAGGACAAAAAGGTGACCGTGGATAGCGATTGGGAGCAGAGCATATACCAACAACAAACGGACCGAGGCCTGAAGGCCTGAAGCTGTACTGTGCCAGCTCAGCAACTGCTTGGGGGACACACAAAAATTCACATAAATCATATAGAGATTTCACATAAATCAATTTAATTTTATAAGAAAAACACATGATTCATGAAAGAAGGATCCTATGTTCTAGACAGGATCAAGTTTTATCCCAGCCCCGCAAAACAAATCGCAAAGAAGTTTTTGAGGTAGCGATAGGAAAGTGAGAGGGGTTGAATGATAATGGTGCAGGCGGTCTGTGAGCTCACTGTCAACCCAAAAAATAAGGGAGTTTAGGTATTGTGGACCTTGGTATATGAAATAAGTGTATGTTGGGAAAGTGGCTCCACTAGTACACAAATGCTTTTTACTATGGGTCAAAATCGATCTTTAGAATTGGTTAGCAAAACCGAAACTATGCCATCAATCGTAAAACTAAGTTATTTTCAAAGACGGTTTTAAAACCGATCCTATAAATTGATTTTTAAAGACTTAGAGGTTTCACAAATAATTTGGCGACTTTAGATCCATTTGAAGATTTAAATATTTCTTTGCTTCTTTAAAAGAAGGGTTATTAAAAATATTTCTTCGCTTCTTTAAACAAAGTTGTTATTGTTGATCCAAATCTCTTTTACAGGTTGTATTCAGGGGACCCACTAGTTTTGGATCTAAACCTAATTGCAATGATTTGACGATCGATAAGCTCTCCTGGTAGGAACTTGCTGAACTTTAATTCTTTAAAAAAGTGGCATCGAGACTCCGACTCATTCAGATGATCTTTGGTAGTTAGAAATGGGTCTTAAGTTGTTATGTCTCAAAGTATTTTGTTTGCCTTAAGCTGTTGAGTTGTAGCAAGTTTATATGGCCCCCCTGTTAGTGGAGATAAAACATGAGACTTCTTTTATTACCTAAAAGACCTAGTATGGGATATTTGGAGGTCCAAATAATATCCATTCTCATTACTGAGTCAACTTATATGTATACTCCCTCCACCTCATCAAAATATAAGGCGCGATTTAACTTGTGCGGTCTTAAAAAAAACATGATTTGACCCATAATTTCTCTTATATAATTTATAGAAACAAAAGTTCGACCATTAGAAAGTATTTCTAAATAGAAATCTAATGTAACTACTTTCATAGTACAAACTTTGCTTATGATTAAGTTGATTATTAGTTAAAGATAACAAAGTTTGAATTTTGAAATACATGTATGACCTTATATTTTAGGACGGAGGGAGTAAGTGGTTGCCTAGGTTGTCATTTATCCATACGATGCGAGTACATACATACATATATTGACGCCGGTAGAATGCACGATTTTTATCAAATATTTGATTTAGCTAAAATAATCCTATATGTTTGACTTGATCCCGTCCAAAGCAATCCAAAGGTAAAAACACCAGAATCACAGTGCTTGCATTGTTGTATTGTACATGCATCTGTACTATACTCCTAGGACGAGTACGACAGAAGAACAGACTCCGTCCATTTCGCAGGCAACCACCAAACCACCGTGGTACTGTAGTAGGTATACGTGCGACCACAGCACCCGGCCCGGATTAAAAGCAAGCGACTGCTTTCATGCTCTGCGTTTGGGACAAAATTCACAGTTTCCTTTGTTTTTACTGCTGTCCTCTGTGTGTCTGTCCAAAAGATAATGTACATCTCAGATGTTGATGTGTCAAACTTTATAGTATCTCCAAATATATTTATTACAAAAATTATATTGTATTGTTTAGCCAAACTTTATACTGTCCTCTATATATATATTTTTATATATTTAGCCAAAATTTAAAGAGCTGACTATACAAAAAATCATTAGGAGCCGGGGAAGTAATAATGTATAAGCAGCATCAGTTCTCAACACAACAAGAAGGGAAAATATATAAAAAAATGCTACAAAAGTGAACGCAACTAAAGATCTTGTTTGTATTGGCTCAAATAAGTTGCTAATATATAATAAGGGTTAATTAAAAATGCTATAGCTGATTTTAAAGGTGTATTTGGAACTAGAGCAGATCTAAACAAAAAAAAATAAAGTTTTTAGAGCATCCTTTTTAGGTGGTCTTATAACTCTACATTTATTTTTCTGAAGCATAATTTGTAGAACTACACTTGTTTCATTTAAAAACATAGAGCAGAACGGTCTCTAAAAGGTCCTAAATAGCCTAGATTCTAGTTCACTTTATAGTTTATTTTGAACTATTTAACATTTATATATAGCTTACGTATAAAAACTATTAGTGAGTTCCCTTCTAGTTAATACAATAATTTATCGAACATAAAGAGTCGGTTATCACAAGCAGACGAGGGAGGAGACCAGGAGGGCGAGCGGTACAATGCCACTGCCATTGCTTGTCGAGGTCTAGGAGGAGGACGACGACCATGACAGGCGGTAGTGGACAAGGAGGGATCGCCTTAGAAATCTCGCAAACCCACAAGGCAGCCTGGCCTAATCTAATGGAGGAGTAATTAATTACTAAAATAACTTCCTTCCTTATAGTGTACTACAGTAATTAAATTAATTGCTCCCTGCCATAGCAAGAGAGGTGGAGGTGGAGGGGGAGGGGGGCTTGGCATGGTCAGGTCAGGTCAGGTCAGGTCCGCCTCCTGCTAGCTGCAAGCTGCTACTGCTGCTGGCTGCTGCTACTGCTACTGGCTCTTCTTCTTTCCCGACCCCGACCCCGACCCCGACCTCCCCCCTTCCCCTCTCCAGCTAGCTGAGGGAGCTCTCATCCCCCTTCGCCTTCCGCCTTCCCCCAGAGGTGGGTGGGTGAAGTCGGGAGACACACATGGTTTCTTTCTCCGCTTCCTAAGATTCCTCTTCTTCCCCCAACCCCACCCTACACCTTTTGCCGCGCTGCACCTGCACGCCCGCCGCCGTATCTCAGGTCAGCATCACCAACCGCAGCTCCACCTCCCGATCCCAGCCCCAATCTAGTCTAGGAGGAGCCAGAGGAGGAGGAGGAGGAGGAGGAGGAGGAGGCCGCTTCCGGATTCTGCCGCCGCCCTCCCTCGGCCGCATCGGATGCTACCACTACCACGACCGACCATCACCAGCAGCAGCAGCAGCAGCAGGAGCAGGACAGGATGTTCAAGCTTCACCGCCACCGCTCCTCCGACCGCGTCGGCGAGCGCTTCGACTTCAGATTCTCCAACTTCCGCGCCGTCCAGGTTGCTCTCCCTCCCTCCCTCCCTCCCCTCTCCCTCGGGGGCTGTCCAAAATCGTTTCTTTTCCCCCACTTCCTTCTTGCAGTTGCAGGGCCAGACGGCCAGGGGAGGACAGACAGTACCAGTCCAAAACTCGCTTACCCGATTCGATACGAAACAGAGGCCCTGCGATTAGCACAGTTTCTTCTCTTCTATCTACTGGAGTAGTCGCTTTGCTCCTTACCTTTCATCATCATCTCCTGATTTGATAACTCGCTCCCGTTAGGCTTGGGCCAAGGCCGCCACTGATGACAGACACTCGTCATTCAACCTACATTCCTTCATCACCTTTCAAGTGTTACATCAATGTAGGATCATACTCCAGCTTACTACTAGTTCCTATCCTACACATTATTATGCTTCCTTGATTCTTGTCACCCTTCCTTACGACCTTACTCACGTCACGTGTGTGCCTACCTCAGAACCACTCCTAAAAGGGGAACGGGAAGCACTGCTGCTTTGCTGTACGCCTGTACCAAACCAACCTCATATGCAAATCGCATTGCTTCCTCTCCCAGTCTCCCCTGGTGATACAAATACAATGGCTACCTTTTGGCATTCACTCGGTCTACTTTCTCAGGGGGTTCAAACTTTATTTCACGAGTTTCCTGCCATTCATGTGTGCGTGTACCCCGGAAAAAAAAATGGTCCTTCCTCTTCATTTTAACCACGACCTATTATTAAAGGAGGGATACCGCATTGCCCCTCTTATTGTATTGTGTGTGTGCCTTCGCATTCATTTCATATCCTGCACTTTATACCTTTCCTGCAGTTTATTTTACCCCATGTGCTACATGACATGAATCCCCTCATTTTTGTGTCTCATCGATTCATTTCATGTCTTTTTCATAGGTCCCCGCAGTATCAGACAGGCTCTTCCTATCCATAGTCTCAGTCGACAATGGAAAAACAATTGCAAAGTCTAGCAAAGTAGCTTCTCGGAGTGGAATATGCCAGTGGCCTGACACCATCTTGGAACCCATATGGTTCTCCAAGGACGAAGTCTCCAAAGAATTTGAAGAATGCCAGTACAAGATTATTGTCTCCCTGGTATGTAATATGATGCTTGGATGTCCAGAAGTCAAACACCACCAACTTTGACCAAATATATACAAGAAATCATTAATACTGGTGTTGCATAATAAGTATCATTAGATTAGTCATTGAATATATTTTCGTAATAAACTTATTTGGTGATCAAAATGTTGCTAATATTTTCAATAAATCTATTCAAACTTAAGAAAATTTGACCTGCACGAATCCAAAGCGACACTTATTTTGGGACAGTTGATTATATGTAATATTTTCCCCACCGTATCCATTCTTGGATGTCCAGTTCCTGCTTCAATCTCAGTGCTTATTACCTTTGTCTATCCACTCTGTCCTATTCCTGTAATCCTGTCGCTAGGCTTATTATTGGGTCACTAACAAATGGTCTCATGTAATGTTCCAGGGATCGACAAAATCTGGCATTCTTGGGGAGATTTTTCTAAATCTGTCTAATTTTCTGAATTTGGTCGATCCGACCGCTATCTCTTTGCCACTGAAGCGATGCAACTCTGGAACAGTTTTACAGGTGCGTTTCTCTTATTCATTACACCTCCTCCTTTTCAAGGCCATCTGGGCATTGCTTACATGATTTGATAACCAAAAAAATGCTGGTATCACATTCCGATCATAGCTGCCAACTGTTACATAGGTGCCTATTTCATGCTTGTACTTTTGGCAGTGTGCCTGAAGGCCATTCTTACTACTAATGTTAAAGTTCATATTTTTTCCCCTCACTTGCAGCTTAAGGTTCAATGTCTTGGCACAAAGTCTAAGCTGAGGTGACTAGACTGAAGCCTCAGTACTTCATTCTTGCCAAGTTCTGTTTAGTCTCTCGTCGCTCACCCAAATCCTGAATCTGATAATTCTCCCATTTCTATGTAGTGGTGTCAGATCATTGAGGGACATGGCTCCCCGTCATGATAACCGTAGTCCAACGCCAACCAATGATGAGATGGACAACAGGTCAGATTGCTCCGATGGTATGTTCAACAAGGCTGTTCGTTCTTCATCCGAAAATCATCTGGGTGGAACTTATCAAGATGAATCCGGAAACAGGGTATGCTACTGCTTAAAACAATTTCCTGTCCCAAACATTACCTGTTCCATCCCGAGTTGTCGTTGGACTGTTTCTGATGCCTTGAGAGATCTATTCTATTTTCACTGAAATTGTTGATTACATGAATAATAGCATGGAACTTAGTTTCCAATGCTATATGTTCAACCTTGTAGCTAAAGCACCCCATTTTAATGTTTCAATATCAGACCTTTGATGGGAATGAAAAAAGAACCTGTCTGTGGATCTTTTTGTGCAAAGCTGATGAAATCCTTTTCCTTTAGTCAAGCAAAAGTCTTGAATTTTTTCTACTATCTTGCACAAAAGCTATGATAAGTTCTACTCCCTCTGTCCCAAAATAGATGTCGCTATGGGATGCGTGCGGGTCAATTTTTCGCAACTTTGACTAAGTTTGAAGAAAATGCGTGCAATATTTGTATCTCCAAATAAGTTTATTATGAAAATATATTCAACGCTCTATGCCTCTATCTAATGATATTAATTATGTATTATAAATATTAATAATATTTTAGATATATTTTGCCAAAGTTAGAAGTGTTTGACTTCTCGGGAAGCGAGAATGACATCTATTTTGGGACGAAGGGAGTAGTTCCTACTTAATGACCTATTCATAAATCTAAAAATCACATTAAATTCACTAGTGATCAGCAGGCCACAAAAGTCATACTGTAAACAGCGCGAGTACAATTATGTGTGGATGATCTCATCCACAAAGGTTCCTCTGTTGCACATGACCTGCATGTATGCATGTATGCATAAATCCACAAGATACTCCAATGCGGAAGCTGGTGGACCTACCATCATTACCACCACGGAGATAACCTTTTTATGCTGTAAAGATATTTTTTCGCATAACTCTTTGAAGCTCCTCGCATTTGGTATAGTTTTCTATATGGACTGCAATTTTACCATCAGCAAGTGACATATTTTGTTTACATGTCATGCTCTATCAGAGTATTATGTGTCCATGCTGATTATTTGTCCCATCTTCTTTTTGGCAGGAAACAAGTTTCTCTACATCAGGGTCCCATCGGAGTTCTAATTCTGGAGATAGTACTGCAGATAGAACAAACTTCTCTCCTAGAGACAACTCTAATGGAGGACTTTATGTGGGAAGGCAGGATTCTGCTAGTTCCTATGCTAGTTATGTTAGTGCTGGTCGCGGTGATGACGGGCTTAGATCCAACAATTCATCTTTTAGTTCTCGGGCTTCAGGCCCAGGTTTGCTGCAAGGGAATACTCCAAAAACATTTTCAAATGGCCTTTCTCAGTTATCTATGGGGGCATCTGACTCATCTAAAGATCTTCTTGAAGCTGCTGAAGAAACAATTGAGGAGCTCCGAGATGAGGCAAAAATGTGGGAACGCCACTCTCGCAAGTTGAAGGCTGATCTAGAGATGCTGAAAAAGGAGTGTTCTGAAAAATCAAAGCAACAGGCTGAGCTATCAGTTGAGCTGTCTGCTGCACAAGCTGAACGGGATTCATATAGACATGAAATAGAAGAATTGAAGTCATCCTTACAAGATGTAAACACACGGCAAATAATTAAAGGAACACCTAAACGTTCAGACTGGATAGACCTGCAGAAGGAACTTGAAGGTGAGGTTAAGTTTCTTAAAGAATCGAATACGGACTTAACCATACAACTAAACAGGACTCAAGAGTCAAATATAGAGCTTCTTTCTATTCTTCAGGAACTGGAGGAAACCATTGAAGAACAGAGAGTTGAAATATCTAAGATTTCGAAGGTCAAGCAGACTGCTGACCCTGAGAATGGACTGTTAGTAAAAGAAGACAAAGAGTGGGCTAAGAAACTGTCAATGAAAGAGGATGAAATCACAATTCTGAGGGAGAAATTGGATCGTGCTCTCAACATTGGAAATGCAGGTGGTGCAGGTTCCAATGCCATTTATCTTGAATTGGAGAAAGAAAATGAAATTTTAAGGGCTAAAATACAAGAGCTTGAGAAGGACTGCTCTGAACTAACAGATGAAAATTTGGAGCTTATATATAAGCTGAAAGAAAATGGTCTGACAAAAGGTCAGGTTCCTCGTATTTCAAACAATAATGAGCTGCAATTCGAAGAGCTTACATCGCGGATTCATCAACTGGAGGAGGAACTTAGGAATAAGGACATGTTAAGAGATGACAGTTTTTCTGAGTCATCAATGTCTAATGCAGATGAGTTACAGAGAAAATGTGCTGACCTTGAGCTGAAGCTGCTAAATTTTAGGTCTCAAACCTGTGAGCTAGAAGAAAAGTTCCGAAAAAGCCAAGAGGAGCTGGAACAAAGAAATCTCGAGTTATCTGAGCTGAGAAGAAAGATAAATGGTTTACATTCTACTGAACTGGAAGTTTGTGAGTCTGGTCCGACATGGAAGTACCAATCTAGAATAGCAGATCTAGAGGATACTGAACAACCTGAGACAGATACACTAAAGGCCAGGTTTGAACTGCAACTACAGGAAAATGATGACCTTCGGCGTTCTAAGGTTGAGATGGAAAATTTTATTTCTGAGATTCAGACAGAGAAGAGTCAGCTTGAGGAACGCCTGTCCGCATCGCTTAAAGAAAGCAGCATCACATCTAAATGCTTGGATGAAGTGCGCAAAGATATACTTGTGCTTTCCAGCAGTTTAGATTCCCATGTTTCAACCAATAAGCTTCTTGAGAGGAACATAGTTGAGCTAGAGAGCTGCAAAGCTGAATTAGAGTTGCATGTATCGGAGCTGGAACAGGAAAACATAGAGTTGTCAGAACGGATATCTGGACTAGAAGCACAATTGACTTACCTGACAGATGAAAAGGAGTCAAGCGAGCTGCAGATGCATGACTCCAGATCTCTCATCATCAATCTCAAAGATAAAGTAGAGCGTCAGCAATCAGAGATGGAAACTCAAAGGCTCGAGTTTAAGCAGAAGCAACAAGAATCTCAAAGAAGATTGTCAGAAGCACAAGACGATTCTGAAGTTCTGAGAAGATCTAATTCTAAACTACAATCTACGGTTGAGAGCCTTATTGAAGAGTGCAGTTCTCTTCAGAATCTAACTGCTGACCTGAAAAAGCAGAAGTTGGAATTACACGGTCATCTTACGCAAAAAGAGCAGGAACTGGACGAGTCAAAAAAAAGGAACTTTGAGTTTAGCAAAACAGTGGAGTTCCTTGAGGCAAAGCTTTCGTCACTACAGAAGGACATTTCTTCTAAAGAGCAATATTTATTGTCAGAATTGGAGAGTATATTCCAGGAACACATGGAACAAGAAGAAAGAATTAATCGTGCTCATTTCATGCTCAATAAGATCGAGAAAGAAAAGAATCTTGAAGTAGAGAATCTTGAGAGGGAGGTCGTCAGCCTCACTGCACAGGTCTCCTCCACGCACGAGGAGCGAGAAAGTGCCACTCTGGATGCTATTCGAGAGGTATCTGTCCTGCGAGCAGACAATGCTAAACTTGAGGCTAATCTCCAAGACGTCAGTGCACAATTGAGACATTACGAGTCTCAATTGGAAGACCTTCGCAAGGAGTCTAAAAATAAGATTAAAGGATTGGTTGATTCCCTTAATGCCTCCAAACAAAGCGAGGAAATGTTGACATCAGATGCTGAACATATGAAAAAGTTGATGGAAGCTGCTAAATCCAATGAAGATGCGTTAAGGAAAACTTCTAATGAACTAGAACTGAAGCTTAAATCCAGTGATTATGAGAAACAACAAATGCTGGAAGAAATATCTGGCCTGAAACTTCAGGTTCAGAAAATAATGAATCTTCAAGATGAGGTTTTCAAACTTCAGAGTTCTCTCGATGAGGTCAAGTTTGAAAAAGGAAAACTGGAGGAGTTTCTGCGCTCGGTGACTGAGGAATGTGAAGAACTAAAAGCACAGAAGGCTATGCTAACAGATAAAGTTTCTGATATGCAGGAGACTTTGAGAAATGGTGAAGAAGAAAAGCGAAACAGAATAGCTATGCAGGCAAAGCTCGTGAGGTTGGAGAGTGATCTATCAGCATCAGAAGCATCACATGTACATGAAGCAGAATTAAAGAACGAACTCAGTAGGATCAAGAGATCAAACAGTGAGTACCAGAGGAAGATACAAACTCTTGACCAGGAAAATGAGGATCTCACGAGGAGAATTCAAATTATGGAAAAGAATTTTGAGCAAATGTCCCACGTTAAAGAGAACCTTGCAAAGCAGGTTAGCCATTTGAAGTAAAGTACTTGCTATGATGATCAAACGATCTCTCCTTATTGATGTTTCTATCTGCTTGTGCCTTTTCTTGTGCTTGTAGGAGATTGGAGGAGATAACCAGGCAGCCATTGAGTCAAAAATTCAGTTACTGGAAACTAAGCTCGCAGAGGCATTGGAGGAAAATAAGATGTACAGAGCTCAACAGAAGAGGTACCCCTACCATCACAAACCTAAATGTGTTCTGTCAGATGATGAGTGTACATAGAATGATAGGAATGTTGTATGTAGCTATTCTGTTTTGTTTTTAGTACGACTAATGAGTTTGACATTAGCTATTTAGTTTAGAGGACTAGAATTACAAGCAAAGCATTGGCCAGTACATGCTGAGAAAGTATGCCTTTTCTATACGCAATTTTCATCTAATCTTTAATTGAAAAACTGAAGTTTGGCAATCCTGCAAGGAAATCACACTCTGGAAGATGCTAGTGGTCTCATAGAGTAAATATTTTAATCTCATTAACCAGTAGGTAATGCCGTAATGGTGTGCTAGTAAAGCGACATCTTTTTTCTTTTTGCAATCATATACTTGTGCCTTTATTTGCATTCTGATGTAAGGTTGTGTAATATGTTGTGCATTGAATCTGTTCGTAGTTCTCACCTTATCTGAACTGCTCGTTCATATGAACTGGACCTTGTGACTCGACTGCAAATTGTTTACACAATATTGCGAGCAGGAGAAACTTGATTTAGTTTCATGTGTTAAAGTTGGAGCGCACATTGCTAACTAACAGAAATATCGAAGCCAGTTAGTTACCACTATTGGTTTAGGATATTATCCGCAATACTGAACTTGTGAACAGAGTTAGTCCTATGTGATTGTTGGTTTTCCATGATAATATAAAAAATCTTTTTGTTTATGTACAGTCCGATTCCTGAGGGGCAATCTGCTGGTGGAGATGACAAGGAGGGTAATAGTAATACCGACAGGATTTTGCAGTTGGAAGGAGAACTAAGAGATATGAAGGAACGATTACTCAACATGAGCTTGCAGTATGCAGAGGTAGAGGCTCAGAGGGAACGATTAGTGATGGAGCTTAAAGCTATCAAGAAAGGCAGGTGGTTTTAGCACGATGTGGAATTGTTTTCCTGACAAAACATGTTGCTGACAGCACAGGTACTGCATCTTTCTCGCCACTCTGGCTGCACCCAATTATGAGGTGATAGTTAGACATATCCGCTAGCATTTCTTGTGAAACTGTTTTGAAACTTTATATCAAAATGATCCCACCATCTGTTCTGGTGCTCAGACATTGCCCAACCAAATATTAAAAACTTAATTTCTGGTTGTACAGATGGGCATTCATCAAGCCGTGTTATTTCCATGCTTGTGGCAATATGAGGTTTATGTCAGATTATCATGTGAGAGCAAGCAAGTGCAAGTGCAGAGTCAGACATGATGTAGCCTGGACCTGCTAACTGGTGCTGGAGGATGGGCTCCGAGACGACACTGAAGGTCCCTGTGATGCGGTGAACTGTGACCCTGTGACTGCCCAGGCCTTGGGGGTGCGGCCCCTACACTATGATATGATGATCTCATTGCTATTGGTATTTAACCTATTTATTTGTAATGGCCTGCCTTTTTATCTGGTATATATATATATATATATATATGAGTTTGACTGGAGGGTGATGGTCAGTTGTTGATATGGTTACTCAGATCGATGGCCCTCCGATCCCTCTGTTTTACATGATTGATTATACTGAAAAGAGTCCAGCCCCATAATTGTCGATAAATGTAGTTACACTATTCTTTTATGTGAGAGCAGTGAAGTGGCTGGGTTAGTAGCAAGCAGTCATTATATTGCACTCTGTACCATACAATACAATATTGTTGTAGTTTGGGTGTAGAATAATATAATAATGTGATGAAGGGAGCCTCATTTGTTCATGTAAGGCTGTAACCTGTTTTTTTCTTACGGACAATGCGAGCATATGGATAATAATGAAGTTGCCGTTGTGGTAGGTACGTGCATCACATTGTTGATGAAGCTTTAAACCCTCAGGAGGGTAAGTGCAGTTGCATTTCATCATTGCCCCATGTGTCAATTGTTGACACGTAGCTGCTGAATCAGTGACCACACAATTGCATTGGTTTAGAAGAGTTGTAACTAATGATATAGTTAGCTATAATGATCGATAGCAGCGCTAGTCTAGATATATTTTAGAAGAGTGCGTAGTGTAAATTTTAAGGAGGGTGAAGAAGAATCAAGTGGCAAATTAGTCCTACTAGTAGAGTACTTGGCAGTCAGTCAGTGGTCCCTCCAGAGAAGATGCATGATGAGAATGGATTCCTGAGCCCTTGGATCACTCATTTGGATCAATTTAGCTCTGCCATGGCTCCTGTGAAACTGAAAGCGGATCATCTATCTGATGTACTAGTATCATCATTTTGTTTGTGTATAATATGGCACAAGCGGAGCCGCGGCCGAGGAATCATGTTGGGTGAATCACAGGCGGTCATGAAAACTGCAGGAAATGTGAAATGCTTGGCATGGTTATTCATTTATTTATGGTTACTTGCCTTAGGCATGTGGATAAAGAAGTTGTAGTTCTATGAAACAATTTTATTCAAAAGCAAGAGGGAGACAGATCCAGAGATAGAAAACCTCAAATAGGGAGAACTAAAAATGACTAATTGAAAACCTCATATAGCTATGGTTATAATAGGGCCGTACTATAAAAAATACATACAATATAATATGAATTCCAATATATATATATGGATTACCATATATTACATATATCACTAAAATCACCATTAGTTGTGCATGTAGCAAGACTGATGATGTAAAAATCTGACAATTTAATCTGATGATGAGTTGGTGGTTGCTCTCTGGAGCTTCCATTTCTTCCGTGTCCTCTTCTTGTTGAGCAGCCAGCCAGCCAAGTAGATACTATATCATCCTCGCTCAGAGTAAGAATTAGTTGTCCTTAATCTGTTGCTTTAATTTCTTGTAAAAAGATTCAATTTCTTTCGTTTAGGTTTCATGCATGATTATCCTTCAAAATAAATAAATAATGACAATGTTAGGGTCAGCAGGGGCGTTAACAACGTTCAGGTTCAGGAGTTAATTTCTCTAACTCCCATCCTAATATCATATTGCTTGATTGTCTTGAAATAAATAATCAATCAATCAACTACTAAAGTGAATCATATATACCTGATACCTGTGCTGTACGTGATGTGCTAGGTGATTGCTGATGCGTACCGTACAGGGACAGCGTACCTAGCTTCTGCCGCAGACCCGGAGTGCTACAAAACTGCCTCCGACCGTCCAAGCGGGAGGAATGGAATGCAGTGCCCGCCCCTGTGCCTGTAGGATGGCTCAATTGCAATGCCAACAGCAGTGGCAAGGAGCAACTGGATAAGTGCTACTACGTGACTATAGAGGTGGCGCCAAATGGTATGGTCACTGTCTCCATGCACTCAACATGCATATAGCTTGGTAATGGCACTACTACAGTCAGGTGTTGGTTTTGATCTCCCACCAATATGGCCCAACGGTCTTATTGAGCCTTGTCTCGCGCTCTGATCGGGGGCGCTCAAACCTATATGGTTGGTGGGCCCCCATCGCACTGCGCTATATAAAGAGGTGGGGGCCGGCGGCATTGTTCACGAGTTGAGCAGTGACCACTCCTCTCCACCGACATCCAAAACCCTAGAAAACCCTAACCGATCCAGGGAGCGCAGCCAGCGACTGGAAGACTCACCGACGCCGGATCTGCGCCGCCTCGACGTCCGCATCACTGCCACCGCCGACATCATTGAAGATCCACTCCACCACTGACGTGATGGCCTCGGGATCGTCTTCCGTCGCCCCTGCTGCTCCTTTCGTCGACGGTTTAATCCTATTAATCCCGATCTATTTATTTGTATTTTATAGTTTTCCTTTTAGATCTCGTATAGAATATGTACCATATTATTTACCAATCAAAGATTGTACCCGTATAGATCTACTACTAGTCGATCCTATGCACAGAATAAAGCTATCATCAGGCACAACAGGGACGGCTAAATAAGCTTCGTCCTTATGCAAACGCTCTTACAGTGGAATTCACTGTAAGAGCGGTTCAACACCAGCCGCCCTTACGGTGGGCCACTGTAAGGGCGGTTGGAAACAACAACCGCCCTTACTAGTGACCACTGTAAGGGCTCTGGTGTTTCCAGCCGCCCTTATAGTGAGCATTAGTAAGGGCGGCTGGTGTCTCAGCCGCCCCTATTGTCTGCATTTGCAAGGGCGGTTCAATCTAGAACCGCCCCTACAGTTATTTTTCAGAAAAATAAAATAAAAATTACAATAATCGAATTGACAGCATAGCACAGCATATATATATATATAATCAGATTCACAACATACAGATCCATACATATACACAACACCACATTTATAGTCCAACACATTTCAAGTCTGAAATGTTTCCAAGTCCATTACAAATCCATCCAAAGAGTCCGAAGTTTTTCAAGTACTAATACAAATCAATCACAGTCCATTACCATAAGTTCACATGTAATCAACGACCTAGACATAGCCTATCCCACTGACGGAGGTGCTGGTAAAGAGGATTGCTACCTAAGTCGGAAAGTGGGTTATGGTAATCACCTTTGTAATAAACAACATGGTCCATTATAAAGTTGCAAAGGTCACCGACAATCTCTAAGAGGTCATCATATGTAGACATCCTTTTTAGTTCTTTTTCTTCTTTCCACTACAAGATCGTAAAAGACAATACCTGTAGGATGGCTCAATTGCAATGCGAAACAGCAGTGGCAAGGAGCAACTGGATCAGTGCTACGTGACTATTACTAGTGGCCGGCGCCAAATGGTATGGTCACTGTCTTGATGCCCTGAGCATGGAGGCCCTGGCTTGGTAATGGCGAAGTTCTGCTAAACGGGGTGCCAACGCACCAAATGGAAATCGCAAGTCGCGGTCAATAGATTGAATCTCGAGATGGGCCTTTGGCCTTTGGGCTATACAATACTCCATCCGCATCAAACGACGATCGATGGAATCGTATACAATTTTCTTTTTGCGGCAGACATTAGGAGGACATATGGCCTCCCCTGCCCCTGGCTCCACCAGTGGGACACAGGTTGCCACCTAGAAAAGTCTAGGACAATTACAAGACTATGCTTAAATGAAGTTTATTATTTAGGTGCCGATAAGTTTTTAGAAGGAAAAAAAAGAGAAATCTTGGATTATGCCTACACCTCGTTCACGACATCATCGAGAACGCTGGTGGTCATCATGAGCATCTCGTCGACGATGTCTTTGGTGTCCTTATCGATGACGTCCTTGTTGTTGGCCCCTCCTCCGTTCATGGTGGGCTCCTTCATCTCGGTAGCTGCTATGTGCCTCTTCACGCGTCGGCGTCGTCGTTTAATCAAAATACTAGACATGATGCTCCTTACAACTGCCCCAAGCCCTGCCAATGCCCAGCGACTGAATCCAACTGCGAAGTGTATAGGGACATATGCCCTTAAGGACATATTTAACTTTCCCCCTTTGGATCACTCACTTGGCCTCTGGATCATCTATCTAATGTATTAATAGGTTCATTTCGTGTGTAAATTTTTCTACTCCCTAGGAGTAGTTGCTCCGATGCGTGTATCTCTATATTTAGAGTGTATACGGATGAGGATGATAGAGGAGGAGAAAGGAGGTGGCGGCGGTGCCAAAGAGGAGGGAGGAGGAGGAGGATGTAGTGCCGAAATAAATGAGGGAGGAGGCGAAGATGGTGCCCTAAAAAGGAGGAAGGAGGACGATGCAGTGATAAGAAGTAAAGTAGGGAGGAGGCGAAGGTGTGACTCCCTAGAGGAGAAAGAGGTCTAACGAGTAGGCCTCACTGCCACTTGTCATTTATGTGTAAGCAAAAACACCATTTAAAGTAGCTCGGTGGTCAAATATGAAAGGTTTTAACATTACAATAGCTAAGATTTCTAGGTTTTGAGTTCAATGGTCAAAAGCATACACAAACAATAGTTCAAATTACGCCTTGACAAAGTTGAGGCAAAGATTCATCAATGTTGAAAAATAAATTTCGAGGCTTCGTAGCTGAAGGCTGAACTCACGACCCATGCCCATAACTAACATTTTTTCTGTCTTCATAATATACACGCAACTGTTCTAGTTATCAACATCCACCTTATATACACCGTGCATGATCGAGTCCATGACAATGTCTAAAAAAGTTAGCATATTTTGCGATACTACAAGGGCGGTGAAATAGTTGAATGAGGACCAAATGAAGGGGGGTTTTTTCTTTTAACAAAAATGCATGCATATATGGATGATGGATGATAGCGACATGTAGATCTAAGAACAATACTAGCTAGCTAATAAACAACAGATAATATATATAATGTACAGTCAAGCAGAGGTGACCCATCATCACGCACCAGTTGTATTGGATTGGAGGAGCTAGCTAGGATGCATGGTTCGGATCAATCAGTGAGTGAGATGAGCATGCATGCATTGCATGGCCCATGGCTAGGTCTTGCTCCCTAGGAATCCAGCCATTGGAGGTAGGCAACAAGCAGGCGACGATGCGTCTGGAGATCACTCGATCGACGGATTTATTTGGTTGCTTCTCTACGGCGCGTAACGAAGATAGCAACCTAGCATGCGATCGATCGCCGCCGGCCATGCGTTTTGTGCTACCTGCTTATTATTGTGCCGCTATGCATGAATGAAGGACAAATAAATCGACAGGGATGCATGCATTGCATGGCGGATCTATCTATCATATACGATATGATGGCAGCACCACGTGTGCAGAGCGGAAAGCAATAGTTTAGGACAACGGTCTCCAAAGTTTAACTTTGATCTATTATTTTTATAAAAATATTTATTGATATATATATACTTTTATAAAAATATTTTTTAAGATAAATCTATTCATATAATTTTTATATTTTTAAATTTAACAACTTAAAAGTTATTTATCATTTATATTTATCATTTATATTCTGGTATGAAGGGAATATGTAGAGACATACATGCGTACGTGCACTCTCTTTCAAGTTTCCAGACGATATATATATATATATATATATTCGCAGTGCAGCAGATATATATGGTCGATCGAACCCTGCTGCAGCTGGGACGTCGGGCAGCCTTGATTATTATTAGCTTACTTGGACTAGATCAAAGTGGCCATGCATGCCCATTAGCCCATACCCAAACGGAGTATTCCATCACTAATATGCGGCTGCTACGAACCAAGCAGATGCACTAACTTGGACCTTTGCACGCATGCATAGATTACATACATTATTTTATTTTAGTATTAGTATATTGTTGTGTGTGTGTGTGTATATATATATGAGTGCAGCACTACAGTCGGCGAGGATGCTTTCACAGAGAAACAAATAAGTGGGTAAGTACTCTCTTCGTCCATAAAATAAATGTAATTCTCACACTTTGAGAAGTCAAATAGTTTTAAGATTATATAAAATATACTAACACTCATGAGATAAAATAAGTATCATTAGATTAGTTATAGAATATATTTTTATAATAAATTTATTTCAGGACATAAATATTAATAATATTTATAATAAATTTAGTAAAAGTTGAGCTAGTTTAACTATCATATTTCCTATAATTACATTCTTTTCTAAACAAAAGTAGTACCTGCTACACTACTACTAGTACTAGTAGAGTACTCCCTCCGTCCACGAAAGAGTCAATTTCTAGAGTTGTCCTAAGTCAAACTTTTTAAACTTTGACCAAATTTATAGAAAAAAATGCTAAGATTTATAGTATCAAATTAGTATTATTAGATTCATCATAGAATATATTTTCATATAATGTGTATTTTATATTATAGATGTTGTTACTCTTTTCTATAAAGTTAGTCAAACTTTAAAAAGTTTGACTGGCACGGATCCTAGGAATTGATTCTTTCGGGGACGGAGGGAGTAGTAGTACAACACAACTGCCAGGCAGGCACCTAGAATACATCGGATCATGTGCACATAGATGGACAAATCAGAGGCCACCATTGTCAATCTTCTACGCCGCTGCATGTGTATGCTGGTAACTCCCACGGTCCAAAAAAAAAAGAACACAATTCTAGGTTTACGGCTAGTCAAGCTTTTTCAAATTCAACCTATTTTATAGAAAATATTAATATTTATATCTTCAAATAAATATATATTTTTGCTGTAAAATATATTTTTAATGATACTTCTTTGATATAAAAAAATGTTAGTATTTTTCATGTAGAGATAATTATTGAAGTTGAAATTGTTTGGCTCCTTTAAAAGCAAGAATCGCTCTTTTTTGGGATAGAGAGAGTACATCTCTCATCTCTATGTTGTTATTCCTCCAAGAAACTCGAAAAGCACATTCCCTATCCGCCAACTCCTCCTTCTTTGCTCTCCCTGCCAACCAGGAACTCTCATCATATATCCTCTGCCTCTACTTATACCATTCCCTCTCCCTCTCGATCTGACAACGACAATCCCTATCCATGTTAGGCATTCCACCATGTAGCTTCCCACCAACATGGAGGACGATGTTTGTGCCAAGACCAGATACGGTCTTGCTCTAGCGACAAGACTATCATCCATGATCATGGCACAGTGGGCCGCCCAATTACTGATAATCACCAACATGGAGGACGATGTCTGTGCCAAGACTAGATACGGTCTTGCTCTAGCGACAAGACTATCATCCAGGATCATGGCGCAGTGGGCCGCCCAATTACTGATAATCTCATTTTGATCGGTTTGTAGGTTGTTTTCCGAGTCAATTAAATAGATGGAGTCACTTTCCATATATATCTTGCCTATGCCATGTCCGCCAGATAGATGAGCCCCTTTACACTAGTACACAGAGCTACTATACAGGCGGTTCGTAACCCCTTTCTACAGGCGGATTGACGAACCGCCTATGCTATTGGTCTGTGGAAATAAACTTTTCCACAGACGGGTAACTGAGAACCGCATGTAGAAATCCATTTCTACAGGCGGTTCAATTAATAAACTTTTTCACGAGCGGGTAACCGAGAACCGCATGTAGAAATCCATTTCTATAGACGGTTCAATTATGCCACCCGCCTGTACAAATCTTTCCACAGGCGGGTAACTGAGAACCGCATGTAGAAATCCATTTCTATAGACGGTTCAATTATGTCACCCGCATGTACAAATTTTTTTATAGTAAATACAAAATTGATTTTTAAAAATAGAAAAAAAAAAGGTTTAATCATAAGGAAGACCGTCTGGCTAATCGCCCGTCCGTCTCCACCGCAATTTGCAAGTCGCGCTTTTTCGTGCAAAATCGCGTGCTCCGCGGCCGGTGGGATTTGAACCTAAGACCTTTCCCTTGCGCGTAGCCTCCTCTACCACTCTGCCTATCACTCACTTATGTCTATATCAAAGTTTAGTTCCCCACATATATTGATTATTTGAAGCCCTAAACGTATTCCAATGGAAAAGTTGTCAACTACAAAGTTTCATAACTTTTCAAGATCTACAACTTTTATATTGGTAGTTTCTCCATCCGAGGTCATTTACAAAATTTGAATTTCAAATTTGAGAAATTCAAACATAGTTTTCGACGACAAGATGATTTCGAATGAAAAAATTATCAACTACAAAGTTTCATAACTTTTCGAGATCTACAACTTTCATTTTGACAGTTTTTTCAAACGAGGCCTGTAGAAATATGATTTTTACAGGCGGTTTCTTAGGAGAACCGCCTATAGAAATACATGATTTCTACAGGCGGTTATGTTAGGAAAAAACCGTCTGTGAAAATTGATTTTCACAGGCGGTTTTTGAGTTGGGTCCGCCAATTTATTTTTACAGGCGTTCTTTAATTAAAACCGTCTGTAAAAATTAAATTCCACCGCCAGCTTAGAGCTTCTTTGTACTAGTGTGTTGAATTTGTCCTAGGCCAGTCGGCTTGGCATACCACCACTTGGGGAGGCAGTTATAGTCTTGGTGAGGATACTCGAGGACCATGTAGGATGAGTACCCTGCCATAAAACTAATGGTACTTGGACATAGGTCTTGGGCCTTGTTGTCACGAAGAAAAATATTGATCTAGAGTAATATCATTTATTAGATAAAGGTAGCTAGTTGTCTAGTTATTATATGGATTGAGCATATATGTCAACTCAACTTTTTAGTTTGCATGATGCTATGACATTTATGCATTCCAGGGTGCAAAGTACAACGAAGGCTAGTGTAAATGATCACATGGATCTATTTCATTACATGGTTATTAGATTAAAAGTCTCTACAAATGCATTAGCATGGAGAGGATACATGAACATGATACATGTTCGGATGTTCCCTAAGATACAACTGTTGCTGCTACAGTCAAACTCAGAACTCATGAGCCAACCTCTTCATTTAGTCAAATTAACCCCCACTCATCCTCCTCTACATTTCTATCTAGGTTCCTCCTGTCACATTATGCAGTATGCCCGGATCACCTCGATTATAGGTGCACGACAAAGTGGGCATTTTCCAACCCCATGGAGCAATTCACTTGCGCATTTTGAGCAGGTGCACATATGTCCACATCTAAGGCAATGTAGAGGTTATTGTTTAGAAAGTATTTTTGAAATAAACAGTACAACTAAAAATACGTGAGAAATAGCTGACTAACCTATAAAGAAGGGAGTCAATCTGGTTGTCACAGCAAATGCAACACATTCCTTTCCTTGCTAGCTTCCATTGTGATCCATCCTCTAATATTTCTTCATCTGGTTCAAGTTCTAGGAATCATTCTTCAACCATAGTGAATTAATCATGTACCATGTCATGACACTGGAATGAGAGGAAAAGAGTAGGTGCACCTTGCATGGTTAGAGATCGGTTAAGAGCAGCAGACACTTCTTGCTTGATGGAGCGTTGTAGCTCCATCTGCATCTCCATGCATGCTTCTAACATCTGTTGCATGCTAGTCATTCCTCTCTGCACTCTAATCAACTCATCTCGCAAAATGTGGATAGTGTCCCAGTCCTGCAAAGCATTTTTAACAAGATAAATGCTTGGATATTCAAATTTATGTACACTAAAGGACTCTAGTGACCTCTAATGAACAAAAAATTCCCTTCCCAGTTGGTGGGAGAAGTGACTCACAAATTCAGAATGATGCATGCTTTGTTGACTCCAATTATGATGGGGCAATTCAGTATGCCACTGGCGTTGCTGCGGGAAAAGTGTTTGATCTGCCAACATAGTTGATGACTGAGGTGCATTGTCTCTCTCAGCTCGATTTTGTTCATCTATCCTGATTTCAATAGGATCTTCGTTGAGTAAACCAGTGGTGGTTGGTCTTTGACCCTCAAAATTCCAATCATGTTCTTGCCTTTGGACATAAGACCGAATGAGCTGGTCCAGACTTTCTCGAAAGCCACTGCTAAGAAGATTTGACACGCTTCGCCTGCAAAATAAAGGGGCTATATGAGCATTTGGCATAAGGACAACATTTACCTTCCATGGACCTTTGCAATAAAATACCTGCTTAAGAGCTCTCTGAGTTCAATTCCATAAACATCATCATCCGAAGGACGAAGCCTATTGACGTTTCTACTTGAAGGGAAACTTCGTCCTAACTGCCAATTTGGTCCAGGTTCTTGAGAATCAATAATGAGCCATTCTTCATCTCTATGTACAAAGGTGTTGTCATGTCCATCCTCGGTGCCAGATATATCCCTTGACCATGGTGAATCACTTTGTTGTCCTCCATAAGTTTCAGCTTCCCGTTGCATGACATTGTTAGAAGGAGCATGAAAGGCATAACTAGAATGATCATTGTCCTGTTCCGAGGACCCTGAGTCTGAATAATCTTCATATCGATCTATTTGTTCTTGAGCAAAGTCGGTTTGATGGGCATCATTACTATTAGCTACATTGTTTTCAATGTGTGAATCTTCATTTTGCACTGATTGTTGTGTTAGAATTTCATAGTCACGAGTTGCATTTTCTATATGATTGTTATCATCACTTACAGCCTGAGGTGTTACACTGTCATACTCATTATCGATAGAATTTGTTTGAGTAGACAATGCCACCAAAGTTGATTGATCGTTGGTGATGCTTTCTATTCCAGAGCGAACTTCTTCCCTAGGCAAGAACAATATATTGTCAGCAAACAAATATCAATAATATCCTATTCTTGTCAAGTGTACCAAAAATGAAAGATGATACAGTGACATGGCAGCAAAAGTTGTGTTCCTTTTGCAGCTTGATCAAGATATCTTTTCCACCTAATTTTTCTATTAAGTGAAGCAAGATCTAACATGCAAAACTCAAGAACAGCAATAGTAGAGGAGATACTATTACTAGGCAAAGAAAGCCATACCTCAGTCTATAGACAGGATGACTGTGTCTAACATGTCCTAATTCTCTGGCTGTCACAAAAATCGATCTCTCATCATTCATGGGCCTTCCACTATGAAAGAATCTACCTCGGAGAGAAGACTGGAAAATAATAACGATAAGTTCCATGAAATGCTCTAGAGGACGGACAATATCTCATACATCACTAATTCATTGAAGTACGTACACTAAACAATGCTTTTCTAGTCTAGGTGCTTATTAGCAAGTTTCTCCCTACAATAATGCAATATTTTTCTTGATACACAATACTTGGGTGCACATCATCCAACACAAACATATATAGGACATGCTAGTCTGCTACACATTGCTGCTGCATACCCTCTGCCCATTATCATATCACAGGGGCCGGGACAAAGCACAACCACACAAGGTACTGTGTCACCATACTATTTGCAGCACGGCAACTAGCCAACTAATTAACCCTTCAATCAAATCAAGGGGGGGGGGGGAGGAGGAGGAACTATCTCTGGTTTATTTTAAGTGGTAGCTACTCTAATTAGGACTAGTAGGTGTAGGTGAGAATGAAGTAATTAACATTCCATTGATTTCCTCCACCCGACAAACGAATGTAGTACATGGACATGCATGTACCATATGCATGATCAGTATGCTTCTCCAAAAAGCAACCCCCCCTTTGATCTGCCAGTTGTGTCGATCATTCCGTCTTGTTACAAGTAATAAGAACAAAATGTTTGTTTTTTGGAGATGGACGGAGAAGAAAATGAAAGCGATCGATCGACCAAGTGGAAGGTTTGAGGTTGATGAGGTTTTGGGTTTGACCTGAATGCGGCCGCGGTGAGCGAAGGTGGAGACGGCGCGGTGCTCTGAGAGACCCTGCAGCTCCCGCTGGCGTTCCATGGCCATGCGCGTGACGACGACGTCGGCGCGCGCCTGCGGCCGGCCGCGCAGCAGTCTGCCTGACGCCTCCTCCTCCTCCTCCTCCTCCTCCCCGTGGTATCCCTGGCAGGCCATGCGAATGCGCTCCCGCACGGAGCGCACCCGCTCGCGCTCGCTCTCGCCCAGCCACTCCAGCTCGGCACCGGGGGCCCGTCCCCGCGGCGACGCCGACGCCGACGCCGCCCACTCCCTGGCGATCCGCCTGACGAGCGCGCGCTCGGGAGACCGCGCGCGCCGCCTGCCTCCGCCGCGTCCTCCGTCCCCGCCGTGGAGGAATGAGGCGTCGAGCATGGAGACGGCGTGGAGGCGCGCGAGCGCCAGGAGCTCGGAGTCGCGGTCGCGGCGGTCGAGGTCCAGCGTGGTGAGCACCATCTGCTCGCACGCCCACTGCTGCGCGATGATCCTGGACGCCGCGTGTGAGGCAGCCGACGACGAGGTGTCGCCGCCGGTCTTGGCGCGGATGTTGTCGTCCATGGTGGCGGGAAGGTGCGTGCTCGATCAGCGCGGGTATATATTAGGCAGCAGTGTCGCTGTCAGGGCGGTTCGTAGTGAGGAGAGGGAAGAGTATAAGTAGAGGCGCACAGGCGGCCGGAGGAGGAAGACAGTGGGTGGGTGGGTGGGTGGGTGGGTGGGGATAGCAAGCATTCCTCGCTGGCGGTGGCGGGAGAGCAGAGGAGGAGGAGACGATGCTTGGGAGAAGAGAAGAGAATAGAAGGGATGATGAGCAAATCCCGAGGTGGTGGAGCGACGAGACGCACGCACTGTCTAGCTGTCGGCGGTACGGTGTGCATGCATGCTCGATCGCTCGCTCGCAGCAGTCTCAGGCTCTGTTCTCGCGATCGCTATATTCCTCTTCCGCGCCACAGAGAAGGCGCCAAACCCGCGAGTGATCTCGAGAGCCACCGCATGCTTGTTGCCTAGTACCTCACCTCCAATGCCTGATAGCTAGCAGATGGGCCATGCTTGCATGCTCATCTCATCTCACTCACTGATTATGATTGATCGGATCCGATCGATCCTCCTCCAATCCAATATATACAAACCCCATAAGCTAAAACTGATCAGAAAAAATATTAAAGTATTACTGAACCGCGTTCAGCACTCACTACTACTAAAATATGAGTACTGAACGATACTGAATTTTGTTTAGTATACAATTTGATGTAGAATAGTATTCAACGGCTAGAGTGTAGAATAGAGAGAGAGAGAGAGAGGGGCTCGGGCAGTTTCTTCTTGTTGCTCTGGCTATGCGCCATGATCGATCGTAGTATGCATGGTCTACCTCCCTTGGCAGTTTCTCCAGCTTCTGTCCTTTTGTGATTGTTGTTTCTCTGTGTACCAATTGCATGCATGCGCCATTACTGTTTGATATTATTCTGTGCTATCATGTTTGTGATCCCCGCGGCATGAGCATGAACAGTAGTGCCAGGCCAGCCAGTTGAGAGCAGCAGGAGGAAATTAACACTGGGTACATTGTTTTGGGTGTGTGCACTGCTTTCACATGGATGCATGATGGAATAGAAGAAGGACGAGAGGGCGTATGAACCGACGCTGCTGTCCCCCCGCCCACCTTACATTCCCTACGATTTCAGGGACGACGGCGACGATCTGAGAAGACCGAGTTCCGAGGAGATCAATTAATCGAGTACCTACAGCAACATCAGATCAGAGATGATCCATCCACGTACATACTCTGCCTCCTTTCAAGCCTCTACTGTTTCAGTTTACTCCTTCAGAGGCCAAAAGCCAACATCCATTTGTTCACTGTCACTCGCTCCAGCCAGACACTTCGTTCTTCTCTAGAGATGATTCGATATCCATGCATGCAAGTGTACTATAATTACTGTTTGCTTGGAAGAGGGTAAAGCGGAGTGAGTGATCCAAGTGATCGAGGGCAGAGCTCAGCTGCCATTCTCATTTCTGATTCTCATCGGCTTCTCTGGACCACTATTGATCGAGTCACTCACTGCGGGCCTTGATATATAGGATCAGTAACCAAGTATAGTCCTGTAGTGGGACTACTTTACCACTTGATTCTTCGCCCGTCTCGGATCTCATTATCATAGTAAAAATCTGGAATCCAGATAGTGATCTTATTATTATGTTTTTTAATCTCATTCTCATTTTTCTTATGGCACTTTCTAATGTAGAAACTAGCTAGATGGTTTCGATGATCCACCTAGCTTGCGTCATGTTAGCCACAAGATCGAGTGGTAAGTCAGACAATAATGTTGATAGTTTAGACTTTATCAACAAAAGAAAATTATTATTTTTTTAAAAAAAAATCATTTCGAATCTTTTTTCAAAAATCATAGACAGCTAGTTTTTATAAATGGAAAATTTGGTTTTGATTTTTTTTCATTAGAATCGTGCTCTATCTTATGGTGACTAGCTTGGAGTAATTTAAATCTAATAATATGGTCCAATGAGAACTTTTGAGTGGATTGAAAAGTTTGAGGAGATGAACAATCCGGTTTCCATATATATTGTGTGAGGATGCAACAAAGTCCAGGGTGTCGATTATATATATATAAAGAAAAAAGAGAAAAGCCAGGGTGTCAACCAGGCCTCGAGGCCCATGTCTAGTCAAGGGTTTCGTCCAAATATCGTCCACGCCGTTGCCCTCACGGTCCACATAAGTTTCGTAGCGGTCCTCGTCAGCCCACCAGCCCGTTTGTTAGAGTTAGACGCTTCAGCCCTGTGTGGCCTCTGCCTCTCCACGGAATGAAGGAATTGGTCGCGCACGGGCCACGGCTGCTCAGAGATGGTCATTCGACATCTTCTACTAATTTTTTTTGTCAGCCCCAGGTCTCACGCACGTATGTTCAGAGAATTTCAGAGGGGGCGGAAGAAGCATTTCCTTGTTTTTTCCCTCTCTTCCGAGGGGTTGTTTAGTTTTCATTAAAAAATTTGCAAAGTTTTCTATCACATAAAATTTTCCGGCGTAAGCATAAAACATTAAATATAGATAAAAAAACTAAATAATTGTATAATTCGTCTGTAATTTATGAAACGATTTTTTTTGAATTTAGTTAGTCTATAATTAAACAATACTTATCAAATAAAAACGAAATTGGTATATTAGCTAAAATCAAAAAAAAATCACCACCTCCAAAACAATTTTTTAAGCCTGTCATGTGCGTACTACTCAAGTCATGTGCTGCCCTGCCGTTGCAGGGGGGAATGGATGAATAAAGAAAGGGAGATTGAGTAAAAGAAACACGTGAGAATATATGAGGGAAGGTGCAGTGGCAGTGGTGTTGGGCCGACTTGGCAGGCCCACCATGGGTGTGACGTCGCCCATGCTTCCGTCCGCCCACAAGGTTACGGCCACGTCGTGCGAGGATCGCCTCATCTTTTTTTCTTTTTCTCTTTGTTATCATTACTATTTTTTTCGAGATTCAGATAGGACACAGACTTATTCCTATAAACACACGCACGCATACACATCTATCCCTATAAGTACTTTCGAAGAACCAAGTTAGACCGACAAATCTTAAGATTGACAAAGTCACCACCGGCACCTCGTTGTCGATGAGCACGTCGCCTACCACTAAAAGCATATCGTCATTAAATCTTAGAATAAATTCAAAAACATATGAGCGTAAAGTCAAAGACTTGAAATTGGGTAGGCAGATTTCACCATAAAGAACTCAACAAGCTGATCTATGATCAGTTCGCCTTTGACCATTACCCGTATTTACTTATATATTTAATATAATAATAAATGCGGAACATGCGGTATATAAGATATTGTTTAGTCCCAAAAAATTTCAAAAGATTATATCATATCGAATCTTTTGACAATAATTATCAAATACAAATAAAGTGCTACAGTAATCAAACCTAAAAATTTTCATAAACTAAACAAGGCCCAAGTGGGGAAAAAAGATGTTCTTTTCGTTTGGTAATGCTTGTCTAATTATAGCTAAGGTCAGTCTCACTGCAAGTTTTATATATGTTTCATTCATATTAAATAAGTTGTCATATAGATATTTTTGATGATATGACTGTGTATTCAAGAAAAGAGAGAGAAAAATAGGTTTCATCTAGATAAAACTCTTTTGATATAATTACCAACTCTCCATGAGTCTTGGAATTAAAAGCATATAAAACTATAGAATAAAACTTTTTATTGAGAGTAGGTATTTCATCCTAATTTTATTTTATTTTAAATGGCACGCCAAAATAATGCTATAAAACTCCTATTAAAACTGGTCTGACAATTGATAATAAATATAGTACATCATACGGTCTTGTTGATTTTACCTCAAAACCTAAGGCCTTGTTTAGTTGGCAAAATGAAAAGTTTTCGAACACTGTAGCACTTTCGTTTGTTTGTGGCAAATATTGTCCAATTATGGATTAACTAGGCTCAAAAGATTCATCTCGTGATTTACAGACAAACTGTGTAGTTAGTTTTTGTTTTTGACTATATTTAACGCTCCATGCATGTATCACAAGATTCGATGTGATATGGAATTTTGAAAAGTTTTTGGTTTTTGGGGTGAACACCCGAAAATCAAAAAGTTTTCAAGATTTTCCGTCACATCGAATCTTCAGCACATGCATAAAGCATTAAATATAGACGAAAATAAAAACTAATTGTACAGTTTACCTGTAAATCGCGAGACGAATCTTTTGATACGAATCTTTTGATCCTAGTTAGTATATAATTAGATAATATTTGCCACAAACAAACGAAAATGCTACAGTAGCGAAATCTGAAATCTTTTCAAATCTAAACAAGGTCTAAAAACTTTTAAAAATTTTGTATCACGTCGAATTTTACGGCAATGTATATAGTATTAAATATAGATAAGAAAATAACTAATTATTTGAGATGAATCTTTTAAATTTAATTAATTTATGATTGAACAAATGCAAACAAAACTGGGACCGTATCAAAATTAAAAAAGTTTTAAAGGCCTTGTTTAGGCCTTGTTTAGTTCCCAAAAAATTTCAAGATTCTCCGTCACATCGAATCTTGTGGCACATGCATGAAGTATTAAATGTAGACAAAACCAAATACTGATTACACAGTTTACCTGTAATTCGCGAGCTGAATCTTTTGAGTCTAGTTAGTCCATGATTGGACAATATTTGCCACAAACAAACGAAAGTGCTACAGTAGCCAAAACCAAAATTTTTCCTCAACTGAACAAGGCCTTAGTTCTGAAAACATCTCGGATTTTGGTACTGTAGTATTTTCGTTTGTTTGTGGCAAATATTGTCCAATCATAAACTAACTAGGCTCAAAAAAATCGTCGCATAAATTACAGACAAACTGTGCAATTAGTTTTTATTTTCTTTTATATTTCGTATTTAATACATGTGTCACAAGATTTAATGTGATGAGAAATTTTGAAAAGTTTTTGAATTTTGGAGTAAACTAAACAAGGCCGAGAACAGGTGAGAGTAGACAGGACATGACGCCGGCGGGACAGCGAAGATGTCAGGAAGAGATAGACCGGCGCGGATCCGATGCTCCCTCACCCGGACACGTCACACGTCTATATCCATATACGGAGGCGGCCTCTTTGCTGACCCTTTCCGAGAACCCAGATCGGCAAATGTTCGGATGCAGTTGTCGTACTTCTTTCCCGTACAAAAAAGTGAAATATACATTCTTTTTTAGCAGAGAGAAAAGAAATGTCAATTTTTATATTATTATTTGTTTTTCCATGGAAATAAACCCGGTGGAGTTATATTAAAGGTTGTGGCGGGATCCTATGCGCATCAACCACCTGTCTTTGTCGGAGATGATCCACCATGCAAGGGATGCATATTATTATATTGCTCCTAATTGTAGTGGAGTGGAGAAGGAGAATTCCATCGTGTGGACCGGATGCATATGCTCCCATTGAATCTTACAACACATACATAAAGCATTAAATATAGATGAAAATAAAAACTAATTGTACATTTTATCTATAAATTACGATATGAATCTTTTGAGCCTAGTTAGTCTATTATTAGATAATATTTACCACAAACAAACGAAAGTGCTACAATAGCGAAATCCAAAAAATTTTCAGAACTAAACTAGGCCCTAATTGTGGGCGGCGTCAAGCTAGCTTTATTTTCCGTTACCATTAATTAGCAAGCACACGGGCTATCATCGCCACATACTCCTTTGTTTTGTCTGCTTCAATTATTGCTCTTTCCCTTAAACAAAAGCTTCTTTTGAAAAGGAGTGCAGACATAATGGCCTTGTTTAGTTCCCAAATTTTTTAAAGATTCTCCGTCACATCGAATCTTGCGGCACATGTATGAAGTATTAAATATAGACGAAAACAAAAACTAATTATGTAGTTTAGCTGTAAATCGCGAGACGAATCTTTTGATCCTAGTTAGTCTATGATTGGATAAAATTTGCCAAAAAAAAGAAAGTGCTACAGTAGCGAAATCCAAAATTTTTCCCAAACTAAACAAGGCCTAAAAGAACAGATAAGGCATGGTTCCGACAGTAGGAGTTGCGTCCAAATCGCAAATGGCCTGCCAAGGCGTCATTATAATAATATACTACTTTTATCTGTAATTAATTCTATATAGCTGAGTGCTTGAGTGATTAGAATCTTTTTAAGGTGAAAATCTACCCATTCAAACTCAAGTCCTACGGGTGGTGGACAGACTTTGTGTTTGCTTCCTCTTCTTTTTTTTTAAAAAAAAACATGCTAAGGCACGGTTGCAAAATGCTCTAAGGAAGGATTTAAAGTCTTTGACTTGGTACCAATGTTCCTGTTTTTCTAGATTTACTTCCTCTATAATCCAAAATATACTGCACAATTCGATTTGCTTGATTTGAATTTCAAATGTTTCTCTTATAATAAAGTATATAAACTTTATGAATTATGATAAAAATTTTGGCCGTAAGATTATAAAAACATAAATATACTATAACAACTTCTGTTTGATGTAATTTAGACTGATTATTGATAAAAGAATAGTAAAAAAGTTTAAATCTTGAACGTGGGTAAATGTACATACATTAAGTTAGTAAGTACAATGTGGGCAAATCAAATGTGGATAGGAGTACATGCTTGTAATAAACACGTCACAGCGTCTTTGGTCACATCTAAAACGTGATGGAATGTACAAGGCCCATGCTGGATTAGTAGTACATTTTTCTGGCGTTACGTTGCAGGGTGCAAAATGGCCCACACACCGACACACGTACTGCCGGCATGATTGCTTTGCTCTCGTCGACGTGGTCGTCTGCACCTGCACTTGGGACGATGCGATACGATGAAGCAGCTTGCGCGGCGCCGGCCAAGCTTATCCTGCTGCTGCATGTGGTTCATAACAAATCAATATTCGAAATAGCTGAGCCTATTTATTTAAGTTTATCTATCAAATCTATCAGCTATTTATTAATATATTTTTTTAATAATAAATTAATAAATCATACTTTCCATTTAAGCAAATAGGTCTATAAAATAGAGCCAGGAAGTGTAGACCAGCGTTTGGGTCCCTTTCCAAGGCCCCCAAGCCTGCCATGCCAGCCAAAAGGCAGGGGGAAAAAATAAAAATTGGGTGTAGAGAGTTTGTGCACAAGACAATATTTCAAGTATAGAGTTTGTGCACGACAAGTTCAAAGGAGGAACGAAGGTCGAGCATTATATACAACACAGTGGCTTAGGCTTTATTTAGTTTTTAAAAAAATTTGCAAAAATTTTTTAGATTCTCTATCACATCGAATCTTTAGACGTAAGCATGGAATATTAAATATAGACGAAAATAAAAACTAGTTGCACAGTTTGATTGGAATTGAAGAGATATTAGCCTATAATTGGACTATATTTGTCAAATACAAACGAAAGTACTACAGTGTCGATTTCCCAAAAAATTTTGGAACTAAGGCCTTGTTTACTTCCACCCAAAATTCAAAAACTTTTCAAGATTTCCCGTCACATCGAATCTTTAGACACATGCATGAAGTATTAAATATAAACGAAAATAAAAACTAATTGCACAGTTTGGTCGAAATTTACGAGACGAATCTTTTGTGCCCAGTTAGTCCATGATTGAACAATAATTACCACAAACAAACGAAAGTGTTACAGTGTCGCGAAAAAATTTCGTCAAGGAACTAAACAAGGCCTTAAGCAAGGCCTATATATACAAAAACCCAAATTCCCAAAAGGCAAGCATATGCATATATACGTACCTGAACAAGAAGAACGGTACATGACGGTGTTCAACTGGTTGTCCGTTCTAGCTTCTAGGTTACGTTTGGATGCCAAGGGTAGGGGAAGGGGACTGCGTGGGAAGGTGCAAGGGCCGCGGGCGGGCGGAGCACCGAAGGGAGGGAGGGAGGGAGGCTGCGCCCACACGGACGCGTTGTTCACACACGACACGACACGGTGGGTGAGATAGGGCCTTGTTTAGTTGTCGAAGTGAAAAATTTCGTGACACTATAGTATTTTCGTTTGTTTATGGTAATTATTGTCCAACTATAGACTAACTAGGCTCAAAAGATTCGTCTCGTCAATTTCGACCAAACTGTGCAATTAGTTTTTATTTTCGTTTATATTTAATACTCCATGCATGCGTCTAAAGATTCGATGTGATGGAGAATTTTGAAAAAATTTAGGTTTTTGGATGGAAGTAAACAAGGCCAGATTATAGGGCCTTGTTTAGTTCACCTGAAAACCAAAAAGTTTTCAAGATTCTCCGTCAAATCGAATCTTGTGACACATGCATGAAACATTAAATATAGACGAAAACAAAAACTAATTACACAGTTTAGCTGTAAATTATGAGACGAATCTTTTGATCCTAGTTAGTCCATGATTGGATAATATTTATCACAAACAAACGAAAGTGCTACAGTATCGAAAACTTTTCATTTTTCGAAACTAAACAAGGCCTAGATAGAGAGAAGGAAAGAGAGTGGAATCCAGGCCTTGTTTAGTTCTGAAAAATTTTGGGAAACGGACACTGTAGCATTTTCGTTTGTATTTGACAAATATTGTCTAATCATGGACTAACTAGACTCAAAAGATTCGTCTCGTCAATTTCGACCAAACTGTGCAATTAGTTTTTATTTTCGTCTATATTTAATACTCCATGCATGCGTCTAAAGATTCGATGTGACGGGGAATGTGAAAAATTTTGCAAAATTTTCTGGGAAGTAAACAAGGCCCCAATCAGGCGCCTCGGCTGGCACCTTCCTTCGATTTCCTTCCTCCCTCCGCCCTTCCATTCTTCCACCAGAAGACGCGTATTCATCCACGCCTGCTCCTCTCTCTTCCTCCTTCCTCCTCCATATATAGCAACACCACCACCACCACCACCACCACCAGTCCACCTCGCTCGCTCGTGTGACGTGGCTGCTACCACTCGCTCTGCTCTGCTCCTTGCCTCAGGCTCACCTGCACCACCACCACCTCGCTGCCAACAAGGTAACAACAAGCCGGCCACCATGTCCGCCTCGCCCGAGTTCTTCAAGCCCGCCGGCGCGCCGGCCTTCTCGCCGGCCTGCGCCGCGCTCCCGCCGCTCGTGTTCGGCGACGACTACGACTACGATTGCAGGACGCCGACGGGCAGCAGGATCTCCTACCTCAGGGAGCCCACCACGTGCCCTCCGGCGCCCAGGAAGCCGCCGTGCAGGAAGCGCCTCTTCCAGGGGGATCAGCCTGCTGCAGACCCCTCCTCCGTCCCTCTCATCAGCCTCCGCCTCGACGAGCTCGAGCGCCTCTTCCGCCCGCACCCGCACCCGCCACCGCCGGCCACCACCGACAAGCGACGCCGCTCCGCCTCCGCCAACAAACACTGCGCAGCTTGAAGTAGTAATCCTTTCAACAAGTTGACTTCAAGCTCAAGCTGAGGCTCAATCTTCACCTTAGCGTAGCTTGCAAGCAGTCTTTCTGCTTTATTTTCCTTTTCTCACTGCTTGTTGTGTCCCTTGTTGTAACAAGCAACCGCATTTTTCAGCTAGGAGTGCTTCTTTTTTTTTTATTTAGTATTCATTTACTAGAGTGTTAGTACTTGTGTAAATCAATAATCAAAGTTGCCGCCCTACCAATACTCCACTCCAGTCTGTAAAAATCAATTTTACTACTCTTACTTATATACATAAAATAAATGGAATCAAAATCTTGCTGCTTATTCATTCATTTATTTTTCTTATGTATTGTCTGTCTCGAAAAGGGAGAGAATGATCCTTCCTGTGTTTCGCTTTGCTTTGCGCCAACGCCAGATTTTCATTTCAAAATCTTTGGTATGATGATTGCGAATTCGGTGCTGGTACGGAGGAGGAGTAGAAGGATTGGTTGGCTTGGCCGTCTGGGTGGGTGCGGGGTGCGGGTCACCTTCCACCCACCGGTCCACCACCACTAGCTCTCGCCTCAACTTCTGATGCGGCCGCCCGACTTTGACTTCCACGGGAAGGAACAGCAACGGCGACTTTGACACTTGACTCTGCCTACAAGTCCACACACATTCATCACCTTTCGGTGCTGCTGCACCAAACCGTCTTCTCAGTTGCGACCTAATAAATTGCATTTCATTTTTCATGTCGGGCCTTGTTTAGTTTACCCCCAAAACAAACTAATTTTTTTTAAAGATTTTCTATCACATCAAATTTTAATATAAACGAAAACAAAAACTAATTGTACAATTTATCTATAAATCACGAAATGAATCCTTTAAGATTAGTTAATCTATAATTGAATAATATTTATTAAATAAAAACGAAAATACTAAAATCCAAAAAAAAAAACTCAGGCCTCACAGGCACAGCACAAACTCGGTACAGTAACAGCGATCCAAAAGATTACTCTTTATTCATTCATTCAGGAACATGCACTAGTAACTTTATTACTATTAATATTATTCCAGTCACTAGTTTGACGCTACTACTTATTATTTCTGCACAGCTGTTCAACAATACTTACGTACAATTTGGTCCTTCAACTATGCGAGCAGAATGTGCCCTTTTCCACGGTTAAGCTACTGTACTATGGACAACAGGGGGAAGGAAGCCCGACGTTTCCGGGAAGGGAAGGAAGCAAGGTGCGGTCAGGTCGGCTTCGGTCCGTCGTCTCGTCTCTGCATCAGGCATCACCATGGTCTACTGTTCTGCTCCCAGACTGCACCCGAGCCCATTCTTCTGCAGTTTATGTCATACATACGTACATACTTATTAGTACCCAGTACCACCAAATCCCAATGCGCTTGCTTGTTTATACACCAGACCTTCCTAGCGCTCCCCGGCATCCGCATACTGTTCCAAGTACTCTCTGATCATCAGCCTTTCCTCGTCCGTGAGAACAGGGTCTGGACCAGTCAACCGCTCCCTTAGCTCCTTCTCTTCGTCACTGGTACCGTCTCTGGAGACCTACAACCAAGAAAAGCATGCAGCCTCAGCCAGCAGCTAATGACATCTACCTGACTCATTCACAATATCTCACCTGGACATAGTTGTTCACGTGACCGTCAGCGTTCGGTTTCGTCAACATCTCATGCTCGTTGCATAGCCACTTGCCATCCACTATGTATTTGTATTCATACCGTCCTTCCTTCAGGAAACAGATATGCCAAAGGTGTAAGATATAGCCATATGGCGAGTATAAAATTTAACTCCTATGTTTTGTTCAAAGGTATAACAGACAATATTTTTGTCAAGAACGCTGCAGTCATCATAAGACTTTCCAGACACACAGGATGGCCAGAGTTATATTTCTATATAAGTCAAGGGTGCAAGGATATACTCAATCCATCCCAAATTATAAGACGTTTGACTTTTTTAACACCAAGTTTGACCACTCGTCTTATTCAAAAATTTGTGCAAAATATCACTTCTTTTGTCGTGGCTTGGTTTATTAATAAAAGTTCTTCAAGAATGACTTAAATTTGACTAAACGTCTTATAATTTGGGATGGGAGTATACAGTATAAATGATCAAGCTGGATGTCAACACACAGATGGTCTACATATACCATATCACCATGTATGGTCATGAGCTGACTACATTCGACAATGCATTTATGAATATTGATGAACTTTTAGATGGTTCCTAACATAAATATTTTATAATACTCACAGGCAACTCTTTCTCAAGAAACCAAGCTCCTCTCTCCTCATCATATGTCAAAGGAATTCTCTGAAAGAATAAATAGCAACCAGTTAGAGATTATGCATGGGATTATATCTAATAAAAACATGTAACAGGTCGATGTGCTTGTTCAACAATCGTAGCCCCTAGCGGATGAGGGGCAATCATATTTGTAAAGTTGATTTAGGCATATCTATCTGAAGCAGGTTGTAAGACCTAAATTGTGCAAACGTATCATTTTCTCCATAACTGATACAAATCATGAGAATTTGCGAGAGCCTTTTATTGTAGTCTGCAGGTACAAAACGTTAAGTAACATGCTGCATATTGACAACTTGACAGATGCATTAAAATTATGCTACTTACAATCAGTGCCAACATTAAGAGTTAACCAGGACAAAGGCCTTCCTGTTTGAGACAATGTTTCTGTGCTAGCATACTGAAACCCAGATGAATGGCCTAGTTTCATCCACAAAGCAACCACATAAGGGTATATTGCCAGTTTAATCCACTAAGACTCGTACAGAATATATATGTGGTGTGCTCCCTCCAATCCAATATATATGACATCCCGACCGCAGGGACCAGTTCAGTTAACAAAGACTGCTTTGTCAGAACATCATATAAATATGGCCAGAGGTAGGCAGGTAGCAGCATCTAATTTAATATGCAACTTGAATAAATGCCCTAATCCTATTCACATTCAAAAGGAAAATCTTTAAAGACACAATTGAAGGAAAAATGTACCTGGCCCCAGCCAATGTCGAGCCCAGAAATTTCAACAGAGGAAGAACCATCATCTTCCCACTTTAAAGTGATTGTGTTTTTTGATAATCCTGTCAGCTAAATAATAAGACAGTCATCACTAAATAGAAAAATCTTTGACTCACCATAATCTGTATCCATCTTCTCCATCATAACTACTACTGAGAAATTAGTACAATATTCACTTACAATGTCAGCAGTGGCCAACTTAATGGCTTCCAACTTCGGAAAGCAAGCCCTTTTACTCTACAAAATGAAAATTGAGTTTAAGAACAGATAATCAACAGAACTTGTCTACTAGCTATACGGTAACAGCACTGGGACTACCGACATAAATGAACTATAGAGAACAGATGCGGGGGACCATCAAAATTCCCACAAGCAGGCAATCATTAGATGTTAGTTTTCCAGTGCACATATAATCGGAATATTATCTTTTCTTCAGACAAACAGAACTGCTGAAATATTCCAAAAAGGTGGTACCAACTGCAATGAATTACCTGCAGCAGCTGATGTCCCTCATTGAGACTGTACCCAAGAATCCAGAACATATAAGCCAACTGAAATTTTACAAAAAAAAAAATGCTTGAACTTAGAAAGCCATCAAAATAACAATGCTCAAGGCTGTGGACAACAACAAATTGTAGCAATAATGTGTCCCCTAAGTACTATTTTCAAATTAAGTTACATAACTTGGAAGAAATTAGACCCAATCAAATCTTGAGGTTATTAAAGCGCTAGAAGGCTGCAGATTATAGCATTTGTATTTATGTCAGTGCGTTGAGGTTGTTAAAGCGCTGCAAAGCTGCAGATTGTAGCATTTGTATTTATGTCAGTGTGCCATGGGATGCTCTCTTTTTCTTTATCTAGATTAACTTTGTAACTTGGGAGGATTGGTACTTAGTACTCTTTCTAAAGCACACAAGCATGGTTTTCCCCCAAAAAAGTTTCCTTTCATTCAACCTGGTCAGCGATATAAGAAAAACAATGTAAACCTACTGCAGCAAAAGGATCTCTAGAGAAACAAAAGGACTCTGTAAAACGGTAGGCTGTCTTGGGGGAAAAAAGGCTATGTAAACCTACTGCAACAGCAGGAGCTCTTCCAAGTCCAGCAGTACAATGTATATATGTTACACCGCCATTACAGTTGACAAGCTTGTGCAATTTGCTAACCACAGCAGGAAGCCTCAATCGCAAATCAAAAGCATCAAAATCCCTGTCGTAATTAAACATTAGGAACTGTTTAAATATGCAGAATAACAGCAATACGGGGAAAAGAGACTTAGATGAATGCTCTCAAAACAAACTGCCATAAGTGTTGTTCAATGGAAATACAGATCCTCTACTACCTCAAGAAACTATACAGCTTATAAACTTGACTAATGGGCATTACCCCATGGTGAAAAGGATTTGCAAAATTGCGTATAAACAAGGCCAGTGTTTAATGCTACAAAGCTCTTAGCCCCAAACTTCCAAAAAGAAATAACAGACAGTTTGGGTACCTAATTTCAGCACGGCAGTGCATAATATCTTTGAATTGTAGAGAATAATCTTGGATGGCTCCGATGTCAACTCCAAAATATCTGACCAAGTTGATTGGTAAAGGAAGAAAGATATATTCATGGAATGGAAGAATTAGATGGCGTGGCAACAACAAAAGACCATTTTATTAAAATACAAACAAACTTTTGGAAGACGGTTTGTGCCGCATAGGCCAACATAGATGTACAAAAGATTAGACTACATGGGCAGAAGTTCATTTTTACAGATATCAACATCCAACAGAGTCAGCATGAAAAGGGACTAACCTAAGTAGCTTCTCAGTTCAAATCAGAGGTACCATCTAATAATTCATGAAAATTACAAAGATTAGGAGTGTTTTGTTGTGTTTATTTCTGAAATGAAGAGATTAACTTCACAAATGCTAAAAGAGCTGCTGGTTTAGCAAATTTGAGCCCATAAAAGGGGTTCTCGAAATTGATGGCTTCAAATAAAAAGATTTATATAGGTAAGCTGATCATGCGTTACAAAATATTAGTGGGGATACTCAAGATCTGAATCTTGCTGCAAGCAGAATACAGTTTTTACACCAATCTTCCGAAGCTTATCAACGTCAAGTGGGCTCTGCACATGAATGCAGATAATCAGACGGAGGTAGGGACTATGGAGCAATATTTCTGTATAAAGAAGGATGTGACAAGCACCTGTAAGCAGGATCCTACAATCAAGTCTGGGCGTATGAAATTGTAGTTCATTCCAAGTTCATGTCTATATGTCAACGCTATAATAACAAGGGAAAAAAGGAACACATATCAGAGAAGTTAATAGACCAAACTTACTAAAAGAGCAATGCAATCACAGGGGTTAGATGGCAAGCACAATGTTGAAGCATGAAGTGGGGACACAATTATTGTTGCCACAAAACTACATGTGAAGCACTATCGCAGGATCAGGTTTTGGCAGACTGGACATGGTAAGTTAAACATTCATTCAGGAACAACTGTTCATAAGCGCCAAATTATGTTCAAATCCAGGAAGCAGACTGAAAGGAAAATGCCAGACTAGAATGGAGAGTTGAGTGTTCGTTTCACATGTGGTCTGATCACACAGACAGGTCAACACTCTGATTGTGACACACGTAGGAGCCTAGGAAATATTTTATTTTCCGGCTATAAATTCATCAGCAGCAATCAATTTGCCCACAATGTGATAAGACAGTCAGCGTCTTAATAAGGCCTACAAGCAACACATGCAGAAGCAGACATTCTCTTTACCTGCTCCCATAGCATGCGTCATGTTAGTGCTGTACACTTCAGACTTCTCGGTGCCCATCTCGACGGCGCTGCTCTCGGCACCGGAAGTGGACGCCCCTGGTGCCTGCAACTGGCAACCCACAACGTTTGATTCAACAGCCGAGGTAACGAAACGACACTAGCACTGACAGGAAGAGTAACCGGCGATTCAGCCATTGTAGCCTGCCAGCCTCTATCGAGATACCTTATCCTCGGTGTGAGGCTAAGATTTCCGTTGTCGGAATGAAATCAGAAATGACGAGGTGGCGCTAAGGCTTACAGTTTTGACGGTGTTTGATCGGCGACTGCCGCCGCGAACCATCGCCTAACCGCCCAGAGACAACGGAATCAGATTGAGAAAAAACAAAACAGAATGTCCACAGGAACACAGGGGATGGGATGGGCCCGAAGCCTCACCAGATTAAGCGGAGAGGGCCGCCTCATCGACCTGGATCCCACGATTGGAGGCTCCCTGGAGGAAAATCCATGAGCGGAGCGGAGCGGAGCAGGCGAGAGCGAGGAGGAACCGAAGCGAATCGAGGAGGGAGGGATGGGGAGGGGGCGCTTACTTGAGCAGGTTCTGGAGGCAGTTCATGGTTTCCCCCGGCCGGGCTGGTGCGCGCGGGACGGCGAGGCAACGCGGGTCCCGTCTGGCGCGAGAGGCGAGACGAGCCGAGCTCGCAGTGGCAGCGGTGGACGACGGAGAGGGGAGGGGAGGGACGACGGGGACGGGCGGGCGGGCGGGGGGGGCAGGAGAGGAGTGGGGGGAGCGTCCGCGTGGCGTGGACGCGGTCTATTAAGCCCATGCCGTGCGGCCCCTCGTGGTCGTGGTCGTGGGCCACGCCGCGTTCCGCGCTGCGGGTGCGGGTGCGGGGATGGGGAAGGGGACAGCGGTGTATGGACCGCGCCCACGCGCACACCGGGCCCGTGACGTGGGCCGCGGTGGTTTTGCTTTGGCTAAATCGAGTGGGCCCGCCCCCTTGTTTATAGCCTTTTGACCCGTTCTTCGGTTCCGTAGGGTGAAAGCCATAGGATAGGACGGCGACGGGTCATGTTGTACCGCTCACGTGCCTGGCGCGCGTCGCATCGGACGGCCAGCCACGCCGCACGTGTCGATAGATCGACCGTCCTTTTGCTGTGCAGCGTGGATCACGTCCTGTTTATCCGCCGCGATGTGTTTGGCGCTCGTGCGCGCGCGACCACTTCGCGCCCACGTGCTTTTATGATTTTTTGTTCCCCACAAAATGGGGTGCCAAATGGGACAATTGTAATTCAGTTTGGCCATGCATCTTGTATCACAGTGTTAATTCTAGAAAACTGGAGTATGTACAACATTGTTGTAGCATTTGTAACAAATGCCAAGGGCCTTGGTGAATCACTCCTTGTCTATTTTGATGACAAACGGATCATTAGCATCACTATGTCTCTATTAGGATACGCGTTCTACAATCGTGCGGTGCGGCAGTGGAGCCACGCTATGCGAAATCGGATTTTATTTTAGTTTAATCTTGTGGTTGGAGAGTCTCTTATGGTCATGGGAATCGCCAAAAATACAAAATCTTTGGCATTTGTGATTCTTATGGTTGGAGATCAATAATTTGATTATAAAGGTATTTAGTCAGGGCCTATGTTCCTCGAGGGCTCTCCTTGCCTCACACATATGGCTAAAGTTGTTGTACTTATAAATTATATGCCACAAATAGATTTGATATTGCAAATCTTAGAGAATCTCCATTAGATATCCTATCTGATTTTCTATAAATAAAATGTGGTTTTTAGAAGATATACCTGTTGCTCCTATCAATATCTTCTACACCTATGATTCTAACAAGATTTCTAGAAAAAATCATCCTTTCTCATGAATAAATGAGACAACTCGCGCTCCCTTTTCGCTAAAGTAGTATAAGATAGAAATTTTAGATAATCCACTACAATAGTCTCTCTTATAACTATATTTACTTTAAGGTACTCTCCTAAAATAATTTATAGGAGATGTCATATAAGAGAGCAAGTAAAGATGCTCTAACTTGTTTTTAATCACTTGATGTTTTAAGTTTTGCTTACTTCTTTTTCTAAAGTAGAATTGAATAGAACATATGTAAGGTTCTGAGCGTCTCATGAATATGTTAACTGTTTTGTGGAGGATACATTGATTATTCAGTATAAAGAAATGTCTGAAACTTGAATCGATGTATATGTCTAAAACATGCTCCAATTAATGTTTCTATTTGGCCAGAAGAAAAAACATTGAAATAGAAATGACTCCAATTGATGTTTGTTTATGTACTTGACAAAATACGAGACCAAAATGGCCACTTTTTTTTTGGGGGGGGAGTTATATTCATTACTCAAAAAACATGGTACATTCTTTCGCAATAAAGGACTCCACGTGATGGGAAACTTGCACACACCATATTGTTGAATGTGATGTACGGGAAGCTCATATCTATATGCGCTCTAGATATAAGTCTCATATCATTTACAATAATAATGAGAAAACTCCAGAGATAGAAAGCCCTATACAAAGAACTAAGTGACTAGCTGAAATAGCATACCCGTGAATTGCTACTCTAAAAAAGTCTAGGACGACAAAAGGATCGAAGTTTCCAACCTAACCTTTAGAGAGAGATTTGCACACTATACTTGATTTGAAATATATATATATGGTATTATGACAAAACCCAATCTAGTGAGTAGCATGGTTATTGAAGCACATGCTCACTTGTAAAACTAGACATGGGTAACCAAGACCATCTCCAAGAGTCGTTCTAAAATTTACTTTCTAAATCATTAGTTGGAGTGTTCTAAAATTTACTTTCTAAATCATTAGTTGGAGTGTCATCTGAGTAAAAAACACGTTTCTATGTCTTTGTACCTTCCAACAGTTTTTTTTCTATATCTTGTGCACATTATAAAGAGATATCCTCACTCTCCATTTTTACTAGCGAAAAATCTAGAATACTATATAAATATTTTAAAAAAACTAATTAAGGAGGCTTGCAAAGTATTTTTCATTAAAATATTTATTCCTATAATTTAAGAAAGATATACATAATGCGTTGGAGTTGTTGCTCTAAGTATTATTTTTTTAAGGAAGTTACTAATTAGTTTTCGGACTATAGTCTTTGACAACAAACTTTATTATAACTAAAAAATAATTTATGTATTAAATTAGTCAAACAATAATAAAATTAAATTTAATATGAAACACACACACACACAACCCACCTGAGATATAAAAAGAGTAATTCCTCTATATTCATAAAGAAAGTCATTTAGGCCAGTTTCGGTGGGGGTTTTACCAGAATGGCATGCACATTTATTAGAGCGTCATGTCAGCAAAACTGCACTTTTTGCATGAAACGAAGAAGAGAGAGAAGGAAGTAGTTTCACCATGGTGAAACCCCGCGGGCGTTGTTTCCCACGTGGTGAAACGGGATGAAATCCCCAATGAAGGCTAAATCTTTTCACCATCTTGCATGTGATCCAATAATTTTGTAGTAATTAAATGCTTTACTTAGCCTTGGAAACAACAAAGTGAAATGCTTCATTGTTGGGTTATTTTGGTTTCATTTCAATCTTAATGACGTGTTGGTATGTGAAACCGTGCAGTGACATTGTCCATTGTATCCAGAGCTTAACTTTGACTTCTTATTTTTATAAAAATATTTATCAAAAAATGGTATATGTATATTTTTATGAAAGTAGTTTTCAAGACAAATCTATTCATATGGTTTTTACATTTTTAAATTGAACAGTTGAAAGTTATTCATGATTTATATTTCCAATGTTTGGCTAAAACTTTGTCCAAAATGTCAAAACAATTTTCTTTATGGGTAAGAAGAGAGTACCTTGATTAATCCCTTGACATCTCGGAATAAGGAAGAAATGAGTAGGAGTAAAACTCTTTGGCTTGACATAAAAAACGCTCCAACTTGGCTCCGAGGAGAGGAGAGCAAGGAGGGCGAAAGGGTTATCAGTTGAGACTTAAGAGACTTTTGAGAGAGAGAGAGAGAGAGTCTACGACAGCCCAGCGGCCGCCGCCCGGCCAGCACAGCACAGCAGCCGAACCAGCAAGCTGTGAAAAAAAGTGATGATGCCCCAAAGCCAAGCAAAAGCATAGCAGAGAGGCCAGGGGGGCTTCGGCGTGAGCTCCGTCCACCCGCGCGCGACTCCGCCATGAGAGATCCCAAACCGAGGAGAAGCCAAGCAGCCCCCACCCTCGCCGCCAAGCTGCGGAAGCACTCCACTTGCCTCCTCCTCCTGCTCTGGTTCGCCCTATCCCTCTGCCTCTTCCTCTCCGCCGCGCCGCCCGCCGCCGCGCCGCTCAGCCGCTCCTCCTTCCTCCGCTCCAAGCCCCGCGCCCTCGCCGCCACCACCACCGGCGCAGCCGCATCCCCCGTCCGGATCTACGTCTACGACCTCCCCGCCCGCTTCAACCGCGACTGGGCCGCCGCCGACGCGCGGTGCGCGCGCCACCTCTTCGCGGCCGAGGTGGCGGTGCACGAGGCGTTGCTCGCCTACGCCGGCCGCGCCGCGCGCCCCGAGGACGCCGACCTCTTTTTCGTCCCCGTCTACGTCTCCTGCAACTTCTCCACTCCCAACGGCTTCCCCTCGCTGTCGCACGCCCGGGGCCTGCTCGCCGAGGCCGTCGACCTCGTCCGGGTCCGGATGCCGTACTGGAATCGCTCCGCCGGGGCCGACCACGTCTTCGTCGCCTCCCACGACTTCGGTGCCTGCTTCCATCCAATGGTGAGCTTGTCCAGCGAAAAGCTCCCGACTTTTTCTGGGATCAGTTTGTTGCGGTGTTTGGGTGGTTGCGTGCTGCTTGCGCACCTAAATCTCTTGCGTGTAAATAGGAGATTGTAAGTAACAAGTTAGTATACTAATAATCTACTTGCGCTCTGGCTTGGGAATGGCATACAACAGCTAGTTCTCAATCCAAACCAGATACGGTTCATTTATTTCTTGCCAAGTTGAGCTTAGGCCATCTAATTTCACACCCCAGATACTTCTAGTCCATCTTGTGCTGTCACAACGGAGCTCATAGCTCACTTTAGAATTTAATAACTGATTGAACACACCTTGCTAATCCTGCTTATTTAAGGGAACTTCCTGTTCACTGAAAAAGTTCCTTATTTTTAATTAGGAGGATGTAGCCATCGCCGACGGCATACCAGAGTTCCTGAAGAGGTCCATCCTGCTACAGACATTTGGTGTCCAAGGCCATCATGTATGTCAGGAGGTGGAGCATGTTGTGATCCCACCTCATGTGCCGCCGGAGGTGGCTCATGAACTACCGGAGCCAGAGAAGGCTCAGAGGGACATTTTTGCCTTCTTTCGAGGCAAGATGGAGGTGCACCCCAAGAACATTAGTGGCCGCTTCTACAGCAAGTAAGCATATACTGAAAGCCCTTGCTTCTCAGTCACGACACGCACACACACTCACCGCTATGAACACATACGCAAACCCTACACCCATGAGCATGATTTGTAAGGGGAGTGATTATGAGGTCATTCCTAGGCTCTGCTTCATTATCCATAATAGTTAATTTTTTGGTCAATGCTTGTACCTATGAATAACATAACAAGATCTTTAACCTAAACTAGATATGACTAAAAATAACTTCTTGTAACAGGAAGGTGAGGACTGAGCTTCTACAACATTATGGTCGCAACCGCAAGTTCTACCTTAAGAGAAAGCGGTTTGACAACTACCGATCTGAGATGGCTCGGTCGTTGTTCTGTCTCTGTCCGCTGGGATGGGCGCCTTGGAGTCCTCGGCTTGTGGAATCAGTCCTCCTAGGCTGCATTCCTGTTATAATTGCTGATAACATACGTCTGCCGTTCCCTTCAGTCCTCCAGTGGCCGGAGATCTCATTGCAGGTGGCTGAGAAGGACATAGCCAACCTTGAGATGGTGCTTGACCATGTCGTAGCAACCAATTTGACTATGATACAGAAGAATTTGTGGGATCCAGTGAAGCGTAAGGCTCTAGTTTTCAATCGTCCGATGGAAGTGGGAGATGCTACATGGCAAGTGTTGAGGGAGCTTGAGGTTTTGCTAGACCAGTCTCAAAGGAGGAGATATGTTGGATCCTGGAGGAGGTGAAAACCAGAAAATGTCAGTTTTGTATGATCTGTTGCAGCTGTGCACCCATGGTCTGCACTCTGCAGTTCACAGCATGCCGCCCTGGCTGACAACATCAACATTGAGTCAAGACTTGAGCCTGAGATCCATCTCTGACTTGATTTTTTCTCACCAGAAATTCAGAATGTCGATCTCAAACCAGAGCTCTACTTCTGACATGGATTTTTGTAATCCAGAAACTCAGAATATTGATCTCATGCCAGAGATCCCAACTTTCAGTTAGTCAATGGGATGATAGCTCAACCTTCATTGGTTTTGTTGTTTGGTTAGTGCCTAACTGGAGATCCCAATCTCGGTTGACGAGTTGACCAACTCTGCATGCATAGGGAAATTGTTTACACATTTATTTATTCTTTTGAGAAGTGGGAAGAACATAGATGTTATTGTATTACAGGCTTTTTGCTTTTGTTGCCATAGAACATAGATCTTATATTGTATTACAGGTTTTTTTCCCTGGTTGTACACCTGTATAGCTGCCGGGCTTTTCCAACTTGGTATTGGTATGCTACTTCAATTCTTCTGTAAATAGAATGATGTCAAAGAATGTATGGATTGTAAGATAATCATAAGCACTCTAGCATATTAAAAGAACAGTGAAACATTACTAAGATCTATTATTGGTACCTTTCTGTAGCAAATGTTGGTTCAGATGAAAAATTCATGTTTTGGCTGTTTTCTGCAAATTCAGCACAAGTAAGTATCTGAATGATTTGAAGAAAAGAATGGTTTGTCGTTTCCTATACATGGCTGTCTGTAACCATTATCTCAACCACGATATATATCATCTCAACATCGCAAGTATCGACGGTTCATATTTTTCACGCCTCCAGAAATACAGCAGAAAAATTAGTACTACTACTGAAGTCCGACCAGAGGCAACGCCTCAGTGTTCGCCAGCAGCATATGTCAGATCAGACATAATAAAACATTACAACATCGGTGTTGAAGCCAAAGAATGAGCTCATATGTAAGATACACATTGTTGTTGGTTCAGGATTTATGCGAGCAGAATCCATATTTGAGCAAGTCGAACATGCCTGATAGAACCAAGGAAAAATTGTGGCAAAAATTGTAGGGCGATGACCATGCTGCAGATTTATCCAGGCAAAAGGGATCAATGTGGTAAACTTTTTTTTGCCACATTACTTTGACAACCACAATGAAAAGGTATAAGGATACAATTCTCTTCGTGAATCAAAGAGTAACTGGAAAACGTTGTGACGAAGGGTAGAAATATGCATGCTTGTTGTGGAGAACATAGAGTGAAAACCAATAGAAAAGACGTGAATGCATATAGGTTGATGGAAACAAAACACTTGCAAGCATTCCAAATGCCGTTTATAGTTTACATGCCGTAAGGTGGCATTAACTTGTTATTCATTGGAACAATTCACGTGGTGTCATTGTTGATCCATCCAATGGACATAGAGACATGCCAATTATCAATCTGGCTTTCTCGAAGCATAGAGCAACATCTGCCTTGAGTTGAGGTACAGTATATATAGAGTATCTTTGATATTCAAGAGCATACACCCTTGCATGGAGTGTCCTTGCAGCGGCAAACGGGCCTCCCGGAAAGCTCCCATCCATTAAACCCACGTTCTAGGACCATGATGTTCTTTACCCCTGAATCTTCCTTAGCCTCCGAAAGATAGTCATGGAACAGCTGTGCACAAGATGGGCCCCGAACCTGCAATGAGGTAGCAGTGACTCGTGAGATTGAAGAACACGGTGATATATAACATGTAGAATTCAGTAAGGAATCAAGGTTAGAGCGATGGTAACCCTGATGTTGTACAACTGTGAACAAGGTAGTAAATAAATATACTTTGGAAATTGCAGTGTTAGTGTTAGGGGTCTTGAATCACGACCGTCCATAGAAGATCTACTCTAACAAACTGAACATTTTGAGATGAGACGCAGAACGAACAGGGACGCGGGGAGGAGGCCTTCACCTTGCTGAGGGCGCAGTGGAAGACGAGGGTTTCCTTGGCCCCGGTTGCCTGGGCGAGCTCGGGCATCCGCTCCGCGAAGGTGTCGCTGGCGTAGTGGTGGGACCCCGCGATGTGGCCGTCGTAGCCCCTCTCCTCGTCCCTGACGTCGACGATGGCGACGCGGGCGTCGCTGGCCATGGACACCAGCTGCGTCGCCGACACGTACGACAACCCCCTCCGAGCCATCGGCGGGTCCGGCTGCCGGCGCTGATCTTCTTGTTCCCCCCTGGTCGGAGTCCTGCTGTCCAGAGTCCAGAGAGAAGAAGGGTCAAAGGGCAGGGCAGATTCCCCCTCGACTCGAGGGCTGGGCTGGGCTGCTGAACTTGGGCTCTCTCCTTTGTTGGGCCGGCCGTTTCTCAAGAACAAAAAAAAAAGCACCGGACCGGCCTAATAATTCCTTAATTTTGGTACGGTTGCCCTCCAAAACAAATCGAATCCCCCCTTCGTTCGTCCACGCCGCAATCCCCCTGGCCGGCCGCACGCGCAGAGGAGTTGGAGGGCGCGGGCATGGGGATGGGGGACGTGGTCCAGCAGAGCGGCCACGGAAGAGGCGAGGCGGGGAACGGCGGAGCTAGGGTTTCCGCGGCGGCAGCGGCTGAAGGCGGCGACGTGGGTGGGAGGCCCACTTGCTGCGTCTGCATGGAACCCTGGACCGACAGCGGTGCCCATCGCATCTGGTGAGTTGTGATTTTTTGTGATGGGGCACAGATATTTTTTTTTCTGCAATTTTGCATAGGAGCACGTAATCCAAGGGGACGTTAAGCGGCTTATTTCCAGGGCGATTGTTTGCCGTTAGATTTGTTATCATGGAAGCGGCAGTGGCAGAATTTGGTTTCGGAGTTGTGAATTGCTGCCAATTCAGACTCAGAACGACTGTATAGACTCGTTTACTCAATTACCCCAAAAATGAGACAATGCCTGGTCTGAGGAACCTTAATATGAGATCAACAGTCTCTAAACATTTTCTACCCATTCTTGGGATTTGCTAGTTTATTTATTATTCAGATCATGTATGCATGGCTTGTGCGTTCCAGCTTCCAGCGATGGTTACTATCGAGAATTTGATTTGGTGCCATTGATCATCACGTGTCTACCCATGCAGTTGCATTCCCTGCGGGCATGTATATGGTAGGTCATGCCTGGAGAGTTGGCTTTCTCGTGGCGGAACCACGAGTGCAAAGGTACCATTATTCATGATTTTGTTTATGCAAAGTCATGCACTCATGCTGAAATTCAGATGCTTCGCAGAATTAAATCAAACCGCTGTGCTCTTTGCTGCATGCAAGGATTTTTTATAACTTGCTTCTGCACATGTCAACATTCTTTGCAGTGCCCTCAGTGCGCTAAACGATTTGCACTCGAGCATATTATCAACCTCTATGCACCAGGAAACCTGTGGGATCGCCATATACAGGTTCACTTTGTTCCCTCAACTGTTCTTCTATGCACATATTGGACTTCTAAACTAAGCATGCATACATGGAATTAATCTTTTTGCAGTTGCATGATTTTATACTGCTGAGCTTTAGCTCAATTTAGTTGTTACTAGTTAGATGCCTGCGTGTTCCTATGCACGTGTTGGTATGGGGCAGAGGTTTTCATGATGCAAATATAGTTCTTCATTCATGTCATTCCACCAGGTGCAGGACCTCAGTCATGTTGGCATTTAGTGTGCATTAAGTTTAACAAGCGAATGAAATTATAATTCATAAACCATGAGTAGCAACTAGCAAATGAAGATTACTCCTACAGCCAGACACTGATGATGCTATTAGAAAAGGCAATGCCTTAATACACAAGGCTAGGCAATAGCATGTTCCACATTAGATCAAATATGTGTTTTGACAATTCAGTAATTCAACTAGAATAGTGATTGTGTGGTTATCCATCACAAATGAGACTAGAAACAATATAACATTTAGTAAAATCTTCCTTCAAGGAATCTTTTAATCTGCCCCCAAAATCCTCCTTCACGGAGCTGGTCGTAGCATTCATCCTTTCTGTATAACAAAACAAAATAATACTAACCATGATCATCTTTTCATGTACTTTTTGACCACCCCACATCTGTTCATTATTGTTGACCAAAAACCCTGTCTTCCTGCATGAGTTTGAATTCCCACATTTAAATATGTTCCTTTTTTATGTATAAGATGTACAAGCAACTTGCTCGTGTACTGTTTGTCACAAGATATGGTAATTTATGCTGCCAATAATATACATTCTCATTCCATGGTCCATGCTGAGTTTGGTCCATGCTGAGTTGAGAACTTCCATTAACCATCGTATTTTTGGTCTTCTCTATTCTATCTAGAAAGATAATAACTGGATGCTTCGTCTCTTTTAGCCCATTTGGATATACAGTTAGGATACATTATAATGATAGTTCTATTCATCATTTCAAAGAAGAGCAAACTGGATTGCCCATCAAAATGATGATGTATTAACTACCACTTATATAAGCAAGCTATCAAATAATTTTGCACAGCTTACCAAATTATATGTGATTATTCACTTCAATATGAGGTCAGCTATTAAATAATTCTGCAAGCTACCAAGTTTACATGCTGTCCATAATAATTACAAAAGCTCCTATAGTGAAAGTAAACTAGAAGAGAATTAAACAGAATATGTTGTTTGCATGAAAATTCAGGATAAAACTCAAAACATACAGACAATAGTAGGTCCATATACGGGGTAAAGGGCTCCCTGAAAATGTTGGTTTCACAACATGTGATTGTGGATACCCATTGAAACAATCAATGTCCATCGGCTTATTCACATTTAAGTACTTTTTGTAGCTTTTCAAGCTTAAACTTATTGGATAAGGCCTGGAGCTTCGCACTCATTCTTGTTTATGGAAAAAATTGCTCAGTTAGCTATTGAAACACCATCCCAATGAGTGCAAAAGGGAATCATATATATCAAAACAAAATTACCATACCCCAGACATGATAGGTTTGCAAAGTTTTCATCAACTATATCATCTTCATTCATGCAGTCATGCTCAACGTGAAGAAGAAATAGAGTCTGTCTTCTTTTTAACTCATGTCATGCAATCCTTTGGATTTATTACATCTTCATCTCCGCTCATCTCTTCTAATTCCTTTAGTCACTTTAATCTATATTTAGGGGGTGGCCCAACAAATATGACAGCTAATTTAAATCTAAAACTAATCACACATTCACACCAGGCTAGAGAAGTAGTACAGTTGGCATCAATTTTTTATGTAAAAACTAACAAATTGAACATAGCATACACTAGAGACGTTACCTAACTTACATTGTCAATTAGGCTATCTTTGAAATCCAATTGAGCAAGTGTTACTTCCAGTTATTGCATTGACCGTTTAGTGTTGAAAACTTTTGTTGTTAAACATGTCTTATTGATTCCTATAGGCACCGGTGACTAGTGGACCAAGTGGATCCGAGACTGATTTGTTGAAACAGGTCCTGGATATACTCCAGGAACCTGCGAGCATGTAAGTTTAACAATTACTTCTTCACTTAAATAAATGTCGTTTTGTTTCAGTGCGTGGCTTAGTAAAATACTCATCTTGGTTTGCTATTTCTAGTGAGAAAGAGTATGGGGTGCATTTCGATGAAATAGTCAAGCGGTTTAGACTGCCTGAGAGGAATATCTGGTAGAACTCTCTCTCTCTCTCATGTAGTCATGTTTTACTAACACACACAGGAAAGAGCAGAGAGTAATCTTAGTGGCTAATATATCATATGGCTTCTTTTGTTATGCAGGGATGCTCTCATGCAGCATGTGGATATGGGAAATATTTACAATACAATTGATGACTTTCACTTCATGCCGGCTGTCTTCGAATGGCATCCTTCTGTACAACAATCTTATTATCAACAGAGAGTGTTAACATTGCAGGTTTTGTGCCTTTATTATCCACATATAAATGTTCTTCAATTAGAATGGTGACTGTGGTTATCCATTACAAATGAGACAAGAAACAATCAACATTTAACAAAATCTCCCCTCAGTAAATCCTTTAATCTGCCCCAAAATCTTCCTTCACAGATCTGGTCGTAGCATTCATCCTTTCTGTATAACAACATACCAATCAAGAACCACTTCCTAAGCATGCACAAATCATGTATTGGATATTTTACAGTTTGTTAGTAAAGTCAAATTGATGAGAATATGTCCAAAGCAACATACAAAATAGTACTATCCACGAGAATCTTTTCATGTAATTTTTTACCATCCCATATCTGTTCATAGTTGTTGGCTGAAACCCTGTGACCCTGTCAATCCTTCATGAGTTCAAATTCCCATATTTAAATTTGTTCTTTTTTACATATGAGATAAGATGTACAAGCAACTTGCTAATGTACTGTTTTTGTCACAAGATATCGTAATTTACACTGCCAATCGTATACATCGTCATTCCATGTGGGGTTTGGAGAAAATCCATTGGCTAGTGTTTTACCGGCCTTCTCTATTCTAGTTAGATAATAACTAGATTCTTCATCTCATTTAGCCCATTTGGGTATAGTATTAGGATCTGTTGCAATGATAGTTCTATTCGTTGAATAAGAACAAACTGGATTGCCCATCAAAATGAAACATTAAGTACCACTTATATAAGCAAGCTATCGGATAATTTTGCAAAGCTTACCAAATCTCTGTTATTATCCACTTTAATATAAGGACATCTATCAAATAGTTTTGCAAGCTGCCAATTTCAGGCTTCACAACACAACATGTTATTGTGCATACCCATTGAAACAATTAATGTCCATTAGCTTATTCACATCTAAGTATTTACTGTAGGTCTATAGCCTTTTCAAGCTTAAGCTTATTGGATAAACCCTGGAGCTTTGCACTCATTCTTGTTTATGGAAAAAAAAGGTTTAGTTAGTTATTGAAACGCACCATCCCAATGAGTGCAAAAGGGAAATCATTATATTAAAGCAAAATTAGCATACCTCAAAACATATATAACTATATATGCATCGTCTATATACATGTTAGGTTTGCAAAGTTTTTGTCAACTACATCATCTTTGTTCCAGTCAATAGGAAGAAGAAACAATATCTTTTCTTTGTTTCCTGATGTATTGCATTTAAAATCATGCATTCCTTTGGATTTATTACATCTTCATCGCTCATCCCTTCTAAATCATGTAGACCTTTTTATCTATTCAGGGGGTGGCCCAACAAATATACAACTAATTTAAATCTAAAATTAATCTGGTCGGGCTACAAAATAGTACATTTGGCATCAACTTTTTAGGTAAACTAACAAATTAAACATGGCACCAAATGTTAGGGAAGTTTACCTAACTTACATTGTCAGTTAGGCTATCTTTGAAATCGAATGGAGCAAGTTTTAGTTCCAGTTATTGCATTGACCATTTAGTCAAACCTTTAGCTGATGAACATGTCTTATTGATTCCTATAGGCACCCGTGACTAGTGGACCAAGTGGATCCGAGAGTGATTTATTGAAACAGGTCCTGGATATACTCCATGAACCTGCGAACATGTAAGTTTAACATTTACTACTTCACTTAACAAATAAATGTTGCTTTGTTTCAATGTGTGGGATAGTAAATTACTCATCTTGGTTTGCTATTTCTAGTGAGAGAGAGCACGGGGTGCATGTTGATGAAATAGTCAAGCGATTCAGGCTGCCTGAGAGGAATATCAGGTAGAACTCTCTCTCTCTCTCTCTCTCATGTTTCACTAACACAGGAAAGAACAGGTAGTAATCTTAGTGGCTAATATATTTTATGGCATCATTTTTTATGCAGGGATGCTATCATGCAGCTTGTGGATATGGGATGTATTTACAATACAATTGATGATTTTCACTTCAAGTCAGCTGGCATCCCTGATTTGCATCCTTCGGTACAGCAAACTTATTATCAACAGAGAATGTCAACATTTCAGGTTCTGTGCTTTTATTATCAACATAAGTGTTTTTCAATTATAATGGTGACTGTGTGGTTATCCATCACAAATGAGACAAGAAACAATCAACATTTAATAAAATATCCCCTCAGGAAATCCTTTAATCTGCCCCGGAAATCCTCCTTCACAGATCTGGTTGTAGCATTCATCCTTTTTGTATAACAACATACCAATCAAGAACCACTTCCTAAGCATGCACAAATCATGTATTGGGTATTCAATAGTTTGTTAGTAAAGCCAAATTGATGAGAATATGTCCAAAACAACATACAAAATAATACTATGAGGATCTTTTCATGTAGTACAGTTGGCAGCAACTTTTTATGTAAACTAAGAAATTGAACATTGCACCAAATGTTAGGGAAGTTTACCTAACTTACATTGTCAGTTAGGCTATCTTTGAAATCCCATTGAGCAAGTTGTAGTTCCAGCCATTGCATTGACCGTTTAGTGTTGAAAACTTTTGTTGTTAAACATGTCTTATTGATTCCTATAGGCACCGGTGACTAGTGGACCAAGTGGATCCGAGACTGATTTGTTGAAACAGGTCCTGGATATACTCCAGGAACCTGCGAGCATGTAAGTTTAACAATTACTTCTTCACTTAACAAATAAATGTTGTTTTGTTTCAGTGTGTGGGTTAGTAAATTGCTCATATTTGTTTGTCATTTCTAGTGAGAAACAGCACGGGGTTCATTTTGATGAAATAGTCAAGCGGTTCAAACTGCCTGAGAGGAAGATCATGTAGAGCTCTCTCCCATCTTTCGCTAACACACACACACACACACACAAAGGAAAGAGCAGAGTAATCTTAGTGGCTAATATTTTATATGGCTTCATTTGTTATGCAGGGATGCTCTCATGTACCATCTGGATGCAGGGCATATTTACACAACTATTGATGATTATCACTTCGTACCAGTAATTTGGGGATGAAGCTGTAGCAAAATCAAACATATTGTTCTGCATGGCAGCCTGCTGTACATACAACCAGAGTGTGTAATAATTATAATCGCATGTTTAAGCTAATATGTCCTATACTTAAATGTTGGTGCATTGGCATGGTTTAAATTTCATGCCAACTCCATAAATTTGCAGCGATGCTTCAATTTTTACGCACTCCATTTAGTTATGTATTCTAGATCAAATTCTGCCCTCTCGACACAATGATGTTGCACTTGGGTGGCTCCAAAAAAAGACAATTCTAAGCAGAGAAAGAACGTCCGTCCAAAGCCTTACAAACTTGTGACGGGTGTTGCATATGATCCGTTGTTCCATCGAAGCAGCAAAAAACTGCCTGGCCTTGTTTACTTTCCAAATTTTTTGCAAAATTGCTACAGTATCTCTTTCGTTTGTATGTGATAAATATTGTCCAATCATAGACTAACTAGGCTCAAAAGATTCGTCTCGTCAATTTCGACCAAACTGTATAATTAGTTTTTATTTTCATCTATATTTAATACTTCATGCATACGTCTAAAGATTCGATGTAACGGGGAATCTGAAAAATTTTGCAAAAATTTTGGGGAACTAAACAAGGCATATTCAAAATAAAGTTAAATTTATATGGTACAAGATGGATAAATTGATACTCCATCAAGGTTCGTATACCTTCCAACAAATTGAAATATACGTATATATGCATACGTATATATGCATACAGGAAATGTGCCTGCGTGCGTGCAAATGTATATCTCCTACAACTAAAAAGAGTAAAACAATGACAAATCCTTCGTGCGGCTTTCGTTTCGTCCTTCTGCCCATTCCCGTCGTGCATCCGCGTCCGCGTCTTCTGCTAAATGGAAACCTCCAGCCCTCCACTTAGAGCATCTCCAACAATTGGCAAAATTTGGCTTGTCAAATCTTGAGTTTTGGCAAGTTGCTAAAATAGATGGCAAATAAAATTTTATGTCATCTCCAATAGTTTGCTATTTTGAGTTACCAAATTACAAAATCTAGGGCCCACTTGTACCTAAACCCAACTACCGTCGATCCCCCGCACCCCCTTCCGCGCGACGACGCATCGCGGCCTGGGCGCCGCCCTTCGTACGTGATCGTCGCCGGCCACAGTACGTATACGCCAAGGCTGTTCATCTCGTCGGCTTCCGTAGACGAGAAGATCGCTCCGATCAGGTTCGTCGCCCGACCATCTTCATGTATTCGCGTCGATAGGTTGCTGATCGTGTATGTTTGTTATACTGACCTGATCGAACATTCATATTTAAGTAGGTTCACCAATTGAATATTTATTTTAATTAAATCATCTCTCACCCAAACACTGCTCAATCAGGAATCATGTCTAGATGAACACGATGGCAAGATGAACACGATATAGAATCAACATCACCAAGACGTACACACGGTACTGAAATATATACTCGATCAGGAAGATGAACTGAAATATCCATCGATCAGAAATATACTCGACGGCGGATATATATACCTGATCAAAATGTACGCGATGATATAATCTGGATCAGCAGTTCTCCTACTACGATGGATCACGCCCTGATCGTCGGGCATGGATCAGCGACACTACGATGGATCAGAAAGATGTACACGTGCAGAACTCTGATTGCGGCATGGCGGAGATTGAGAGATTGGCAAGGGATGGAGATGGACAGGGCATGGACATCAAACATACCTGATCACGGCAGCCGGCGGAGGAGACCTCCTCGCGACGCAGTTGCGCACCTGGTCGCGGGGATCTTGCCCAGCGGGAGGAGATCCTGGTCGCGGCCGAGACGAACGCGGAGGCGCTTCAGTTCCAGTCGGGGAGGTGAAGAACGAAACGAAAATTCCCTCGCATATATGCTCGGCGACGGCGCGGGAACAGTCCGGGAAATTTCACGAGGGCGCGCGAAGTGGAGTCGAGGGGCGCGCGCGGCGTTTGCGACGGCCTCCGCGCCGCGAATACTTGTTCGCGCGGAACAAAAGGATGACAAGTGTCGGGAATTGGCAAGTCCTTTTAGCAAATTGTTGGAGTTGGTTTTTTGCCTCTTTTGCCAAATTTTTAGGATGGCAACTCCATTTAGCAAACTCTTGGAAATGCTCTTAGAGCATCTCCAACAAGTTTGTATAATTCACTTGGTATATCTTGGGTTATACCAAGTTGCTATTTTGTTTAGCAAGTGCAAATAAGATGTGTCTCCAACAATTTGGTATTCTCACTTGCTAAAATTGAAAAACTTGGCCCATCTACCTCCAAAACCCAATTGGCCCATCGACCTCCAGAACTTCACGCGGCCTGTCCTCCACCCGCACGGCGCCGACCCTTCTCCTTCCGCACGCGAGTCCGTCCGCGCACACGACGCTCCTCCTTCCGCACGACGCAGGCAGTCGGGGCTCACGCACGTCGCTACAGTACTCCGGCGATCCCTACACTCACGGTGTCGCTGTCAACAAAGCAGTTGCTTGATCGTTCTGCACTGAAAAAAAATAAAATGGCCTGTTGCTTAATCGTTCTGCACTGCTGTCAATCATTGATTTGCTGCTGTCGCTGTCAACAAAGCAGTGCATCTGATCGGCCTGCATGCTGTCGACTCAGGTTGATTTGCCGGCCAGGCAACACTTTTCTAGCGCGGGAGATGGTTTGGCGCGCGCGGGAGGCGACGCGCGAGCGCGGGAGCGGAGGTGGCGACGGAGAATTTCGCGGATACAAAGCTCCGTCGCGCGCGTATAGTTCCGCGCGCGGAAGCCGGATTTACGCAGTTTGGAAATATACAAAGTGAGTTTACAAAGTTGTTGGAGAAGTGTTTTTCAGTTTTTGCTAAAATTTTAAGAATACCAAGTGGGTTTACAAACTTGTTGGAGATGCTCTTACCTATCTTCACCGTGAGATCCCCTTCCCCTTTCCAACGCGAGCAGACACCAAATACCCCCGATCCCCTTCGCCTGGCTTCGTGAACCGTAGCGGCTCCGCCTCGCCTGCCGCCGTGAACCGCATCTGCGTCCGCATCGGCACCGCCTCGCCTGGCTCCGTGAACCGCAGCGGCGCCGCCTCGCCTGCCGCCGTGAACCGCATCGGCGTCCGCATCGGCACCGCCTCGCCTGTCTTCTCCGTTGAGATCGGCATCCGCATCGGCATGTTTTGGTCGGTCCGCTTGCGCATGCGATCCCGCACTCCGCGACTCCCGGCTTCCTCAAAATGCCACCCGCAGAGCCCCGCACGACATGCGTTGAGACAAATGCCATCAGACAACACGAAAAAAAACCAATGAAGACAGGACCCGACCGCCTCCGACCTCCTCAGTCGCCACCGCAGTGCCTCCCCTTCCTTCTCGATCCCCGCCGCCCCTGCACCAACGCCGAGTCACGCGGAGAGGATCCAGCAGGCCAGGCACCAGCGGGATCCAGCAGGGCGCGCGGCCCTCCCAGATCCGAGCGACCGCCGGCAAACCCAGCCCGCCGCCATCCTGGTCTTCGAGGCCATGCTCTCCCTCGCCAGGCCAGGACGCCATGATGGATCAAGCCTCGAGGCAGGCGGTGTGAGGCCAAGGGCGGTGGCACCTCACCAGCAAGCGCCACCTCCTCCCACAGATCCGTCGACACCTTCAACTCCTACGCCCGTAAACCTACCACCCCCGCATCCTTGTTTCTTTGTCCATCACTAGGGTTTGCGTCCTCAGGGTGCACAGCATGGATTGATTTGCTCTCCCCAGTCATGCCGATCTGTAGAATGGGAATATATTGATATCGATTTTGGTTTAGAATATTGGTTTAGTAGAACGACTGTCTTTAAGCATTCAAAACCTGAAAAGGTAGGCCAATTTTAAAGATATGAATAGCTAAAGAGGTGTAGGTGGGCTTCAGAAGAAGTTTTGATATTTGGGAAATTTACAAACCAAGCATGAAAATCAGACTAATTTCTTTAGTAACAGGTTAACATATCTGGTTGTGGTACATGCTATCGTTGTTATTTCCTTTGCATGTTGTATTTCTTGGTGGCGTTTTTTGCTCGATTTGTGTGTTGCTCCTCTTCAGTAGGGTAATATTCTTTCCCTTATGATATAAACTTTTGCTTTCAAAATAGAGTGACAGTATGCTTTGATTCTACAGATATTTCTGAGAATTGCGTAACTGCATAATCTTAATAGGGAGTTCCATTTTGGGGTATCACCACAAATTATTTGGAAGAGGGGTTCAGTCGAAGAACTTAGGTTATACTTCGACAAAGAATAGAAGGTGAGTTCCCATCTTGTTTTTTTCCTTTGAACAACTCTAGAAATTTGTTGCTATGAAATATTATGGCCATGAGTAGAACCATTGTTGTGCACACAAGTTATCATCAAAGCAGATATGTTAATATTGTTATTCCTACAAGACCGAAATTTTGTTTGCTAAAATTTGGATGGTTCTGAAAACTTTTATGTCCAATGTATATGTGCTGAACGACCCTCTAGGCGATGATAAATTATAAATATGATTCATGAAACCTATTTAAAGGACTATACTTCAGTTATATTGGCTTCACAAAGTTTGGTTATCTCCTACAACTAAAAAGAAAGAAAGTAAGATCATCGTTTTGTGCGGCAATTGTAGCTCCGTCGGTCCACTTCACCCCCTGCGACCTCCGTGATTCTACCACACCCCAGCCAGGTACCACGTCTAGAGAACCAGGTACATTGTGTACCTTGTTCGCACCACGGTAGCCTGAACCCTGCCCCGCCAGGCCGACCATAACAGGCATTACCTCATTGACCAGCAGCTCATAACAGCCTGGACTAGGACAAGGATTTATTTTTCTTTGGTCTATATGGTCTGTCATAGTGTACTGTACATGGTCTGGCAATAAGGAATATAATTATTTGCTAGGATGGATGCCGAGTTGTTTACATGTGTGCGGGCTGTCTGTTTTCTGGTTATGACAAGGCTTGTATGCAGACATGTGTTCTTTTGGTGGTTTTCTTGAGGTGTTGAATTGATAAAATATGATTTGAGGTGTCTTCATGCATCAACCAGTCCCTAAATTTCCCATTGCTAATAAGAAACAAAACACCTAAACACAGGTCTTGCATTGGATTCAAAATAACTTGTTCATACTTGCGGCCAAGCCTTTGGCCTGTGGTTTAATTAATCACTCTATAATTTGGTGATTTAATATATGCAAAATATATTCTGCTGCCACTACTTTTCATAAGGTATTCCCCATGTCCAATTACACAAATGGATGTACGAGTTGCACAAACTTCTTGAATAGACAGGAAATAGAAGAACAACACTAGAAAATTTTGTCTCACTTGCCTTGCTGTCATGATGAGATTTGTATTGGAAGTTATATATTTGTTTCTTCAGATGCAGTAAGTATGTTTTCAAGTAAGTTAGTGTCATTGTTTTTTACAAGTTGGCTTGAAAGAACTTTCTGGCTACATTTTGGGCACTCTGTAATTTTGTGCCACCAGCATTGGCCTATTTAGTAATTTAGACCATGGTCAAAATTTGACTTGTGATCTGCTAGGTTATAGACCATATTCAGAAATTTAAGGATCTGAGATTTCAGAAAAGAAATTAAACTATTAAAGGATGTGCAGGACTTCTGATCCTCTGTGCCATTATCTCAGAATTCTTGTGTGATTATCTGAGAATATAGTTATAAAGTTATAATGATTCTTGTGATCTGCTATTATTAAGTCTACTTATAGGCCAGCTGAAAAGAATTATAGTTGCTTTTGACCAAGTCATTCTGGGATCTAATTTTTTTCTTAATAGTTGCTAAAAATGACTGAAGCTAAGTGCTAATAAATCATTTTATTACCAATTGCTTAGTTGAGTAAAACATTTACTTACAAAAATCTGAGCTAAAGTTGGGCATTTGTGATTTTAGTGATCCTTTCAAACCATCATATACTTACCATGCTTATAGTGATGGATGCAGCAGGTTCATTTTTTTATGCTTACCATGCTTATAGACCTCAGATAGTGTTTTGTTTATGTTCTTTCTATATTCTTGTCTTTCCTAGCTTTTGTCCTTTGTCCATGGCTGGTTCTTCTGTTCGTTGGCACCCAGGAGCGGTAGTAAACTTCATTTGCTTCATGCATGATACGACACATGTGCTTTTGCTGATAATGAGGCAATGTATTGTGACATGGAGTACAAATGGTGTTTATTTCTTTTTTATCTTTTTAAGCAATTCTCTCCTAACTAGATGGCTACTTTAGTATTGTTATTGACTAAGGGCCTGTTTGGGGTGGCTCCAACTCCAGTCAGAGCGGCTCTGCTCCAGAAATCCAGCTGGAGCTGGCTCTGAGTGGAGTTGGAGCTGTCTTTTGGGAGTGTTTGGCTAGAATGATACTCTGAGCTCCAGAGTTCTGTTTGTCTGTGTTGTTTGCCCACTTTGCCCTTGGTTTACAAGTGTAATTGATACCCAGTAGCAGCAAACTAGTTAACTAAAATTAAATTCCAACATGGTTTAAAAAAAATCCAACATATTACATGATTGTCATCCGAAATAATAATTCCTAATAACTTTAACAATCCATCAAAGGAAAAATCGTACATTACAAGTTTAATAAAATAACCTGAGAACACAAAATACATATAGTTTGAGAGCATGATTACATTAATTCCAAGCTAATGCGATGGATGTAGCCAAACTATCACGAAATGCGTCCATAGTCACAAAGCTTGCTTCAAATGTAGATGTATCGGAGGCATGGCGAGACACAGCAGCTTCTTCATCCACAGCCATTGTCGAGGTGTTGGCACAAGGGTTCCAGTGATCAGAACCAATGTTTACAATGCCTCGAAAACAAATTGTTAACTTTTTCCATGCCTTAAAATCTTCCTTCAATTTGTCCCACTTGTTCTTGATTTGTCCCTTGACCAATTCAATACCCACCCGATCTTTAAACCCTTTCTCAACCTCAGCATACCCAACTGAGTTCAAGAATGTATTTGGCCGATTTCCTTTCTCAACTTGCTCAGCCAACAAAGCACAAAGGATCCGAGTGTTCTCTACGTTCCAGTCAATTTCCGGCATCTATACCAACTCAACACAACAATTCAGAATAGGAAAAACAATTCGCTAAATTGAACTACATAGCACCAAATTCATCCCAAAATTGGACAACTACAGACCATCTAGTGCAAATCATGAACTCTCTGTAAAAAAAAATAGCTCCAGAGGCTGCTGAAGGTATACCTTGCTAGGTTGATGGGGGCGGCGGTCCAGGTGCTCTTCTTTCTCCTTCCTCGCCGGCAGGTCCAGGTGCTCCTTCCTCGCCGGCAGGTCCAGGTGCTCTTCTTTCTCTTCTTCTCTTGTAGGGTTAGGGTTAGGGAACGGGGCGCCGGCGCTGGTCCTTCAGGGAGACGGCGGGGAGGAAGGGCCGAGGGGGGAGAAGAGAGGAGGAGGGAGGGGGGCCGCGCGCTGGGTGGCGGCGCTGCCAGACGAGGGGGCGGCGGCGCTGCCAGACGAGGCCCGGCGGCGGGCGCTGGGAGGCGGGCGCTCGCGCGCGTGGGAGGCGGGCGCTGCGGACTGGCGAAGGGCGGGTCGCGGGGTCGGGCGGGGGGAAGGAGAAAGAAAGAAAAAATAACGTTTCGCCTGGTGGGAGTGTGTAATGGATGGCAATTGCGGGTAATTTCCTTATAACTCCATGTCTACGTCTATTTTGAGGGATTCTGGAGTAGCAAATGAGGTACTCCACACAATTGAACTAGAGCTCCACAAACTCCATGGAGTTGGGCTGCTCCAATATTGTTTGGAGTTGGGGTGTTTGGCTAGCTCCAGCCAACTCTGGGGTGAAGTTCGGCTCTGGAGCCACCCCAAACAGGCTCTAAATTAAATTTGAGTAATAGCAACCATCTGTTAGTCTTGGCTAGACAGAGCACATGTTTCTCTCTAGCGAAACTCACCATGTTTTATGGATGTATTTGTTTTCCCTTGAGTGAATTATAAATTTAGATGTCTTAACTATTATCTGAACTTTTGGAACCTGGTCATGTGCCGAGCGTGAGATTGCTGCCCTGAACTAATATTGCTATCTGAACTAATACCAAGCCTTACCAAATTCGATTTTGCTACAAAACTTATCAAGTGTGCATATGTCCATCGTGTCCTTTTACTGGATCCGCCCTTACTGTTGGTCTTTGTTTTGTTGGTTTGCTCTGTAGTGATGGAGAGTTTAGGGAGAAACTAACTTGCGGGCCAGCACAAGCAAATGGATAGTTTTGTAAATGTACTGGCATAGGCAAGCACGTAATGTTGCTATGCACATTTCGCTCAGTTTAATAATAGCAATATATGATGTTCATAATTTCATAATAGCAATATGAATAGTTTGTCTCGTCAATGTGTGGTGTTCATAATTTCTATTGGTGTATTACTAATTACAGTTACTCATGTAGTGATATATTATCCGTAATAGTTAGGTTTATCTATTGGTTAATTATTTCATATGGTATGATAACTCTTCTCAGGTTCTACTGCAAAGCATATAATGAACAGTTCTCAGGTGTAACTACTGAGTAGGAGCCTGAATCATCCACTAATACTCTTGAGTGGGTGGCATCTGTTCTTAATGTTTTGTTCAGGATACCAGAATTGTTCAAGAACCTGGTGTCCTTCATCCATGGATTAGTTGCTGTATTGGTCAGTTTGCTTACTTTCCCTTTCTTTTGTCTCATTATGGATTTTTGAACTATGACTCCTTTAGTGTTGTCAGCTGCTACTTGTATTTTTAATATCACAAAACTACTTACTGCAATGCAGGCCATACTTTTTATTCACGATTGAAGGCTCTTCTCACTTAAGCACCTCACCGTGCCCTACTGGATATCCTCCTGGTATTAGTTTTTTTCTTCCAACTCCTTCTTAGACTTATGTTACATGCCCTACTGGATATCCTCCTGGTATTAGTTTTTTTCTTCCATCTCCTTCTTAGACTTATGTTACACAAAAATTCTATTTACCATCTTGATTCATGGAAGATGTCAGTTACACTTAGTTTTGCTTAGTGGTAAATAATGGTAATATTGTTATTAGTTGTAGAAACACATTTAGAATTTTTGTGTTCGGCAAGCTTTTTTTCTGCCAAATTTACATTGAAACTGAAGATGAATGCAATCCAATAGCTATATTTTGTTGCCTCTTGTGAGTTTGAATAGTGCCTGCTCCAAACCAATGTGAAACTTCAGTTGTAAGAACTTTTCACTCTATGTTCTCTTGCAAATTTTGATAGTTGGCATCACGAAATCAGATAGTTCTCATTTTCTGTGTGTTCTAATGTTCCAAGATTTATAATGTGACCACACTGAGAGCTGCTATGCAATCCCAAAATTTAGAGTCCAACGTAGTTTCATTTCTGAAAGTGAATTTATTATTTCAGCTTGACCATTGTGCTGACAGATGTTTTTTTAATTTGCACCAACTCCCTTTGACAATAGTGTAAACAACATCCAGGCCATGAAGAGAATTGGCATTCATATAATGCTGGTAAGTAATTTGTGTCCTCTGAACTTTATGAAAGAAAAAATAGTAGAATGGTGGACCGCTGGTAGAATAAAAACAATATTGCCTAATCTAGATAGAGAACAAGAAAACCGATTTCTAGGGACACCAGCTTACTGTACTATTGAGTTTGTGTTCTCTGCTAATCGTGTGCTAATTATTGCTAATTATTGGTACATGCAGGCTAGACATGCGCTACACTGTAGGATTGTAGGCTGTCATTCCATGGCTAATTGGGTATGGTTCTAAACTGTCTCAACTGGAAGCTTTAATCCTAAGGGTAGTTTGGCACATGAAGAAAGACATCAGAACCTGCAAAGGCACATTTCAGGAGTTGTTTCTATTAGTTGGTCCAACAATATTGCACAGACCACAGAGAAAAATGTCTTTTTTATGGACACCCTTTTCACGTTTTTCAGTGTTTGATTCATGTGAGAATATTTTTTTTTTTTGGGGGGGGGGGGGATTGCAATATTCTTTTCTAGAATACCCTTGCCCAAGCAAGAATAGGAGGACGAGCCTCCACCTAGCTGAGATTCAGATCCTTGTGAACACCTGAAGCTACTAAAGAAAAAGGTAAACGAATGCTCCAATGCTTATAACTAATTATTTGCTGTTAGTTTTTCACTTTTTTGGATTTATTTTTAGTTTTGCAATGAATAGGAGAGTAACGGATGGAATTAGAAAGAGGAGGGATGTTGATGGCAATGACATGATGTCAATATAAATGCAACACCGTAGGATAATCCCCGCTGGAATGAATACCTGTGCACCGAACAAGGCCTGTGTCTGTTGGACCGAGCTAATGCTGTATAATGTGGAGATTGAAGACCACAGAAAAAGTGAAAGGTTTCATAAAGTATGGTGCAATCTATTAGTAAAATTTTGGTCTTATCATGAAATAGTCATTGATTTAGAACGACTATTTACCAAGTTTGATGAATATTTAACGTGTGTTACTCTAGATGTATATTTCTTAAATGTTGGTTATTTCCATGTATTTAAAAATGTGGGCTATTCTTAACATTGGCTATTTCCATGTATTTAAAGATATGGGTTACTTGAATCTGTGAAAGTTGATCTCATATATTTTTCTTTCTGTTGCAACACAAGGAAAAGCCTATATAGTAGAGTTGATGAGCCGACACCATGCTTTACATGACTGGTTAATTTCACAAGCTTTGCTTTTTGAATTAAATAAATTTCACTTTAATGTCTGTATTTAATTTTATAGTATTGCTATTTTATCGTGTGATCCTTGTGTTTTTAGTATAAAATCTTAGTCGTCCCGTAGCAACGCACGGGTATGCTACCTAGTAGTGATATACGTATATGCATATCTGCGCACCAGGAAAATTGACTCGGGAAGCCTTATAGATTAAACAATGGCTGTGTACTTATTTAAGTTCTTTAGTTTGAGTTGCATGATCATACACTCTTAAACAATCATCAGGCCTTGCACCAGCCTTGCCTTAACCTCATGTAATATAATCCTAAGCAAAAAAAAAAGTCCCTTAAATCAAAATTCAATCTATTTTTAATTAGCTTACACGCCGTTGTCTAGTTCAACATCTTCTTTGCATCCGCCAGGCTAATCAGTTATTAGTAAATTATAAAAACAATGCAAATTATTAGAGATGGCTTGAGTTGGAGCCATGGTTTGGCTGTGGTCGAGCAGCACGTAGGCTCAAGCTCACCATCGTCAATTCACCATTTGAAGAGCCATGTTTCAACCGGCAGCACAGGACCGATTTGGCCGCTTCCACACAATAACGCAAGATGTTGGCGGCGACACCGAACGACACGGGCGTATAACAAGAACAACACTGCCTGATTTTTTTCCCTTAGATGCCAACGATGGATTGACTGAAGCTTCTTTGTCATGGCCCGTAGCATATTCCATAGGAAAAACGGTTCACTTTTCCTTCCCTAACTTTTATAAAAGTTTATTTTTCTCCTTGAACTCCAAAACCGGTTAAAACACCTCCTTAACATTTTAAACTATACACTTTACCTCCCTAGAGCGGTTTTAAAGACAGTTTTATCTTTATCTTTTGTATTTATTTCAACTTAAACTTTAAAAACTCATAGTAAATCAAAGAAAAATAATAAAATAGATATAATTTTATTAGACTCCACATGAGTAGAGTCTAATACGGTATGCTTTAGATCTACGCAGTGAATATATATAATACGGTATGCTTTAGTACAAAGTTTATTGTTGTAGATTTAGATCTAAGCTTTTCTGTAATTAATTAGAATAATTTATAACTGCAACTTCTATGGTGCAATTATAACTGCAACTTGAACTGTATTCTTGAACTGTAAAATTATGGTAAACTTTTTATCACTGGTCTTATTATAACTGCAACTTCTATGGTGCAATTATGGTAGAATTTAATTATAGATTTATTTACGGTTTATAAGCATAAACCGTAAATAAATCTGTAACTAAGTTATACATTTTTAGTATAGTTCAAGAATACAATAATTAGACCACCATAAAAAAATCACCACAATTGGACCAAAAATCTGCAGTTACGAATTATTCTAATTAATTAAAGAAAATCATATATCCAAATTTGTAGCACAAATTTTGTACTAAAACATACTATGTTATATATTTATTGTGTAGATCTAGTCACGTGAGGTCCAACAAAATTGGATTTTTTTATTTTATGATTTTTCTGTGATTTACTATGATTTTCTTAAAGATTCAGCTGAAATAAATAAAAAGCAAAAAAATACAAAACTGTCTACAAAATCACTCTAGAGAGGTAAAACTCATGGTTTAAAAAGTTGAGGGAGGTGATTTGCCGGATTTTAGAGTTCAAGAAGAAAATACAGAATTTCACAAAAGTTAAGGGAGGAAAAATGAGCTTTTTTCCTTTTCCATACGACTATCATGCATCCTATATATCAGGCCCACTGGCCCATAATTCTTCATCTACTGCTACTGGCCCTCGTTTTTTTTTTGAGGCAGCCCTCGATCGTGATCACCCATTTCACTTCACCCATCGCTTCGCTCCTTCAAACCCCAACAAACCCTCATGTCGTCGCCGCCGCCGCCGCCGCCGCCGCCGCCACCACCACCACCGTCACCGCCACCGCCGGTGGCCACAGAGGAGGAGGATAATGAGGAGGAGACAACGGACGACGACGAGATGGATGACAATGACATTCAGTGGGAGGAATGGGAAGACGACGACGACGACGACAACGACGAGGAAGAAGAAGGATCTGTAGATGAGAGCGGCCACAGGGGGTCAGCTGGGGTGGTGGTGACCGCCATGGTTGAAGAGCACAACGCCGAGGCTTGGCCTACCTGCTGCGTCTGCATGGAGCCCTGGACCCCCGACGGCGCGCATCGTATCTGGTGATCGAGTCGATCCATCTACTACCAGCGCTTGCTTTTATTTCCTTCCCATCGTGTGCTAGGGTTCTAGCTAGTTCTTGTCCCATTGCATTGCATGGAATGGTACAATTGGATTTCAAATTTCAATGTACTTTCTTATTTTATTTTATACTAGTATGTTTGATATTAAAATGTAGGCAAGAGTCATAAATGAAAGGGCGGCACTTGGTTATTGAGTCAAAAGTGCACCTTGTTAATAATGTACTCCCTCTTTCCCTGAAAGCTGCAATTTCTAGAGTTGTCCTAAGTCAAACTTTTACAACTTTCACCAAATTTATAGAAAAAAATGCTAAGATTTATAGTACCAAATTAATACCATTAAATTTATTATAGAATATATTTTCGTAAGATACTTATTTTATGTCATAGATATTGATACTCTTTTGTATAAAGTTGGTCAAAATTAGAAAAGTTTGACTGTCTAGGAGTTGAAGCTTTCGGAGACGGAGGGAGTAGCTGTTTATACCCTATAGAAAATTTGATTAGCAGTTACTGTAGCATAAACAGTGGGACACACAGCTTAATTCTCCGTGTGCCAAGAGAAACTAAAAACAGGCTTAATTGTGCTCAAATTAATGGTACATCATCTCTCATCCAAATAGGAGTAACCCTTTTTTTTTTACTTAGGACTGGCTAATAATCAGGGCTCTGCTGACTGAATATCCTCACTAGTTCTGCGCCTTGTTTAGTGCCCAAAAAAATTTGTAAAAAAATTTAGATTTCTCGTCACATCGTATCTTACGGTGCATGCATGAAACATTATATATAGATAAAAATAATAACTAATTGCACCATTTAACTATAATTTGCAAAACGAATCTTTGGGCATGATTGGATAATATTTGCCATCAAAATATAAATGAAAGTGCTACAGTGTCTATTTTGCAAAAAAAATTGAAACTAAACAAGGCCTATCAACATTTGCAAAATTTGGCTTTGGCGTTATTAGGGATTTTGTCAAGATAGGAGTGCGAGTTTTTGTAATTTTTGATATATTTTTTGCGATCGGGTTTGTGCCCGTACACAGATGCATGCATGGTTGCTCGTGTTCACACTTCGAGTAATGTATTTTTCCCGGCCCCTACTGTTTGCAGTTGCATTCCCTGCGGGCATGTGTATGGAAGATCATGCCTAGAGAAGTGGCTTCATCGTCACGGTAACACAAGTGCGGCAAAGGTAACATGCTAGCTTGGATATTCCAAAAACCAATTAAACGAACCACTTTCTGGGGTTATTGTTTGTGAGCATGGAATTTAATAATTCTGTGTTCTCCTCGATTGATCATCAGTGCCCTCAGTGTCGTCAGCGATTCAGGCACAAGCATATTATCAACCTCCATGTATCAGGAATTGTGTGGGATGATTTCTGCCGCTTACAGTCACTGTCACAGGTTCCGATCATACCCCTAGCTTCCTGTCCGCCATGTATGCATAACTGATCGATGTTAATTACATGCATGCATCATATGGAGAGTGTGTGTATATATATATATATATATATATATATTGTTGGGAAGAGGCTCTCTGCACTCCCCAGCAGTACGATGAATAGAGAACCTTCTCACTCGGTGCCGTGAGAGGTCTGAGCTCCGACGAGCAGCGGGCTCAACAGTAGATGAACACAATGAATGCTCTCTCTCTTATTAATGGTGGTATCACGCCCCTTATATAGGGCCTGGAAACCGACCTAATGACATTTACATAAATGCCCCGTGACGGTGGGGGAATATTCCAGCATATTCTTTCATCGCAGTCTACTGACCCTAATACACCCGCGTAATTTCACATTGCAAACCCTTCGTTCATCCTTTGACTGGGGCCTCAGCAGGTCGGAGGCTTGGATCCTCCGCCCAGTTGCGGATCCTCCGACGCTTTGGTGTCGGAGGTTCCGCAGCCCGGCTGGTCGGAGGTTGCTCGACCCGGCCATCCCGGGAGTTCCTCCTTAGCCTGGTCCAGTCGGAGGTTCCTTGGCCTGGCTGCGTTCTCCCGCCATCCTCGGACCCGGGAGGGTCGGAGGTTCCAACCTTTCCTTGCTCGTGGACCTCCGCCGGTGTCTCAGTCCCTGCACACACTTCGCACGACCAGACGAGTCGTCAACATTAGCATTTCCCGTCGAAGGATATCCTCCGACGTTTCAGGCGTCGGAGGTTCCTCAGGTGAAGGATAACCTCCGACGCTACCAGGGGGAAGGATGCAGCTTTTCCCCAACAGTTCCCCCCTTTTTGGGCTAATGGCACTCCTGCGGTCCATGTGCTCAAAAACATGCTACGCTGCGGAGACTATGAGCATGGTTGCTGCCTTCCCCCCTGGTGCGCAGGATGTGTTTGTTAGCAAATGTTGGATAACTGTTTCTTTTACTTAGTCATAAATTTTCTTGGTTTTTTTATTTTGCCGGGATCCTCCGATCATTGCTGCTATGTTAGTCTGATATCCTACGCGCGTTAGATTGCGGAGGATTGCGGAGGATATTATTGCCGTTGGAGTTAGCCGTTGGCATTTGACGAAGCGCAACGGTCTGACCGATTTCTCCGCTTATAGCCGTTGGGCGCGGGGAATCGCAACGGCCGCGCGGTCGCAGGCCCCCCCTATAAAAGGGGATGCTGGGGAGCTTTGAGCTCTCACCCCTGCTGCTCATTGCCTGCACACCTTCCTTCGCTACATCTTTCTCTCTGAGCTGCTCGCGTGCGTTTTTGTTTAGTTCTAAAGTATTGTCGGAGGTTTTACGGTGGCTCAGCTTCCTTCACCGCGTCCTTCGAGGTCAGATTTTTCTGGTCCTTTGCGCAATTTTCTTAGTGTGAGGTCTGGAGGTTGGCTGCGGAGGTTTGAGGAGTGGATGCTTGAGGCGGCCGCAGCTCGAGATTTGGAGGAGACGTTATCTGACGTCGAAGCTTCTGTTGGTGACTTGGTCAGTGCGAAGGAGTTTGAGGAGATGGCGGCGATTACTTTTGAGTTCGGGCAGTCGACTGTGAGGACGGAGGATATCGCTGACATGGTTGAGGCTAGGTTTTTCAAGGATGGTCGGGCGGAGGCTCCTTCTGCGGGTCAAACGGTGCCTGCGCCTGGTGAAGGTTATGCTGTTGTTTTTAGGGATTTCTTCACCTGCGGGCTTCGGATGCCTCCATATCATTTCCTTCGCGAAGTGATGGAGAGTTTCAACGTGGAGCTACAGCATTTCAGTCCCAATGGGATACTAACACTTAGCAAATTCGCCTGGGCGTGTGAATCCTACGGAGCAATGCCCACATTGATACTTTCTGCTCGTATTTTGAACTTCAGCGTCAACCTAAGAAGGTGAAGGATGCCGAAGGTGTTGAGTGCATTGCGCAGTTCGGAAGCTGCGCGTTCATGCCGCGCCGCACAATGCCTGGGCCGAGGTGCGAGATCTCCTACTGTCAAAAGGGCAAGTGGGAGAAGGATTGGATGAGAGCCTGGTTCTACGTGAAGACCCCAGCTGCGTCGAAGACTTTAGATGACGGCAGCGTTGATAAGGTTTATCCTTACGCGTCGCTGATGAAGGAGCTGAAGCCTTTCTCGAAGGTTGATCCTTCGCAGGAAATGTCGGAGGAGCGACTGGCCTGTGATAAGGCATTTGCGCTGGCGTGCCGATATTCCGGAGGCCGGGATTTGGTTGAGGAGATGGTCGCTGCTGACTACTGGCCCCTTGGCCGCAGGACCGATGAGTTCACCATCGAGATGGTGCAAGTCCCTGTGTTTGGTCCTCCGGAGGGGTTACCGTTTCCCCGGTTTGGGGCGGGTATTCCGGAGGATGAGACCAAGGAGTCCTTCCTTGATCGAGTGGAGGTTTCCACTCGGAGGATCGTCGGGAAGATCTCGGAGAAGGAGTATCTTCAGCGGAGGTCTGCACTGGGCACGATGCCCCGCTTTAATCGAGTGTTTGAGGAATTGGGGATTGAATATGAAGATTACGTTGTTCCTCCGGATGTTTTGCTTGGGTTGGAGAAGAAGAAGGATTCCTCCAAGGCCGTTGCTGCGGCGGAGGCTAGGAAGAGGAAGGGTGGAGGCGCTGTGAAGCAACTTGCTAAGAAGCGCAAGGCGGAGGTTGTGTTGGAGACTCCTGTGGAGTCTTCCTCCGCTCGCTCTTCTGCTGCCGAGTCCAACTCGGTGGCTTCTGTTCCTGCGGAGGCTGCTCCTGCTGGTGGAGTTCCTGAGGTCGAGGCCTCACGCGCGGTCTCTTCTATACGCGCGCCTTTCGCGTCCCTTCTTGGGGAGGAGTCTTCCGATGCGGAGGCTCCTGAGGCGAGTCCTGCGCGGGAGGCGAATCCTGTGGTGGCCGAGAGTCCTGCGCGGGAGGCTTTGGGTGGAGGAGGATCTCCGCCTAAGGAGGTTCAGGTGGAGTCCAGCGACGAAGCTGAGTCCGCCTCTGTTCGGAGGATCAGGAGGGCGGAGGCTCCCCTTTGTCCGGCTGGTGACGGTATTAATTCGTTGTACATGGGTAATGATTTTTTGTTGATTATTTGTTTTTCTGCAAGTTTTGATTGACTTGGTCTCATGTTTTTTGTTTATCTTTCAGCGGATGTTTTTGCTGGGCTGGCTACCGCGGAGGAGATGGCTAAAGGCGCCAGCGTTGCGCAGGAAGGACTTGCCGTTCCTCCGCCGCGTGAGCCTGCGCCTTCTGCGTTGGCCAACAGGCCTTCGCCTGCTGATGTTCTTGGTCCCGGTGAGTTTCTTTTTTTTTTTGGTTCAACAGTTTGGTTTGTTTTTGGCATTTTATTCTAAGGTTTGTTTTTGTTATGCGCAGGTGCTTCTGATCCTTCGATCACAGGTTGGACTGATGCCTTGCGCGAGGTTCATTCCTTGGTCGGAGGTTCGTGTTCTGGCCTCCGCCTAAGGTTTTTTTTGTTTCTTACGATGTTTTTTCTTACTTGTTTTTGCTTTACAGATCGTTTTCGTCAGAAGCTCCGCGGCATGGACTTTGACACGCTCCTTCGCGTGCAATATGAGCACCATAGCCTTGTATGTTTGTGATTTGTTATATCTTCCTTCGCGTTTTTCCACTCGGAGGTTTGTTGTAACTATTTATTTTTGAGCAGGGTCATCACATGGCTGCCGCCTTGGAGGAGCGTTGCTCCCGGGAGGTTATCTGCCGTGATGAGGCGATTGGTGCTCTGAAGAAGGAGAACGAGACCTTGGGGGCTGAGAAGGCTCGTCTGTCGGAGGAGGTTAAGGGGTTTTCCTCCGTCAGGAAGGAGATTGATTCCCTGAGAAAGGAGAGGGATGACTATAAGGCTGGATCGGAGGTTCTGAAGAAAGAGAAAGAAGATGCTGAAGCTTCGGCGGCGGTCCTCCGCACAAGTGTAGCTGAGGCGGGGAGAGTTAGGGACTTAGCCCTGCAGCGAGCCGAGAAGGCGGAGGACATTGCTGAACGCCTTCGCAAAGAGCTTGACGCTGAGCGGACGTCTGCGGTTGAGCTGCAGACTCGCATGCAGAAGGCGGAAGCGGAGGCTGCAGCTATTGTTGGGCTCTATGCCGACTCGCTTGCGAAGTTTGGGGGAAGAACCTCTGCTCCTCCGCCCGGCGGCGATGTTGGGGCTGCCCTCGCATGGCTGAAGTCTCATATCCGCATGCTCCCCGATTTTGTCGGAGGTGCTGTTGATTTTGGGGCTTTGGCCGCGGTTAGCTCCTTTGCTAGGCTTTTACGCCGCGGAGGTTGCTCTCACGCGGAGGGAGTCGCCAAGGAGGAATTTGCTGCGGCGGAGGACGTTGGCGAAGGCACCCCTTCCCTGCGCAAGTCTGTCCGGAACTTTATCAGTTCGTTCTGGATTAGGTTTGGGCGGGATGAGACGAAGAAAATGGCGGAGGATCGTCGAGCTGAGGTTTGTATTATTTGGTTTTTTCTTTTTGTATTTTGCTTTGCTGCTTTGCAATGTTACTTAAGATGAGTGTTTTGTAGGAGATTGCGAAGAAGAAGGCTAAGGTTGACAAGGCCGGTCCTTCGCGTCCACCGAGGGAGACGCGTCCTCCGACCCAGGCTGAAGCGGAGGCTCGTGATGTTGGTGCTAAAGCTCCGGAGGTATCTGGTGCCAAGGTTTCAGAGACGCCCGAGGCTTCTGCTCCTCCTCCGCCTCAGGTGTGAGGCTTTTTAGTTTTTAGGTTTTTCTTAGTCTTTTTTGCGTCCAAGCATGTGACGCTTTTTTGTAAGTAAGGCCGGAGGTTTTGCTTTAATTTGTAAAGACTGTTGAAAATGTAATATATTAAGTTGTTTTCAGATAAGCCTTTGTTTTACACTTTGATCCTGCGCAGGTCTCTGGCGGAGGACCTGCGCAGGATCATTTCATTACTCCCCTTTCGATTTTTTACAAAGGGATTTATGTTTCTGGCGAATTGTGGGAGTACTGGCGCATTGCCTTCCCTAACATGAGATTGGTGGATATGTTCGAGTTTGTTGGATATGATATTGATGGCGAAGGATCTGAATTTATCCAGTCGCTTGCGCGCCGAGATTCATGGCCTCCGGCTTAGGTGGTGGTTTTTGTTTTGTTTCTACCTTGCCGTAGGCTATTTGTGTTTTTCTCCTCTTTTTTTTTATGACTTGGTTTGATGTGTTTATGCAGCCGCCATATCCTATCCTTCGCATCTTTGGTGAGAAGGATAGGGTACGCTGGGTGTCGGAGGTTTCCGAGGAATCTGCTGAGCCTTTTCTCCATGGATATCCGGAGGTTCGAAAGCTTCGTAATACGTTTTGGTTTTATCCTTCGTAATACGTTTTGGTTTTGAAGTTGTTATTTTGTGCGCAGGTTGTGAGGTCTGCTCCGTTGGAACATCTTCCTTCGAACTTTGTCGAAGGGAGTTACGTTACCCCGGTGACGTTCAAGCGTGGAGATCTGTATGCGAGGGGTTATTTAGTTGACTGGTGGCGCCATAAGTATCCTACGCGTAGTATTGATGACTTAGTTGATTTCCTTGTTCGTGATTACTGCGATGATCTTAGGCTTTTTCCAGATTCGTATGTTAGAATTGTGCGAGGGTCTTAGAACCTTCGACGTTTTATGGTCGGAGGATGTTTCTCGTTTTTTGTTGTAAGCTTCTGTTATGTACATTGTATATGGTTAATAAAGATCAGACATTTTTACCACATGGTCTCCGCACCTTTTAACTTTGACAACCTTCGCGCTATAATTTGTACGTGACTCATAGATCCTTTGGTTGTTTAGTCGACGGAGGATTTGTAAGTTGAACTTGTACAGGCTACCTATAACCTTCGACTTTTTATGTGTCGAAGGATGATTTTATTCTTTCCTTGTAAACGATCTTTTGTAATGATTTCTTCATCAATAATAAAGTTTTTAAGTTTGCTACAGCCTTCGATCTCATTTTTATTACAACCTTCGCGCTACAGTATTTATATATTGCAACGTCACGGTGGTGTTGATCTTAAGGATCTTTGTGTTGCTGTGGCTTGCTTTTGCTTGATGCTCGATGTTGCGAAGGTGTTGTTGATTTTTTCTTGCGCGGAGGATCGACGCTTCTTGGCCTTAGAACCTTCGAATTTTTTGGCGCGAAGGATCCTTCGCTGAATTGTGCTATTTTTTTCCTTTGCTCGACTCCCGTGGAGTGTTGTCGAGGAGAACCTTCGGCTATCTGAGTCGGAGGTTCTGAAGGGACGTTACGAGACTTCGTGCGATACCCTTCAGAGACCTCTGAGTCTGACTTCCATTGTTTCTGTTGTGGCTGTACACGACTTTGTGGTCGATGTTCATCACAACGCCGGAGTTCTAGTATTACGAAGCTTCGTGCGATACAAACTTTTGTTGGTGTTGTGAGGCTAACTCCTGCTTCCATGGTGGCTTAGGATTTTTGCTTTTTGACTGCTAGGTTTGCACTCGATGCTCGGGTCTTTGTATATTGATCCTGATTGAGGGTGGGGGTAGGGTGAGCCTGGTTTTATAGGGTTTCGTGCATTTATTTTTTGTACTTAGTTAGGTTAAAATTTATTGTCGGGTTATTGATGGTTGTTGTGGTAGTTGGTTTTGCTGTACCTGACTGAGGGTTATTGTAGTTTCGTTTTAATTTCACACTTTGTTTGTTGGGGGTCTGCTTAGAGTAGCAGGATACCTTCGACCTTATTTTGGTGAAGGTTATGTGAATTTTGTTGAGGTCTGTCTTGTGAATGTTAAACCTCCGCCGCCTTTTGACGAAAATAATATAGTTCCTGATGCCTGATTCTCCTCAGGTCTTTGTCAGGTTTGAAGGTTTTGTTCCTTCTGGCCATGTTGTGATGCCTGAGGAGGACAGGACTTTTTCACTTTTTGGCCATGTTATCCTTGCTGCCCGGCTCTTGGCTAGGTCTTTTGCTAAGGATTTGGTGTTTTTTCACCTTTGAGGACGTTCCGAGCTTTCTTAGCTTTTGGATGAAAGCTGCGGAGGGTCCTTGTGTTCACGTGATGTTTTGTCGAATGCTACAGCCTCGTTGCTGGCTGTTTTTCGACTTTTTGGGTTTTGGTTCTGGGGTGGATTCCTCTTTATATCTCAGAGGTTTTTACATAGGTTCTGCCTCGTTAAAAACCTCACCTCCTGGTAGGAGTACCCCTGTGAGGAAAAGAGTGCAGACCTTGGAATGCGGAAAAGTAGAGAAAAAGAAAACGAGCGTATTTAGGGATGTGGATGCCGCCGCTTATTTTGCGGGGGTCATCCTTACACTCAAATGTAAAATCTACGTAGATTGTTGATGTTCCACGTGTGGGTGGAGGTTCTTCCTTCGAGGTCTTTTAGGTAGAAGGATCCCGACCTTCCCGCTTGTATTGCTGTATAAGGTCCTTCCCACTTGGGTTGCAATTTACCAGCGTTTGGGTGATCTCCTTTTTTCCTGAGCACCAGGTCCCCATTTTGTATGTCTTTTCGTACTACCTTGCGGTTTCTCCAATTCTTGGTTTCTTGTTGATACCTGGTGATGTTTTCCACTGCCTCAAGTCTTATTGATTCTAAGGTTTCCTTGCAGTACTCTTCATCTTCAGCCAACTGCTGCTTCATGGAACGCAGGCTTTTGTGTTTGATTTCTTCGGGCAACATTGCCTCTTCCCCATACAAGAGCTTGAATGGGGTGAACCCGGTTGTTCTTGAAACTGTTGTGTTATGTGACCATACAACTCTTGGTAGTTCTTCAACCCATTTTCCCTTGCGTAGGTTCAGTAAGGTCTTGGAGATTGCGGAGAATATTGTTCTGTTTGCTCTCTCCACGGCCCCGTTTGACTCTGGGTGATAAACAGACGCGAAAGCAATTTTGGTTCCTATGTGATGGCAGAATTCCTTGAAACTGTCTGAATCAAACTGCTTCCCGTTGTCAACTGTGAGCAAGCGTGGGACTCCGAATCTGCAGACTATGTTCTGCCAGAAAAATTTCCTGATTGTTTCAGAGGTTATGGTTGCCAGTGGCTTAGCTTCGATCCATCTTGTGAAGTATTCGATGGCCACGACTGCGAATTTGTTTCCCCCCTGGGCAGTTGGCATTGGTCCTACCAGGTCCATTCCCCATCTCTGCAACGGCCATGATGCTGGTATGAGCTGAGTTAGTGCTGAAGGTTCTGACTGAATTGGTGAGAAGGTTTGGCAGGCTTTGCATGTCTTCACTATTTCTTCAGCATCTTTAATGTGAGTTGGCCAGTAGAAGCCTTGTCTTAGTGCTTTAGCAGACAACGCGCGAGGTCCAATGTGAGACCCGCACATCCCTGAGTGTATCTCTTGTAGGAGTTCTCTGCCCTCGCTTTGTGATATGCATCTCAGCAAAGGTTGGACTACGCCTTTCTTGTACAGGATCCCGTCAATGGAGGTGTAATTCCTTGCTCTTGCCTCCATCCTCTTGGCTGTTGCTTCGTCATCTACAGCTGTCTCGCCTTTGAGGCAATCAGCTATTGCCTGCCTCCAATCTTCGCTTTCTGTCAGCAGGACTGAGCGAAAGGCTTTTGGCAATGATTCGGTTGCGGGTGTTGCAACAATCTGGTGGAAGGTTCCTTCTGGCAAGGGGGTGTTGTTGGCTGCTGCTTTCGCTAGCTCGTCTGCCTCGTAGTTTTCGGCTCTTGGAATGTACTGCAGAGTGAATCCCTTGAACCTTCTCTCCAGGCCTCTTACGACGGCCAGATACCTTGCCAGTTCCGGGTTGTGTGCTAGGTATTCCTTCTCCACTTGGCCTGCCACCACCTGGGAGTCTGTTTTGATGAGTAGGGTTTTTGCTCCCGAAGCCTTAGCTTTGTTCAGCCCGAGGATGAGACCTTCATACTCGGCTATGTTGTTTGTTGCTTTGAATTCGAGTCGTATAGCAAACTTTAGTTTGAGTCCAGATGGTGCGATTAGGACGGCTGCTGCTCCTGCTCCCGCTTGGCCCCAGGCGCCATCTGTATACAGCGTCCACGGCTGATCGATTACCTTCTCCTCGTTTTTGTTCGAAGGTGTCCAATCTGCCATGAAATCAGCCAGGGCTTGAGATTTGATGGAGGTTCTGGGGACATAGGTGATATCAAACTGTGATAGTTCGGCCGCCCATTTTCCTATACGTCCGGAAGCCTCTTTGTTCCTAAGGATATCACCCAGTGGCTGTGAAGTGGGCACTTTAATCTCATGGCTTTGGAAGTAATGCTTGAGCTTCCTTGATGCACACAGGACCGCGTACGCGATTTTTTCTATCTCCGTGTAGTTCATCTTTGCTCCTGACAGAGCTTCAGATACGTAGTAAACGGGTCTTTGCACCGTTCCCTTACTGTCGCTTGTCTCGTGCACCAGGACACCACTGACAGCATGATCGGAGGCAGCCACATACAGTAGTAGTGGGGTGTCCGGCTCAGGCACTGTCACCACCAGGTTGGTTGCAATGTAATTTTTGAGATGCCTGAAGGCCTCTGATTGTTCCGGACCCCATTCTGTTTTACCTTCTCCTCTCAACACTTTGAAGAATGGGAGGCTCCGTTCTGCCGATCTTGAGATGAATCTGTTGAGGGCTGCTATTCGGCCAGTCAGCCTTTGCACTTCTTTCTTGTTTGAAGGTTCTGCCATTGACATAATTGCTTTTGTTTTGTCTGGGTTAGCTCTAATTCCTTCAGAGCTGATGATATATCCCAGCATTTTTCCCTTGCTGACCCCGAACACACACTTCTCCGGGTTAAGTTTCAGCCCGGCAGATCTAAGATTGACGAAGGTTTCCTGCAGGTCCTTGATATGATCTTCCTTGCGCTTGCTCATGACGACAACATCGTCGACGTAGGCTATGATGTTTCTCTGTAGCTGACTTCCTAGAACCTTCCCCATCATTCTGGAGAAGGTTGCTCCAGCGTTTTTGAGACCTTCTGGCATTCTGGTGTAGCAATACGTGCCGAATGGGGTTGTGAAGCTTGCCTTTCCTTCGTCTTCTTTTTTGAGCCAAATTTGGTGGTAACCAGAGAAACAGTCCAGTAGTGAGAATCTCTGACAACCAGCTGCTTTGTCCACAGAGGTATCTATCCTTGGCAAGGGGAAGGAGTCTTTGACACAAGCCTTGTTGAGATCCGTAAAATCTATGCACATTCTCATTTTGCCATTTTTCTTGGGGCCAAGACCACATTTGCCAACCATTCCGGGTATATGACTTCTCTGATGACCTTTGCGTCCAGGAGTCTTTGTACCTCTGCCTTCGCGGCTAGGGTTCTTTCTTCAGACATTTTTCTCTGTCTCTGCTTCTTCGGCCTCATCCTCGGATCAATGTCCAGCGAATGCTCTATTATGTCTCTGCTGACTCCTTGTAGGTCAGCGGCACTCCAAGCGAAGATATCTTGGTTCTTTTGCAACACGTCTAGCAATTCGAGTTCCTCCTCTCTACCAAGGGTGGCGGAGATGGTGACCTTCTTATCTGGAACAGCTTCCTGCAGAGGGACACATTTCGTTTCCTCCTGATCAGCCAGGTCTGTTTTCCCCCTTGGCATGTCTGGTGGCTGGGAAGCTTCATGCTGCGTAGAGTCTACGGAGTTTATGTTCCGGAAGGACTTGTAGATTGCTTTCTCTATGTTTCTTGCCTCCTTTTGACTTCCGTGAACCGTTATCACTCCGTGCAGAGCCGGGATTTTCATGCACAGGTATCCCATATGAGCGGCCGCATTGAACTTGTTCAAGAATCCTCGCCCGAATATGGCATTATATGGGTAGTGCAAGTCTACCACATCGAAGGTGACGTACTCTGTTCTTGCGTTTTCCGTTGTGCCGAAGGATACGGGCAAGGCGACCTTCCCCAGAGCATGTATCTGCTTTCCTCCGAACCCGATCAGAGGTGACTCCGAAGGTTGGAGTTGGCTTCTACTGAGCTTCATTTGGTCAAAGGTTCCAGCAAATATTATGTCTGCGGAACTCCCTGAATCCACTAAGATTCTGCTTACTCCCCAACCCGCAACATTTGTTGTTATGACCAAGGCGTCTGTGTGAGGGTAGCTTTCCAATCTTAGATCTTCCTCGGTGAAGGTTATTGGGGTTCTGGACCAATCAGTGCATCTCACTGGCCCTTGAACTGCAACGTTGTTGACGAGCCGGAGGTGATCCTTCTTCTGTTTCTTTGTCTGGAACTCCATTGAGGACCCCCCAGCTATTGGTAAGATCATTCCAATCGTGGGCAGGGGTGTATGAGGGCCGATCTGATTATCAGGGTGGGGTTCGGTTTTTGGTGGTAGTGGGGCTTGGAGTAGCTGCAGCTGGTTTGGGGGAGGAGGTAGTGACTGCTGGTGGGGTTGCGGGGTTTCGATGTACGTGATATGTGGAGGTCGTGGAGGAATATAGTTTGGTGGAAGGTTGTGGTCCGTGGTTTGCTGGGCTGGGCGCCAAGCTGGCAGGAAGCTGGGATAGTAAGCGGAGGCTAGCGCGCTGGGCTGAAGTGGAGCTGGGTGCTGCTGGTTTGAACCTCCGACATATGAATGGTAGAAGGTTTGAGGGAATGTGTGATTTACTTCCCGAGGTTGAGCAACTGGTATCGGAGGTTGCGGAGCTGACCTGCTCTTGATCCTCTCTTGAGTTTCTTTTGCATCTGGGCAATCTCTGGTGGAGTGACCCTTCTCCTCTCCATGGAAGAAACAATACTGTTTCCGTGGTCGCTGACTTTGATTTTTTCGCCACCCCGCATTTCGACCCCCTCTTCCGGCTTGATTGGGTATGCGTTCCGAGCTTCGCGCTTCCGCTGGTGGGCGGTTATTTTCCGGCCTGTCAATTTTCGGTTGCTCGATATTCATCATCTGTCCACCAGCCTCTCGCTGTGGCCGGCGTTCATCCTGTCTGAGGTTCTTCTTTTGCGAGTTTCTATCATTGCTCTGCCGCTTCTGAGAGTTTTGGTCTTCCAACCTTTTGCGGTAGTCGTTGTCCGACCTGCAATACTTCTCAAACTCGTGGTACAGCTCGTGCATGGAAGCTGGCTTTTCTCTGGCCAAATGAGCCGCGAAGGGCCCTATGCGAAGACCCTTGATGGCCGCTTCAATGGCAACCTCCTCCGGCACGCCGGGTGCTCTTGCCTTAGTCTGTACGAACCTTTGGAAGTACTCCCGCAGTGCCTCTCCCTGACTCTGGCGACACTGGAACAAGTCCGTGGAGGTTAGTGATTCAACTGCGAATCCTTGGAAATTCGCCAAAATCTTGTCTCGAAGGTTCTCCCATGAATAGATTGACCCGGGTCTCAGCATTGAGTACCATGCCAAGGCATCTCCCTCGGCTGCTATCACGAAGGATTTTGCCATCACAGTCTCGTTCCCTCCAGCTGAGGCCACGGCTGCCTCGAAACTCATCAGGAACTGGCGCGGGTCGGCCTTTCCGCTGAATTTAGGGAGCGTGATAGGTTTGTAGGTTGTTGGCCAAGGCGAGGTCTGCAATCCTTCGGACAAAGGGGAGCGAAGGTCCAGCGCGCCCCGCAGCATGCCACCGTAGTTTGCCGGTTGCACATCTAATGTTGGGCCGGCGCTGGTCAGAACAGCGGGCTGGATTGTCGGCTGAGGTGGAGGTTGCATGCTAAGGATTTCTGCCTGCAGGAGTGAAAGCTGCTGCCTGATCTCGGCCGCTTGCGTCGCGGCTACCGCTGCCTCTTGGCTGGCGGCGTAGGCGGCAGCGATCCGGTCTCGCTCTTGCTGAAGGTTCTGCAATTGTGTTTGCAGCTGCTGGAGCTCTTGCATGGCCGAGGGTTGCGCCGAGCCTGCGGCGGGAGGAGGTTCCTGGCGTGTTTCCGGCTGCTCGTTCTCTGGCTGCTCGCCCTCAGAACCTTCTCCCTCCACGGTCGCGTACGTGCTCCGCACGGCCCTCCTCGGCCTTCCTCTCCTGGAGGGCTCTCCCCGAGGTCTTGTGGTGCTTGTTCTCTTTCCAGCCATCGCAGGTTATAGTTCGAGCCCCACGGTGGGCGCCAATGTTGGGAAGAGGCTCTCTGCACTCCCCAGCAGTACGATGAATAGAGAACCTTCTCACTCGGTGCCGTGAGAGGTCTGAGCTCCGACGAGCAGCGGGCTCAACAGTAGATGAACACAATGAATGCTCTCTCTCTTATTAATGGTGGTATCACGCCCCTTATATAGGGCCTGGAAACCGACCTAATGACATTTACATAAATGCTCCGTGACGGTGGGGGAATATTCCAGCATATTCTTTCATCGCAGTCTACTGACCCTAATACACCCGCGTAATTTCACATTGCAAACCCTTCGTTCATCCTTTGACTGGGGCCTCAGCAGGTCGGAGGCTTGGATCCTCCGCCCAGTTGCGGATCCTCCGACGCTTTGGTGTCGGAGGTTCCGCAGCCCGGCTGGTCGGAGGTTGCTCGACCCGGCCATCCCGGGAGTTCCTCCTTAGCCTGGTCCAGTCGGAGGTTCCTTGGCCTGGCTGCGTTCTCCCGCCATCCTCGGACCCGGGAGGGTCGGAGGTTCCAACCTTTCCTTGCTCGTGGACCTCCGCCGGTGTCTCAGTCCCTGCACACACTTCGCACGACCAGACGAGTCGTCAACATTAGCATTTCCCGTCGAAGGATATCCTCCGACGTTTCAGGCGTCGGAGGTTCCTCAGGTGAAGGATAACCTCCGACGCTACCAGGGGGAAGGATGCAGCTTTTCCCCAACATATATATATATATATATATATATATATATATATATAGGACGCGTTTCTTTTACACGCGCGTGTAGTTACTCTCATCTATGTATCTCTAGATTTAAGGTGTATATGACCGGACGAAATGTATATAGACAAAGTATATGATCATACTAGACCATCTAGAGTGATATGTATGTTAAGTATATATACATACATAGAGTATATGGTTATACTTATTGTATATAATATAGTAGTGGTATTTTAGTAATATATTTAAAATATAATTTTTTAAAAAAAAATTTCGCGTGGTAAGATCTAGAGTATCTTAATATGAGTATATAAACATACTCAAACTGATAAACAAGTATGAATACATACAGAATGTAGTTTATTGAAGATGAGAGTAACTACACGTACGTGTACAAAGGAATTTCCCTAGTTTATTGAAGATGAGAGTAACTACACGTACGTGTACAAAGGAATTTCCATATATATATATATATATATATATATATATGTTAAGCTGAATTATTATATATATATAGATGGGTTAATTATAACATATATATATGCTCAGGAATTGGAGGCGCGGATGGCCGTGACTGACAAGAAGATAGAACAATTACTCAGTGTAGATGTCGGATCGAATGAGGAAAATGAGCAACTGAGGGCGCGGTTGGCCGAGGCTAACAACAAGTTAGAAGGGCTCCTGGTAGATATCCGGTCTGAGGTCGCCCAAGACACCGCCAAGCTCAGAGCGGAATTGAAGTCGGAATTGGATTCGCGTATTGATGAAGCCCACGCCAATCTGAGAGCACAAGCGGAGAGCATCCAACAGTCGTGTTGGCAGGACGCAGCGGCTGTGGTCCAAGCCCAGTTCCTGTCCATCAAGGAGCAGATGAAGAAGATGGCTGACCAACACAACGCTACTCCTGCAGACCTGTTGAGATTCATGGAGCACAACGGTGCCAAGCTCTGGGAGGCGATTCGTTCCACACCTCCTGATCCGGCCGGCGGCCACAACCACAATTAATTAAGATGGAAGACTAGCTAGAACAACCATATTGAACCATCACATTTTATTTGCTTCATTCCCTGTCAGTCACAATGCAAGCTAGCAGGTAATATATAGCGACCTATACATAGCTTAATCTTATTGGGTACGTACACCTGCATGTGCGTGCCTGCCTGCGTGCAATCCATATAGTGATGCGCATGTGCGCACCAGAAAATTTGGTTTGGAATCAATTCTTAGATCATCAAGAATGGTTGTGTACTTATTTAAGTTCTTTAATTTCAGCTGCATGATCTTATAAGGGACACCTGGTCACCTGGATGTCCGATCCAGGAGCTAGCGTCCAGTTGACCATGCGCCCACCCGCACGGTTACGTGCTTCAAGTTCTCTGTTCTTTCCCCCACGCATGCCTCGATCTGTGCTCGTTTCCCACACTTGGCCCGTGCGCCCCTAGCTCGCCTCCGCCACCCATCCCACAACCCCTGACCGTAGCACCCCATCCGCTGGTCCCCAACACCTTCGTCCCCCATCCGCTGGCCCCCAACGCCTTCGTCCCCTTGCCCCTTAGCGAGCCTGCAACATGAGATTGAAGCGGCTAAAATATTTAGAAAGTATTATTGCAACATTTGAGTGGAATCATATGAAACATGCATCCAGATCATAACGATTACAACATACATTTAGAAATAGGTGCAACATTTTGAAACAATATTTGCTTGCAACATGCCTTTGAAAACGCTTACAACATATGCAATATGTGCAACATCCCTAAATCTACTTTTTTTGCAACATCTATATGATTCAACTGCAACAACTGAAAGATACAATTACAACATAGGAGTGGGGAGAGAGAGCCTGCACAGGAAGCACCAGAACCGCCAGATCTGAGGGCATTGGGAGCTCCCTATAGGGAAAGACACCGATGTCGGGGAGGGGTGTCTTCGGGGTGGGGGTAAGAGGAAGCCAAGGTGGGAGAAGAAGCCGCCGAGGTGGGAGAGGAGGACACCGGTGTCGAAGAAGGAGATGTCGGTGTGAGGGGAGGAGGACACCGCGGTGGGGGAGGACACTAGAGTGTGGGGGAAGGAGGACGCCACAATGGGCGAGGAGGACACCAGGGTGAGGACGCCGCCACCAGGGCAAGAGGAGCGCAAGTCACCGGGGCGAGGACGGAGGAGTGGAGGAGGATGCGTGTGTGTGAGAGAGAGAGAGAGCAGATAAGTGTGGATGAGTGGGGAGGAAGGATGATTGTAATTAAAGGAGGAACTGTACCACGGGTAGGACTTATAGACGCTAGCCGCACAACGTGGGTTCATTACCGATCTTATAGCTCTTATAAACAGTCATCCATCCTTGCTAGCTGGCATTGGTGGAGCAAGGGCTGGTGCTGTTCGAGGTGGCAACACCTCATCACTTAACTTAGTGGTGTTTAGTTCCTCTTTTTTTCTAAAAAAATTATGTTTCCATCCATTATTTTACAAAATAGAACTAAACACCATGCAAATTTTTTGGCAAAAAGATGATTATTCTCTATTTTGGATTTTGGCCTCAAGAGGCTAAAAAAATCTAAAAAGAGCCTCAAAAGACTCTCAGGGCAATAAATTCTGCAGTTTGGATGGAACTAAATATGACCCTGAAAATTTTAGCATTTTGCATTCCACCATTCCAAAATAGTTGACATTTTGTATTTTGTATTTTTTAAAACTAAACACCCCCTTATTATAGTTAACTGATGAAGAACCGTTAAGTTTGTCCTCACGCATTGCTTATCTCGTATACAACTCAAAGGTTCATGGTCTGCGCTTACATGCATGAGTTGGAACAACTTGGGTCAAGGAATAAGTATTGAGAGTTCCGTGTAATGCACGAGGGAGTTTGTTTTTGCCAGAGTTTGATTCGATTCAATGCAATGCATATACAGGCAATATTATGGTGATGGTGCTGGTAGTCCGATCCTGTCCTGCTGTGTCCATATCCTTCGCTCGGAGGCGTATGTACGGGTTCGAGGAGGATGCCATGACCCTCTTCAGCGCCGGCGCCGGCGCCGGGGCCGGCCGCTCCATGTACCACCATGACATTACAGCAGGCGAGCAGGCCGACGACGACGTCCTCAATCTCTACGGCAACGGGACAGCTGACATCTATCATGAACATCAACAGGTTTATAACTTGATTTGCTTTTTGGTCTTTGATTTTGTCTAGATCTCGATCCAGAGCTACATAATATATATGCTCTATTTGGGAATTCATCAATTTAATGATCACAGGCAAGAAGCAGCAGCCGCCGCCGCAGCCATGTCGACGTTGCAACAGACGGTGACGAAATCGAACAGGCGGTGGCGCTGAGACGGCGGCGGCGGCAGCAGCAGGGTGTCTCGGACGACGACGCGGCAACGGATGCGGTGCTCGTAGCTCGGGACAACCAAGAGGTGGGCCGGCAGAACGCCGAGGCAGCTGAACGGAGCGCGGAGGCCGCTCGGGAGCACGCAGAGGTGGCAATGGCGGCTGCGGAGGTCGCCGTCCGGCGCCGGCATGACGCGGCTCAACGGGATAATTATAACGACGACGCAGCGGCAGCGGCAGCAGCTGAGGCCGGCGCCGGTGGGGCGCACGCAGAGATAGGTCATCTCGTGGCGGAGGTTGCCCGCCTGAGAGCGGAGGTGGCTTGGAGCAGCGACGTGGCCGCGGCTGGGGTCATCATGTCGTTTGCTGCCGCGCTCTTCGTTCCCTTCCTCATGGCCGCCTTGCTCTACTACATCTTGCCCTAACGTAATTGTGATTATATTATTCCATTCAATTCTCAACTGCTGCACATGCATCCACCTCTCCCTTCCGTATTTAATTTGTACGTACTACTGCAGTCCAGTTGCAGAAGCAGAAACGCATCTATTTTTGAAGCCAGCAGAAGCATATCAAGAGGTACTGTATTTGACCACCCACCCATAGGCAAATTTAAAAACCACTGTAACATATGCAACATCTAAATAAAACACTTGCAATACTAGACATATGAAATACTTGAAGCACTTAAAACATTCATGTATATGCAACATCTAAATTTACTTCTACAACATTCGGATGAAAACACTTGAAACATAGATATGAAACACTTGAAACATATATACACTTCAATCGTAGCCACTGCAACATGTGTACCAAACACTTGCAATATATATATACCTCTAATTAAAACACTTGAAACATGCACCTAGATAGTTTCAGTATATAATTAATGGGGCGCTGAGACACAGGTACACGTAAGCTATCTGGCACCTGCATCTATCGTACTACGTACAGTAACACGGCTTGGTCCTACAGCAGCTGTACTCTTTCGAAGAAGGGAAAGGCCTGCCACGCTGCACTGCTGGCTACACCTACTACTAGCAGAAAGTATAAAGTAAATTGTTCGCTGATTTGTTAGTGCGTTGTCATCAACTCATCAAGAGGACCAAGAAGCAGCAAGCGCATGCATGCAGATGCAATGGGCAATGGCCATACTACATGGCACCCAGACGTGACAAAGGTGCATGCGCGACGGGTGTGTTTGTGATCTCGCAGAGAATGGTAGTCGTGACCTGACCTCTTGCAGACTGAAGTGCGGCCGGCGTTCGACACCTTGCTTGTTACTTGTACTTGGATATTATATTGTTCGTTTGTCTGAAAAGTCATGATTAAAAATACTGTCTGCTCTGTCCGCGTACACTATCACATGCATGCATGCTCTCTAGCTAGCTGTAGCCACTGGATTGAGGCCTTGTTTTCAGTTAGAGTTCAAAAAAATTTTAGGTGTCATATCAGATATTTCGTAGGATATCAGAAGAGTTATTTAAATATTAATAAAAAACTAATTATATAATTTGCTTATAAACTATTAAACAAATTTATTAAACCTAATTAATTTATCATTAGCATATGTAGCTTACTGTAATACTTAAGACTAATTATGGACTATGTAGACTTAAAAGATTTGTCTCATGCTTTCTAAACTAAATTGTATAATCATGTGTGCAAAGATTCGACGTTGAAAATATTTTGAGTTGGGAACAAACAGGCCTGAGATGAAAACGACCGGACCGGAGCGCTAGCCTCTGCCTCCCTTTTCATCTCTGGCCTTGTTTAGTTGCCAAAAATTTTCAAGATTCCCCATCACATCGAATCTTACGGTGAATGTATGGAGTATTAAATATACATGAAAACAAAAACTATTTGCACAGTTTATCTGTAAACCGCGAGATGAATCTTTTGAGCCTAGTTACTCTATAATTGGACAATGTTTATCAAATAAAAACGAAAATGCTACAGTGCCTTTTTCATAAGTTTTTGCGAACTGAACAAGGCCTCTGTCAGCTGTCTAGTTCGAGATGGGAATAATAATGAGTTATATAATATATTGCTGGACTTGGAACGGACGGACGATGCATGCATGGCCCTGCTAATTAATCCGTGGACAGCTTGCATTGCCCATTGCATTTAGTATTGCACATTCTCGTATATATCGTCTCAGTTACCTACTTAGGTCTTGTTTAGTTTCGAAAATTTTTTGGTTTTCGGAACTGTAGCACTTTCGTTTTTTATTTGACAAACATTATCTAATTATAAAGTAACTAGGCTTAAAAGATTCATCTCGTAATTTACAGGTAAACTTTGTAATTAGTTTTTTTATTTTTGTTTATATTTAGTGCTCCATGCATGTGCCGCAAGATTCGATGTAATGGAGAATCTTGAAAACTTTTTGATTTTTGGGCTGTTAGATAGTACGAGATGAATGGAATGATGCATGTGGCGTGGTGGCACAGGCATCTGCCATGCCCTCTCGTCTCTCGTGTGGCACTGTGACTGTGACTGGACAACATGCATGCGAGCTCATGCTCATCCCGGCCGGGGCAGGCAGGCCCTTGTTCCTTGCACCTTTCTATGCTAAGCTCACCTTTAATTTGCCCCGACGTCGTGTCCAGCACAGCAGTCTGCTCGATCCGTCTTAGCTAGCTTTCAAACTAGGGCCTTGTTTAGTTCCCAAAAATTTTGCAAAACTTTTCAGATTTCCTATCACATTAAATCTTTAGACATATGCATGGAGTATTAAATATAGATGAAAATAAAAACTAATTACACAGTTTGGTCGGAATTAACGAGAAGAATCTTTTAAACCTAGTTAATCTATAATTAGACAATATTTGTCAAATACAAACGAAAGTGCTACTATTCACATTTTTTAAAAATTTTTAGAAGTAAACAAGGTCTAGCTACTGCATGCTGCACATGCGTCGTGCCTGCCTACAACGTACTACTAGTCTACTAGTACAACCTACCTGCTAGCAGCAGGTATGCGTACGTATACATACGTGGTAGACGGTGATCATATATGGACTTAGGCTTAGTTTCTCCCATAACCCAAAAACTTTTCAAAATTTGTCATCACATCAAATCTTTAAACGTATGTATAAAACACTAAATATAAACGAAAACAAAAACTAATTACACAATTTGCCTAAATCACGAGACAAATCTTTTGAGCTTAATTAGTCAATGATTAGACACTAATTACTAATTAAATACAAATGAAAGTGCTACAGTAACAAAATCCAAAAAAATTTCACATTTAAACAAGCCCTTACTAGCTAGCTGCCAGTTACCTCGCTGTTGTTTGTGTTGTCGTGGCCTCGGCCACCTCACTAGACATTGCTGTTGGTCCAAGGCGGCATCGGCTAGCATGGGCCAGCCTCGCCCCTCACGCACTGACAACCCACCGCCCTCCCCGCACGCACCCCTCAGCGGCTCATCGACCGCAGATGGGTCCGCGATGGGGGTTGTGGAGGGCGCCAACAGCATTAGTCCTCGCCAGAGACGACGGAGGCGCCGCGGTGGCAAGCCGGTTATGGACACCACCATGGACGAATCTGCCGACTTCACCGAAGCCACTGCTTCAATTATCGCGTGCTACTTCCTCAAGCCTGACCCATTGGTGAAGGCAATGTTGTGTGAGTGTGCAGATCTCTCTGCTCGGCTCGTCTTGGTCGACCCGATGATGGACAAGCTCGACCCCCTGCTTGCCGCGACCCGACTAGCGACCGCACGGGCTCCAGACTGCCTGTATCTGAAGGGTCAAGTGTTGTTGTGGGATTCTACATTGACAACCCCTCTGGGCACAGCGGAGTCACCCCTGTCGTCGCATGTACATGGCGCACCTATATGATGACGGGTGTTGTGGCACCGACGACGGATGACTTGCCTTCTCCTAGGGAGGCCATGGCGCGGCCGGCCAGGTTCACCACGGAGGTCATGGTGGTGAGGCAGCCACCCCTCATCAGCTCTCCTCCCAAGCGGAAGTTGCCGCCCAAGCGAACCTTGCCCCTTAGGAGCAGGCGAATTGCCGCTCGGCAGATGGATTACATCCCGACGTCCAAGCGCGGTGGAGTGCTACTCATGAAGAAGATGTGATTCTTGGAACCTTCAGCGTCACCATCCTCTGCGGCCAAGCATTCGTACAACTCCTACTTTAAGGGTGACTTTTCGGTTACAGACGTTGAGGCAGCTATTCCCAGCTTGCAGGGGATGTCCGATGACCGAGCTCTCCGGCCTTTGACCATGATCCCAGGGTTGTTATATTCAAAATGTAGCTCCTTCGTGGTTTCGATCGGGTTGGTAATGGTTACTCTTGTATTTTGTTAAAACTTTTAGTTTCTTAATATAATGATACGCAACGCTCTTAGAAAAAACTTACTATCTAGCTTTTGGCAGTACAAGCATGCATGGTCGTCATGCAATGCTCTCAAGCTACGACTAGTCTCAACCTGCAGAGCTGCTAGCTACTACCCTACCTACTACGCACCCGGCCGGCCTTTAAATTTCGAAGGAACTGAGCGAGGCTAGCTCTTACTATACATGCATATATCCTAGCCATCGACTAGAATCCTCCCACTGCACGCGCCTCTCTCCTCCTCACAAATCACCTCCATCTTCAGAAACAATAATACCGACCCTGTCCCTGCCGGATGGAGATGAAGGAGCAGGGGCGCACCGGCGACGGTGAGGAGGACGTCAACGACTTGGCTGTGGCCGTGGAGGAGCAAGAGCAGGTACACGGTGTGTGTGTGTGGTGTTATTGTACGTAGCTGATGGATCGGGAGGATATATAATGGATCTCAACTCAGCTGATACTAATATGGAGCTAGCGTGCGCGCGTATATGTGTGTAGACGATCGTCGCGCGAATATGGAGCTACTGTTCCAACTGATGAAGAAGAAGAAGAAGAAGAAGAGGAGCAGCAAGGAGACAACGACGACGACGACAGGCAGGCCGCGGCGGCATGGCGTGAAGCCACCAAAGCGGCCTTGAAAGCCACGGCGGTGGCCTTGAGAGCCGCGGCGGCGGCTTGGGAGAGGAGCAGCAACGCGGCCGAGGCTCGATCGCGCTCGCAGCAACCATGCGGCGGCGGCGGAGGATCTGGAGGAGTTGGCCAAGGTGGTTGAGCATGTGGCGGATATCTTCTGCTACTGCAGCTACGGCTGCTTACTGTTCGCCTTCGTCGTCCTCTGCTGTTTCGTCGTCTTTCTCCTCGTCCAGTACTCATCTCTCCACCACTGAAAGCAGTGTCGCCGTCGCCGTCACTACGTCTTCAAATGAGATACTAGTACCTACAGTAATAACTTGCCTGCTACTGCTAATCTGCTACTAGCTACATGCATGCTACTACGTATGTACTGCTGGGTGCTGCGTTGTTGGATTGGATGCTTTTTAATTAGCCTCATGAATAATCTCACGGAACCCTCGCTCAGCTCATCACTCTGTCACTGTCACTCGTCAGTCGTCGTAGTATATGTGAACAAATTATATACTGATGTATATGGTTATTGGTTCCCCATGCATTATTGTACGTAGTATTAATTAAACTGTGTTACCTAGCTATTAGGCCAGTCTCAATGGAGTTTCATTAGAGTTTCATGCACATTAAATATGCTGATGTGGCGCTATGTTAATGAAGAGAGATGATAATAGTTTCATGAGAGTAGAGAGAGTTTCATCCCCATGAAACTCCTATGCACTGTTTCCAAAATATTGATGCGTTGGAAACTGTATCATGAAACTCCCATTGAGAATGGCCTTAGTTCCATCGGTAATGGAATGCATCGGAAGCCCCGCGCGTGTTATTTGTTCATCACGTATATCCACTTTTCTCCTCTTTTTCTCCCGTGTTATTATTCTTTTATGAAGATTTGCTTAAACTTAAAACTATACATTTAACTCATAGAAAACTCTGATTTGCATTATTTTTGCGACGGAGGAGTAGAAAAGTTTCACAGTCTCTTGTCAAATTTAAGAATCAAACAAAGCAAAGACAAACACACATAAAAAAAGAGAGGCAGAGGCTGCTTTCCGATTTTTTTGTGGAGAAACGAAGCTTGGGCCGGCTCGGAGATGGAGGAGGATCGTAGCCGTGGCCCCGTGCGTGTGACTGCATCTACATGCACATGCACTCGATGAAAGCTTGGTATCTAGTGCATGTATAGTTGGCCATTTGGCCCGTCTGCCGGCGGCCCGGTCCGCGGCCCGTGAATTTGGCCCGGTCCGAATTACGGCCCGGTCCGGTGTCACCGGGCTACGGGCGGCCCGGCCCGGGAGGCGGATCGGGCCATGGGCCGCTGCCTCAGTCCGTCGCCCGGTACCGGCCCGGCCCGGTGAAAAGGCCTGGCCCGGTAGCGGCCCGCGGTGTACTGGTGGTAGTATGACTTATAAGTATGTTCTATGTTGTATGTTGTAAGTGAGAAACTGAAACTAGCCACTGAGTTGGCTTTTGTAAGAAAGACTTGAACCTAAACTATTTGAGAGCTGGCTGTACTCTTTTTTTCTTTCTAAGGTTTCTCACAAGGGTGAGTTTTACCTAGAAAGGTTCTTAATGAGGCAGCATTGCACATAACAGCTCTCCTTTTGATCATCAATATTCATTCTGTGATGATTTATGTGAAATGTGTATTTGAATTTGAAATGTGAACTGTGATCATTGTAGACGGGCTACGGACCGGCCCGAGGCAACGGACTCAACGGGCGGCCCGGTCCGGCAAAATAGTCCGCGGACCGGGCCATGGACCGCGCCCCCAGTCCGTGACCCGTGGTGGCCCGGTCCGGTTGGCCCGGTGGCCCGAGGAGGCCCGGTGTCGGACCGGACCGAACTAGCCCGGTCGGGCCACGGATCGGACCGGACCGGCCCGTTGGCCATATATAAGTGCATGTGCCTCGAGGTGTCGTTCTCCAAGCCCTCGTATATATTCTTTTTTTTGAAAACAACCCTCGTATATATTCTGGGCGAAAGCCTTGCCTTAGATGTCTCTAAGGCCAGCAACGACACCTCCATAGTCTTTTCTATTGATGTCCTCTCTTTTCTAAAGGCGTCGCTGAAGAGTCGGTCTTGTTTCTGTCGTCGGTTCCTTGAGGAGTCCCTCACTGTGCTTGTTGTGCCCCATTTCAACTCGCATTGATCTGTCCTATATATGGCTCTTAACCTTGCCCGGTTTGTTGTCATTGGATTTCATAGCGGATGCTTTGCTGCTATTGTTTCTTCCGCGACGGATGCTTTGTTGTTGTTTGGTTCGTTAGCAGACGCTTTGTCACTGTGTCGTCGACCTCCTCTCTAGCAAAGGCTTTGCTGCCGAGAGTGACCTGGCTCTTAAAAAAACTCTCGTTCTTATGGTGACGGATGCAGTACAAGTTCTACTGTATTCTCTCAAACAAGCAAAGTAAGAAAAAAGAGGTTCGACGGTGAAATTCGACAATCCAAAGCCCAATGGACCCAAAAGACCCACAACAGGTAGGTGCATTGGTTGTGCAAATAGGCCCATCGTGTTTCAGTTTCTTCCCTGCCCCCCGTGTCCTGTCCTGTTCCTTATTTCCTTTTTTTACGGTAATGCTACTTACTTGATGTCCGGACACATCAAACCGTAGGCCCATATCCCACTAACCAGCCCACCACTCACCTCCCTCATGAAATCTAATCTATTATAGGCTGTAAGCCAGCTAAATGCTGAGGTGGAGAAGAGAGAAGAGGAGAGAGAGTAAAAGCGGGCTGTAAGCTTACAGCCGGCTCAGACACAAAAACCAAGAAAGTCTGTGAGACAGACAAGTAGGCCATGTATTAATAGTGATGAGCTAACCATTATATGAGTGGGCTGAAAAAAAGCTGTAAATAAATCTTACAGCCAGCAGCTGGTTATATTATAATACTTGCTCTTAGCAGCCCACCGCTCACCTCTCTCACCAAGTCTTATCCATTTGGTGTGTCTTGTCCATGCGGAACTCCTGCCCAATATCTTCTTCTTCTCTTCCTCAAGAGCAGCTTGTTCCGTGTGGCGCCGCATACCCCATCCTGCGTAGCGCTGCGCCCCATCTTGTGCTGCCCAGTCCATACCTAGAGTTGACCGGTGCCTCTCCTAGGGCCGTCGCCACCTTGGCCCCGCATGCCTTGACCCAAGCCATCTCTCTCTTTGGCTCATTATTCAGGAAGTAGCTCTTTCAGCTAGCCTGCCTCGGTCAGTCGGTCATCATTTTCATGTATCTCCAAAGATGAATCAATATTAGATGCTTGAAATCTACAAAAATAATAATGGGAAAAATGTGAGTTCAAAACTCAAAATTTTGTAATGCACAAGGGGCGAAAAGGACCAACCACACATATAGATGTACTCCCTCCATACCCAAAAAGCAAATCGTTTAAGGCAATGACACGATCTCTAAAGCCTAACTTTAACTCCTTATTTTTATAAAAATATTTATCAAAAAGTGGTATATGTATATTTTTATGAAAGTATTTTTCAAGACAAATATATTAATATGATTTTTTAAATTTTCAAATTCAATAACTTAAAAGTTATTTATAATTTATGTTCCCAATATTTGACTCAAACCTTATCCAAAACGACTTGTTTTATGGGTATGGAGGAAGTATTGTTGGTTCAATCAAAATTGTCTTGGAAGTCAATAAAAAACGAATTGATCATAGATCATCTGGTTGAGTTTCTTGAGTGCTGCATGGTTGGATGATCTACTTAGTAATCTCACTCACTTTGGCTTATTCTGTTAGTCGGTTGTATTATGAACAAAATATATGCTCCCCCATGCATATATCAATTCATTGTGTAATTACGTTATGAACACATTTACACACTTATTCACACTACTAGCTACTATCACTTCAGTAATGCTGTCTCCGCAAATGGAATGGAAGCCACGTGTTTGATTAATCTCGATCATGTGTGTTTCGACATCCAGTTTTCTCCTTTTTCTTTTCACGTGTTTGAATATTAAACGTAGGTTTTTAAAGATTTGGTTAAACTTAAAACTTTTGGCTCCTAGAAAACTCTGTGTTATTTTTGGCGATGGATGCAATACAGTTTGGCAGTCTTGTCGAACAAACAAAGCAAAGGCGTTGTTTAGTATTTTACAAAAATTTTCACATTTCTCGTCACATCGAATCTTGCGGCACATGCATTAAGCACTAAATACAGATAAAAAAAAACTAATTACATAGTTATCTATAATTTGCGAGACGAATCTTTTGAGCCTAGTTAGTTCATAATTGAATAATATTTGTTAAATACAAACAAAAGTTCTACTATTTCTATTTTACAAATTTTTTAGAAGTAAACAAGGCAAAAAAAAAAGGAAAAGGTTGGACCGGTGAAATTTGACAATTCAAGGACGAAAGGCTCAGTGGGCCCGAAAGACTCACGGAAGTGAGGCCCATCAGTTCTGGGAGTAGGCCCATGGCGTCTCGGTTTCGGGCACCTTCTCGCCTTCCCCGCCGGTGTGGTGTCCGTGTCCCCCCCGATTCCCAAACCCCGACGCGCCCTCGCGGTTCGCCAAACCATCCCAAAAGAAGAAAAAAAAAGATCTCGCCGTCATGCCGTCGCGCTACGTGATCGAGGAGGATCGCTACGACATCGACGCGTACAACGACCGGGTGTACGAAGAGATGGCCATGCGGGCAAGATTCCAGTCGGCCAGACCGGTGGTGGCCATCCGGGGAGGACCGGTGGCGGAGGAGGACGGAGGGGATGGCGGCGCCGAAGGATCCAGCGCCGACGAGGAAGAGGAAGAGGATGAAGAAGAGGAAGAGGATGAAGAAGACGAAGAGGAGGAGGAGGAGGAGGAGGAGGAGCGGGAGGGGGTACAGTTGGTCGCGGGCGATTGCGAGCCACCCCCACGAGCTAGGGTTTCCGGGGTGTCGGCGGCTGCCGGCGCCGGCGCAGCGGTGGAGAGGGCCAACACGTCCACCTGCCCCGTCTGTATGGACCTGTGGACCTCTCAAGGACCACATCGCATCAGGTGGGTGATCAATGCACCTTTCGCTCTGTTGTTGTTTCTTGTTTGTGGAGATATCTCTCGGGACTGACTTCTGATGTGAGTAAAATTCAGATGAATGGCAAGCCGTAGCTCATTAAGATTGATCCTCGGAACATGGATAGAAACGGCTAGGCCTTCTGTGGTTTTTCATTGTTCAATTTCTACTAGCAAGACAACTGAATGTTCACAGAGAATGTAGTGTTGCATTTAAAAATTTCTCTTATTGCTCATATACTCCATCCATTCCAAAATGATACTCGTTTTCAGCTTTTTCCTAATCCTAAGTCAAACTTGTCTAAATTTGACTAAGTTTGTAATATATATAGACATTTACAATATCAAGTAAATGTATTATCAACATTCATTTCATGGTGTATCTGATGAATCCAGTTTGATACTGTAGATGTTTGTGCGTTTTCCTATAAACATGGTCAAATCTAGAGAATTTTGAGTTAGGACAGTCTAAAACGACTTAAAACTTGGAAAGTGGGAGTACTTGCTTCAACTTCAGTTGTTATTTCATATAGGACAATCTAATCCTGTCTTGAATATATGCTCAATGGTACCACCTGAAACGCCTAACTTTGTGACATTCTCTGCAGTTGCATCCCATGTGGGCATGTCTATGGGAGATCTTGCCTAGAGAAGTGGTTAACCCAGCATGGGAACCGAAGTGCGAAGGTGTGTTTGCCAGAGGACTAATCTAATTACTTTGGTCATGGTTTTGTGTCCGAGAGAGATCATTCTCCATGATTTGAAGTTTCCCCTTTCTTCTAATATTTCAGTGCCCTCAGTGTGCCAAAAGGTTTAAACATAAGGACATCATCAATCTCTATGCACAAGAGGTTGCCATTCCTAATAGTGAAATTGAGAAGGTTAGATTGGTTATTTTACCTTTTTTGTCGGCAAACCTTATTGGTTGTGAGCTAAAGCTGGTTTCAACTCTGCAGAAAATCTCATATTTAAGAGAGGAAATTAGTTCTCTGAAAAGGAAGGTAATTAATCTCATTGATGCATCTATGTGGTCCTTTAGCTTCTAGCTGTACACTCCTCAGCAACAGAAGTGTACCAAAAATAAATATTTTGTGTGCTTCTAGTATTTATATATTTTTTAACCTGTGTGTTTTCTTGCCTAAAGGTTGTGCGCCATGATAAAATGTTTGAGGAGATGACCAAGGTTTGTCTAGCCACCTTTGGCTGCTTGTTTCTCTGTTCACATTACAAGATGCTGGTTGTCACTTCAACTAGAACTTCGTGCTGTCATTTAACTGTGGCACTGCCTTGCTCTTGCAGAGGCAGAATGATATGGAGCAGGGAATAAATTATGGTGTTAGCTCAAAGAGACAGGTAATGGCAGTTAAGTTTTCAGTGATTAATCATTGTAAGGTATTTTCCTTAAATATTCTTTTGCTCCTCTATACAGAAGGTGGCTCAGCACCCATATGAAGCTGCAAATCTGGAGCCATCTATCCCAGCCACAATAAGTTTTAGCTTACAGGTAACTATTCATAAAACACCAGCTTTAGATTTTCTTTCAATATTTTAGTTGCTTCATAATAGCATATGTGTTATTTTTGTGCCCATTTGCCCACGTTTACTCAGCATATAGGAATTTAATTTCTTTCCCATCACATTTCCAATGGAATATTTCGCTCTGACATTGTCATATCTCATACTCGTATTTGACTATTTATGAAGTTTGACTTCATGGCTTTATTAGAGAGTAATTATGTGTACCTTGATGCAACTATGGCAAATTGGTAAATAAAGTTAAGTAGGAGATTTCATGGGTTTATAGAGCCAGGGCATCTGGGATTATTCGTTTGTTTGAACCCCCACCGGCCCACCCCCATCCGCACCCAACCTACCCAGAAAAAAAAGGAAATATAATTGTTTGATTCCATTGCAGTAAATATTTCCTCTTTTCATCCCAAATTTAATTGATGACATTGTTTCAAATGTCAAAAATGTTTTTGCAGAATGAATTACCTGTGGATGGAGCTCGAGTCATCAGCATAGATGCATGTAACAAAAAAATACTTGTTTCTGGAAGGGCAACTGCTATAGGTGCTGAGTATGTTCTTACCAAGGTATACAATTTAAAGTTTCTGCAGTACCAGATGAACTGTCGTGCTTATTGCTGTCACCTTTAGATTTACATTATTCACTGTATTGTTTTTTTATTTCCAATAGATTAACATGTCCAACCATGAAGTACGCAAAATCCATCTTCCTCCCGATACCAAAGCTGTTAGGGATATGTGTATCCTGCCAGGTGGCTCTGCTATTTTGACGTCACTAGGAAAGAAGCTATCACTTTTCAGGTTTGTGCTGAGTTTGTGGAAGTACTGTTTTCCCTTAATTGCCTGATACTGTGTTTCACCATAGTTCTTTCTAACACTTCCCAATCATGTATTTTGGAACCAGCATGACAACTGACAGCATTACTCTTAATTGGGATTTGCCGGTAATTATCTGAACTTGCTTCTAAACACTTGGACCTGATGGTATTGTAACATTTTATTGTTCCAAGAAGGCCCTTGTAAAAAATGTTTTGTACAATAAATGAGCAAGCATACCGCCTAAAAAGTTTGACTCATGTGACCTGTAAAATCTACAACAGAATAAGCATATGGTAGTATGTTTGTTGGGACCTTCCCTACCATCTTTGATTTGCTTTAAAATTAAAGATCTACAATAGTTTTTTTCCGGATATTTGACTTTTTCCCACCACTAGATGAAACTTTGAATAGGCAAATTAGGTGACAAGATATACAGATGTTGTATCTAATTTTATGATATCTCTACAATGATACCGTGCAGGCTCCTGGTTGGTCATGTGCAGTAGGTCCATCTGGTTCACATCATATTTATGCTGGATTGCAGGTTAATCCTTCATTATCTCATCTGAAGCTTTATTGATGTGCTTGCTATGTTATATGAATTAGTTTGTTGATCTATGCAGAATGGCATGGTTTTGGTATATGATATCCGTCAAACTGCAAGACCCATGCATTCTATGGTGGGGCTATCTACAAATCCGGTTCATACCCTCCACTCTGTCATTGATAATGGTGGTTCCAGGAAGGTTCTTTCAGCCTCTGCTATAGGTCCTTGTATGTGGGATGCCGATAACAATCAAAGCAGGTATTTGATGCAGTAAAGTTTGACAACACAGTACTATGCATTTCTTAATGATGATTTTTTTTTTTTCTAGAACTGCATTTTTGTTTTTCAGATCCATGAAAATTTGTTGAGATTCTGAGTATAGGTGTTTGTGGTTCTGATGTTTGTTCTGTACTTGTGTGTGTTATCTTTCAGGCCACATTTGCTAACTGAGATGGGGGATCAGCGTGTATGCATTTCTCTTGCATGTGCTGCTCCATCATGTGACCTTATGGTGGCTTCCTTCCGGCCCAAAGTTAATCCGTCAGGAGATGAAGTTGCCGCATCTCAAGTTTATCTATCACAAACGCCTATGCGGTCTGGCTCAGGGAAACCAGGGTACCACGCCCTAATCCGGAGGAGGGATAACACATCCTTCACTGAAGGCATAGCATGCTATGCCAATGTGAGCGAGTCACGCATGTCGAAATCGGCAATCATACCTTACGGAGACAACCAGCAACTCTTTGCATATGGGGACGAGTCACTGCGTGGGGTACGGACATGGCAGCTGCCTTCGTTTCAGACCCATGCTGATCTCTGCACCCATCGGGAGCCCATCCTTGATTTAAGGTATGCTGAAACTGAAAGTCCAGATGGAAGGAAATACCTTGGTTGCTTAAGCGAGGAGAAGCTGCAGGTCTTTAGAGTTAATTAATTAATTAGGTAACCCTTCAGGGAGCATAGCATGATAGCATCTAGCTGGCCTATTTTTGGTTTTTACTTTTGGTAGCTCAGCTAATTGCTAGGTAACATAACATCCATAGGACGTGCTAGTTTGTAGTGCAGAAGAAAGTCTTTTGATGTGTACATACGGGGCAGCTGAGAGGACCGGAAGGCTAGTTTGGCTCGCTGTGAATGTGTGTGGACTCAGCTGTTTAATTATGAAAGATGATGCTATCAGTGTTAAAATTTGTGAGGTTCGATCAAAAGCTGTGATGAAATTCTGTGGCGATGGCAAGTGATTTTAGACGAGGAAATGAAATCATAGCTGAATGCATGGTGCTGCTGGCTTTTTGTGTCACTGACGGGCGTCTCAAACCGTTGAACAAGGAAAGGAGACACACTGACGCGCATTATAGCATGTTGATATAATTACAATGTGGAAAGGAAATGAATTAGTACAAAGCTAGCTTAGCTAGTGCATTGATTGATATGAATATGATGATGAGCGGCGGCCGCTAGAGGGCAGGGACCAGGGGCCTCGATCGTGATTGTTTGCCTTGGTTCCGGTGGTAGCCAGGGGCTGGCTGGACCGACCATGATGAGACGACGACGACGATGCAGAGCCTGCCTCCAGTCCATGGCTGCGAGCTTGCAATGGAAGGTCAGTGGCCCGGCCGAGGGGCAGGGGCAGGGGCAGGGGCAGGAAAATGCATGCATGCTTTCTCAAGCTTTGGCTCCGAGAATTTCCCTTAATTCACCAGAATTCTCCTCCTTCCGTCCCGGCCGGCTGGATCAACTCCTCGCTCCTTGGAACGCTGGCTGGATCTCGTCCAGGATCATCTCTTCACGTCGTTGGATCGATCTGAGGCCAGCTAGGTAGCCAGGATGCGCGCGGGATCTGGAAGCTGATACATAGGCCTTGTTTAGTTCGCACAAATTTTCAAGATTTTCCGTCACATCGAATTTTTGGGCCTTGTTGGCTCGGGCGCTGCATGCATGCCGGGGAAGACAGAGCTTGGACCTCTGCATAAAAGAAGACTATGACCGCGTCAAGCATGTTCCTTTTTAAGCACCAAGCCATTTATTATATATAACCAAACCGACTAGCTATAACCCCTGATACGTACAAAAGTTTTGAAGAAACCACCCCCTTGCTTCTAAACACTAGGGCTACTAACTCCTATATGAGAAATATTACTAAGCATTAAAATCGATGTGTAATGTGAGTGAACAATGTTCCTTTTTAGATAATGGACTTATTTATACATTACATATATATGGATCCAGACTAGTGTGCATCTCTGAATTGAAGATAAATAAGTCACACGCCTCAACCACCAGTGAACAATTTTAGGATGATCCGTACGTACGTACTAGTGTACTACTACGTATACGTAGGGCGGCGCTTCAATCGCACGCCTCCTCCCTTGCCGCTCTCTGCTATATGATCTGCTATGAGCTGCTGCTTCGATCATGCATGCTTCAATTACTACTAGTTACGCACGGCAGGGTGCTTAATAATCTTAATTAATGAATCACTACTCATCATCAGGCTAGCTAGCTAGGTAGCGAGCGAGCATTCTGGGTATAAGGAGCGATCCTTTGTGTAATCCTGGCAGTAGTAGTAGACCATGGACCTCTGCTGCGCCCAGCGCATGGCGTCACGCTGCTGCACGCTGAGCCCAGCGCCGGCGGGGGACGCCGGCACGGGTGGGCACCCGGCGGCGGGCGCGGCGGCCTCGCATCCGGCGGTCCTGAACGTCCGGAAGCCCGCCAGGAAGGGCTGGTAGCGGTAGTCGGCCCTGTAGCGGCCGCCGTCGGTGGCCCAGTCGGAGGCGTCCCAGATGGAGCCGTACGCCCACATCTCCCTGTCCGGGAATAACGTCGTGCTGGCGGCGGCGTAGCGCCTGATGGGGACGTCGTCGACGAGGAAGACGATCTCGTCGGGGTTCCACAGGATGGCGTAGTGGTGGAAGTCGGCGGTCGGGTCGAACCAGAGGTGGAACCGCATCTCCCGCCCCACCAGGTGCGCGCCGTCGCCGGTGCCCCGCACGTACACGTTGGTCTGCAGAGTGTAGGGCTCCCCCGGCACCGTGCCCAGCAGCTCTATGTCGATCTCGTCGTGCTTCCCAGGGTACAGCTCGTTGTTCGACAGCTGCATGCATATATTGTTTATTATTGTTTGCATGCATATATTAATTTTCCATATCACTACTCTCACTACTAGATCTCTGATGATCGACGACGACGTACGTAGAAGGCGGTGTTGACGCCGGCGGTGTAGCCCGGCTGCACCTTGATGGAGACGCCGAAGTAGCCGTTCCGGTACGAGCGCTTCGACTTGAATCCGCTGCCTGTCGATCGATGCGTATACCATCAATCAGAGTTTGTTTGTTTGTTTACAGGTTTCAATTCAGACGACGACGACGACGACGACGACGGTTCAGATTAATTTCATGACTGATCGAGAGGACTCGATCATGGATCGTCATCACAGCCGGTAGCTAGCTAGGATTGACATTGACTGGTGCCAAGCTGCTGCTGGTACTGACCTGAGGTTCGGTCCATCAAGAGCGTGAGCGCCATCTTGTCCTGCGACAGCGTCTGGTGCTGCGGCCCCCACAGGTTGTCGTAGTCCTCGGAGAAGGCCATGGACCTCACCGTGGCGCTCGGGAAGTAGCCCGGCGAAGGCTGAGCCTGCGCCACCGCCACCGCTCGTGGATGGACGAGCACCGCCACCACCACCACCGCCACGGCAATGGCGGGCGGCAGCGGCTGGCGGCGTGCAAGGAGATTCCTCTCAGACATCATCCCGCGATCGAGCAAGAGCTGCTGCTTTAATTTGCACGCAGTAACACACACAGAGAGAGCAATATGCATGCAAAGAGGTCGTTGTGCTGCTTCCTGCTGCATGTGGGGGGGGCCAATATATAGGATAGCTAAGCGGTTGATGATGCGTGGAGGTTATGCATGTAACTAACCAACAGAGGAGACGTACGACAGTCGACAGGGATGATTGCATTGCATTGCTCTCAAATCTACACTACTACGAATACGTACAGTACGTAAAGAGGCCGTCCTGGCGGCAAAAAAAGAAAAAGAAAACAGATGATGTACAGTAATGAAGCACTGTACGTGATCTAACTACCGCAAATACTTCTTTTCTGGAAACCGACGACACAACCACAGGGCTACAAACAATGACACTTTCGACCTATATGCACGTACGTTTTCATATCAATTTAATTAAGGGATCTGCTATTCTGCCTGATTATCCGGCCGGACTCTGCATGCATATATCTTATCTGCATTTCTGCAGTCAGCACTCAGGAATGGTGCCATTCAGAGGCAAAGCACCACCATGCACGCATGCATTTCTCTGATGCCGAAATTGATTTTGCAGGTTTATTTGTAACCAAATCTTGCATGTTTATTTGCAACCATCTTTGTCTGCTGGTGGTTGTTGGTTCATGAGCTTAAATCTTCACTCGATCTGCTTTCGCCTGCTCCTGCTACTAAACGTACATGCCTAGAGCTACTCCGATCCCAGGTCTCGACTTAAACACCCAACTAATTAAGTTAAAGCCGCTAAACCTCTCCTTCAACTTTGCCACATAACAATTAATACACATGCATACATGCATATAGTACTCTACTCCATGCAGATGGTTTATTTCTTGCTTCTCATAATAAAAGAAATAGGTGTTTCAGTACGTACGATCAGCATACAACTTATTATTACAGGATATATATCAGGGTATAGCCTAGAGCCTTACTTAATAATCTGGCTACTTAGGTAAATGATCGATCTGATCCACTAACGGCATGCAAATAATTGAATTCATACGCAACAGTAGTGACTTGTGATGCTGATGAGATGAGCAGCAGATAGCATGCAGTAGTACTTGCAGCATTAGCATGGATATGTATGTGCTTGCAGTGCAGTGCAGTGTGTGCAGAGACTTTCTTGTTCAGTTATTTATAGTTGCGTGCAAGCAACCGTTGCATTCCAATTCCAAGGCCTTGTTTAGTTCCGAAAAGTGAAAAGTTTTCGGTACTGTAGCATTTTCGTTTGTTTGTGACAAATATTATCCAATTATGGACTAACGGATCAAAAGATTCGTCTCGTGATTTACAGCTAAACTATGTAATTAGTTTTTGTTTTCGTCTATATTTAATGTTTTATGCATGTGCTACAAGATTCGATTTGACGAAGAATCTTGAAAACTTTTTTGTTTTCAGGTGAACCAACTCCATGTGGTGCGTGTTGCGTGGATCGTCTCTGAAATTCTGAATTGCATAATCAAAGAATGAACTCAAAAGGACCATGCATGCATGCATGTATAATAATACAAACAGAACAGTGATGATATGAGCCGACCATCGGCTAGTTAGTTAGTTAGTTAGTTAGTTAGGCCTACATCTCCTCAAAAAATACTTTACATCACATGGCATATCTTTGGGAATAATCCAATTCTGCCAATGACTACATATATCAAACACTGCATGTGCAGTACGCAGAAGATTAGTAGTGTACCCCGCCGTCCTAGCTAGAAAACTAAGCTATAGCATGCCCGATTCGTTTAAAGTAATCGGCATCTCTCTTGTCTGATTCGTTAAAAAATAATGCCCGTGTATGTACTCCCGGCCCTCTATAGGAATAAGAAGTCATTTTGAATAAAGTTTTAGTTAAACATTGAGAATATAAATTATTAATAACTTTTAAATTATTGAGTTTGTAAATGTGAAAATTATATGAATAGATTTATTTTGAAAAATACTTTCATAAATATGCATATATCATTTTTTCTAAATATTTTTATAAAAATAAAAAGGTCAAAGTTGTATTTTGGAGACTGTGTCGCTGTCCTAAACGACTTCTAAATCCTATATTATCCCGTTCTTTTGTCTTATCAGTCATACTTTTTCTGTCAGCCAACAATGTTTTTTACTTACAATAAATCAGCAAACAGTATTTTTAGCCACTTTTCAGACCAGCGAACAGGCTCCGCGGGCCCTATGTCAAATCAAGTTACATCTAGATATCTAGCAGTGATACTAGCTGCATGCTGCTACATATCTCCTAGGTAGCTTAGCTAGTACATGTAATGGTTCTCCATCGTCGATCGATCGAATCAATTTGACTGCCAATCGGACTGAAGTGTGTATAGTACAGTAGCATGCTGCCGCGATGAGATGATCTGACGCTTCAACCTGAAGAAGATTCAGCTAGCTAGCTTTCTGCACTTGTCTGAATGCGTTAGCACGTCGTCTTCACCATCACATGCATGCACATGCCGCGCGAGCATTCAAACAAGTTTCTTCTCTCTCTTTTTTTTTGTTTTTTTTGTTTTTGTTTTTATTATATAGAGACTGTGGTATTGAGTTGTCATCGAAAATTGGAATATATATATATGGAAATGAAATCAATCGTACCATTCAATACTCTCTGTTGCTTGTTGGTTGACTGAAAATTAACTCGACGTTGCATAAAGTGTTCAGTCAGTCGGCTATTTTTTTCTTAAAAAAGACCTGAAACAAAGTCCGGCATTAATTAATGAGAATTGAGAATAGGGAGTACTCCGTATGTAGTTTTGCCTGCTAATAGGTCCATCCGATCCTTGCAAAGCTAGAGAGCATATAACTCAAGCGCACGAAGAAGAATATAATATACAACAAAAATCTGATCGTATCTGGTTAATACTCTACAATAATGATATAGCAAAAATAAAGCAATTTTATATATAGGGGTGTTTAGAAGTGCTCCACAAACTTCACTATGGAGTAGCTCTAAAAAACTGAAGTTTGTAGAGCAACTCTTTTAGTGCTCTCACATCTCCACCCTTTTTCTTCAAACATAATACGTGAAGCTGAAACAGTTTAACTAAAAAAGGTGAAATAGAGCTAAAAAAACATAGAGGAAGCAATTCCAAACACACCTATATAAATTGTGCCAATCAATGAAACTAGAGAACATTTTGTCAGAGATGCGGACTGACCAACCGCTAGCCTCCTAGATTTGCATCTCACATAATCCCTCGGATCCTTCCCCCAAAATAATGCAATTACCACTTACTAAATATATACAATTATTTAGTAACATTTATAGTTTTAAATAAGTTTCATTAGATTAGTTATGCAATGAAATATAGTTTTATAGTAAATCTGACTAGAGCATAAATGTTGATACTTTTATAAATTTGGTAAAATTTAGAAAAGTTCAACTTGTCTTAGTACATTTTTATGTTGACACAGGGAGTAATAAATATATATGAGTCCAGACAAACTAGCTAAACTTTATCCTGGATGGATCACTACTACACAAACAATATTCAGCAACCGTCAAAACCGATATTTAGTCGTGGGCTATGGCAAACACTTCCATAAATATAAGTCTCTAAAAATAATTAGGTCTTGTTTAGATGTTGTCGGATTAGCCTCGATCCATATGCGTTAGGGTGGAATTTAGTTCAAGTTCCACTCTGATGTATATAGATTGATGTGAATCTGACTACATCCAAACAAGACTTCAAGGATTTACAGGGGTGACCACCAATTAGCACTAGAAATCAATCTCTACATAAAAAATCAGTCATGGATGTGAGCGCCAAAATGGGATTATATATGGAGAATGATGAAAGTACTATAAATGAATGAATTGTAAAAACATATTCCTCTATAGACTATGCTTTTTCGTGATGTTTTTAATTATTTGCTTCGCGCATGTTTCTCAACAAGAAATTTAGTGCAACAACCGCTGTAGATCGGTATCGGAAGAAGCTGCAAATGGTCACATGCTGACATGCCCTATGTGCAAGAGAAAGCAACCGCCTTCACGTACGGCACCTCCTCCACTAATTAGACCCTGACATCTCTCCTAAAAACAGAGCTCTTTCTGGTGTTCACAACCAGACATCTCATTTGTACGCAAATTCCATAACAATTATCCATATCGTCAATAAATTGAATTTCCATCATCTTATTCATCAGTTTATTAATTAGTTTTATTTTCAGAAACAGGCTTTTAATTCAGTTTTCTCTTTGCTATATTTTCCTTGTTTAATTTGCAAGGGTTGAAGATCCTTTGGAACATAGTAAGTTTACATAAAAATGAAAAAAGTACAATATTGTTGTTGCACATGCATTCCATGCAGATCATCAGCTAGCTAGCTAGCTGATTGATGGGGTGCATGCATGCAACCAACAAGTAACCGACTCTGAATTGCCAAATCAACTAACCCTGTACGACACACACACACACATTCTCCCTTTTTCTTTCGTTCTATCAATAATTTCTAGCCTTTTCTTTCTAGAACAATGAAAGAACGTAATCATGCATCCATGGCTGTGTTTGACCATTGGTTGCCTTTAATTTGTAGCTAGATATACTAGGTTCCTGCAAGCGTACCTAACGCAACAGTGATACATCACGGCTTTAATTTAATTTGATTGATACACATAAGCTAATTTGGCTTATTTGGATGGCTATTTTGAGTTTTTTTAGGTGGGCTGAGTGTAGCTCAGCTGGTTAGGATCTTTATGGTGAAATGCATACACCCGAGTTCTTTCAACTTGATTGGATACTCATAATTTTTAAAATTTATTTTTTGATTGAACGGTGTTATCATTTTAGTTCTAGGTGACATGATCGTCAACGTTGATTTGAAAAAAAAAAATGAACCCTTTTGGAGCACAGAGTAATCTCGTCTTATGTGAAGCATACTTCCTCCTAATGAATTGAATTGCGGAGAAAGGCGACTAGCTAGAGGGGGGTGAATGAGAGCCTCAAATTTTCTTACAAAACTTTCTACTATTATACCAAAATCACCACCAATCACAAGATGCCACAACCGTGATGCCTCGAGCCAACTAGTAGTTGGATGTTTCCTAGGAACACAGCGGGACATCACACACCCAACCAAGAGGCATTTGTATAGAACCAAAGATCCGAAAACAGTGTACCCAACTCCTATGGAGAAGGAGCAAGTTCCTGACTCAAAATATCCAAGCTAATTGACGACGAAAGTACTGAGATAAGTTCCATGGATCAGTAGAAAACCAATGCAAAAGGTGGATCGTGAAACAGATGTCAAAGGGGCAAGAAACGGACGAAATGGCACTACACAGGGGGCGTCAGAAGTAGACCTTGTTTAGTAATAGACTAATTAGGTTTAAAAGATTTATCTTTAAAAATAAATACAAACAATGCAATTAGTTATCTTTTTATCTATATTTAATGCTCAATGCATGTGTCCAAACATTCAATATGATAGAGCGAAAAGTTTTTGGGTGGGAACCCTAGGGTGTAATAGTTCAAGTAATGGGGCATATATCCTTTGGTATGGTGGTTAGCTGATTACAACAGTGAAAACGTCATTTATCACAGTACAACCACCACCAGGTTACAAACTTAGCATTTCCCGGAAATAACAAGAAATAAGGTGGTTAAACTGCACTATTTTCAGCAGAATATGAGCCGTATACTGTTTGAGAAACATGTAGTGACAGTGAAACTTTAAAGTAATCATTGCTGAACAACTTACGACCAGAGTCTGAAAGGTATCACTGAGGTACATTTATAACCAACCGTATCTTGAGAGAACAAGAGCCACAGCCAAGAACAACAGAAGCTGATGCAGAATCAGACGCCTGCAGTTCTACTTCTCCATCTCCACTGACGAAAATTCCCATCTCACTAAGTTGACATGAAGTGATGAAAAAATAATCACCACACCTGCATGGGTACAACAGCTCTACAGTATCAGCGGTGCTCTCAATGATCATATCCCCGACTTTGATTTCAGACGCAATGATCTCAATATTCTGTCTGGATGATTGCAGCTGCTTATCATAGTCTGCTCTAGATGCAGGATGGCGTAGAATTTCCCATGCTTTCTGCACACTACAAAATTCCTGTTGCTCACTGGAAGGCACAGATGACTCGAGAGTTGTCTGTGCTTTATCAGGATGTGTGTTCAGCGCAGCAGACCTGTATGCTGCACGAATTTCATCATATGTAGCATCTTCACTCACAGAAAAAACCTCATACAAGGTTTTCTGAAAGGAAATATTGCTGCCTAGAACCATCGTGGAAGCTGGACCACTGCATGTAGGGGTAAAAACAGTAAGTATAAAATATACCAAACACATCTTGTTTCTTGAATGTAATATACCCAACAGTTCTTTGTGGCGATAACATTTGCGAGTCAATATAAGCAACGCGTGTTATCTTATTTTATTGCAGATTTTTAAATCTAAGGAAAACTCTTTTTGTCAGGTTTGAACCAACAAATGCACCATCTATTTTTGTTTGGGCCATCTCTGCTGAGATCAGTGTTACAAAGAGAAGTTTAGTCCAGGAATAGTAAACAAACTAAATCACCAACACACCTCAAATCTATTAGATACATAGAGAACAGCCAGAATCACCATAATTCCCAAAACCACTTGATATGCAGCCAGCCACCAGAAACACAAGCTTCCATACAAGGGTTCTTTCACAAAATTCAAATACAATAAACAAGAATAATCGAGAGCAAAGGAAAAGGAACAAAGACAACAACAACCTATGAGCTCAGATCACCAGTCTCTTCTACATATACAACAAGAGTGGTGTACAGAAAATGCAACATGAGGTGAATATGCTGAAATATATGGCATACTAACTCCAATAAACAGAGAAGGCAAAACTAACATGCATATTGCATATGTAAGCCTACATAAGAGACAACCTTTGTGTTGATTCTAAATTAGAGTTCAACACATTAGGAAAACAACAATAATGCAACAGAGATTGTTGCGACCACGGCAACCCTAGTGCTTGAAATGCTCAGGCTAGTATAGTAAGAAGCAAATGATTTTTGCATCACTTAGCAAAGAGTGGAGAATAGTTAATATTACTTGTCTAGATCAAACATCTACTCCAAGAAAAAAAAAGAGAAGCAAATGATTTTTCTATATACCAATCTACAAACACTGCCTTGCAACGTGATGACCAAACATCTACTCCAAGATAACAAAAGAGAACAGCAAGACAGGAACACCTTCATGACTTGAGTCATTTATCTTCATTTTGAAAGAACATCAATAAACATTTTATTGCCTGATGAGTTGTGTTCTGAATATTTACAGCACCCTACTATGGGGAGTGTTTATACATCTACAAACGTAATAACAGAAGTAAACCTGATTCTCTAAACTCGAATGATTATGGTTAACCTGAGATACTATGGGATAAAATAAAAATAACCAATGGGCATGCAGCCATATAAGCAAGGTGCTAGTATCAAACAAACAGGAAGAATTTAATCAGTAAAAATACAATATCAGTTTCATTTGAGAAAATTAGCGCTAAATATAGTTTATTCCACAACATGTGGGGGTATAAACCCCTATACCCTTACGACTAGACTTGGGCCAGGAGGCTTGGCCTTTACGAGACAAATACGAGGCTTAATCCAACTGCTTGGAGTTTCGCGCAAGGAAACAAGACGTGGAGATCAAGCAGGATTAGGATTCTAGTCAGTTAGAATAGGAATTGATATCGAACTATCTATGGCAATTGTAACCGACTAGGATTAGTTTCCAGATCTGTAACCCTGCCCTCCGGACTATATAAGGAGGGGCAAGGGACCCCCTAGGACACATTATTTTCCTCAACACAATTCAATACAATCAGATGCAGGACGTAGGTATTACGCCCACACGGCGGCCGAACCTGGATAAAAACCTTGTCTGTGTCTTGCGAGACCATCAAGTTCGTAGCTTGCGCACCGTCTACCGATAAACTACTACCGTGGGTATACCCCGAGGTAGACTGCCGACCAGCTTTCGTCGATAGTGGCGCGCCAGGTAGGGGGTGTGCGTACAGCTTTTCCGGCGAACAAGATAGTCATCGTTCCAGCTTCCGCGGCCGTGCCTGAAGGCCTCACGTTCACTGTCGGCCAGATCACGTGGACGACGCACGACGGCGACCTCACGACCACGACTTCGGAAGAAACCCAGATCCGATCTGGGATGACAGCGGCACCGGCTCCGACCACGCTGACACCGAGCACTCGATCGCCGCTCCCTCGTTACAAGGGAAAGAAGGTCGACAGCTCGGACCTTTTCCGAGCCCTTGATCGCGCCGATCTCAAACTCCTCGAAGCTTCCCGACTAGTAGGTGGGATCTCGCGCCAGTCTGATCAAGCCACGCCAACGGATTTTTTCAACTCCGGCCGGCCAACTCGTGTCGTCACACACGAACGGCTGGGTACGTCTCTGACGATAACTTCCACCCCCTCGGGACGGTCCGTCGAACTCAAGGCTGATCCAGACCAAGTTTCCCCTTACGGGCTAAACAACTCAGCCGTTCACTACTCACGGCACATCCAATCCCTTTTCAACGGGGCAGGTTGGTTGCCAAAACGGAGCAACTCCTATTCCTAGTGGACATTATTCACATATAAAATATTTCCTGTTTTTCCTAATCAGCTTAATCTGTACTAAAATCTTATGATGGACATTAAAAAAATACGATGATACTCTGAATTGCAGCACACGGAAACAATAGGCAGTGCTAGTGGATCTAGGGAATCAGTACTGCATACCTAGTGCAGATGAATTTGACTGACAGGGAGCAAGCTGGGGTTTGATGCAGCAACGCCTCAGGTTGCCTCGTCGGGGGCCAGTGCCGCAGCTCGGTGGACTCTTTTGGGGTCGATGCAGCAGAACCCCAAATCCTGCTTGTAGGGCGCCACTGCAGCAGCTCTTGGCAAGCCTCGGCAATGCCCAGTGGGAGGGCGCTCAGTGGTGGCCGGCCGAGCGCGGGGGCAGGGGACTTTTTCTTCGCAGACGGAAGATTTCAGAGAAGAAGTAGCAATTTGTAGTTCCCGGCCAAGCGCGCATGAGACAACAACCGAGGGGAATTTGGGAGGAGCGCGCGGCGGCGCCGTTGCAGTTGCCGTCGCACGGCGGGGAGATGGATGGTTCAGCGAAGGAACCAAGTTTTTTTTTTTTTTCCACCCAAGGCATTAATAACGGCCTTTTCTCCTGTCCTGGGCCATTAGAAATCCAAGTTTGTTAAAAGGGCTCAGCCCAACCAGAGCATCTTCTTCCCAGTTGCAGGCTTCCAGCTCGCAGCTCATCCCGTTCCCCTCTGGCCGCTCTCGGACTCTCCCCTCCTGTCCTCTTCTCGCTGCGTTTGGTTTGCAGCAGAATCGCAGCGACCGCGTCGTCCCCACGCGGCGCTGCCGCTGCCGCTGCCCAGGCAGGGAGAGAGATCGGAGGGGAGGAGATGGAAACGATGAAGAGCCTTCTGAAGCCGAAGCCGACGCCGCAGCAGCAGCTGCGCGAGTGGCAGCGCCGCCTCCGCAACGAGGGCCGCAACATCGACCGGCAGATCCGAGGCGAGCGAGCCCACTTTCCCATCCTCCGGAGCAAAACTCATCCTCGCCGAGTTTGAACTAACGACGGCGAGGCTGTCGCCCTCGATCTCGATGTGCTGCTGCTGCAGATGTGCAGAGGGAGGAGAAGAAGGTGGAGAAGGCCATCAGGGAGGCCGCCAAGCGCAACGACATGGGATCCGCCAAGGTAAGGTACCCATCTCGGATCAATTGCTTGATTGAATTGAAGCGATCGCCAGAGCGGGCGATCTGTTGGCTTCACTTTCACTGACGGCTTTGTTTGCCTCAACCCTTGCTTCTAGGCGCTGGCCAAGGAGGTGGTGCAGTCGAGGAAGGCCGTCAACCGCCTCTACGAGAACAAGGCCCAGCTCAACTCCATCTCCATGCACCTTGGCGAAATCGTTGGTAACAATTAACTCTCCCGTTCATACTACTCTGTATCTCATAACTCCACTCTTCCCACGATGTTTGGTATCTGCAATGTTCAATGCTATGTAGCTATGAGTTAGAGACGGTAGTATGACTGAATCCACATTCCCTCTATGTTTGGTATTTGCATTGGGCAATGCTATGTAGTTATGACTGAATCCACCATTGTACTTATCCACTGTTTGGTTGCCTGCATAACTCTTATCCAGGCCCCACAGTGCAGTTCGTCCCTGTTTAGTTACTTGCATAGGCTCATATGCAGGTTAGCAGTGTCCTCAAAGCAGCGATCCCATTATTCGACTAAATCCTGCGTATCCAACTTTACCCTTCCTCCTGCATCCGCTCTGCAGCCCAAGACACAGTCTAGCCATTTATGCAGGAAACCAATCACCCACATAACACTGTACGACTTCCTATCTAGGCAACCAAACCACACCAAATTGCATTGTCTTGTCAAGGTTAAGAGTATGCTGCATAATCTCTAATGCAATGCAATACTAATGCGAGTAACCAATCAGACCCTACTGGTTGGCTACTACCTGAAACTGATGTCATGTTCCCAAATGGACCCATCTTATACTTGTCTTGGTTCGGCTCAGGCTAAAGCTTTAACCTTATTTCTAAGTGTAGATATGTGTAGAATAAACGAAATGAAACATGGAGGTGCCAAAACTAATATGTGTATAGTCTATCCATCCCAACCAGTAAACAATGCATGATCAACAGTTTAGTAGAATACTTCTGAAGCACTATTACTGGTGTGAACTATAACTTTTTTCCTGTTCCTCATTACCTATGTTGGACTATCCCGTGGTTCCTTTGTTTGAACCACTAACATAAATCATGTGGATCCACTCTTCTTTCCTGATCCCTAAACATGATAATAACACTCATAAGTGAAATATAGTAATTGCAGTTAGGGTTGTAGAGTTGTACTGACAATAAGTTTGAATGTCATAATCTTTCAGCTACTGCTAGGACAGTAGGCCACTTGTCCAAGAGCACCGAAGTGATGAAACTTGTCAACAATCTCATGAAAGCCCCGGACGTTGCAGCCACAATGCAGGAATTCAGCAAAGAGATGACAAAGGTACAATGAATGTCAGGTTGCATTGTGATCAATGGTACCTCCCAGAGGATTATCTTCCATGCATTAAATACCTGTGCTAATTTTTGCCTCATGATTTCTGTGGTGTAGGCTGGTGTAATGGAAGAAATGGTCAACGATGCTTTAGATTCGACGCTGGACAATGAGGACATCGAGGAGGAAATTGAAGAGGAGGTTGACAAGGTCCTCACCGCAATCGCTGGGGAGACTGCCTCTGAGCTCCCGGATGCTGTTAGGAAGGAAAAGGAGAAGATGAGGCAGCCTTCAACAAGTGTACCTGCGGAGGTAATATTAATTCCCGTGCATCCTTCTGCATTTTGTAATCTTATAAGTGTCGGTTCATATATAGACTTCTGAAACACCTCTTTGAGCTTGCACCATTGACCATTGTGCAGAGAACTGCTATAGCAGAGGCTGTCGATGATGATGATGAGCTAGACCAGATAAGGGAAAGGCTTGCCAAAGTGAGGTCATAGAAGATAGCTGAACAAGGTCACCTCATTGAGGTGTTATGGCGCATGACATTTCACTTGATAATGTATACACGTATCACACACAATCACAGATGGCACCTTTACTGTGATTAACAAACTGATTTAGCAACGTGATGTTGTTATCCAGGCCCTGTTGTAACCTGTATGGGTCATCATTTCTAATATATATCATTTATTATATGCTTGGAAGCACTGTCTTTAATACTCCGAATACATATTATTGCACTGCAACAAAGTTCAAAGAGAAGAAAAGTGCATGGTACGGTACATGGCACATTCTTTCACTGAGGCCTTGTTTAGTTCCTTTAGGAAAAAAATCTGCGACACTGTAGCACTTTCGTTTGTTTGTGGTAATTATTGTCTAATTATAGATTAACTAGGTTCAAAAGATTCGTCTCGTCAATTTCGACCAAACTGTGTAATTAGTTTTTATTTTCGTCTATATTTAATACTCTATGCATATGTCTAAAGATTCGATGTGACAGGGAATCTTGAAAAATTTTGGGTGGAAGTAAACAAGGCTGAATGCGAAGCCACTCTGCATTTTCGAATGGCTTCATTTACTTTGCTTTGAGGCATTTTCAAAATTCAAGTTGGCTGATATGTAATTTTCGTATCTCACTTATTACTACATATATACTTATTCGAGTCTTCAGTAAGGTTCTGTTCGTTTGAGGTAGTTTGACACCAGGAATTGTTCCGGTTAATGAAAGCTTATGTAAATTTGAGTAACGATTTCATCCGGATTTTTTCCTGGCGACCATTCCGGAGGAAGCGAACGGGCCCCTAAAAGTAGCCCAGGAGCACATGAAGATTCAATCCAGAAGAAAGAAGAGGCCCACTAACGAAACGGAGTAGGAATATCTTCACCGGATAGGAATAGGCGAATAGGAGGCGCGGCAGCTACAGCCGACAGCAAGCGAGCACCCATCTCAAGTACTGTCTTGGTTGAGCAAGCACAAGCACCAGCACCAGCACCAGGCAGGAGGAAGGAGAGGATGGAGGTGGCGGGGGCTCAGGCCCGCGCGGTTCCCCTCCTGCTCCGCCACCCCGCGTCCCTGCGGAGCTCCGTATCCGTCTCCTGCACGGGCTCCCGCCGGAGCTGGGCGGCGGCGGCAACGGCAGAGGGGGACGAGACCCGCGGCTTCGACAAGGTGCCCATGGACACCCCCGGCGCGTACCGCCTGGTGGACCGGGCCACCGGTCGCAGCGTCATCGTATGGGGCGGCACCGACGACGGCGACGAGGCCGCCATTCCGTCCCCGGCGGTGCTCTCCAGGACCAGGACCACCGACCGCCGCAGCAGCCAAGGTTACAATCACGCCACCCCACCCCTCTCTCACTGAGACCCTCCAAGGCTCGTCTCTGTTTCTTCATTCATATAAATGTGGGGTTCTGTCTGTGCCATCATTTGGCAATTGACATCAATACATCATCAGTCGGTCAGTCCTAGTTAAAAATTGTCAGCCTTGCCCTTGCGGGCAGGCAAGGCAACCTGCCTGTAACTATTGTGTTCTTTTGCTTCTCGGCGCAGTAACCCGAAGATTTCGCTTCTGCTAGGGCTCAACCTATGTTTTACACTACACTACAGGTGTTGGGGGAGGTACAGGCATCGGGAATTTCGGCAGATTGAAGGCACAGAAAATAAAATCCTTGGTCACGAGGTCAGCTCACCGCAAGAGGGAGAGTTCTAGTCGCTCAAGCACTAACCGGTCTGGTGAATCTTCTTTCGATGGCTCTGGTGATGAAGAGGAAAGCTATTTTGAGAGAAGAAAGCCTGTCTCAGACTCAGAACACCGCGCGAAGCTGAGCAGTGACTACAGAAACGGAAGGACTCGAGGCGCACATTCTCTGACTTCTGTTTTGGGCCAATACAGAGGTGCTGATGATACGGGCTTCCCTGCTTCAGAGGCTACTTCTGGTTCCAAAGGATGGGGTAATGTTGCCGATGTTACTTATGGACGGCAGAATCAGAAGCAAAGGGAGCCTCTAAATTTCCCTCAAAGAAAAGGGCCTCTGGACAGTGGGTTTTTCAGTCGCAGAACTTTTAAGGAGATTGGCTGCAGTGACGAAATTCTAGTTGTGTTGAGGAATTTTGATTTCCCTCGTCCGTCTCATATCCAGGTAAATATATTTTCCAAAAGAAAATATTCAACTTACGGAAGCCTATTAAGTTTTGTTTCTAGCATCCTGAATTGTTGTCTATGTGTGTGCGCTTATGCTTTATGCAAACCATCAGTTCCTAGGGACATTATTAATATATAGAATGCTGAATTATCGCACCCATGCCTTTGTTAACTGCCCAGAAACTATTTTTAGGCTATGGCATATGGCCCTATCTTGGAGGGGAGGAGCTGTGTTATTGCTGATCAAAGTGGGTCTGGCAAGACACTGGCATATCTTTGCCCTATAATACAAAACTTAAGGAGCGAAGAAGTTCAGGGGCTCCATAAATCATCCCCTAGGAACCCCAGGGTGATAGTATTGACCCCTACTGCTGAACTTGCTTCTCAGGTATGCTACTTGTTTAATAATGCTTCTCTTGTTTTTTTATACCTAAAGATGTGGAATTGCTGGTTGAGCATTTGTTTTTAATCTCAGGTCCTTAATAATTGCCGGTTGATATCAAAATCTGGGGTTCCATTCAGGTCTATGGTTGCAACCGGAGGATTTCGACAGAAGACACAGTTAGAAAGCCTCAACCAAGAGCTTGATGTAATTATAGCAACACCAGGCCGATTCTTGTATCTGCTTCAGGAAGGCTTTGTGCAATTAGCTAACCTCAGATGGTACGGATCTTCGTTATACTTTTCCATCATTTCATAGTTTGAGTTTTGCATCCCTAAAGGATACATTTGTACCAAAAGATCAAATTTACTTATCAGCATAAAAATCAAAGTTCTCTCTGTTTGCAGTGTTGTGTTGGATGAAGTGGACATTTTATTTGGCGAAGAAGGTTTTGAGCAAGTGCTTCATCAGTTGATTACTGTTGCACCAGTGACAACACAATATCTTTTTGTGACTGCCACTCTTCCCCTTGATATCTACAACAAGGTTGTTGAAACCTTTCCTGACTGTGAGGTTATCATGGGACCCGGTGTCCACCGAACAAGCTCTCGTCTTGAAGAGGTTGGTCATTTCTCACTTCCTTCACTGTTCTTTAACTTTCATTCTGTTATACATGCTTTCTGAAGCCTCTCTAGGGATGTCAGTGGATTGTTTGATATGTCTGACATATAGGATTTCATAGTGCATTCAAACTCAATACTGTGGGCCATGGCATTTGGTATCATGCATCTTTGTTTTCCTAGAATGATTTTACATCTTTATTGGCTCGACTGCAGATTCTTGTGGACTGCAGTGGAGATGATAATGAAGAAAAGAATCCAGAAACTGCATTTTCAAACAAGAAATCAGCACTTTTAAAGATTATTGAGGAATCTCCTGTTCGCAGAACAATTATTTTCTGCAACAAGGTAGTCCCTTCCCTAATATCCCTATGATCACAGGCAGACATACAGATCACAGTATATTTGATAATTATATCATGACTGTGCTTTCTGTTGCTAGATTGAGACATGTAGAAAGGTTGAGAATGCGCTGAGGCGGGTTGACAGGAAAGCTTCGCAGATCAAAGTTCTCCCCTTCCATGCTGCTTTGGATCAGGCCCAGCGCATCACAAACATCAAGGAGTTCCTGAACAAGCAAACGGCTGACTCCATGTTCCTTGTGTGCACAGATAGGTCAGCGTCGGCTAAACCGCATTTTCCGCCATAGCTTCTCCTTTCCTGACACCGTTTTTCAGTGCTGATGCTACCATTTGATGGTTCGGCAGGGCATCGCGGGGCATCGACTTTGCGAACGTGAACCATGTGGTGCTCTTTGACTACCCCCGCGACCCAAGCGAGTACGTGCGGCGCGTTGGGCGGACGGCCCGTGGTGCGTCCGGCAACGGCAAGGCATTCGTGTTCGCGGTGGGCAAGCAGGTGTCCCTGGCCAGGAGGGTGATGGAGAGGAACATGAAGGGGCACCCGCTGCACGACGTGCCATGCGTCTAAGACTCTACAGCCTGGAGGATGGAGGTGCCTGAACAGAAATCGCTTCCTGAATCGTCCTTGCACCTGAAGATGTTGTGCTTGTGCCCCTACCTAGCCTAGAAACTGGAGTACAATGGTTGTGTGGTCTGTGGTGTAGCATATTTTAGCACTTTGGACAGACATCTAGATCAGTTCATGTAGAACAAGTTTTGATGCATGCAATTGCTGCCTAAACAAGAACATTTGAACAGAATTCAGATGTGCAGTTCATAACTCATTGTTTGCCTGATCCATACATGCATACACAATTATCATTCTAGACACAGACAGGTAACACTGATTTGCAGGTAAGTTGTTCAGAGACGTGGTAGAACGGAGGCAGTGAGTAAGTTGCTGCTACTGGGGGTGGAGTGGCATGAATCGAAACCTACACACGGAAGCGATGGAGACCTCTGGTCATTGAACGATTGGCTAGTCGCGGACGGTGTGGAGGAGGTGCAGCTGGGCGTTGTGGAGGAGGGCGCGGGCCTGCTCGTTGGCAGCGTCGCTGGCGCGCAGCTCCCTGATCTCCTCCTCCCACCGCTCCACCTTCTCCTTGTGGATCCTGCACGCATGGCACGAGGGACACTCCAGCAGTCAGCGAGCGAATCGAGGGAGCAGCTAGCGGGGAAGAGAATGGCGGACGGTGAGGTTTTCCTAGTTAGGACTTACGAGCAGAGGCGATCCTCGAAGTCTGCGGCGAGATCCTTGAACAGCGCGCGCCCGGCATCCAGCATGTCAGACACCTGCACGCATGAACGCACGCGTGAGCGCCACCGCGTTCTCCACGCCGTTCATGTCGATCGCTTCATCGCCTCGGTGTTGCAAGACGGTGCCGGTTGCGCACCTGGCGGGTGTAGTTGTCGATGGCGAGGAGGATGCGCTGGATGTGCTCCTCCGTCTCCGCCGACACCATCTGCTCCTGCTCCTGCTCCGCCGCCGCCACCACGGCCATCTCGTCCCCTTCGGTTTCCGCGGCGACCGCGGTCACGGCACCGGCGGACGCTGCCGCGCCACCTCCTGCGCTCCCCTGGCTCGTCGTGTCATCCTCGTTGCTCTGCATAGCACACCAAATCGCACAAGCATTACGGATTACAATGAATCAAGCTGGTTCGCGAATTCGAAGTTAAGGCCAGATATAAAACCCCACGACAAAATTCAAAAACCCACGCTGAACATTTCGAATCGGGAGTCCAAATCCCCCAAATTGCTTGTTACTCCCAAATCGAAGTAGCAACAGGGTTCCGAATTCAACGACTCGAAGGTGCGATCGCGCATCCACGAACTGCCAGATCAGATTCCGAATAAAAGCGCGAACGAAACCCCTAGTACTGACCAACCCAGGAAGCGATCAAGGAACTCTCGATCCCAAATTGCGACGCGTGCACGCCAGGGAAGCAATCGACGAACTCGAACGCTTCCGAACTAGACGCAAGCTCCCAGACAAAATCAGCAGACGCGCTGCGAAGCACCACCTCCAAACTCAGAAAGCAAAACAACAGCAGCCACCAAAAGTAACCGCGGATCGGAGAAACCCGAGCGGGCAGCAGACAAGTCGCAGCGGATCGCGACGAAACCAAGAAATAGGCACGGAGGAAAGAGGAGGAGGAGGTGGTGATGGTGATGGTGGTGGTAGCCTACCATGGCGGCGCGCGCGCGCTTGGCCTTGGAGCTCTCCCTCCCCGCCTCCATCCGCGCACCTCGCTCGCTGGCCGGTCGGGATGGGAGCAGCAGCGTAGTGGAAGAGAGGTGGATCGGATTTGCCAAGGATGGGCTCGCGGCCCGGTGGGTGGGTGGGTGTTCCTTTATATAGCCACAAGGCAGCCTGCTGCGGAACGAAATGGACTATTGGGTTGGGCCGGACGGACTACTTGGTTGCCGGCATTGTACGAGCTAGGGATATGGGCCGTAGTGGACCAGCATCCTTACATTAAGGACTTAGTTTGCAAAAATTTCTGGTTCGGGGCGCTGTAGCATTTTCGTTTGTTTGTTGCAAATATTGTCCAATTATGGACTAATTAGGCTCAAAAAATTCATCTCATGATTTACAGACAAACTTTGTAATTAGTTTTTTGTTTTTGACTATATTTAATGCTTCATGAATGTGCTGCAAGATTCGATGTGACGGGGAATCTTGAAAAATTTTGGGTTTTTGGTGTGAACTAAACAAGGCCTAAGGAAAAAGTCTACTTTTCCTCCTCCAACTTTCACTAAAATTTGTTTTTCCTCCCTCAACTCTAAAATCTGACAAACCACCTCCTTCAATATTTTAAACCGTGCATTTTACCTCCCTGAAGCGGTTTCATATGCGGGTTTGCTACAATGAATGATGATTTTGCTATAGTGATGGTGGTTTTGTTTTTTATTTTTTAATTATTTTGGCTAAATCTTTGAAAAATTATAGTAAATTATAGAAAAATTAAAAAATAGAAAATCTATTTTTTTGGACTCTACATAAGTATATCTACACATTAAACAGATAATATGGTGTGTTTTAATATAAATTTTTGCTATAAATGTTTTGTCTTTTTCTTTTTTATTTATTTAGCTAAATCTTTGAAAAAATATAGTAAATCATAGAAAAATCATAAAATACAAAATCTAATTTTTTTGAACTCCACATGAGTAATATACACAATGAACATATAATATGAGTATGCTTTAGTACTAAAGAAAAAGACAAAGACTTTGTACTAAAGAATACCATACTATATGTTCATTGTGTAGATCTACTTATGTAGAGTCCAACAATTTTGGATTTCCTATTTTATGATTTTTCTGTGATTTACTATGATTTTTCAAAAAATTAGCCAAATAATTTAAAAAGAAAAGGACAAAATCACAACACTGTAGCAAACCACCGTTCACTGTAGCAAAATCGTCTTCGAAACTGCTCCAAGGAGGTAAAATGCACGGTTTGAAAAGTTGAGAGAGGTGGTGAAAGCCCTAGTTTGGTTTTGGATAATTGATGAAACCCTAGTACTAACCTCTATATTAAGTGTGCGCAGCGACTTAATGAGGATGGTACATGCCAAGTGATGGAGCAAGTGATGATCATGGTGATGATGGTGATGACCCCAAGATGATCAAGTGCTCAACTTGGAAAAGAAGAAAGAGAAAAACAAAACCCTATGGAGATCAAGGCAAAGGTATTGCTTAGGGTTTTGGTTTTGGTGATCAAGACACCATAGAGGGTGTGATCACATTTAGGATAGATAGCTGTACTATAAAGAGGGGAATTCTTTGGCTAAGCGGTTATCAAGTGCCACTAGGTGTCATTGTTCATGTGCATGCATTTAGAACCTAGTGAGCTAACTTAACTCCTTCAAAGAAAATGATTGTGAAAATGCTAACACACGTGCACTTGTTGGTTTACACGTTGTGGTGTTGGCACACTTTGAGAAGGAGGTGGAGTTTGAAGGGTAGAGAGAGGATGGGTTCCTCCCTCCCTCCCGCCGAGCTTGCGAGGCGGGATTCGGCGCTTTTCGAGAAAATGAAGTGCATTTCTTCTATTGCGCCGGTGGGAAATTTGGAGAAGTCGCGGGAGTGTTCCTCGCAGAGAAACACTCACCGGACGCTGGCCTTTGAGGCATCGGACGCTGTGGCTGAGCGTCCGGTGTGCTGTGGTGCTAGGGTTAAGCACCGGACGGTGAACACCGGACGCTGGGGAGCTCCTGTTCACGCGTCCGGTGCTATCTGACTTCGGTCGGAGTGTTTGACTGGAAGCACCGGACGCTAAGGGAGCGTCCGGTGGTTAGCGTCCGGTGTGCGGGCGTTTTGCGACCCTCTCTGCGCATGGGTCCGGTGAGCACCGGACGCTACCGGTGCTTAGCGTCCGGTGACCCACAGGTTTGCGGATCTCTCTACGCATGAGTCCGGTGTGCACCGGACGCGTCCGGTGCTATCTTGCTCAGCGTCCGGTGCACTGCAGGTGACCGTTAGACTCTGACACGAGTTTTTCAAAAGGCGACACGTGGCTAACGTTGGAGCACCGGACGCTGGTGCTGAGCGTCCGGTGACCCCGAGTTTTGCCCAGTGAAAGAGCCAATGGCTCTATTTGCTTGAGGGGCTATATATACGTGTTTGGCCGGCTTAGGGTTCACCCTCTTGGCATTCTTGACTACTAGACATCCTTGTGAGCCTAAGCAAACTCCTCCCACTCATCTCCTTCATAGATTCTATATCTTTGTGAGATTGAGAGTGATTCCAAGTGCATTTGCTTGAGTGATTGCATCTAGTGGCACTTGGGGATCGATTTAGCTGCGGTTTTTTTGTTACTCTTGGTGGTTGCCGCCACCTAGACGGCTTGGAGCAGCGGAGGAGCATTGGCACGAGTTGGTGATTGTTTGTGGCCATCTCCCGGTGATTGTGAGGGGTCTTGTACCTTCCCCGGCGGAGAGCCGAAAGGTAACTCTAGTGGATTGCTCGTGTCATTGAGTTACCTCACTTGTGGGCGGTTCTTGTGGTGTCCTAGTGAGGACGAGGTTCGTGTTACACCTCTTAGCCACCGAACCACCAAGTGTTGGTCGACACAACGGGGACGTAGCGTGTCAGCAAGCACGTGAACCTCGGGAGAAAAATTGTTTATCTCCATTGTGTTTGTTCATTGGATTTCTCCCGGTGTTTGGACTTCATATTATTGATTGGTTCATCCCCTCTACGCGGCGGTATAAAGATCAAACCATCTCTCTTACATTCCCGCAAACTAGAGTAGCTTACATACTTGTATAGAAACTTTAGGTAGCTTTCTAGTGTAAGTAGAGACATAGCTCTTGTGTGCCTAGTGATCATATCAACTAGAATTGTTGGATAGGTGGCTTGCAAACACCCCTTTAGAGCTAGAGCAAAAAGCTTTGCTTTGTTATTTACTAACCTCTTGCTCTAGTGATTTTAAAGATTTTTTTAAATAGGCTATTCACCCCCCCCTCTAGCCATATTAGGACCTTTCAGGTGGTTTACCTGATTTTGAAGTCTAGGGAGGAAAAGCGGACTTTCGTGAAAGTTGGGGGAGAAAAGCGGACTTTGGTAAAATGCACGGTTTGAAAGTAGCAAAATCGTCTTCGAAACCTGCACCTTACTTTTTTTATCTCTTGTTCTCCTCGTGATTTGGAGACTCTATGACCTTATTTATTTTATCTGTGCACAACACCATATATACGAGTACATCCTTACAAACCTATACAACTAGCAGATATTCCCGTGCAAAGCACGGGTCAGAAAAGCTATAAGTATAACACATCATACAACTATACATATTATATTGGGAAAAATTAGTGACATTAGTTACACATGGGTTCTCATTTGGTTGGACACTGTTGGCATAGTACAGTGTATTTCGGTTGTATATGGACTCATTTTGTGCAAGCCCAATCATCGAGGAGTAAGATATTTTCTAGTGTGCACACGCCCAATATTAGCCTGCACCAAAAAAAAGTATTATATGTTTGTCAGCAATTGAATAGATTGATATTGATCAAGTATGTCAATAATGTAGTGGTATATGTAAACTGAAGGATTGGACTATCTTATTAGTTCGCAGTTGATGTTGGATTGAGTTAAGAAGGTAGAGTACAACGTGAACCTAAACCAAACAAATATACATGTCATATGTACTGACGTGGTTAGTACTCCGGAGCAGAATAATATTATTTTGGCAACAACTTATTAATGGCGAGAACTAAACATATAAGATATTTGGAGTTCCTATTGCCCAAGCAAAGAAACACCTATAATAACCCAAATCATAGAGGCAAATTTGTAATCCAATAAAATTCACCTGGATTTTGTACCCTGCTTTGTAGTCATCCAAATTCAGTAAGGCCGTAGTGTTGTATAAACTCTGTATTAAACTCTGTATTCAGCCCATCGTGATGTGTAACCCAAAATAAAGAGCTACTATTTTCATATGTAGAAGTCCTTTACATTTGTATGACTACAGAGTGTTTTAAATAATGAAACTCTAAAGTTAGTAATTAACGTCATGTATTTCTTTGGTAGGACTCGTTTACATTGATCTGAGTACATAATGATTTCAATAGTGCAATTTAGAAGTCAGTAAATAGCTTTTTAGTAATTCATATAATTGAACTGGAATTAGAAAACTAACTGCTTTCGAAGGAAGGCCTCTTCATGATTCTTGGAAGTTGTAGCAGGACCAACAATGATCTGCAAAGGGAAAATCAAAACAAATCGAAATAGAGCCCCCGACATTGAGATACAATAAGAAGTTTGTTACGGAACCTGGCTACACCGCTAGGATTTGGGAGTGACCTCAGAAGTCAGAACATAGAGACGAAGGAGGAAGAGGCAACAGTACCTGGATCACGTGTCGGAGGGCTCGCACGTGGTGGATCCACCTTAATCGCTCCTCTAGTTGATCGCCGCCATTGCTGTGGGTAAGGGGCAACATGTACTGGTTGTGGGGAAGAGGTAGAGGAAGGGACGCGCCGGCTTCGGAGTTGCCACGGGTATCGAGGAGATGGAGAGGCACGACCGTTGTGGGGGAGAGGGAGGGTCGGTGCTATGGGAAACAGCGAGAGTGAGAGGGAGGAGCCTGATGCCGGTAGAGGGGGAAGGGCGACGGATGCCGCAGTGGGAGTAACTTGAGTTTCTGGATGCTGCAGTGGAGGCCGCGAGAGGGGAGAGGGAGTAACTGGAGTTTTTAGAAGCAAGGATGCGTGTACGGTCCAGGCTAAGGGTGGAGATCAGAGGGTGTTGGTGGGTGCAGTGTTCTTGGAACAGTATTCTGTGAGGGATGAATGTTCATCTACAGTGTTCGTGAGGGGAGGGCGGGTATACAAGATTAAGAGTATAGTTAGATTAACAAAAAATATACTTTTCCTCAAGTGAAAAAATATTTTTAAAACATAAAACAAACAATAAAATGATCAATAATGGAAATGATGAAGGAAAAAAGGATTATTTTTATCTATGCACACTACATTATCCTAATAGTACATAGATGCATAAATAAAGGAAGTCTCTTTCTTGTGGAAGGATGCATAATAAAGGGAGTCACTTTCTCAAAAAAAAAGAACACAAGGAATAATTTTTTTTGGAAGGATGCATAAATAAAGGGGTCACTTTATCCAAAAACGAGAACAACCTTTTGTTTTAAAAATCTCCAAAAGAAAAAGAACACAAGGAATAATTTTTTTTGGAAGGATGCATAAATAAAGGGGTCACTTTATCCAAAAACGAGAACAGCCTTTTCTTTTAAAAATCACAGGGGAAAAAACAAAAAAATATGCTAGAAGGAGGGCTTGAACCAAAAATCACAGGGGAGAAAAAACAGCCTTTTCTTTTAAAAATCACAGGGGAAAAAACAAAAAAATATGCTAGAAGGAGGGCTTGAACCAAAAATCACAGGGGAGAAAAAAAAATACGTTAGAAGGAGGGCTTGAACCTCCGACCTTGTGGTTAACAGCCACACGCTCTAACCAACTGAGCTATTCCAGCTTGTTGGTGTGTAATTAATGATACATTTTAAATCGTATACCTGAGTACATCAAGGTAACAGTCACACGCTACGTCCGGAAGCAGAAAAGTGAGAACGAGACAGCTACGCTATGGTCGTTTGGTATATACTGTAGATACTTGGGAGTTGGGAAAAGTTCACCTCACTAGAAAAGTGAGAACGAGACACAAGGATCCGGGTGACTCAAGAAGTTATCAGTTTAAATTAAGTTGGTCCAGATTACAATATTATGTTTTAGTATAAATACATATATGAGAGCGAGAAATGTATCAATAAAAAAGCCATAAAGCATGTCACAGCTCGAGCATATTTTGATCATAAAGAACCTCTAAGACTGCCCACAGCGTCTCCACCAAGGCAGCGGTGCTTAAAACGAATTTGTATGTGCTAGTACCTAGCAGGTACTCATACCAAGACTCGAGTCTACCTACAACATTAGCATCTGGGCTTAGGCCTTGTCTACCTACAACATTAGCACCTGAGTTCGACATTGTAATACTTTCGTTTGTAAACTGTGCAATTAGTTATTTGTTTTATCTATATTTAATACTCTATACATGCGTCCAAAGATTCAATGTGATAGAAAATCATGTAAACTTTTGGAATTTTGGATGCATCTACACAAAGCCTTAGTGTGTGTGTGGACTGCATTGGGCTGCCGACTGCCACCCAACGGTGGCCAGCAAAGTTGTACGGCAGGGCAAACCACATGCCTCAGGTCAAGGAATATAGTTGTTTATTGTTTTGTTGGTAACCTATATGCCTCGGCTCAAGAAAATTTAAACTCAACATCAATGGCTATAATATTTCTACCTGATGTCCCATTACTCTCTCGCCTTTCTCAGTATCGGCAACAAGGCACATTGCAGGTAGTCTAAGTTGTACAAATAGTGAAACATGAAATAGCTCCATATGAGATATACTCTAACAATTTTGTGTGCGTGTGATTGGTTGGCTGCAATAGCTTATGCAATAATCTAAGCCGTCTTAAATGCAGTATGATGTTTGGTCATCACGCACATGCAAATGTAAAAGTAAGATATTTTAGTTTTGGATACATTGTGTCGCATTCATTCACCTCCATTTTCCTATGTGTTTATATATAATAATATGTATATAGCAAAATTTATATATTATAAAGTCAAAACAAATTATAATTTAGAATAATCATAAAAAAGACTTGTAATTTAGAACAGGGAGAGTACGAGATAATAAAAAACAGGCCTTAGAGCTAGGAGAGAAAAACCAAATTACTCTGACGTCAATATGCTGAGGACAATATGATCCGTTAGAGAATCTGATGGATGATCCGATGAAGGGATCTTCTGGTGTGCTATTTTCAGAGCGATGTTTTAATACTCATATAGAGCACTTCATAAGTTTTTTAATAAAAGCAAAGGTCATTAAGATCAGACTTTGAAGTTTGTCAATTTTTCATGTGATTGATCCGAGGAGCACACGTGCAGGACCATTTGTTCTCACGCCCATAAGAAGTTGAAGGACATAACCTTATCACCACTAACGTCACTACTTGCATAGACACTTGAAACATGAACTATCCAAATAGTTTCCAAAAGATGAATTCAAGCTAGATTTTGTTTCGTTTTATGTGTCAATTTTAGAATCAACTTCATGAAACTCACTAGAGCCCCGCTAGTTGTTGGCACTGTCAAAAAACTAAAAAATGAAGAAAGAAAGAAACAAGAAAAAAAATGCAAAAGATATTATTATGTCACAATGTTATGTGACTGGGACCTGGAGACACTAGTATGATCCCTAAAATATATTATTCTAAATATATAGATATTAATTATATAGATGTTAATTTGTCAAAAGATGTTAGAAAGAAAAAAACAGAAGTTGCTAAAAAAGAAATGAAAAAAGAAAAGAGAGAAAAAGTTATATGGGCTTTCATTTAGTGGCCCATTAAACCCACGCAGCGCCGGCTCCTTGCAGCGCAGCGCAGCGCCGACCCTCCATCTTTCTCGCAGCGCCGCTCAGGCTCGGTCCCTCAGCGCAGATCTTCTGCTCCTTCCCCCACTCGCGCTAGGCTCGGTCTCTTCCGCGCGTCGGCGGCTCCCCCTCGGCGGCGTCCAGCGACGAGGGGCAGTCCCAGGTTCGGCGGCGGCCTCCTCCCCCTCCCGCCTCGCGTCCTCGCCTCCGTCCTCCGCGCACCGGCCGGCGACCCTGCGTACGCACCTCTCTCTCCCCTCCCGCCTCTGCTGTACCGTGGGAGCCCGGCCAGCTGCCCAGGGTGGCCGGGCCTTGGCTCCGCCGGTGCCTATGAGTCAAACTAAGTTAGGAGTGCAGTTTTGAGTAGGATGCTTATACATGTTGCCTTGCATGGTGTAGTCATAGGCTTTACCGGATTCTGATATTTGGTTACTTGTCAGGGTACAGTGCGTATCGCTTGCGATTAGTGTAACCCCAGAGCAAGCTGCATACAGGACGAGATAGAAGATGGGTATCCTTGAGAGAATCAAGGAGATTGAGGCCGAGATGGCTCGGACTCAGAAAAATAAAGCAACAGGTTTTGCTGTCTTCACTGCCTGTTTCTTACTGCTATGCAATTCATGTTCATCATCTCATGTTTCCTTTCGAATGAAACTGTGCTGCGATGTTTTCAGAGGAGCACATACCTAATCATGAATTGGCTTTCAGCAGGTCTTGTATCTAGAATACCTGACCGTTTTCCTGTTTAGTGCCATTGATGTTATGGCCACAAACTGTATCATTTCATTTGACCACCTGCTAGTGATCCATAACCAATTGTAAGATGTAGACATAATTTGAACTAGTGAATTAAACAGCATCCCTTTTCTTTTGTAGTATGAATATTTTACTCAAATCAGTTAAGTTTTGATGAACAACCAGTCAGATACTATCCTCTATATGCAAACAGGTGTGGCATTCTCTGCCCTGACAAAGCCATGGATCTTAATCAAACAATTGCTTTTTTTTATATAAAAAAAGAGGAAACTCATCATAAATTCCTGTACTTGACCTATGAGTACCTTTTGGTTGCTACATTCCCCCCCTAATTTTGCAGCATGTTGTATCTGATAATATTTTTCTATTGTCTGTCATTCAGAATATCATCTTGGACAACTGAAGGCAAAACTAGCAAAGTTGAGGACACAACTATTAGAGCCTCCAAAGGTACCAATGGATGTGAAACCATGTCAGAAATTCAGAATTTTGAATTTTGTTGTGTCCGTGGTAATTTGGGTTGCAAATTAGACCATGAAGTGAAGCTAGTATTTTGTTGGCTTCATTCCTTTAGTTTTGTAAGTAACAACATAGTCTAAAAAGGCCAATTAACAGCCTCAGCGTGGTACTTGCATTTGCTTCATCTCACCTGACATTTCATTGTGGTCATTCAGGGTTCCAGTGGAGGTGGAGATGGTTTTGAAGTCACAAAGTTTGGGCATGGTCGCGTTGCACTTATTGGATTTCCCAGGTCTCCTCCCACTTGAGCCTACAACTTTACCTGAAAGTCAAGTGTTTCAAAGCTTGCAGTTTCAGTTTGTACGAGTGGATTTGTCATTCTTGGAGTCTGTTATAATCAAGTAAACAATCTTATATGTTCAACATATGTCATCTGTTGCCTTTTATTTTTGACTCATGTATGTCTGGTAAATTAACACTCATAGCTACTGCCTTGTATATATCGAAATATTTGATTACTAAGTAGCTTTTTATTTCTTATTGGTAATGCGAGACATAAAATGTTCAGTGTTGTCAACCAATTAGATTATAATAACTACTACCTCAGATCTGAAATATAGGTTTGTTTAGGATATGGTGGTCAAATCTTTTAACTTTGATTAACAATATCTTCGAAATCATATAGATTTACAGCATAAGATTGACATTGCTAGATCCATTGTAAAAGATAACTTTTATACTAGGTAACTATTGTATTTAAAATAGTATATTGTCATAGATATTTATATGCCTAGTTCAAGGGTCATATTGGAGGCTGCGGACTGTGTTGTTGTTCCAAGGGACTTGTATTTGGATTTACAGCATAAGATTGACATAACTAGATTCATTGTACTAGATAACTCTTCTATTTAAAATAGTATATTGTCATAGATATTCATATTCCTAGTGAATGGGTCATATTGGTGGCCTTGGTGATGTCGGCTCAGAGGGAGTACAATATGTCTCAAGTGTTGTGACTTGTGAGAATATTTCTTGCAGTGTTGGAAAGTCAACTCTTTTAACGATGTTGACTGGGACACATTCTGAAGCTGCATCATATGAGTTCACAACACTTACTTGTATTCCTGGAATTATTCATTACAACGACACCAAAATCCAACTTCTTGATCTTCCTGGTATCATTGAAGGAGCCTCTGAAGGCAAGGGGCGTGGTAGGCAGGTAAATGCTTCTAATACTTAATTGTTTCTATGTATGGTGATTTTTTTATCCGCATACCAATTGGTGATTTTTTTTTAAAACACCATTTGGTGAATTATTTTTTACTAATATGCTGGTGATGTTTTTCAGGTTATTGCTGTTGCAAAGTCATCAGATCTTGTGCTGATGGTTCTGGATGCCTCAAAGGTTAATATTTGATTGAAGAACCTTTTCTTCACTTCTGTTGTTATCTTTATTCTATCCTTAGAACAGCTAAGTTTTTAAAGCACATTAAATTTATGTTAGGTGAGAGGGAAGGGTCAGATGTCAAGTTTATGGGTATTGTTTGCCTCTCATAGACAGAGTATTTTGGTCCTCGTAATTTAATCTAATTCCTGACAAGAGCATAAACGCCACATTTTCCTTACCAGAATAATTTGATTATTGAAGTTCTTAGATAACTACTTTTTCAATCAAGTTTCTTGACCAGCTTCCTTTGCAAATATGTATTACGTCACAAAATTGTCATATCAGAGTTGCATGCAACAAAACGGACAGTTACAAAAAATACATTAAATGGAACGAAAACTTAATAAGAAAAATCACTAGAAGTATAGACAATTAGGAGAGTGATTGCAACAAAGGTAGAAACAGTAGGAAAATCCGTGGTGGTTTGGTACTACTTGGCTGGACAAGGGTATGGTGGCAAGAAGTGGCACTGAAAAATAAAGGTGCGGCTTATGGATGAAAGATAAAAAATATAGCAGATCGGATGAAATGCTACGCCTTGGTGCTGGCAGATGAGGAAATCTCTTTATTACCCTTATTTCGAATTGCATGTTAGTTGTTTCATTTGTTCTACAATAGCTAATTTCAGCTTTTTAGTTTTAACTAAAAGCCTGTAGTGTTATCAGTAAGTCGTCGAGCCTCAAATCTACATCACTAAAGGTATTACTTATATCTGCTGAACTTTGTTAAGTTCCTGCAGATACATCTAGGCACCACCTTTTATAAGCAATATGATTACTTGAAAATCTGTTCTTAAATATTTTTTGTGGAACCTTTTGAAAGGAATATAGTTGCTTGAAAGTTCTTGCATAATCATAGTGGATGGTGTAGGTGAAGGGTAGATGGTTTGCGCGTCAGGTGTGATGTGATGGTGTTTCTTATGTGTATAAGAAGATGAACTGCAGACAAACTTCCCATTCTTTATATGTTATTACACATGTTTTAAGCCTTACCTCATTTCCATTTGTTTATTACATCACTGTTCTAAATTTCATTTCAGAGTGAAGGACATCGCCAAATATTAACTAGAGAACTGGAAGCTGTTGGACTCCGTCTTAACAAAAGGCCTCCCCAGGTATGTATATGCATGCATAGTTGAAAGTGTGACAAATATAAATTAATGTAGAAATTGACACAAGTATACTTATAGAACACTTAAATGTGGTTCGAAGAATGGAACATTCTGAACATGCCGGGCACGATTCTAGTACATATATCATGTACGTATGTCAGGCCTACAGTGAAAGGCAGTGTCTGAATCATGACTCAGAGCCTGAAGTCACCAACCAATGAATGCCACTTCCTGTGGCACCTCTAGTGCAGGGTGCCCCCTGCTTCTCAACCTATCGATCCATGGAGGTCTGACTGTCTGACTAGGTGCATAAATCGTCCAGACCATAATTGCAACTAATTGTATTTTTCTGTGCTAGTATTGTATTCTTAATTATTGTAAAGCAGTCAAAAGTTCGTTCAGCTAATGGATTCACAGACCTAGACTCCTACTCCATAGTCCTTACTCAGCAGGAACATGCATTAATTCTGCATGTAGTAACATCAAGAGGTGAAAGGGAGTTATAGCCGTAGAGGTAGGCTTCAGTCCCATATGGTGTAATCATGCAAGTGCACAATGTCAATGGCATAAAATGAGTCTTGTATCTACACAAAACACTATTCAAATTTGTTGCCTGTTGAAGTTGTCATATCTATGACAAGATGCAACATTTTGGGTACTATATTATGTGTATGTTGGACATGGATATCATGGTATGGAGGGTGGAAGTTAATGTTCGACTTCCATGGGCAGTTTAGCAAGCTCCAAACCATTTTTTTCTTCTCACTGAACATTTTTACCCTATACTACATGAATTTCGAATTGTTATCCTTATTGGCAAGTGCTAACCTAATAATTATGTAACTTGACCAATGAACTTGTGTACTTATGTAGTTCTGTGTCACCAACTATACTCTGTTGCTTCTGACTTATGGGGTGTGCACTTATACCTTCTATGTTCCTCCTTGTCACCCTTTTGTACAAATAGATATACTTCAAAAGGAAGAAGACTGGTGGGATTTCTTTCAATACCACTGTGCCTTTGACTCATATTGATGAGAAGCTCTGCTATCAGATTCTGCATGAGTACAAAATTCATAATGCTGAGGTGCGTATACATGCTTTTGGGTATGCATGTGCATGTCTTCGCTGTCGACTCAACTATTTTGTTTATTGTAGGTGTTATTCCGTGAAGATGCTACTGTGGATGATCTCATCGATGTCATCGAAGGAAATCGAAAGTACATCAAGTGTGTTTACGTATATAACAAGATTGATGTTGTTGGTATCGATGACGTAGATAAGCTTGCTCGGCAACCAAATTCTCTAGTTATCAGCTGCAATTTGAAGGCATGTTTCATCCGTCACCTGCATATCTATCGAATTTTGTAATGATCTATCCTTGATTTGTTTGTCATCCTCGAAAGTTATATTGCTATATTGGCATCTTTAAATGGCGGTGAACTGTAACATTTAGGTTTCTACTGTTGATTCTGTTTTCTATCTCTATATATTTTTTTTATTGTGACTGAAACTATTTGTTCTTTGCAGCTGAACTTGGATAGGCTACTGGCGAGAATGTGGGATGAGATGGGCCTAGTGAGGGTGTATACAAAGCCACAGGGTCAGCAGCCTGATTTCACAGATCCAGTTGTTCTTTCTACTGTACGTTCTCTTCCCTTCCCCTGGTTGCTTTTGCTGTTTCAAGGAACAGGGGAAACAGGCTGGCTGACGCCCGCTTCTTGTGCCATCAGGACAGAGGTGGTTGTACAGTTGAGGACTTCTGCAATCATATCCATAGAAGTTTGCTCAAGGATGTGAAGTATGTGCTTGTATGGGGAACCAGTGCGAGACACTATCCGCAGCATTGTGGCCTCAGCCATGGTCTCCAAGACGAGGATGTCGTCCAGATAGTAAAGAAGAAGGTTATGATCTGCCCTTGTCAACACATCTCGAAGCAATATATAAATACAGAGATTATGTTACTATTACTTTAACAATTGTGCCAAATAGCTGCGAAGGTGCTAAAACATGTTAACTGAAACTTTCAGGAAAAGGAAGAGGGTGGGCGAGGCCGGTTCAAGTCGCACACGAACGCACCTGATCGGATATCTGATAGGGTGAAGAAAGCTCCCCTCAAGACATAACTGATTCCCTGAGCGCGTTGCGACTAGCTTCTCCAAATCAGATAGACAACCTCGATTGAGATCACATAATCCGGAACTATCTGAGCCGCAGCGTGCTATTTTTTGCAGCCTTGTTTTGTATCAGAACAGAATCTTGGCCATGTTTGGAGTACTCGCATAGTAACCTTCGGTGCTGTATCTTGCTCAGATCAGATGATGCGGGCTGGCTTTTATCACTGTGTGTTACCTGCTACATATGCCAAATACAAATACTTGCCAAACTCACGAGTTGTGCATAGATGATTGCAGTTGTGGGAAACATTTGCTTACCATCACCGGTCCTGCATAGATGAGATAATGGCAGTTTGTGGGAACATTTCTAGCAATTGCTTGAGAGACTCGTTTTGTGCCAATTTGTTGGACTGCAGGCCCAGTTTATGGGAAACAACAGGACATGTGAGCCCGTTTCATGCATGTTTCTTGGATCGCACTTGGAAACCAAACCAGTAATGCGCAGAAACGGGAAGAAGTGATGAACAAAAGTTTATTATGTGTGTTGTGCTAGGACTAGCTAGGAGGAGTAATTCGTTATTGCCTTTTTATTCTTGTCCTTTCATGGAACGGAACAAAGTAGTTAAATTCATTCATTAACTTCAAAATTACCACTCAGAAGAGTAGTAGTAAGTAGTACAAGTCATAGAATTCAGGGTTCATCAGCTTACGTAATTCCTGGCATGCAGCTGCGATGGAGCGTGAGCGTTTGACGTGGGCACAGGACGTGAGGCTATCACTATCAGCGGTGGTAATGTCTATGGATACGGACCAAGCTAACTACATGCGAGCAACCAAATATGCCCTTATTGTCTTTGGAGGACCGGGGAAGAGAGGTGACCGGCCTGTTCTCAAGTGGTATGCAACCACTTTTCGTGGCAGCAGGACACAAGTACTTTGAGTCCACAACATGTTTTGGAGCATACATTCATCAATCTGCTCTGCTGGTATTCATTCATACCAGAACAGCCGAACTGCAAGAGGCGGCATGGACAGGGCAGGGAGAGATCGGGCCCGGACTTGGGGGGGCCTTGCCTTCCTAGCCTCACTTATGGGCCTACAACTACGGACTGGGCCCAAGGGGCCTTAGGCCCATGTCCGCCCTTGCTTGCATTGCATACGTACCTCTCGCCATCCCTCTCCTTTCCGCAACCGAGAAAGACGCCAAAACCCTAAGCTGAGTCCCGAATTCCCGGCTGCACGAAGCGAAGCGCCCCACAATGGTGACGGCGGCGGAAGCGACCCTCATCCTAGACCACGTCCTGGGCGACCCCTCGTTCTCCGCCTCAGTCGCCGAAGCGCTCCTCGCCGCGCTTCCCTCTCTCTCTCCCTCCCACCGGACCCGGCGCCTCTGCCGCGCGGTCCTCCTCCGCAACCTCGCCGCAGACCCAGTCTCCGAATCCGCTCTCGAAACCCTCCACCTCCTGGCCTCGCTCCCCGCCTCCGCCTCCCACATTGCAGCCGCCCACATCGCCGTCGCGGCATTCCTCGTCGTCTCCGCACCCGACTTCGATGCCACCGTCAGGGAGCTCTTCCCGCGCCCCAACGACCGCGCGGTCGATGAGGGAGGTTCCACCGCGCTCGCCTCCGATGTTGTCATCGCCACAGCGGACCAGTTCGAGGCCGCCGTCGGGAACTACTCCTCCCAGACCATCCTCAGGGGCCTGTGGGGCAACAGGGCCGCCGCGGAGGAGCGGGTCAGGGACCTCCTCGCCGTCGAATGGGCTGCGATTGGGCCGTCGAAGCTCGTCATGGCGGCTGAGCGGATCGTCGGGGATGGGGCCGTCGAGACATGGCGTGCCGCGGATGAGGCCACCCGTGCCAAGCTCCGCATCTTGGGTAAGTTTTTTTTTTTTTTTTTTGGTGAGTGGCATTGTGGTAAAATAACTGTGTAGAATGTAAAATAAACGCAGATGCAACTCAATTTTATATACAAGCAATGTAATCTGTCACACATTGTATTTTGCAGCAGCATTGTGATTTGATTAGATTGCTTTATCTGCGGTGCAAGTGCAATTCAAGGAACTAGTGTGCAGTGGAGCTTTTCTGTAGCTCTTTTTGTAATATAATAAAAAATGGGAACATTGAGTTGGAATCTAGAGGTCATATTTATCTTGGTCTATAAATCTGTTTGCCTTATAGTGTTCTCTCTGAAACAACCATGAGTTGAAGCTATCCCAAACAGACTTTGTAATTGGAGTGTACTCCGTCTTTGCTAATTTTGCTGCTTCTAGTTTCTTGTTTATCATAGATCACAAACTACACGATTTTATAATCTTGTGAATACTTTTGATGGTGCCACTACCATATTTTAATGGCTTTATACCACTCACACCAGTTATTTTAGTATCTTTTTGTTTGTCTGCATCAATGTTTCTCTATGCACTCCATGTAGAGCCGTTTGGTTTGTATCTCTTTGGGCCAGCTCTTGATCTTTATGTGCATTGTTAGCTGCTAGATGTTTTATTTTTCTAATTTGATATGGCTCTGGTGTTCACAAGTTCATGGACTTCGTAGCCTATAATTGATTATATGAAATGAAACTTGCAGCTGGGGAAGAAAATACACGTGTGATTCTTGCCAAACTTGAAGAACCTGCCTCCAACGCAAATCCAATTTCAACACCAGCTGTTGAGAAGGCGATTGACGCGCTCAAAACAAGCTGTGCTGACCTCCACAATGTTGTGGAGGATCCGCTTCCAGCTGTGAAGGCAGTCGCAGATGAGGTATTGGCTGCAAGGATGGATAAAGGAGTTAGCTTCAATGCTGAAGGAGAAATAGGTCAGCCAACAACTTGTGACGCTGCAGGCCCGAGTAAACCGCACTTGCCTAGCCCAAGGAGAATGCCACCTTCTCCTTTGCCACCGCAAGAGAACATAAGTAAGCATAGAAGGGCAAGGAAGTGTTGGAGCTTGTTAGAAGAAGAAACACTAAGAAATGGTGTTCAGCAGTATGTTATTTTGTCTTGATATTCAGATATTATTGTTTGACATCTCATCTTTCTTGTTCTAAAACACTGGTGTTTAAATTGCTGTTGCTGTATGTTCCTCATCATAATATTGTGCTTGTTTCATGTGTAGGTATGGTATAGGCAATTGGAGGGATATTTTAAATCACAATCTTGACATTTTTATCGGCAGAACAACGGTGAGCATTTGGTTATTACGGTGAAGTTGCTGTGTGTGTGTGTGTGTTTTTTTTAGCCTGTGAAGTTGCTGTGGTTGCAAATCAAGGTAGTGACTGATTGTATGTACTGTAGGTGGACTTGAAGGATAAGTGGAGGAATATGACTTGATAAGGTAAGGTTGTATGTTCCTGTTCGTTTTGCTCCCAAACCATGGGGATTGCGGAGGATTGGAGGTGATTTAGGAGGATTTTGACTTGTAGGCAGTTGTAGGTTATTTATAATCCCTCACCCGTGTCCCTTCGGACAGGACTAACTTCACGCTCCAGAGCACCTTCTAATGGATGGTACTAGGGTGAAGTAGCTAGCATGTTACCACTGTAGTCGTGATGTATTTAGCGACGTCACTAAGTTAGCCCAGTAGACTCTATCGAGCTCCAGTTTCGCTAGTATCGGCTAAACTTTTGTGACAAAATGCTTACCGAGTGGTTGGTTTGCCGGATGATGTATTATGAACGCTAGTATATATTTTTATTATGTACGTTGCCCTCATTGCATGCTTGCATTGTACTAGCTTTACTCGCATATTATGGCCTCTGGAACAGAGGAAGATTCATGAAGTAATTTTGTGTAGGATTCTACATCTAAAGAAACTAACGATACCTCGCATGCGTTGTTGTGGACTTTTGGTGATTTTGTATCGCTTTACATTACATTATCACGATGGGAGAAATATCCCTTTGCTTCTTCATGATTGTAGCTCCAAATGTTAATGGAAAACAATGATCTATCTTCAGCAAAGCCTAACAAAACGCCTATCGATCAAATAGATACATTTTAAGAATCTTGGACAGTCAAAGCATCTCAAGTTTGATTAAAATTTATATGATAAACTAATAATATTTATTATACCAACTAAGTATCATTAGATTTTTTATTAATTAAATTTTTATAGTATATATATTTAATGTCATAATTTTTTATAATTTTCTCTATAATTTTGGTCAAACTTTAAATATTTTGACTCTCCAAGATTCCTAGAATGTCTTATAATTTGGAATGAAGGGAGTATCTTGATAAAGAAAATATACATATCTGGTATATGACAAAACAAGAAGACATCTAACTACTGTTGTGGTTTCTAATGGTCTACAAATGGCCATGTTTAGATTTTGTCAAAAGAAAAAAAGCATTTAGATAACAGACCAGGGTCCACGGGTATCAGTTGTGGGATCCACCTCAAGGAAATCACCACACGTCAAAATTATCTTCCATCTCAACAAAAAAAAAAGGCAGCCGCCTCTATTTCCGTCTCACTGGGTCTTGTTTAGACCTTGTTTAGTTGAAAAAAAAAGAAAAAAAGGAAAAAAAATAAAAAATGGTATAGAAAACAAAAGGTAATTGTTTTAGCTGCTATTTTTACAAAAACAATGTTTCGGATCCTAGTTTTGCGAAGCCCATTGTTTGGGCTGCTAAAAATGCAATTTTCTCAGAAAATTTTGGGTTAGGGTGTTTGACTACTGTACTATTGTTGGTATTTGATAATTATTGTTTAATCATAAACTAACTAGTCTTAAAAGATTTATCTTATAAATTACAGATAAACTATGTAATTAATTATTTTATTTATTTATATTAAATGTTGTCGTAAGATTTGATGTAATGAAGAATTTAAAAAATTTTGGGAACTAAATGAGGCCTAAAAAAGCTAGCTGTGTTTTCAGAATGCCGCCTCGATTGATTAGCTACTAGACGTGTGTGGCCAAAATACCATATATCCAATGCATGCACATTACGGCTCTTATGGTACAATAATAGTAATATATGCACTTGCTTTGGAGTCATCATACGGCTAGCATAACACACATGCATCCGACGATAAGGTTAACTAGTTTAATTATATTGTGGTCGGTTTACTCTGGTCGTTAGCTAGTTTACGTTGGTCGATCGCCCCAATGCTACGCTATGTATAAAATGCGTTATCTAGGGTTGTTTATTTTAAAAAAAATTAAGATTTATCGTCACATCAACGCACATGAAATATTAAATATATATAAAAAATAATTAATTACATAGTCACGAAATTAATCGTATTACGAGACGAATCTTTTGAGTCTAATTAGTCTATGATTAGACAATAATTATCATAAACAAACGAAAATACTATAGTGTCACGAAATTTTTTCCAGAACTAAACACAGCCTTAACATGGTCGTAGCTATATCCGGCGGACTGCCTATAGATATTTCACGCGCGGAAAGGACTGCGTCACGGCGATGTATACTAGGGCCAATCCAGGATATACGTACATTTGCTTTGTTGTGGTCAGTTACATTTGCTTTGTAGTGGCCAATCCAGATCCAAATATTCGATGTGACGAAACTAAAAACCTTGCTAGAAAGTAATTTGAGAGACAAATTTTTTAAATCTAATTAATCTATAATTAGACAATAATTTTTAAATAGAACGAAAAATACTACAGTATCTAAAGGGGCAAAATATCAAACCCCCGGTTTTAGAAAACGACATCCGGTCTGGCCAGGCAATTCTTGTCAGACTTGTATCTAAACAAGTCCTAACTACGAAGTACGTACTTGTATAACTGCACTATCCATGCTTTGGATTTTTGGTTTTCTTGTCTTGCCGGTGCATATGATGCAGGTCCATTACCTAGGCTACGTCGCATTGAGGATGGGATGGGATGGGGCATTGGTCCTAGTAGCTAGTGAGTGGGCGAGCACGAGCACGAGCACGAGCAGGAGCAGGCTTGGCTCCCACGCCTCCGAAACGTGCGGGAATCGCGTGCGCCACCACCGCGCGCGCGGGTACTCCCCTCCGGTGGGAGTGGGAGTGGGAGGGGGGCCGCCGGCCTGGCCTGGCCCGCGTCCACGTTGCTCCATCGGTTTGCTGCCGAGCCGTGCGCAGCAATCAAAGGCAGGCAGCCTCTCCGTCGTCGAGTCTGTCCCTAGACAGTCTTTATTATTGCAGCACTCCACTCCGATCTTGGCCTTGTTTAGTTCAGAAAATTTTGCAAAATTTTTTAGATTCTCCGTCACATCAAATCTTTAGACACATGTATGAAGTATTAAATATAGATAAAAATAAAAAATAGTTGCACAGTTTGGTCGAAATTGACGAGACGAATCTTTTGAGCCTAGTTAGTCCATGATTAGATAATATTTGTCAAATACAAACGAAAGAGCTACAGTGTCGATTTTACAAAATATTTTGGAGCTGAACAAGGCCCTTCTCTCCTAAACTATTATTATTGCAACACTCAAATGCTCATGTTAGTACATTTCTGGATTGCTGTAGCCTATAATCCAAGAGAAGGGATGGGGTCCAAGATGGAGGGGCCGGGCATAGGCAACATGCATGTATGCTTGTGTAGTGTAGGAGGATAGTATTCACTGATGATCGATCATACTGTATCTGTCATCACCCATCATCAGCTGGCAGAGTAGAGGAGGAATGTATGTCGTGCTTTGCTGTGTTACAGTATTATTATTACTAGTTATTAAGGCCTTGTTTAGTTCACCCCAAAACCAAAAACTTTTCAAGATTCTCCGTCACATCGAATCTTGCGGCACATGTATGGAACATTAAATATAGATAAAAATAAAAACTAATTGCACAATTTGCTTGTAAATCACGAGACAAATCTTTTAAGCCTAGTTACTCCATAATTAGACAATGTTTGTCAAATAAAAATAAAAATACTACAATGTTACAATTAAAAAAAAAATTGAATCTAAACGAGGCCTAAGTTCTCAATTCCAAAAGGGAAGCCTCGAACCAAAGCACAGTGCACGCACCGACGCGCGCATGATAATACTGTAAACACGCGGCGGCCCCCGCGCTAGCTGTTACTGTTACTGTTGATATACATATCCTGTCGCTTTAATTCGGCAGACACTAAACCACCGTACCGCGCCGCAAGCTAATAACACGAGTTCATTAACCTTAGAGCAACTCCAACCATTATGCAAATGGACTTGGCATTTACCAAAATGCATAAAACTCCAAAAAAAACCCTCCAATCGTTATGCATTTGGACTTTGCATTTTACATAGCTATGCATTTGGAGGGGGAAACTTGGCATATATGCCAAAGGAGTCCGGCTATACAAATAGAGATCACGGGATTCTCAGTTCCACCTCGCGGACTTTTTTCTTCCCTTCGCGCGGTTTCCCTTCGCGCCGCCACCACTTCGTGCGATAGGAGAAGCATCGCGCGTCCTCCTTCGCCAGCTTCGCGCGCGCGTTTGGACGAAGCAGCGCACAATAGGACGACGCAGCGCGCGATAGGACGAATCTACGACGCCTTGACGACGAACTGATGGCGGCGATCGGAAACTGATGGGGAACAGGACCTGATGGAGATCGGTACTAGAGCCAAGGGGCGGGAATTGGTGAACGGGGGACGACGGCGGGCTGTTTGGCGTGGGATCGATTGGCCGCGCGGGAAGGAGTGCCGCGAAACAAAATTTCCAGGAAAAAAAAGATGATGGACTTGGCATTTTGCATAACGGTTGGAGATCACCCGATTTTTAGCCTTGCCATTTTCATTTGGGGGTTTGCAATTTGCCTAAAATGCATAACTTCAAATACATAATGGTAGCTAGGAGTAATATCCTGCATGGTGTTAATAACTAGGATATACATAACGAACATTCTTTAGTATTACCTGGTGTTAACCACTGCTAGTGTTAACTATCACATACTCACTGCTTATTTAATTTATTTATTTATTTACAACATCCCATGCGTGTTCATCGTACTAGCTAAGAGTATTTCTATTCCATTCCATTGTCCATACTAAACCTGGAAGGTTTGATGAATTCATGAATCCTTGGAGCTAACTACGTACCAACAAAGGTATGGGACAATGCGAGGGGGCCGGTGGTGGACTGATAAGCAAGAAGAGAACGAAGCTTCAGTGCAGCAGGGCGCGCAATGGGGGCCGGGGCAGCCATGTGCGCGCGTGCATGCTGCCGCCTCCTATGTTGCTTCTTTTCTTTTCTCGCGTGCATGCGTCCGGATAAAATACTATTTCACGCATCCGCCGCTCATGCATGGATCAACATAACCAGTAACCACCCACCTTATTTATTTATTTATTTATTTCACAAGGCGACTAATTAAGAAATCGATCGCTTCTTCTAGCCTCAAGGATATATTTTTTTTAAAAAAAAACAATAGCTGAAATTGCTGATCGCACATACCCATGCGTGCGTGCGTGCGTGCGTCCCCGCTGCTGGATCGACAAGCATGAGAATTGTTCTCTGGCTACCTACTTGTTGGCTTTGCGGGTTTTTTCTCACACATTGTCGTAGGTATGAAGAAGAAATATAAATAGATTCTCGAATAACTTGCATGTTCAGAGAAATATATGATTTGCTGATGTAGACATTACAATTACATCAGTTAGTGGATTTTAATTGTGTGTGTGATATTGGATTGTTTACTTGGCTAGCTTATATGTTGAGAGAAATATGTAATGAAGTTTTTCTTTATAAAAGTATAAGATTTGTTGCTTACCGTGAATATAGTTAGGGGGTGTTTAGTTCCCACCTCATAAATTTTAGTCTCATGCTTTGTACCTCTCCTTGATAGATATCTCTCCTTGTTATTAGTATCTCTTTCCCCCCTTTGGAACTTTAGGAAAAATGCAAAATTAAAGTTGCATATTATAGAATTCAAAATGCAGAAAAATCTTATCACGTTTGGACACAGCACGGGGAAAATATAGTAATTCTATGAGGTGGACGCAAAAGAAACTTTTTGTCTCATGCTAGTTTTCCTCCAAAATTTCTACGGTTCCGTACATCCCTCAGTAACCCAAAGGAATCTTATAGATAGAGCTCAATCATTTGTATAAAAGGGGCGTAATTAAACTTTTCTTTAATTAGGATTATAATATTTGAAAATTCCTATGTTTTTTCTTTGTTCCAAATAGTCTTAAATGTAGAATTGGTGGAAATTCACACCAGATCCACGTCGAAATGACTGCATTTTCATAAATCTCGAGAAGAATTACTTTTGTTGTCCTAATTATTTGATTCCATGTCTTTCTGTTGTAATCTGGTTGATATGAACATGTTTGTATTTATTCTATATGATGTATGAGAGAAGGTATACTAATAGTCTTTCAACCAAGTGGAGGAAAAAAAAAGAGAGATCAGAGCTTGACTTTTATGCAAGCAAAATATAGACTTGGACATGAGCAGTGGTGGGTCTAGACATCAAGTGAGTGTGAAGAGGACTAGGAGATGAAAAGTAGGACATAGGACATATTTAGTTCCTAAAAGTTTTCCAAAATTATTTAAGTTTTTCTGTCACATTAAATCTTCGGACGTATACATGAAACATTAAATATAAATAAAAAATAATTAATTGCACAATTTGACTATAATTATGAGATTAATCTTTTGAGCCTAGTTAATCCATGATTGAACAATAATTGTCAAATACAAATGAAAGTGCTAAAATAGCCAAACTCAAAAATTTTCACCAACTAAACAAGACCATAGGTAAAAAGTAATATTAAAAAGTTTATATGGATAAATAAGATAAGACTATTGTATAACTTAACTATTATAGCTTCGATAAAAAAGATACTACAACAAGTCTGTAGTGAATATCAATTTGTTCTCCAACTTATTCAAAACATAACTCAATTCGGGATCATATACTGCGTGCTCTTTCGTTAAGGCTGCAGGTCCGAAGCTTCTAAAATTAAGGGGTGTTTGGTTTTAGATGATAAACTTTAATAGGTATAGTAGCATTTTCGTTTTATTTGACAATCAATTATAGATTAATTAGACTAAAAAAATCGTCTTGCAAATTATCCTCTAGCCATATTTTAGTTTTATAAATAGTAGTATATATATCTAATACTCTGTGCATGTATCTAAGTATTCGATGTGATCAGTGATAAAAAAATCAACAGGAACCAAAGAGGGCCTTAATGTCCCCTATAGTTAAGGTCGGACAACAAACTCGAAGCTCGTTAACTCGCTCGCTTTATGGCCGGCTCGGCTCAGCTCGACTCGGCTCGTTATCATATAACGAGCCAAGTCGAGCTAAGATTTTAGCTTGTTAGCTATAACAAGTCAACTTGAGTCAGCTCGTGAGTCGCTCACGAGCCAAATGTGCTATAATACTAGAGAAAAAATCATCATAATTTATATTAATTTTGTATAACTTCATGTTTTACAATGGTTGATATGTTAGCTCATATAAATATTTTGTTGGACTTAAGACTATTGGATATATTATTATTGTATCATTACTATTTTTAAGTTTTAAATAAATACAAATATTATATTTTATGTACTTTTTATACCTAACTTACGAGCTCAACAAGCCAACTCAAGATTTCAACGAGTTGAGCTGAGCTGTCTTTTTGGCTCGTTAAAATAACAAACCGAACCAAATTTGCTCGTTATCCTAACGAGCCTGAACGAGTCGAGCCAAGTAGGCTCGTTATCCAACATTACCTCGTTATCCAGCCTTACCTATAGTGTAGTACTAGGTTTTACGTTTATGTGTTTTTTTCGAGGTTTTATGTACTTTCCAAAAATGTTATATAATTTTTCAAGATTTCTCGTCACATTAAATTTTGCAAAACATGTATGAATCATTAGATATAGATAAAAAATAACTAATTACACAGTTTGCCTGTAATTTACGAGACGAATCTTTTGAGCCTAGTTAGTACATGATTGGATAATATTTGTCAAATAAAAACAAAAATACTATAGTGTTTATTTTGCAAACACAAACTAAACAAGGCCTGAATTAGATTGGCGTGTGAGAGGAAAAATATTATTTAGGCCTTATTTTGTTGGTATTTTTTTTTTTGCAAAATGCTACTATAACACTTTCGTTTGTATTTGATAATTTTTGTCCAGTCATGGACTAACTAGAATCAAAAGATTTGTCTCGCAAATTACAGACGAACTGTGCAATTAATTATTATTTTTATCTATATTTAGTGTTCTATACATATACCGCAAGATTTAATGTGACGAAGAATCTTGTTCATTTTGCAAAATAATTCAGGCTGAAAAGTAGGGGAACACAATAGAGCCAAAATATCCTCAGCTTATCTTAGCGCAATGGCCTCTCTCTCTCTCCAGCTTATCTTAGCGCAATGGCCTCTCTCTCCTTTGAGCAAGGAGCAAAACCAACAAAGAAAAAACATTCTATTTTTTTGCCAAAAAAACATTTTTAATTTCTTCATCTATGGAAAACTCTTTCATCATTGCTACCACACACCCGTCCCTCCCACAAAGGGGCGAGCTACATAGTAATCAGGGGTGCAAATGCATCCCAAAAATTATAAAAACAATAATTAAGTCTAAAATTTTACTATATATGTACTCCCACAGAAAATATTTATGCACGCACAAGATAAGTGCATCTTTCTATAATTTGTTCTAACTTCCTGACTGCACACACAACATACCGGGCTCTGGGCTCCGTGCCTTGCAGTTATTTCCTTTGCTTGAGGCCTTGTTTAGTTCCCCGTCTAAATTTTTTTTCATCTATCTTATCGAATCTTTGGACACATACATAGAGCATTAAATATAGACGAAAATAAAAACTAATTGCACAGTTTGGTTATAAATCGCGAGACGAATTTTTTATACCTAATTAGCCCATAATTAGCCACAAGTACTACAATAACCTATATGTGCTAATAATGGATTAATTAGGTTTAATAAATTTATCTCATTGTTTTGAGACGAGCTATCTAATTAATTTTTTTATTAATTTATGTTTACAACTTCAAACATGTGCCAGGCATATTTAACTTGACATGCCTCATTAGTGGCAGGGGCGAGGGGGACATTTCTGTGGCGCAAATCGCAGTCCCCCCACCGTGGTCATTGACTCAGGGCCCTTTGTGAAGACAGCACGCACAGTCCCTACCTGAGAAATCACGATACAAGGTACTGTAGCTATATAACCTTTCCCGTTACAGAGCCGGCGTAATGCCTTTGCAGAACGACACTGTAGTCCAGTTCAAACTGTAGCAGCGCCTCTTTTTTTACGGTGCACGCTGCCGTGAACCGGGAAAAGGAAGGTGCAGTAAAAGGCGGCGTTTGGGAGCAAGCGGAGTGCCAGACAGGCGAGGGCAAAGCGCAGCGCTGGGGTAGCCGTGTAGAAGTAGTAAAACCGTAAAAAAGGGAAGCCAGGCGGCCAGGGCCAGGCTTTTCCTTTTTTTTTACTGCTACAGCCCACCAGGCCACACAACACAGGTCACGGGCCAGAGGCTGACAAGCCCGCAGCGCGCGTGCTGGCTCCGCACTTCCGGGCGGGCCCCACAGGCGCCGCACGCGCGGTGGCCCGCACGTCGGCGGCTGGTAGCCTCCTGCTGCGTCCAACTGTAACGGAACGGGACGGGGGACCGTACGGGTACGGCCGCGCCGGCCCCGTGCAGGACGTCGTCGTTACCTGCGACGCCACCGCCGTGCACCGGGTCCAGGCCCACTCGCCAGCGCCAACGAATGAACGGCGCTCGCGGGACCACGGCTCGGGGCGCTGGAACGCCGCGACCAGGGGCATCCCGGTCATTCCGCCGCTGATTTGAGCGCGGCCCCCACCCCCACCCGCGCGCTCCTCGATGCGCGCGTCCGCTTCCCGGCCGCGCGGGGCCCGCGCGCCTTCCGCCACCTCGCACCCCACGTAGACCGGGCCTCTCGTACGCCCTGGCGGACCCCACCGTGTCCCGGTCCCCGCGAGTGGGCCCCTGCGCGGCCGGGAAAGCGTAGCGCAATCACGCGCCACCCCTCCGGTCCCGCCGGTGCACTGCACCGCGTGCACCGCCCTCCGCGTCCCGTTGCGCGGCCAGGCCAACTCATCCGGCCCGGCGCGGCCATCGTCTCTCTCCTCCGTCCTCCGCTCCGCTCCTCCTGTCCGAGTCCGACCGCTGGTATATACGTAGGCCGTCTGCGACAGTGCTTGCCAGGCTACTGCTGCGAGCGAGCCCCAGCCAGCCGTGCCGTTTCCAACTCCACCTCTCTCTCTCTCTCTCTCTCTCTCTCTCTCTCTCTCTCTCCCTCCCCCTCCTCGCCTGCGCGCAACGAGCTGCGACTGTGCACGCTGCGACTGCTGCTGCTGCCGCTGTTCCACGTCTCTGTCTCCGCTTTAAGGCTGTCACCTTTCCCCATCCCCTACGCCCGCCCCGCCCCGCCCCGCCTCGCCCCTCAATCAATCACGACGCCACAACCGCACCCGCGAACCCTAGCTAGCACCGCGCGCCGGAGCTCCGAGTAGGTGTCTGCTTGCTCTCCTGCGGTGGCCGTCGTCGCCTGATCCGATCCACCTAACCGTCAAGCGCCTCCGGCGATCGATGCGCATGCGAAGCGCCGCGGGAGGCGGCTCGGGCTCGGGCAGGCTGTGAGGAGGCTGTCCACTCGCTGCGTCGTGCGCCTGCGCGCGTCTGCTCCACCGTCCGCGCCGCGCCGTTCCTTGCGGAGGGGGCCTGCCTCTCACGGTCGGTCGGTCGGCCTCGCCGCGCGTTTGCTTCCCACCAACGCAGGTCAGAGCTCCGTGCTCTAGGATCTAGCTCCATACCTACCTACCTTGGCTTCCCGCTTGCTTTTGCACGCAAGGCTCTTCTCTCTCCCTGCCTTTGCTTTGTGGATCTGTCCCGCTTTCGGTGTCTGCGCGTGTCCACTGACGCTGCCGATTTGATCGCTTCAGGTGTCTGCCATTTCCCGGAATCGTTTTCGTAGAATTTCGACTTGTTTGTTTTGGCCAAAGTCTACTTCTAGCTTTACTACTCCATTTCGCCTTCCCTCCGTTCTCGGAAATCGTTTCCGCGATTTTATCACTTCAACCTGCACAATTTTGTTGTGTGCATCTCGAGTCTCGGCGCCCAGCATTTAACTTTGACGCCCACGTCTGTCGTAGCAAAATTCGGTGCCGTAGCTCACTGCAATCCTCCATTTCCTTTGTCGCCCAGGTATCTTCGCGAGCTGGAAGTTGAAGCGCGAGCGGGGAGCTAAGAGCAGCAGTTGGAAGGAGAGAAGGCGACGAGATTTGTGCGGCCACGATTTTGCGTTGCTGAGGGAACAAGGGAACAATGGCTGCAGCGGTGGCGATGCGAGGGGGAAGCAGCGACAGTGGAGGATTTGATAAGGTTCCCGGGATGGACTCGGGGAAATACGTGCGCTACACCCCGGAGCAAGTCGAGGTGCTCGAGCGGCTCTACATAGATTGCCCCAAGCCAAGCTCCTCACGGAGGCAGCAACTGCTGCGCGAGTGTCCTATACTCTCCAACATTGAGCCGAAGCAGATCAAGGTCTGGTTCCAGAACCGAAGGTAACCAAATCCGACAAGTCAAAGTCGAGCCACAGCCCACTAGTTCTAGTGGAGAATGTGCTCCGTGACACCGTGTTTGGAATAATGTGTCTGTCCCTTCTGTAGGTGCCGTGATAAGCAGCGGAAGGAGTCCTCGCGGCTTCAGGCTGTGAACAGAAAGCTGACGGCAATGAACAAGCTTCTTATGGAAGAGAATGAGCGTCTTCAGAAGCAAGTCTCTCAGTTGGTTCATGAAAATGCGCACATGCGGCAGCAGCTGCAGAATGTAAGTCTTCAATCAATGTGCTGCCTTGTTCCTTACAAGTCATGCTATTGCTAAAAGTCATTCACTGATGCCGTATTTGTACCATGTCTGTGAAGTGGAGTCTAGTTTCCTGCAGTATTTTGTACCTTATTAGTGTTGTACAGTACTAGCATTGGATGACTTTCAAAAGTTGATAGTGCCAGCAAATTTATGCCAATGAGATGTCAAGTCCACGTTATGCTGTTATTTGGGGCTGGTGCATGCAGTACCCACTGAAACCTGTTGTCCATGTGATGGTGGTGTTGAATCTATTTGATATTGAACCCTGGGATATACTGGAGTATTCTATTGCTGCAATGTCCTGATATCATCTATTGATTGGGTACAGACTTCATTGGCCAATGATACAAGCTGTGAATCAAATGTCACTACCCCTCCAAACCCTATAAGGGATGCAAGTAACCCTTCTGGGTAAGCGACTCGTTCTGGACATCTGGAGAAGGATTCTTGTTGACCTTGCCATTTGAAGACTGTCCTAATCATTGTGTCATTTCAATTCTTGTTTCAGACTCCTTGCGATTGCAGAGGAGACCTTCACAGAGTTCCTCTCAAAGGCTACTGGGACAGCTATTGATTGGGTCCAGATGCCTGGGATGAAGGTTATATGTCAACTCTCAATTCTTGTTCTTTGGCTTAAGTTACATTTTTCTTTAACATAAGTGCTAGGTGCTCACTACATTTTGTTTTCTGATTAGCCTGGTCCGGATTCGGTTGGTATCGTGGCCATTTCGCATGGTTGCCGTGGCGTTGCTGCCCGCGCCTGTGGTTTGGTGAATCTAGAACCAACAAAAGTAAGTATTTAAATTGTTTGGGATCTTGTGCTACCTTTACGAATGTCTCTCTTGTTTTCTTTGTTCTAGTCTGTAAATTTGCAAGTGATTTGTGTAACTTCTGCATATGATTAGGCTCTTTTATGTGTCTAATTATTTATGACATACCTCCTTACATATGAGCAATCTTGAACAAATTCATGAATCATTTATATGATCTTACAGAGGCCCTTGGATATTTCATATTTTGTCTATCAATCATTGATACAAATTGTAGCATTTACTTCAAGAAGTTACTTGATCCTGATATAGCTGTGTTATGCAGGTTATAGAGATCTTGAAAGATCGTCCCTCTTGGTTCCGTGATTGTCGAAGTCTTGAAGTGTTTACAATGTTTCCAGCTGGAAATGGAGGAACAGTTGAACTTATCTACATGCAGGTGAGCATTTTGCTCCATTGGTGATGTTTCTTTAGCATTTCCGGCGAACTGCATGACTCATTATGTTGATGGTAATATTTATATGTTCCTGCAGATGTATGCCCCAACAACTTTAGTCCCTGCACGTGATTTTTGGACGTTACGATACACGACAACAATGGAAGATGGTAGCCTTGTGGTATGTACTGAACTGCAGTTTTATTGATTTTATCGTGATAACGGAGGAACCAGGACACTAATATTTGCTAATCTTCCTCCATCTCCAAGGTCTGTGAGAGATCCTTGAGTGGTTCTGGAGGCGGCCCAAATGCAGCCTCTGCACAGCAATTTGTTAGGGCTGAGATGCTTCCAAGTGGGTATTTAGTTCGCCCATGCGAAGGTGGAGGTTCGATTGTGCATATAGTGGACCATCTAGATCTCGAGGTCTGGTTCCCACCTTTTATTATTATTTTAATCTTTTGATGCTGTTAGTCTGTATGTTATCCATTAATGATTGTATTGGGTTTCATCTTCTAGGCATGGAGTGTTCCTGAAGTGCTTCGACCGCTGTATGAGTCTTCTAGAGTAGTTGCTCAGAAAATGACTACGGTGGTACGAGCTTTTTCTTTTTGCCCCTATGGTCTTTTTAGTTTACAACTTTTGATTCTTTTGATAAGGTCACCAATAATCAGTTTCTATTTATTCATTCACTGTATGAGTCTTCTAGAGTAGTTGCTCAGAAAATGACTACGGTGGTACGAGCTTTTTCTTTTTGCCCCTATGGTCTTTTTAGTTTACAACTTTTGATTCTTTTGATAAGGTCACTTTATTCGTGAATGAAAAGGTCTGTATGTTCTAAGTAATGACTGGCTGTATACTTGGTTGCATTTAGTTCTGCGGACGTGCTTGAATAGTTCATTCTTAGCACTATACTTCATGCTAGCTGCTCTGTGTATCCAGGCACTGCGCCACCTTAGGCAAATTGCTCAAGAAACAAGTGGAGAAGTAGTGTACGCCTTGGGAAGGCAACCTGCAGTACTACGGACCTTTAGTCAAAGACTAAGCAGGTAATTTTTATTAAATTTTAACCCAACTCTCATGTACATCTTCTTGTCTAGGTTAAAACATAAAAATTTGTTGTTCTTCCATTAGGGGTTTTAATGATGCCATTAGTGGTTTCAATGATGATGGCTGGTCTGTAATGGGGGGAGATGGCATTGAAGACGTTGTTGTTGCTTGCAACTCAACCAAGAAAATTAGGAATAACAGCAATGCTGGGATTACATTTGGAGCCCCTGGAGGCATTATTTGTGCGAAGGCATCCATGTTACTGCAGGTAAGGGTGATCATTATTTTTAATGCAGTCTTCATATTTTATATTTAGAAATAAAGGGGGAAAAGCAGGAACCATTACATATTGCATTGTGCACAAGTAAATAAATGAATAGCAGAGTTTTGTTACATTATATCATCCTTGTTTTATTTGCACTTTATTGAATACATTTCTGGCTGTGCACGTTATTTCTGGTACCATCTATGCATTGAGAGCTAACGGTTCTTGTACCACAATTTGTGTTAAGCAGAAAGAGGCACAATAGATGTCTTTTTTATTGTACATAAACATTGTACACTAGAGATTTAGGAATTCTGCTTAAATGCTGTCGTGCGTGCACATTTGACTCTAGACATTTGAGTTTCACCCCTGTAAGGTGATAGGAAGAGCTACAGCCCATTTGAAAAAAAATGCTACTGGTATAAACACTTTTAACATGATTTCTGAACCTAGCTTATCCATATGCTATGTTTTTTTAAAACATGTTTCTTTATTGATATTTCCTAGAGTGTCCCACCGGCAGTACTGGTCCGATTTCTGAGGGAGCATAGATCTGAATGGGCCGATTACAATATGGATGCGTATTTGGCTTCATCACTGAAGACCAGTGCGTGCTCACTTCCCGGGTTGCGACCTATGAGATTTTCTGGGGGGCAGATGATCATGCCACTTGCTCACACAGTGGAGAACGAGGAGGTATGTTTGCAGTTATTTTGTGGAAATCCTGTGTCTTTGTGAAGCTAATTGTTTCCATCATTCGATCTCTCATTGTTACCATAGTTATATTAGATGTACCATGGGACTTATAATTACTGTCATTGACTGCTGAATAACAGATTCTTGAAGTTGTCCGCCTTGAAGGACAACCTCTTACTCATGATGAAGCTCTTCTTTCAAGAGACATCCACCTTCTCCAGGTAAATATTTGAGTTCCATCTATTCTTTTGTTTTGAAGTCCTGCATTGCCTCACTGAACGAAAAGGTAGCGAGATCAATGTCTTTTAACTAAAAGGATGATTATTCTATAACTCTTATTATGTAGTCGCTTCTCAAAGTTATGCTTATAGGCTCTCTGACATTAAAATTGTCTCTTTTTACTGTACACGAAATGACATCTGGCTACTGACTTTGGTTTAACAACAGGCACATGTCTGTTTAACAATACTAATTGGGTTCTTGAATAAAGAAATAGATCAAGGTTCTAAAAGAGAGTATCTTGAGCAATTCATTTTAAGACCATGCCTTGCTAATCATTCTTTGTTTCAAGTTTCAGCTTTGCACTGGAATAGATGAGAAATCTGTGGGTTCCTCCTTCCAGCTTGTGTTTGCACCAATTGATGAACATTTTCCAGATGATGCTCCATTGATTTCTTCTGGCTTTCGTGTCATACCACTTGATATGAAAACAGTTAAGCATCGTCAACAACATTACCTTTTCCTTTTTTTTTTCCTTGCTTGGGCAGTTGCTTCATTTCCTTGTCTACTATGTTTATAAGTACCATTAACATGTCACTTGATTTGGATCAAGAGTATAAGTGTTATTAGCCACATTATCATACATTCAGGACTTTTGTTTGTTTCTTTTTTCAGCACATCTTTTTTTTCCTTTTGAAACAACGCTAACATTTCCACCATGGCCTACTGTATGTAGGATTGTGATATTTTTAACAAACATATTATGTTCTGTTCTAGCTAGCTATAATTTGTTACCTAGTCATTTGGCTGTCTGCTGCTAAATTATGTATTCTCGAATGCAGTTTTTGACCATCTAGTCATTTGGCTCCCATGCAGGATGGTGTAGCCTCTGGCAGGACGCTAGATTTGGCATCTAGTCTTGATGTGGGTTCTGCTGCACCCCAAGCCTCAGGGGATGCATCTCCAGATGACTGTAATTTGAGATCTGTGCTGACAATCGCCTTTCAATTCCCTTATGAGATGCACCTTCAAGACAGTGTTGCAACTATGGCCCGTCAATATGTTCGTGGTGTTGTTTCTGCTGTGCAAAGAGTGTCGATGGCTATATCTCCCTCCCAATCTGGTCTAAATGCTGGGCAGAGGATGCTTTCTGGCTTCCCTGAAGCTGCCACACTTGCTAGATGGGTTTGCCAGAGTTATCAGTAAGTGAACTTGTAATTTTCTTCCTGTGCTGTTTCTGATATCTCACCTAAATGGTTTGATTCTTTTTTTTTATTGTAATCTCACGGTTATTCTTTTGGGCACCAATACAGTTACCATCTAGGTTTGGAATTACTTAATCAATCAGATGAAGCTGGTGAAGCATTGTTGAAAATGCTCTGGCATCATCCAGACGCTGTTCTGTGCTGCTCTTTTAAGGTATCAGAAGAGTTTTACTCAAGTCTGCAATATTCTGATCTGTTTAACATACTTCTAAAGTAGAGACAGATCCCTCCGCCCATGTTAATGCTTTTGCAGTAAAATTTTTGTGCTGCCTTTTGTGCTTAATAATAAATATATGGATTATGCATGAAAGCATATGAGCCTGCACCCTACTTGCTGGATGATGCAGTTTAGTATACCTTTTTCTGTATTTCTTAAGCTCATGCTGCACCTTCTATGGAATGCTTCGAAATTACTTTTTGCTATCATGTGTGTATCATCTATACTACTAGTGATTTTATTAGGTGTATAGTTTTTTATAATCATGCTGGGGTCTGCTTTATTGTTTCAGGAGAAACCTATGTTTACATTTGCAAACAAGGCAGGGCTTGACATGTTAGAAACATCTCTTGTTGCGCTGCAAGACCTGACACTAGACAAGATTTTCGACGAGTCAGGAAGGAAAGCAATATTCTCAGATATCTCAAAACTAATGGAACAGGTTTAGAAGTCAAAACACAACCATCCTTGAGACTGAATCTGAGATGTGCGTACAGGCCCAACAGCTAACATTCTTCCTTGTTGTTTTAGGGCTACGCATACCTGCCATCAGGTGTGTGCATGTCAGGAATGGGTCGCCATGTTTCTTTCGACCAAGCTGTGGCGTGGAAGGTGCTCGGTGAGGACAGCAACGTGCACTGCCTGGCATTCTGCTTCGTCAACTGGTCCTTCGTGTGACCCCGACCTGTCGGATGGGATGGCGAGCTGGTGGTCGGTCTGTGTGATGAGCAGGCCCATTTTTGTATGATGATCCTGATAAGGAAAATCATCAGCTGTGGCAAAATGCTTATGTTGCAATCACTAGTTGTAGGTCTTGATTCCAGTGTATTTATGAAGAAACTGGAGATTATGCAAAGTCTTGTCCCACTTCCTTTTGACTACCCGGCCAAATGCTGTTTGTCAATCTCGATTGGCAAGGCAACCGAGGTGATGCTGGGTTGCTGGCAGTTTTGGTTCGTCATTCCATTCATCAGATGTTAATTGCTGATGTTATGGTGTGGCTTTGGAAGGTCTGGATCAAGCCAGATAGCAACAAAAACATGCTGTTCCCAAATAGTGCAATGGCAAACAATGGAGCAATAGCGATGCACGCTACAAATTCATAATGGCTCAGCATGAACTGTAGGATAAAGACATGCCGGTTTTTCCGACACTAGTTATTGGCCTGCCTTGAAATCTTTTCGCTTTTGCAAAATTTGGTCTGTATAACCTTAAAAATCTTTTATCTTTTCGATTTTGCAAAATCTGGTCTTTATAAGGATTAGCTGCTGGACGCCGAGAGAATAAGGCCTTGTTTGGATGTTGTCGGATTCACCTCAATCCATATGTGTTGGAATAGATTGGGGTGGAATTTAGTTCAAGTTCTACTCCAATCCACCCCAATACATGTGGATTGATGCGAATCCGACTACATCCAAACAAGACCTAAACATTTGCAGAAACTCACTCTGGCTCGAGGAAAATACATGCCGGTCTGGCCTACACTCTTCAGAAAACATAATTATACTGCTTTTGGAACCAGAAACACACTCCAGGTAAGAAACTGGAGCACATGTAAACGAATGAGGCATGTCAGAGTTCATAGATGAGCAGGTCTCTCGCATGGCTAACGGAAACACTTAAACCAAGTGACCCTTCACAACAATGGATATGAGAGACAGCAAAATTACGATTCTTTCTTCTCTTCCGGTTCCGGTTCAGGCACCTTCTTCTCTTCTGCAGCCTCCTCAAATGTCTCTCCTGGGACAAGCTCAGGGACATCGTCATCATCCTGTGCAGCTGCACCAGCTTCAGCACCTGGTACCTGCTTCTGGAAATGCTCAGCAAGCCTCTTAAGGTTGTCCAGGTTATCAGGGCCTGAAGAGGAGGAAGCTAAGGTTAGGCAAGCAATAACAATTGTTGGAATGAGGCAAACAATCAGAGTGCAATCAACAAAACAATGTGAAAAATGTCATACCCAGTTGGTTGATAATTGATGGCAGAAGATCTTGCAGACCTGTTCAAATAAGAAAGCCAATGAGAAATAAGTTTCTTGTCTTATAAAAAAGAGAGAAAGCAGTTACAGCATGTTGAGGAATTATAATGGTGTCACAAAATCATGGAACCAGACCTGAGAACAGAAGCATTTAGAGAACATATAAATAAAAGGAACTAACACTGTTCCATTTAGAGAACAGAAGCAATTCAAATTCACGCCATCAGTAATTATTGCAACCCTTGCATTTACAACATGTCAAGAATAATTGAAGAGGCTTGCTGAGCATTTTCCAACAATTGTTGGAACATGTTGCCTAACCTAAGCAGTCTTGTTGGAAATTGTTGGAAATTGTCATTTTTCAAGGTAAGCATGGTCCAGCATTTAACCATTTTATATCGACAAATACTATTTGCCTATGAGGCTACAGGTGAATAACAGACATAAGAACCAAGCCTGCATGATAGAAAGCAGCAAACCATGTATCAAGCATCAGCTAAGTATCTGTGCTACTGCATAAGCAAAAATAGGGTACTTGAGAAATGATCAGGCATGCAGAGGTTGAAAAGTAAATGATCCACTCACTTTTTGTCTGGGGTACTCCACTGACTACCCATGTATTTGCAGGAATAGATGCTTGCACTGCAGGTAATAGAGAAAGATTGACAATGTTAGACAAAGTCAATAATCTGCAGAGGTAACATATTTGCATGGGGAGATTTTACCTTTAGGGTTCTGAAATTGGATAACAACATCATCCTTGAAAATGTTGACCTCTTCAATACCAGGAATAGTGTTCACTCCGATTCTTTTCAATGTGCTCTGAAGCCGCTTGTCATCGGTGGTTGTGGTCTTGTGAACTGCCTTCTTCTTCCTGTTAGCATTTTTTCCTCATAAATTGTTAGCATGGGTTTATGGGTCCAGAAGCAACTCTATGAATAAATCATATCAAAAACACAAAAGGCTCAAGTGCTTAGATATCTGCAATTGGTATGTGAACGACTACAACAGTATGTGTTGGACAACTTGCCACAAAAAGACAGCACCTATGTCTTTTGCAGAACGGTATACATGTGGATGGCAAAGATGCTAATCAGCAAAAATTAAAGCTCAATACAGCCTACCTGCCATTTTGCACAATAGCATGCACAAATGACAAAACGACAATAACAGTTTCAAATTACCTTTTTCCAGTCATCCATTAACAAAAACACACAGTTTAATATTACCTTTTTCTATCGTACGTTACCAAAAACTATGTGAACTGTAATGACACCAAGATACTTGTGATGATGAATATAGCAGAGCCATTCTCATGTGACAAATCTAAACGCTTTTATTGATGCATAGGCTTGGATCAAAGTAACATACGAAAACTACATGGAAGGTAGAAGCACTAATAATAAGTGCTACCACCACAGCACATGCGGAAGGCAAGATGAGGACGCACCTGCGCATGCTGCCCTTTCCTCCGGTGCGCACAGCGCCCGCCATCTTCTTGAGCTTGTCCACATTCATCTGTGTGAGGAAAACAAAAAGAGTCACAAACCGTGAGCGAGTTAGTCGAAGGAGCCACACACATGCAGTACGTCGCTGGCGAGAACACAACCATGCGAGTCCAGAAACCGAGTGGAGCGTTCTCCAAATCGCACACCTGAGTACACCGAAACGGCAGAGACGGGCGGGCTGCTAAACCGAATCTCGCAAGCAAGCCGCCCTTCAGTGCTGGCGGGAGGGATGAATCTAGTCTAGTTTAGGCCACGAAACAACGGGAGAAAGCGCAGCCCAGATTGAACGCACAGCCAACACAACGGCGAACGGCGATAGCGGTACCAAGCAATCAAGCAATGCATCTGAAACGACGGAACCTCGCTCGTATCAGCAGCGGGCCAACCCTACCCTACCCTAGCAAACGAAGCAATAGAAACCGCGGGCCTCGCGAGGCAGCCAACCCCAGCCCAGGGTACGCGAGGAGGAGGGAGGGGCAGGCTCACCTTGGACAGGCGCGTCGACCGGCGGCGGCGGGTGGAATGGGGACGGGAGGGGATTTCCTGAGCTCAGCAGGAAGCAGATGAGATAGGGGACGGGTCGGGTCGTCGGGTCGGGAGGCCAACAACCCCAGTGAGCACGGGAAGGGGCTTTTCTTCCCCTCCGCTCCGTGTTGTTAGGGTTTTAACCACCCGTCAATCCAATCCTGGCCGTCCGATGCCGTCGCTGCTCGCTCGGATGCGGTCCGGCCGGCACGCCTGTATGTATACCAAAGCATATCAGCAGTTCAATAGACAACGGACCAAATCACATTGTCCTCGCCAATCTCAAGCCAAAGCGATGGATGCAGAGTAGTGCATGCATTGCACCCAATTTTGTCACAAGCGGCAATGGAGAAGCCAGAGCAAATTTAAAAAATATATATATTTGCTTGCCTTATGGATATATAGACTTAATCAAATATATATATATATATAGCGTGTTTGATAACTTTCAAACCACGCTACAGGCCGGCACACCGCACATGCAGCACGCAGGAGCCAAACGCCGCTATTGAAGTTTGTCATAGTTTTGGCACGCGCCACAACACGCTAATAATTGTTGGCAACAGTTTTGTGTGTTGCATTTGTGGCGTCGCCGCTGCAATTTGTCGCAATTTTGGTGTCTGTTGCAGTACGCCAATAATTGTTGGGTGGCCGTTTTGTCCATCGCGTTTGCGGTGTGGGCAGAACTATGGCGGCCAAATGCATATGCCGCAGTATGTCAATAATCGTTGGGTGGCCGTTATGTTCATCGCCCTTGTGGCGTGGCCACAACTGTGCGCGACAACCACACACGCCCTTACCTCTGCCTCTAATACTAGCAAGCCAAAGTAGAGTATGGCCGGTTGGTTGTGTAGAAGACTTGACATAAACAAAACCAAAAAAATCTTACAAACAAAGAAGCTCTCAGCTGGTGCACACTTTGTAAAAAGTTTGAGAGTGTAGAATGTAGATTCTTATAGATGCTGAGAAGTTTAGAGATTTAATCCCCTGATACTGGCACAATCATCGTCACTAGGGTCATGCTCTTTAGTCTTTTCCATGTTCAGTGTAATTAGCACTTTCTCAAATTGGTTTATAAAAAAAACTAACACATTCATCAAGCTTAAACATGTTCACATTAAAGGAGGTAAAACAAGCATTAACAACAATACGAGAGACAAAAAATCGCTACAAAAAGCATCATTTGAAGTATTTTTTGGAATAGGCACAAACAAGTGTGGCCTTTTCTTCTTTTGTCACACCATGTCATCACCGGACACATTGTCGTTAATTCGAAACACAACCTCTTTGTTGGCCTAAACTTTTTGCCATGACAAAAAAAATAGGACAACACTTAGGATAAAAATAAAAAAAAGACACAACCATATATATAACAATAAATAGACGCAACAAAATGAAGTATCAGTGAATCATGATGAGCACGGTATCACTATCGGATTTTCTCTAGGTCTTGTTTGTTTATCGGAGACATGGGAACGAAAGATGTTTGACCAATGCAAGGAGGGAATGTTATTGCTTTCAAAAAGGAAAACTATATATAGGGAGGCTAATCCATGAAGAAAATGGAAACTTTGTAACTAATGTTAACCCCCAACCCTGCATAAAAAATGAACCTTATTATGGTACTATCCACCTGCACATGATAAAAAGTGTTGGACACAAGTTTGGAAGGCTCCAAAACTAATGCATGCGTTTCTTATTTTTAGGTTATATTCTGCTACATCCATCCAAGTTATAATATATTATGTTTAATATATACCTCGATATTTAAGCATATAAGAAAAATTATATGTATTTAGAAATAAATGTCTTTATAATTTAGAATGTAACAATATCTAATACATGTAAACATAATTATCTCGAAGAAACTCCTAGCACTCGTGGAATCTATGGGAATGTTAAAAGTAACAGAGGCCTTGTTTAGTTCTCGAAGGAAAAAATTTCGCGACACTGTAGCACTTTCGTTTGTTTGTGGTAATTATTGTCTAACCATGGACTAACTAGCCTCAAAAGGTTCGTCTCGTCAATTTCGACTAAACTGTGCAATTAGTTTTTATTTTCCGTCTAAAGATTCGATGTGACGGGAAATCTTGAAAAATTTTGGATTTTTAAGTGGAAGTAAACAAGGCCATAATGCTGCCAAAGAAAAGATAAATAAATTAGTCGTGGACTATGCACTCGCAAGTTTGCTCGAGCTCAAACACGTATAGACTCGGAGCAAAGTGGTTGTATAAATCAGTCTCGGCTCATTGCGTTTTCTCAATAAGGCCTTGTTTAATTCACAACAAAAACCAAAAAGTTTTTAAGATTCTTTGTCACATCAAATCTTACGACACATGCATGAAGCATTAAGTATAGACAAAAATAAAAACTAATTACACAGTTTGTCTGTAAATCGCGAGACGAATCTTTTGATTCTAGTTAATCTATGATTGGACAATATTTACCACAAACAAGCGAAAGTACTACAGCAGCAAAATCTAAAATTTTTTCATATCTAAACAAGGCCTAAGCTGAGACCGTGTTTCAACCAGCTCGAGCTGGATCGCGAGCTTAACAAGCCAACAAGTGCAATCATGACAAAGTGTAATCGCTAGGATAGGACTGATGCCTATGTAAGGACAAGTAAATTGTATTGTTTTCTAGGTAGTCTTATATAGTGTCACTGTCGACGAAAGCTAGTCGGCAGTCTACCTTGGGGTATACCTACGATAGTAGTTTATCGGTAGACGGTGCGCAAACTACGAACTCGATGGTGACGCAAGACACGGACAAGCTTTTTATCCAGGTTCGGCCGCCGAGTTGGCGTAATACCTACGTCCTGCGTCTGGTTGTATTGATTTGTGTGTTGAGAGAATATATGATGTATGATCTATCCTCTAGGGGACCCCTGCCCCTCCTTATATATCCTGAAGGGACAGAGTTACAAGCAAAGTATCCTATTTGGTACAATATCTTGTAGCCTTGCGGTGCACGCCGACCAGTCGTGCGCCGCACGTCTTCATCTTGTGGGCCGAGCCACCTCTGACGGTGCGGCCCATATAGGCCCACGAGGGTATAGGGGTTTATACCCCCACAGCTAGTCCCCGAGCACCATGTATTGTGATGTAACACGCCGTCTTGAGCTTCTTCGATTAGTGAGGCTTGACGTCTTCAATAAGCAGGAAAGTCGCCCAAACAGTTGCAACGGTATTTTGACCAACTCAAAAGACAGTTGATCAACATTGACATCAAAGAAGCAGGTTGTTCGAAGAATGCATGGTGCTCTTAATCAAAAAAGATTTCTTTCCTGGTGAAGTGTGCCCACTTTACTTTTCTGAAAAGTATAGTCTTTCAAAAAGCAAGCATATTCACCGCAAGGTGAAGTGTGCCCACTTAGTCCCCGAGCCTGGTAGTAGGTGACGTAGGCACGTGGTGCCAGGGTCAAAAGAAAAATCCTCAAAGAAATTCTGAAACGGAGATGCAAGGAAAAAGAATAATGAATGGAGAATGTGCGTTGATTACACCGATCTCAACAAACACTGTCCTAAAGATCCTTTTGGTCTTCCTCGCATCGACGAGGTGGTCGACTCAACGGCAGGATGCGAACTCCTCTCCTTTCTAGATTGCTACTCTGGTTATCACCAGATCTCGTTAAAGGAAGAAGATCAGATCAAAACATCCTTCATCACACCCTTCGGCGCATACTGTTACACTACCATGTCTTTCGGACTTAAAAACGCCGGGGCCACTTATCAAAGGGCCATCCAGCAATGCCTCCACGACGAGATTCGCGATGACCTTGTCGAGGCCTATGTGGACGACGTGGTCGTAAAAACAAGGGATGCGAGCACCTTAATCGACAACTTAGACCGGACCTTCAAGGCACTCAACAGGTACAAGTGGAAGCTTAACCCCAAGAAATGCATTTTCGGCGTTCCCTCCGGTCTACTGCTCGGCAACGTCGTCAGTTGCGACGGCATACGACCAAACCCTTCAAAAGTCAAAGCCGTACTCGACATGCGACCACCGAAGAACGTCAAGGATATTCAGAAGCTAACCGGATGCATGGCCGCCCTCAGTCGTTTCATCTCAAGGCTGGGAGAAAAAGGCCTCCCTTTCTTCAAACTATTAAAAGCGTCAGAAAAGTTCTCCTGGACCGAAGAAGCCGACGCTGCGTTCACTCAGCTCAAGACCTTCCTCACTTCACCGCCTGTCCTCACAGCGCCTCAGCCCAATGAAGACCTGCTCCTTTACATTGCTGCAACCGACAAGGTTGTTTCCACGGCAATAGTGGTCGAGCGAGATGAACCAGGTCACGTCTTCAAGGTCCAGAGACATGTTTACTTCATAAGCGAAGTTTTAAACGAATCCAAGGCCAGGTACCCACAAATACAAAAGCTTATATACGCCATCCTGATAACGTCAAGAAAACTGAAGCACTACTTCGACGGCCATCGAGTCCTGGTGACAACCAGCTTCCCTCTCGGGGACATCCTGCGCAATAAAGACGCCAATGGCAGAATCGTGAAATGGGCAATGGAATTATGTCCATTTTCCCTGGAGTTCCAGAGTCGCACAACTGTCAAGTCCCAAGCCCTGGTCGATTTCATTGCCGAATGGACGGATCTCAACGAGCCTTCCGTTCCCGATGTCTCAGACCACTGGTCAATGTTCTTTGATGGTTCCTTGAACATCAACGGTGCAGGCGCTGGGATACTGTTCGTATCACCCAACAAGGACAAACTCCGCTACGTCCTTAGGATCCTTTTCCCGGCGTCAAACAACGTCGCCGAATACGAAGCATGCTTACACGGCATACGACTAGCCGTTGAACTGGGGGTCAAGCGCCTCTATGTCTACGGCGACTCCGCTTTGGTCATCAACCAGCTCAACAAGGAGTGGGACGCAACCCACGAAAAGATGGATCTTTACTGCAAGGAAATTCGCAAATGGGAAACTAACTTCTATGGCATAGAGTACATCCACGTGGTCCGGGATAAGAACCAAGCAGCAGATGTGTTGTCAAAGTTAGGCTCATCTCGGGCCCAGATCCCGCGGGGTATTTTTGTCCAGGACATCCATGAGCCAAGCGTAAGCCCTCCCCTGGTCGACAAGCAACCCACCGAGGCCATGCTCATAGATGACGCCACTCCGACAACCGGTCGGCATGACTGGCGTACCCCGTTCATCAAATACATATCAGACGGGACAGGCTATCAGGACAAAACAGAGAACGAGCGCCTCATCCGACGATCAAAGAACTACATCCTGGTCGACGGAAAACTCATGCGGAAAAACGCAAGCTCCGAAGTACTGCTCAAGTGCATACCCCAAGATGATCGGTAGACGGTGCGCAAACTACGAACTCGATGGTGACGCAGGCACGGACAAGCTTTTTATCCAGGTTCGGCCGCCGAGTTGGCGTAATACCTACGTCCTGCGTCTGGTGTATTGATTTGTGTTGAGAGAATATGATGTGATGTATGATCTATCCTCTAGGGGACCCCTGCCCCTCCTTATATATCCTGAAGGGACAGAGTTACAAGCAAAGTATCCTATTTGGTACAATATCTTGTAGCCTTGCGGTGCACGCCGACCAGTCGTGCGCCGCACGTCTTCATCTTGTGGGCCGAGCCACCTCTGACGGTGCGGCCCATATAGGCCCACGAGGGTATAGGGGTTTATACCCCCACAGTCACGTAATTATAAGACAACTTAAGAGGTAGTAAATATAATAAATTGTTTTTTTAATTATCTTGTACTCAATCTACCTCAAATTACAAGACGTTTGATTTTTTTCGATACTAATTTTGACCAGTCATTTTTTAAAAAATATATATAAAATATCATTTCTTTTGTCATGACTTATTTATTAATAAATGTTATTCAAAAATGATTTACAATTTAACTATGTCTAAGATGAGTAGTCAAACTTAAAGTAAAAAATCAAATGTCTTGTAATTTGAGATGGAGGGAGTAATAATTATAGAGTGTGAAAGCATCTAGGCCCCTAATAAGTTTCGGTGATTAATGACAATATTGATTACTATGACTAACGTGTGTTTTACATAAACAACATCATTTGAGTTAGGTCATGGTAATGATGATCGATGGACTAAGACGTTCATACCGACTTAATGGTGGAAATTGTCTCGATTTTTAAAGGATTGTTGGACATCGTCAAGACTAGACTATGCCTAAGTGCTATTTGGAGTTGAAGGGCACTTAGAGTAGTTTAGGACTTTATTTTTTTCTTTAACTATACTATTAAGGGGGGCATCGAACGGGTAGCTTGACCTAGACAAGGCTTTAGGTTTAGGTGTGGTGCACACTTGGTAAACCTAGCACTAGACAGCTTTGAGAAAGTCCTTAGATCGAGAGAATCAAACTTTGTTTTGGATAATTCGCAATTCGACGAAGGTTTGATGGAGAAGGAGCATCAGACGTTGGCACCGGACGCCATAGTGTTACTGTTGGTGTGTCCGGTGTATGGTGGAGTTGAGCTAGCACGCCGAGCGCCTAGGGTTAGGCACCGGAAGCACGCACCGGACCCTATGGGGTGCGTCTGGTCCCTTACCCAGAGAGGGTTGCAAAACCAGTTTCTCACCGGACAAGACTTGAGTGAGACACCGGACGCTCCAGTGTGAGAAAGTTTTGCAAGTACAACTAGTCGCTAAGGTTGCACCGGACACTCTGCGGAGTGCGTCCGGTGCAACATCAAGCGCGTCTAGTGCACTCGTTTTCTGTTGAATTCGAGTGGCCGACCCTTGGACTTGATGGGGAGTATTTATACTCCTCCACCTTGTCCATGAGAGGTCTCTTGCCCATTTGTTCAGCTAAGAAACACCTTGTGGTGCAAAAGAGAAACAAAAGTCTAGAGAGGATTGAAAATTGAGTGATTTTTTGAGTGAATCCTTCTCTAGTGAGTTCCAAGAGTTTAAATGTGCATCCACCACTCTCTGGTGTCTTGTTTGGGTTAAGTAAGAGTTCTTTGCTTGTTACTCTTGGTGATCGCCATCATCTAGACGGTTCGGTGGTGATTGGATGCACAAAGACCGCCCGGAGTTTTTGTGGGTGGCTCGTGTCAAGCTTGTGAGCGGTTGTAGGCGATTCACCGCGACAGAATGTCGAAGAATCAGCTTGTAGAGAGCACTTGGTCCTTGCGCAGTCCAAGGAGGAGCAAGACCCTATTGCGTGGGTGCTCCAACGAGTGGAGAGTGGCGACTCTCCGATACCTCGACAAAACATTGCCGCGTTCCTCTTGCTATCATCCTTTATAGGATTGGAACTAGGTTACAAAATTTTTATCCGGTAGCTCTAACACACTTAGGCACAAGGGTTGAATTGAGGCTTATATGTTACTTTAGAAAAACCCAATTTATCCTCCCTCTTGGGTATCTTAATCATTTCAGAGTCTTTAATTTATGGATAGAAGAATGAAATGTTTGTGAGTTGGGGCTCTAAATTTTAGCTTATGAGATGGTTGTTTTTTGAAATAACAACCTCTTTCTCTCTTCTCTTTCTTCTCTCTGTGTCCAGAAATATCCTAAGTGGCGGACGGAGTAACCACCGTGCAAATGACATTGCCAACGTGCAAGCGAAGCCGAGCTTGATTTTTTGCTTTTTACAAGTTCAAAAAAAGAAGAAGCTTTTTACAGCCGAGCCAGCTTGGCTCGGCATCCACCAGGTCGCGCCGGCGCCGCGCAGATCCGCCCGCGCCCGTGCTGTCTGGTTAAACTCCGGGCGACGGCGACGGGCGAACAAGGACGCAGCCGGGATTGGACCCCCCCCATCGACGGGGGCAGCCCGCAGCCCATCGGTTTCGCCGACCGGCGCCTCGTTCGTATCGACTCCACTCCTCCCTCCTCTCAAGCACCCGCAGGCCGCCGCCCGCTATAAACTGGACTAGGCCCGTGGATGCGGCACCGCCTGCTCCGCCGCGCGATGCCGATCCCTCCGCCGCCGCAATCTCCCCGGACGCCGGGGGTCGCCGGCGGGCGTCTCTTCGCTTCGCTCCCGCTGCCGCCGCCGCTCCAGTCTCGAAGGTACCTGACCACACTCTTCCATCCATCCGTAGCTTTTCTCATCTTGTGATTGTTTGGCACAGCAACGGTTTCGATGTTCAGGGGTAGGCATGGGAATGTAGAAATAGGCTGAGATGTCTCGTGGGGTTGTTGGGGGTCTGGATTCAGGCAGATAGGCCCTATACCTTTCGTAGAGGCTGCAACAGGTGCTATGATCCACGGAGTAGGGGAATTCCTCGTTGGTCCGAAATGGGCCACAAGTTCCACCCCTGTCCATTTTGGTCTGATTTTGGGATGAACCAACTATTTGATGGTTCAGTGTTGCCAGTTGCCACTAGTGGATTCTGAGATTGTTTCCAGCTCCCAGAATCTGCCTTGGTTTGCTGTTATCGCCTTTGCCTTTTGCCAGTGCAAGCAGTTTGGCTTCTGCAGTTTGCTGCCAGGATGAATGTGAATATTTTGCTTCCTAGTATTGACATTTGGAACTTTGGAAGCCGGTATACAATTGGCATTGTTACAAAAGAGGAATTTTGATTATGCCAAATGACTAAAGCTGAGTCTTCAGAATTCTTTCTAGTCTTTACCTTCGAATCAGCTTTCGGACTAATGGACTAGAACCATCTCATGTTTTCCACCTGACCGTTTGCTATGCTCTCTCTCTCTCTCTCTCTCTCTCTCTCTCTCCCGTAGTCAATAGTCTTATTATGTCTAGCAGGACGAAAAAAAGAACTCTCTCTCTCCCTCTCTCCCGTAGTCAATAGTCTTATTATGTCTAGCAGGACGAAAAAAGAACTGGAACCGATATAATTCATAGTAATTAAGTATGCTGTGGCTAATGACTAACAGTAACAACACATCATGTATGATAAGGGTCCTGTAACTTAGAACCTTCTGCATCTTGGATTATGCACATTTCTCCATCAAATTATGGTGCTAACTAGTGCTTGTAAGATAAACAAAGCGCCTGCCTTTTCAAGATCAAATGATACCAAAACAACACATTTGTTGGCACAAACAAATAAACGCAAGAAATTAGTTAGAGATGGTATTGGCTGAAGTTTTTCTCCGAGTTGGACTAAATACTGGAATTTACAAGAATATAATTCATGCGCTTTGCACTTAAAAACAGTTAATTATCCTTTTCTTGTAATTGTGATGTGGCGCATCAAGGCACTGAGTACACTAATTATGACTCAATTTGTCGCAGAGAGGTGCATGTTTGGTATCTTTTGCCTGATGAGTTGAATGATGCCTCCCTACTGAAGATGTACACGGAGCTCCTTTCCCCTTCTGAAAGGAAGACTGCTTTGTCAATGAACGGGGAAAAGTTGCAGAAAGGTGCTGTGCTGTCCCGTGCACTGGTGCGCACCACCCTCTCGAGATGTATGAAACAATCTACCACTTATTGAATTTAATGTTGCATCTCGTTTTAAATTTCCATGTGTGATATTACCATTTAGTGTTTGCTATGTAGTTTTGTTATCATGGTTTCTTAAAGTATTAAATAAACTACTAGATTTACTGTATATCAGTTATGATAAAAGGATATACAATTTTTCCCATGGTGGTGGCACCAGTGTTCAGTAAATCTTGGGCTATGCTGTTGTGAACTTGTTATTCATAATGACATGGAAAACTATCTGTCCTTTGATGTGTGCGTGCGTGTGTGTGTTTGTTGTACTATCATATTCTCATTCTCTTGATACATATTCCTGAAAGGAAAAGGTCCAAATTACTCCCTCCGCACAGGAAAGTTATCCAGATAACCCCTAAAGTAATTTTTGTGTTCAACTTACCCATCTGGGTACTTCAGTTGGTTCAGTCCACCCCTTAATAAGATTCATATGTCTTGTTTCTCCATGTACAAGGTGACTTTTAAGTTCAAATTTTGTAGAGATAGAGAACATAGTAACCTATGTTCAAAAAATTTAAATTTAAAATCGAAACTTAAAACTTATGATGTTCTCTTTCAGCCTACAAAATTTAAACTTAAAACTCAACTTGTACATGGAGAAAAAAAAATCTTATTAAGGGGTGAGTTTGACCTACTGAAATATCTGGAGGGTCACTTGAACACAAAATTAGCTTAGGGGATTATCTGGACAATGTTCCTGTGTGTGGGGACAAATGCAAATTTCATTGGTTCTCTAATTCATGTACCAACTTTCCAGAATAATACAAAAGAAGGCAGTGCATCAAATTAGCAGCCCTAAAGATAGTGGATTGAGCACTACCATTCTGCCATTAAACTCGCCTCATGGAAGTTTAAATGCACTCAGTGTTTGAGCTTGGGACTTTAGTAGTATGGTCTTGCTAGTTGTTACTATTGTTTTGTACAGTGTTGTATATCACTATAGGATTACTGATGTGGTTGCTGTTGATTTCTTTTGACTAGACTAGATACAGATTGTAAAGTTGATCCAAGATCATTTGAGTTTAAGAAAAACAAGTTTGGCAAACCTGAGGTAAGAGGTTAGAAGCTAAGTTTACAGTACACTTTTTCTGCAGTTTTAAGCTCAAATTGCTTTTGTTTGTTGCCATGCTTAAACAGATACTGTGGCAATCTGATGACAGCAGGATGGAATGGCCTTTGCATTTCAATATTTCACACACATCTTCTTTGATTGCCTGTGGCATAACCATGGATGCTCCTGTATGTTCCTTTTTATTATTGGCTCATAAATTATAGAACCAGAAATGTCCATACTTCTGTTGCTGTGGAAGTTATGCAATCAATACTACTGTTTTTTTTGTCTATCTCAGATTGGCATTGATGTTGAAGACAAGAAACGAAAGACAGCCAAGAATATTCTATCTCTTGCTCGCCGTTATTTCACCCCATCTGAAATTGATTATCTAGCTAAAATTCCAGATCCTGATGGTCAGCAAAAGGAGTTCATAAAACTATGGACTCTTAAAGTTAGTGAACTTTCTTAAGCAATTGATATGTGTTTTTTGCATTACGATTATTTAGAACACCGATCAGTGGTACTTTTCTTATGCAAAGTTTAAGATTCTTAACTGAACTAGTCACCTACCACTTAAAGCGTACTAGGACCAAGGAGACATGAGGGTAGCACGGAAGGGCATTTCATGAGTTATTTTTGAAGGATCACACCTTGTCATACACCTTTGATCTAATTCATTTAAATCCTCATTGGATTTCTTAGTCAACAGTTCCTACCTAAATCAGAGACTTACAAGTTGAAATAACAATTTTACTTACATGTATCATTGGTGTCTTTAATTTTGTAGGAAGCATATGTAAAAGCTCTCGGAAGGGGGTTTTCAGGCGCTCCTTTCAACAAATTCTCGATCATCTTGGCAGCAAATAACAGAATCAAAATTTCTGTGGTATGCTGTTTTTCCTCTTTGCACTCATGCTTGTCATCTTTGATGTGTGCTAAGGGGACTCTCCAAAGTTATATTTGCTATGCATTTGGACATAATCTTATCGCAGCCAAAAATAGCCAGACAACAATTTTTTTTGTGGGCGTTCAGGAATAGTGCTACCATGTCAGCATGGGGATTTAAGACAAGGGAAACGAATGTTATGAGCAGCCAACCTCCCAATGGGTACAATGTCATGTGTTTGTGAAGAGGGGGTGGGGTGTGTGTGTGGGTGTGAGCCTGTGGGCAGGGGGCGGGGGGCAGGGTTCTCAAGGTTTTAAGGGTTTGCTAAGATCAGCTCTATATTTTCCAACATGTGAGGTAGGTAGGGATTAGAAATTTAGTATAAACCAATATTGTTTACCTTTGGCCTGAAGGGGATTCTTATAGTACTTGCATGTATGGAACTGATCAGTATAATTTTTGGTGGACTGGTCCCCAAGTACTTGCAAATTTCTATGGATTCTTTTTCACTCTTGGTAACACACTGAAAAACCTCATCTATGGATCCTTTGTGTGTGCTTGTCTTTTTTCCTGATTCTTGGTTGGTGTTGTACAATTTTCGAAGCAAAAGTATCGTGTTCTTATGTAGCCACACTTACAAGCTCAACTGGTCCAAAAACGCAACTTAATTAAGTCTTGTTGCCTAAGAAAGCAAGGAAAATTCTGATTTGTCTTCAATCCTTTGGAGTTTCCAGGCACCAAAAGCATTCAATGATTCTGACTCTAGCTGTGACTGTCTGTCCGAGAATTGGCAATTTGCAGTTGCTGAGCTAAATAGTTCTCATTACATGGCAATCTGTACAGAGGATGACTCAACAAGTTCAGGTTTGTAATTGGAATATTGCACACAAATTGCTCTGTAATCCTGTTCTTTCATTCACATACTGTTTACATGTTGCAGATTCTGGAAACGGCAGACTGCCACTAGGATTGAAAGTATGGAAGACCATTCCATTCGTTGAAGATATACTTGTTTCGGGAACAGAAGCTGTAAAACTTGTCAGTTGAGTATGTGAGAGGATCTGCTATTGGTCTATTAATGATTTCACCAGATGACACATTGTGGTGCAACGAATATATTTGGACAAAGTATGCATGGAGACTGAACATTCTTGGAGCATATATTCATCAACTGACCACTGACACTGTGCTCTAATTAAGCCTTGGGAAATGCAATGGCATATACTCTTATGTTCAGATTAGCTTATCACGACACTGTTTCGAAAGGAATAAACAGGTTTCTTTTTTGCCATTTCAGACGTATTTTTGGCTGATTTGTCCATGATGTGTATGTGACGGATCATCGAAAGAAACTTCATGCATGTGTATGCTGTTTTTTTTTTATTTATTTATTTATTACAGAGCTTATTATTACACTTGCTTCATTTTGTTGCCAGGCGGCCAGGCCATGAGATGATGAGCCCAGGCATGCATGTAATGTCTCGTGTTTTACAAAGACGGTGATGGGCGTGACGTCCGATCCGTCCGTTGGATGGATCGAGCATACTAAGGACCGCGTACCAGTGCGCGCGGCAGTGCATCACAGTCACAGACAAAACATGCATGCACTCGATCGCGTGCTCTGTCCAGGCAAAACAGCAGCATCCGATCGATACGACAATTATTAATTAGTACAGGGGATGAATATACAGCAGCAGCAGCAGGCTCGCTTGCTTGGGTTGGGCTCGAGCATGGCGCCGTCGGCGGAGACATGACATGACGATGGGATGAGCGGCGGTGGATGAGCCTAGCCATATATGTCGTCTCGCCGCCTGATGAGTCACCAACAAGATAAAGCAAATTCATCACATAGAAAAGCAAATTCATCACAACAAGCTAATCGTCAGTTCAAATCTCAAAAGCAAAAGAAAATCTCAATCATATATACATACAAGAAGCAGGCCACTGGAACACCGGAAGAAAAATCTCATTTCGCACAAAACCATCCGATTTTTTATTTTACAAGTAGACGAACAAAACCACGTAAACAAGAGAGATTTTTTGCCTGATGTTTGGTTCCGAGTCATGGAACCTTTCTTTTGTGTTTTCCCCCACCATATTCCTTTTAGATTCTTCCTTTTATTGGAACATAAAGCCTATCTTAGTTATTAAATTAAAACTTACTTTGTCGAAAGATAAAGATTCAGACCGAATCAATTTACAATTGAACTTTAGGACATAATGAAACCTTGCGGGTTTCTGAACCCTGCAACTCATGAAACCTTCAAGATGTCGTACGTTTCAGTTCTGACAGCTCTGGACATCCTGAAACGATAACCTGACAGGTTTCAAGGCCTCCAACATGCAAAAGAATTTCTAGGCAAAAATGCTTGCCAATGATAAATGTCAGACCAAGAGCCTGAAGTTTCCTGTAGGGTATATATACTATATATCGTGCAGAATCATCGTGTTCACCAGGAGAATATCGCTAACCGGCTAACATACAGTCTTTCACAAGACATGGTTTTAGAATAAGGACTAGCAGCTCAGGTTACTTCTCCAATTCCCAGTCTCCCTGAACAGCCAGAGACTCTGATTGATGGCCAGGCAGGCATTCCAGGCAAGGCCTTTCAGACGAAGAGATCCTTCAGATTTGAAAACTTAATATGCCAAGACAATATACCCATTGACTACCTGCAACTGTAATTAGTTTCTCAGCCTAAGCACAAAAAAATTATCAAATTATCCAGTCAGGATAGTTTATGGTTTTTGTCGTTGGGAGTTAGATGTTCATTCTTAAGAGTGACGGGAACAATTTATGTATTCATCATCTCAAGCAAGAATCCAAAGTACACCAGGAAAAAATGTGTTTGGTATAGAAAAAAAATATTTCACACTGCAATTTTCCAATTACCATTGTTGTTTTTTCTTGCCAAAAGAATGAACCTGGCAATGACCTAACATACACTATTATTCAAGGACTAAATTTCTTGTTTTATTCTCCCTGAACAACAAAATAGTGAATAAATTCTCCACTACTTACTGTTCAAACTCTGAAAATAAAGCAAGTACGAATCCAGAGTCCAATACATACCTGGAAGGCGATAATCTCTCAATTAAGGAAACTAAAAAAAATCTCTAATGGCGTTTTATCTCATCCAGAACGTTGCCCACACTGGGCGATAATCTTGGAAGGTATTTGTATACCTGCAACACAGAAAAATAAACTAAGTATCTTGATCTTATTCAGATTACAATGTGAACTTCTAAACTGATATATACTAATGATACCAGGAACACCGAACAATGTTTTACATCCATAAAAGCTATACCTAATAAAATCTAGCAGTCAATATAAAATTGAATTTTGTTTCCAACTAAAAAGAAAGTTGCAACTTACTTCTCGGTAAAAATGTGACTAAAATGGTAGTACTAGAATTGCTAAAATGTGTTCATTAAATAAAATGATGAGGTAGAACCATAGGACAGAAAATTTCTTACAAAATAAGAGGTTCCTTAAGAAAAGCTATGCTCCTTAAACTTTTGAAAACTATTTTTTATCCCTCTTAATTAGACGAAAAAGGCATACCCAAAACTTTATGTACACATCCAAAGCAACTGGAAACAGACAAACAAAAAATGTGACTGCCGCTTCATCAGCTTCAAGCCCGTAATGCTCGAGAATAACTTGTACCAATGTATGCCATCCTGACTCTGAATGGTACCTGCAAAAATGCAGTTAGTGGATTTATAAAGTGGATAAAATCATTGTCTATAAACTATAGTAAACAACAAAAGAAGATGCACAAATAAAACGTTGTCATACAAGAAAATGCAGTAAAAAAGAAAAAATCAAGGCTATTTCTTAGTTGCTTGAAGGAGCAATGTGTGTCCCAAAGGAAGAACACAAGACTGAGAGACATTAAACTGTCTTATGGATGTTCAGCTTTTGTACAGAGCAACTTAGCTGCCACCCCTCCCCCCCCCCCCCGCCGGCACCCCAAAAAAAACATAGGCGCTTAGCTTCTGATGAAAGTAGAAACAATCTAGCACTAGAATAAGTATGAACGATGATACCTCAAGCACAAGTATAGCACATTAACACTATAGTTATTTTGCCCTAGCATGCCAGTCAGGGGCAGAGCTTAGTTGAGACTAAGGTGGGCCATGGCCCCCCTTGTCCAACGTAGTCTCCATTGACTAAACACTAAATTTTGGTACTGCTTATGAGTGTTTAGAGCTTAATTACATAGACTAACCCCTCCCGTTTGTTTGGTCAAGATACAACTCCAGTGCCAGGAGTACTGATGATAAAATGTCATGAATAACACTTTACAACAGCATGCTGGATAAATGAATGCAGGCCTCAAAACCATATAGGCATACATAGATATTCTATTTAAGAGAATGAAAATTCATATAACATTAATTACCCTAGAAGGATGTCTGATACTATAATAATAAGAAAGGCCTTCCCACTGTCTGAAATTCTATTGAGCAACTTATATCCTGTGAACTTCAGCATCGCAACCTGAATGTCAGGAGGGAGTAAAAGTAAGATGTATGATAACAACATAACTCTATATATTCATCTGGAGAAACTAAAGGCATCAGACAAATTTACATTGCCAAGACATTTTTATTACAGAAAGATGACACAGCTTTGGTCCAAAGTAGTTGCTATACTACAAGCCTCCAGTCAACTTTTCAAAAAAATTTTGAATGTCAACTTTTCAAAATTTTAACCACCAATATAGAGTTAGATTTGTCACATGGGAATGGTATGACATTAGCACTACCTTAGAACTGTAGGGTACACCAAACACAGAAAAAAAATGAAGTGAAATTGTGGTCAGTACATTTTTTCAGTTATTTGAAGGTAAAAGTGTAAAGTAACTAGCACTCCGATCCTTTGACATTAGTAGGGTCTAATAGCACAGGAATCTGTCTAATCATTTAAACTCTATTTTGAATAAGGAGAAAACCATGTGTCCACATGCATAGCAAGAGTGCTACATGGATTATGATATGCAATTGAAAATGAAACCATCTTCTGATAGATACTTACTTTGCTCTGGTTGAAGCACATTAGAAGGAATAGAACCATCCCAGAAACCATATCGGACCATATATTTGCAAAAGCTGCTCGATTTTCTAGCCTCCAATCATCCCTCAACTCTATTCTGATAAAGAAGAGAAGAAAATCCTCAAGAACAAACAGACTGCACTTACGGGACAACACATAATGTTCATACTGGCAGAGAACAACTAGGATTCTGATGGATGGTGCATTTATAAAAGTAATGACTTGGCAAGAAAGCATGGTATTCAGCATTTTCTCACGCTTTTTCCCGCAGCTCATACCAGACCTCCTCATCAGAAAGTGGAGGAGATTTGCCAATCTCTACTTCAAGACGGTATCTTGCCTTTTCAATGTTTAGGTCTTTAACGATCTGCAGCTTCTGGTTGCGCCTTACATCAAGTAATTCAGCTGCAAGTGGCACCTTCTGGACATACCTGTTATTAGGTAATGTTCCATGCAATACATTCTGCATTTAGCATGCATGGTTCCACGTAATGACAGAAGCAAAAAGAGATACTCTTATGACTTATCAGAGCTCAGTACTTCACTGATAAGAAGGGATTATACAGAATGGATGAGATGAATTACCTCTCTAAGAAGGGCATCAAAACATAGTCATGGACTAGAAAATCTATCACCAACGGAACCACAATCAACAATGCTAGAAATTTGGCCTGTACAGTACAGTCTTTTTGTCAGTTCAAACAAAAACTCGATGTAAGGCGCAGGCATGCAGCCAAGCTCATAACATATATTTTTTTTATCAGAGCAGTAGTAACTAGTGGCATGTCATGATTATAATTTTTTTCTTGAATACACAAAAGATTCACACATCATTATAATTAAGGTAGAAGAGTTTAAGCATACAGACTACGCTACGCGCTTTTGGCGAGCGCCCTAGAAGATCATGATTATATTATCAGTGGGCAGTAGTATATTATAGATTATACTAGTACTTGGTAACATAAACAATGTAGTAAAAAAATAAAAAAAAGAACGCACCGAGTTTGTGGAGGCATACATAAACACTCGATCTTCAAACAGCATGTCCTCATAATCCTCATCGACGGTATCTTTCAAAACCTGAATAATGCCCTTACCCCACACTATCTCGGCAGGATCATCAGTTATCTGGTCCGACAAGCTGGCTTCCCCACCTCCACTCCCCGAAGCACCGCCGCCGCCACCACCACTGATCCAATCCTGCCACAACCGCTCCTCGGCATTCATCGCATCCTGCTGGGCCTCGCGCAGCTCAACAATCGCCTCGGCCTTCCTCCTCCACGTCTCGAACTTTTCATTCTCCGACAGCTCCTGGTCGCTGGCAATCTCCTCCAGCAGCTCGTCGTCCTCCCTGAATCCGGCCAGGCTCTCCTCGTCGTCGTTCCAGTCCGCAAAGAATGTCTTCCACCACGGCCGCTGCCACTTGCTTAGCCGCCGCCGCCGCCTCCTATTAGCGAAGACCGCTGCGTGCCTGCGCGGTCTCGTCCTCCTACTACTCCTGTGGGAACCGAGAGCGAGCACCCCGCGCGCGCAGACATCACCCTCGATGGGGAAGCGCAGCGCAATGCCGTTGGAAGCTAGATACCATCGCAACATACTCGCCGCCGTAGCAATCTGCACATCGGAAGCAAGGGAGGAGCCGGGACCCTATATAGATAATTTTTTGCAACGCAAACAAATTAAAAGCGCGCGGTCAGTCAGTCAGTTGGTACGGAGTATCATCACGCATGTACTACGTACGGATACACACTTCACTTGTAGGTTGCAATTGGGCGAGAGCCGAATGGAGATAGCTTGGATTATTAGGGTTGGACGAGGCCGGGCGCTCGGTTTTCGCGCGGCAAAATGTGAAGCGAAGCGAGGCGGGGGCATACCTGACTGTTGGGTGCAAAGACCTGGAGAAAGGCCGGCGTCGGCACTGATGTCCGTCCTCGCGGCGACGAGGGATCGCCGGTGACTCACGAGGAGGAAGGAGCAGGGAGAGGAAGAGGAGAATTCAGTCAGTTGAGCTAGCTGCTAGCTACGGCTCGAGTGGAGATCAGCTGATGAGGAGAGGAAGAAGAGCAAGACAAGAGAGGTCGGTCGGCGTCATATCCACCCCACGACGCCGCGGCACACCATCAGCAGCCCACCCACCCTCATGGCGGCTTCTTCTATTATGGGCTGGCACTGGGCCTTTGCAGCCCGACTAAAAGGCCCAGGTTGTTGTCAAAAAAAAAAAGGCCCAGGTAGATGCCAACATGGCGAGGCGACGACGCAAGCTGATCCTGATCCGACGGCTGCGCGCCAGAATCTCTCACCACCACACACACACACACACTGCCTCGATCGTCCTCTCTTCTTCCTCTCCCCGCTCGCAATCGCAAATCGCAATCGCAATCGGTGTCTCCTTGCGAGAAAGAAACCGAGGAGGATGAAAACAGGTATGTCTCGTTGTAAATTGCTGCTTCCGCTTCCAATTCTTTGCTGTCTCTTTCACCGCATTCCTTCTCTTCTTCCATCTGGACGCCCAGCGGCCTTCTTGAGTTGCAACAATTTTACTCACACACAAATCATAACTAGAGACTTTGAAATATGAGTTCAAGGCCTGTAAACAAGAGAGATTTTTGCCTGAAGTTTGGTTCCAGGTCATGGAACCTTTCTTTTGCGTATTCCCCCTATTCCTTTTATTGCAACACAAATCCTACCTTGGTTAAGTTAAAACTTACTTTGTTGAAAGACAAAGATCCAAACTGAAACACTTTACAATTGATCTTTAGGACTCAATGAAGCTTAAAACTTGCATATATATATTTCGGTTCCTGAACCCTGCAACTCATTATGCCTCCTTGTCTGATGCCTTCAAGATGCCCATACGTTTCAGTTCTAAAATATCAAGTTTCCAGCTCTGGACATCCTGAAACGATAACCTGACAGATTTCAACCTCCCTAGACCTCCAGCATGCAAAAGAATTTCTCAGGCAAAAATGCGTGTCAATGATATATGACAGACCAAAAGCCTCAAGTTTCGTGTAGGGTATCTATTGTGTTCACCGGAGAATATTGCTAACCGGCTAACATAGTCTTTCACAAAGACATTGTTTTAGAATATAAGGACTAGCTCAGGTTACTTCTCCGATTCCCAGTCTTCCCGAACACCCAGCCGGACACTCTGATTGATGGCCAGGCAGGTCTTTCATACAAAGACATCCTTCAGATTTGAAAACTTAGTATGCCAAGCCAATATACCCATTGACTACCTGCAAATTGTAATAGTTTCACAGCCTAAGCACAAAAAATTACCATATTATTAAGTCAGGATAGTTTATGGTTTTTGGCGTTGGGACAGTTAGATGTTCATTCTTAAGAGTGATGGGAACTATTTATGTATTCATAATCTCAAGCAAGAACCCAAGAAAAACAAAACTTGAATACACCAGGAAAAAAAACTGTTTTGTAATATTTTACAGTGTCATTCGAGAAAAAAAAATTCACACTGCACTTTTCCAATTAACATTGTTGGTTTTTCTTGCCAAAAGAATGAACCTGGCAATGACCACAGAAATGTGCATCCCTATTGTTCAAGGACTAAATTTCTTCTTTTATTCTCCCTGAACAACAAAATAGTGAATAGATTCTCCACTACTTACTGTTCAAACTGAAAATAAAGCAAGTAGGAATCCAGAGCCCAATACATACCTGGAAGGCCACGATTTTCCAAGCGATTTCCCAATTAAGGAAACTAAAAATTTTTCTCTAATGGCGCTTTATTTCATCCAGAACGTTGCCCACACTGGGTGATAATCTTGGAAGGTATTTGTATACCTGCAACGTAGAAAAATAAACTAAGTATCTTGATCTTATTCAGATTACAATGTGAACTTCTAAACTCATATAAACTAATAATACCAGGAACACCGAACAATGTTTTACATCCATAAAAGTTGTAGCTAATAAAATCAAGCGGTCAATAGAAAACTGAATTTTGTTTCCAACAAAAAAGAAAGTTGCAACTTACCCCTCTATAAAAAGGTGACTAAAATGGTAGTACTGGAGTTGCTAAAATGTGTATTGAGAACATAAGAAATGGTGCGCTAGGACTGTAGGACAGAAAATTTCTTACAAAATTAAGAGGTTCCTTAAAAAAGCTATGCTACTAAACTATTTTTTTGTCCCTGTTAACTATTTTTTTAATCCCTGTTAATTAGATGAAAAAAGGCATACCCAAAACTTTATGTACACATCCAAAGCAACTGGAACCAGACAAACAAAAAATGTGACCGCCGCTTCATCAGATTCAAGCCCGTAATGCTCGAGAACAACTTCTACCATTGTATGCCAACCTGACTCTGAATGGTACCTGCAAAAATGCAGCTAGTGGATTTTATAAAATGGATAAAAAAAATATAGTGCTTAGCTTCGGATGAAAGGGAAAACAATCTAGCACTAGAATCAGTATGGATGATGATATCTCAAGCACAAGTATAGCACGTTAACACTATACTTAATTGGCCTAGTAGTCATAACCTAAATACTTCCCTGTTTTTGAACTACTTGCACATGTGACATGCCACATTATATGCAAGGAATGTGTATATTCTGTGCCAGTCAGGGCAGAGCTTAGTTGAGACTGAGGTGGGCCCTGGCCCCCCTTGTCCAACGTAGTCTCCATTGACTAAACACTAAATTTTGGTACTGCTTATGAGTGTTTAGAGCTCAATTACATAAACTAGCCCCTCCCGTTTGTTTGGTCAAGCTCCAACTCTAGTGCCAGGAGTACTGATGATAAAATGTCATGAATGACGCTTTAGAAGAGCATGCTGGATAAATGAATGCAGGCCTGAACTACAGGCATACATAGATCTTCTATTTAAGAAAATGAAAATTCAACATACCCTAGAAGGATGTCTGATATTAGAATAATAAGAAAGGCCTTCCCAGTGTCTGAAATGTTATTTAGCAACTTATATCCTGTGAACTTCAGCATCGCAACCTGAATGTGAGGAGGAAGTAAAAGTAAGATGTATGATAACTCCATAACTCTATATATTCATTTGGAGAAACAAAAGGCATCAGACAAATTTACATTGCCAAGACATTTTTATTACTGAAAGATGTCTGTCAGTTACGCTAACTGGATGACACATCTTTGGTCCAAAGTAGGTGCAATCCTACATGCCTTGGGTCAACTTTTCAAAATTTTGACCACCAATATAGAGTTAGATTTGTCACATGGAATGATATGACATTAGCACTACCTTAGAATTGTGGGGTACACTGTACACCAAGTACAGAAGAAAAATGAGGTGAAATTGTGGTCAGTACATTTTTGCAGTTATTTGAAGGTAAAAGTGTAAAGTAACTACCGTTCCTTTGAGATTAGTAGGGTCTAATAGCACAGGAATCTGCCTAATCATTTAAACTCTATTTTGAATAAGGAGAAAACTATGTGCCCACATGCATAGCAAGAGTGCTACATAGATTATGATATGCAATTGAAAATGAAAATGAAACCATCTCCTGATAGATACTTACTTTGCTCTGGTTGAAGCAGAGAAGAAGGAATAGAACAATCCCATAAACCATATCGGACCATATATTTGCAAAAGCTTCTCGATTTTCTAGCCTCCAATCATCCCTCAACTCTATCCTGATAAAGAAGAGAAGAAAATTGATCATACTGCCAGAGAACAAATAGGATTCTGATGGATGGTGCATTTATAAAAAGTAATGACTTGGCAAGAAAGCATGGTATTCAGCATTTTCTCACGCTTTTTCCCGCAGCTCAAACCAGACCTCCTCATCAGAAAGTGGAGGAGATTTGCCAATCTCTACTTCAAGACGGTATCTTGCTTTTTCCATGTTTAGGTCTTTAACCATGTGCAGCTTCTGGCTGCGCCTTACATCAAGTAATTCAGCTGCAAGTGGCACCTTCTCGACATACCTGTTATTAGGTAGTGTTCCATGTAATATATTCTGCATTTAGCATACATGGTTCTATGTAACGACAGGAGCAAAAGGAGATACCCTTATGACTTATCAGAGCCCAGTACTTCACTGGCAAGAAGGGATGATACGGAATGGGTGAGATGGATTACCTGTCTAAGAAGGGCATCATAACATAGTGATGGACTGCAAAATCTATCACCCACGGAACCACAATCAACAATGCTAGAAACTTGGCCTGTACAGTACAAAGCTTTTTATTGTCAGCTCAGAGTTCCAAAGTTCTTAGTATAGCAATATGATGCATGCTTAATCAGTGGGCAGTAGTAACTAGTGGCATGTCTTGATTACATTATCAGTGGGCAGTAGTATACTTATTATGCTAGTATTGATTGATAACACAAACAAGGTAGTAGTAGAAGTAGTAAAAAAAGAAGGCAACGCACCGAGTTTGTGGAGGCATACATAAAGACTCGATCTTCGAAGAGCATGTCCTCATAATCCTCATCAACGGTATCTCTGAAAGCCTCAATAACGCCCTTATCCCACACGATCTCCGCAGGATCATCAGTTATCTCGTCCAACAAGCTCTCCTCCCCGCCCCAGTCCCCACCTCCACCTCCATTCCCCGACGCGCCGCCGGCGCCGGAGACGGCACCACTGGTCCAATCCTCCCACGACCGCGCCTCGGCGTTCATGGCATCCTGCTGGGCCTCGCGCAGCTCAACAATGGCCTCGGCCTTCCTCCTCCACTCCTGGAACTTTTCGTTCTCCGACAGCTCCGGGTTGGCCCCAATCGCCTCCAGCAGCTCGTCGTCCTCCCTGAGCCCGGCCAGGCTCTCCTCGTCCTCGTTCCAGTCAGCAAAGAAGGTCCTCCACCACGGCCGCTGCCACTCGCTGGGCCGCCGCCGTCGCTGCCGCCTCGTCCTCGCGAAGACCACTGCGTGCCTGCGCCTCGCCCTCCTACTACTACTCCTGTGGCTGTGGGAACCGAGAGCGAGCACCCCGCGCGCGCAGATGAGGAAGCGCGGCGCAATGCCGTTGGAGACGGCCGCGGAACAGCTCATGATCCAAGGTCATGCAACGGGGACCATATGCTCCCTAGCCCCAGCGGTGTACTTGGAACAGGAACACGATGGCAGATGCACGAGGAGCAGCTGGAGCGGCCACGAGGATCATGTCATCGGCATTCCGGCCGGGAGAGGCGGCCGGCCGGAGCCTATCCTATGTAGATAATTTTTGCAAACAAAATCAAAGCACGCGGTCAGTTCAGTTGGTCATTCATGCATGTACATATACGCTTGTAATTGAACGGCGAGATATAGCTTGGATTAAGGTTCGACGATGGCGCTCGATCGGTGGGCGTGCATACCTGCAGGCTGGTGGGTGCAATTGCCGAAGGGCGGCCGGCAAAGACCTGGAGAAATTAAAGGCCGGCGGCGGCACTCGCCCAGTCGTCGGTGTTCCGGCGACGACGAGGGCTCACCGGTGACTCGGGATAATTCTGATTGTGGGTAGGAGAGGAGGAAGATGAGAGGAGGGAGTTCCCAATTCAGGCAGAGGCAGGAAGCTTGAGGCTTGAGCCTTCAGCTAAGCTAGCTACGGCTCGAGAAGAGAAGAGAGAAGTAGAGAGATGAAGTGGTCGGCGTCATATCCACGACGCTGCACACCGTCCAGCCACCCTCATGGATAGGGCCTACTCCAGTCATGGTCCACTCTAATAACGGTTTCTTCTGCTGGGGCTTGGCTTGGATTCAGTGGGCCTTTGCCGGATAAAGCTTCGACTAACCGCCAGGTAGAGATGCGGACATGGCGACGAAAGCTGATCCAGATCCGACGGCTGCCGCGCCAGCTTCTCTCCCCACCACACTCTCCTGACTCCTCTCTCCTCTCCTCTCCTCTCCTCTCCCCGCTCTCTCCAATCTCCTCTCCTCTCCTAACCCTGCGAGGAACCAAGGAGGAGGAGCAACACAGGTATGTCTCGTTGTAAATCGCTGCTCTCCTTCCCATGTTTGCTGTCTCTGTCACCGCATTCCTCCTGTTCTTCGATCTGGACACCCAGCGGCCTCCTTAGATTTGGAACAAGTGCTCGATTTTGCTCACACGAATCATAACTAGAGACTTGCGATAAACCATGGCAAAGCTGACAATTTGGAGTGCCCAGGCCTGTTTAATTTTGAAATATGAGCTCCTCATTCCCTACTCTACTCACTCGCATTGCGGAGCATGCTGTTTATGCTCTGCAAATAGCTGGTCCCAAACCCGGGTAAAGAGGAGGGTTGTGATGGCTTGGCGAGCCAAAGATCTGAACTTTATGTTGTCCAAGCTTTTAGATTCCATTTCTGTCCTGACTGCCAAAAGTGACTTTACAGCAGACAATTACTGATCCTTCTAAAAAAACAAACAATTACTGACGGCAGATGCCTTTGCCCACTTCTGTCATTCTCTGTGCATAGTGTATCGATACTCGATAGACAAATTTTAGTTTTTTTTTATATGTATAAAGACAAAATTCAGCGAAGCGCAAACTTTGTCATTGTCGCATTTCATACATTGTAACTTTCATGGCAAACTTTGGGATGACAAATTATGCTTGAATCTGATATACAGGTGCAAAGAATACTGTAGTCTCCAGATGCTATAGGGTAGTTAATGTGATGAACTGCCCATTCTACACCTCCCTACCTTGTTTATTAAAGGGCAGGTTCCACACTTCCATTTTTTAAGAAGTTGAAGTTGCAGAATTTTAATGTTCAGATTTCAGAATCATGCATAGTGACAATAACTTTTAGAATTCTAGTTCAGGAAATTTTGCATCTTACTCACTTTGGTTGTATTTGCAGGAAAGGTACTGGTATTAGCACAACTCCAACTAGATTGTCTACCATAATTTTATTGGAAGGACAAAAACTGAAGAGTTCACTTTCATCAGATGGCTTTGCCTTCCTCAAGCATGAGAGCTGCATCCTCCACGGTTTACCCTGTCTACCTTAGTCTCCACCACCACCCCAACAACCACCATGCTTCTTTGCGTCTCTCCAGAGCAAACCATGACAATACCCACAAATGCACCCAGTCACCCAAAATTCTTAGACGGTCTCTCTTCTCCCTACCTGCCTCATTTCTTCTCCTCCACACATCCTCCTCCCTTGCTGTAGATGACACAAACACGCCATCCACCTCCACAATCGACACCACGATTACAGATCGCATCTTCATGGACTTCAGTGTCTGTCCAAGCTACTTTCGCTCAGACAGACCTCTGGGAGCCGAGCTTTCCTCATGCCCTGATTCTGAGCCTCTTGGTCGTGTTGTCTTTGGTCTCTATGGTCGGCTTCTCCCCGTTACTACTGCCAATTTCAAAGCTACGTGTACTGCAGCTGCATATAGGGGCACTCTTGTCCACAAGCTCCTTCAAGGACAGTTTTTTGCTGCTGGCAGACAAGGTTCTCGGCGTGACAAGGGTGAGGTCGAGCCTCCCTCGGGCCTTGTTAGGAATTCTGAGACTGTTAACCCTAAAGCATTCGAATTAAGGCATACAAGGCCTGGCACGCTTTCCTTATGCCTTGGACAGAATGATGATGATGATGACATCAAGCTCAACCCTAATTATCACAATGTTGAATTCTTGGTTACTACAGGGCCAGGACCCTGTCCCGAGCTTGATGGCCAGAATATTGTCTTTGGGACTGTATTGGAAGGTGAGTTACTTTCTTCTTCAGAACATTGTTTTCACATCACATTATATTTTGAATCGATGGTCTTTCAAGAACTTTCGTATTCTTCCCTTGAATATTTTCCAAACACATTACAATGTTGAGGAAACTCATAGAATGACTAACATATGAGTGAAAGTGTTGGTAAGACAGCAAAATTTAGGGTCACATCCAAAGGCCTGTTATTTTTGTGGTGCAACAGAAGAAAACATAAACAACATGAAAAGTAGTTCATTTTTCATGGGGGGTTATATTTGATGTCCTTTGTTAATTCTTTAGTATCATAGGCTTGCTAAGCTCTTACACATTGTGTTCAAGTAAGCTATGACTACATCTGAGTATAGAAGGTGCAAATTTAATTTGCAGCTTTACATGAACATATCAAAGTAGGTGTATATCCTTGTGACGTGCAAATTTCAGGCTTTGTGCAAAACGGAAATCTTAAGAAATCTTATATTATTACAGTTATCTTATTCCATTCATGGTTACTTTTGTGGTCCGAACAGAAGAAAACATAAACATTGAAGCTGAGTTCATTTTGTTATCAAATGATATTTTGTTTAACCTCCTGCGTGTTCGAGAAAAAGATATTTTGTTTAACCTATATGGCAACATTAGTGTATAGAAGGTGCAGTTTGGTTTGCAGTTTTACATGACTTGTGCCAATTTTTGAAATTTTCAGCACAAGGGTTTCCTTTCTCTCATGAGTAATAACAAAATCGTTGTTCTTGATGATTAGCAATTTATGTGGCCACAAATATATTTTATGCATGAGTAATAACAAACTAACAATATGGATATTATTGTGCATTCACTGATCTCATTTTCCAAGTGCTAATGACACTAGGTAGAACAAACAAAAAGTCAACCCAAATTCCAAATAGTGGTTTTATTAAAAACACTGAGACCATGCTGGGTATTATATTTCCTTATTCCGCTGATATGTGGTTGGGAAATAATGATGTAGATGCACATTAAAAGCCGATATTATGATGCCTATACTTGTTCTCAAGCGGCAGATTTGTCACACGTGGATAGCAGAGTAGGTTCGTCTATATACGGAGAAGAGAAAAACTGGAAAAAGATGGCAGTGACATCTTATTCGTTATTAAACTCGCTAATGGATATGGTAAAGATATTTGTAGATCTTGATCCACTCCCTTAAAATATTGCAAATACCTTTTTGGCGTATCAATCCTAGTGGAAATTATATGTGCCAATTTCTCTAGTAAATTTTTACTTCAAAGTAGCGTGGAAGAAACTGAGTCTGAGGTGCTGTCTTTTCTCATGCTGATAGATTACACAAGATGTTATACCACACTATAGAGAATCACAATATCTTCCTTTGGTTTCTTGAGTCTGCAATATTTACGAATTTGTGTGTACCTCTTGAAATGTCTTTGGCTGATTGGCTTTTGTGTGCGTTGTGATGCCTGCACCATTTGTTATCCAGGAATGGATGTTATCACCAGCATTGCAACCATACCTACCTACAAACCAGCTGAAAGAATCCGCCTCTTCAACGATTTCGCACAGCTGATTGGAGATGAAAGGGCTCAAACTGCTCGGGCAATGTGGAACCGCCCACTTAAGACTGTATATATCAGCGACTGCGGGGAACTGAAAGTGACCAAACAATCTCTTTCCCCTCCAAGCTTGCCATGACTTGCAGTGTCATGACATTATCCACATAACCAATTTTGTGTCTCTATTGCTCGGGTCATCTCTCTGTACTCTATGAGGTGTATATATTCTGTTATTAAACTTATGCATGTTCCATGAGCTGTATATATAGCTTCTGTTATTAACTTGTACATGTTCCATTGCTGACAAAATGACTGTATTAGAATACTTTCTCGATTCTCTTTCTATATATCAGCTGCAGCTTGTAGAACCTTGGAACTCTGATGAGTCATGGCCAACTGTACAATTTTTCCATGTGGAAAACATTGTTATCGCTGATACCATTTCTGGTTTCAACATTGTTTCTGTGATATGCAGGAGAATTGCGCGTCGTTGCATTAATTAAGGAGATAGTAAAGAATTTGTATTAGAACCACCTAATAAAGATGTGCTGCCTTTCTAGCATTGGAGCACCCTTTGGATGCTGGGCGACGCTCCATAGGAGACAAACATACTGATGCTTTCATGGCATCCATGCCGCAAGAACAATCAGCAAATTCAAGAGTCTGGGCTTGAAATCTTGGGGACCAGCTTGCTAGACACAGGTGGTGTCATGGCTAGAAGGAGTTGCATATTCTCCTCTTCCTGATCAGAGAGAAGGCATTTTTTCCAGATGCAGTAGTCGTCTCCGAGCTAGACAGATTGCATCCAGCATCTGCCGTGGATAGTTAGGAGCCTAGGTTTTCCAAATCAACTTCCATGGTTCAAAGGAAACTTATCCGATGAAGAATCTCTCATGTGCCGATGAATATTCATCATGACATTCTAGGAGAAGGATCAGCTCAGATAGAAAGTCTCAAATATTTAAGTCTTCAAACTTGTATATCCTGAATCAAAGCAAATCTGCCATCGATCAAGAAGATAAAAATGCGCTCTAGGCACATATTAATCCTGAATAAGCATGAAAATTTAAATGGCAAAAGTACATTCAGAGCTATACAGGCATGAAATTATGGTGCTGATCACTAACTGACAAGAGAAAAAAAAGGACTGCTGTAATGTAGGCATTGGGTCTTCTTCTCTTATATAAGAATAAATATCAGAGCATGAAAGAACCAAAATTTCTTGAACAACATTGTAGACCATAGGGAATCTAACATCTATTCCCTGTAGGCAATGAAATTTGCAATGTCATGAAGCCCAGCTTCTCTGTAACACTCAGCAATCCGATCCACGACCTCATCCCAGTTACCATCCACAGACGCTAAATCCATTAAGAATGCCGCCTCGTCAAGAACCACCTGCAGTGCACCAGAGCACCAAAGGCAATGGAGTCAGACAAGAAATAGTTGAACGCTATCATGTGACAAATTAAAGAGACTCTCGTCAGCCACCTGTTCTGGAGCCTTTCCTTTCTTCAGATCCTCACGCTTACCCTCCTCAGTTACCTTCTCTCTTATAAACTCGAGCTGCTCATCCTCCCACCCAGCTAGTTCAGCAGCCTCCTGTTTCATGAAGAAAGTGTATAAGTTAAGTCTTTGGCTTCAACTTTGAAGAAGAGAGACTAAAAGAAAATAAGGAAATATATGTTGGCTGAAGCATACAAGCAGAACATGAAAAGGCCGCACAAATCATACTTCGTAACTGCAGCCAAGTGTCCACCATGGTGATTTCAGAGCCACTCGAGCTGAATCTTTGGCTTCAGATGTACGTCCAACTCTAACAACAACAAACCAACAAGAAAATAAGGAACATAGATGAACATTAAATTCTGTTCCGGCCTTTGTGCATGGAAAATAAGTCCTGGCAAATCATATGACGTTGAAGTGGCCATGGACAAGTGTATTGCCATCTTTTGAGGCCAGACAGTACAGAATTGTTTAGGTATATAAATTCTGCATGTGACCAATATTGTGTTTGCCTCACGTTTTGCAATTAAATCAGGAAATCATACCTCATGTTCATGCAACATGTAATGTAACCATGTAATGATAGATGTTCACACTGACACCAAATGCAAACACCCACCTAATAGGTTCCCTGATCTTGCATCGCATAATTTGTAATTACACTGATCATGTCACAACAATACCTTTTTAAGATCTCTGCATTGAACACAAAAGGTCTTCCAAATCCAGGAAATTGATCTCTACTATAGAATTCTCCAGTAATGAGAGCCGAGACCTGAAGAGGAAAAAAACAGTGCATATTAAAAATCATTACGTAAACAAGATCAATGCATCTCTGGAAAGATATAAGAGTTTTACGTTATCTCCTTTTTCGAGATGGCGCAATGTTTTCCTCTCTATAACATCAGGGAAAAGTCCAACCTACAAAAAAGCATCAGTACACAAGCTGCCTTGTAACTCAGTAATTAGGAACTGACATGTATCTCTCAACCTTCTTCAACAAATAGACATCAAGGTCTGGCAGCTGTGACTCTTTGAAGTCACCTTTAGCATAAAGGTTACCAGCTTCACCCACGGCAGTCCATAAATCATCACCAGTATCAGCATTGATGTCAGCCTCAACAAGTATTCTATGGATATACTGTTTCACCTGATAAACATGAGTAAAACTATGAAGAACGCATGTGATTTTCACTTACATTAAGACAAGAAAGTTGTAATAAGATGCAACACAAACTTACATTCTTAGCCAAAAGCCACAACCCATGTTTACGAACTTCCACAACAGGCATTTCCATCCTGAAGGACAGGTAAATACATATGGATATTTGGATAGATGCCTTTTGAAACATACCATGGATATAGAAATAGAAGCATATTTAGTGTACCCAGTTGGAGCGGTTGGCCATCTAAGGAGTGATGTCAAATTACCTGCATTTTGACTGATAATGTCAGGTAGAACCAGAGACTTATCAGACCTAGATCATAGATGCTTCTAGTCAAAAGAATCATTCGATCTCTAACATATCAATACCTGCTGGACTTTCTGACAAGGGAACAACACATGGAATCAACCCTCTTTTTGCTCCAGGAGAAACAATCTTTTCACCTGCCAAATGTAGTTTTCTAGATGAAGGAATAGTCTTTATTCTGGTCTCGGCATGAGGCATGCACCGGACATTTGTTATTGCAAACTTCAGCTATAAGATGAGAATGAAAACAGAAGGTAGCAAATAGCAACAGAGTTCATACATCCAAAACAATTCGAAATAAAATCAAAGCCTATTTGTAAACATCCACCAGTGCTTGGCGAAGGTCTCCATGACTTGTAATCAAATGTATCTGTGAGATCAAGGTCGGGTCCTAAGTCCCAACAGCTAGATTTAAACAGCATGGTTTCTATTTGAAATTCGTAAACAGGTAGAGGCACAATCAGAGGAAAAAATTGAACTGTAACCGCTAACAAGATTAAAAAAAAACTAATCAGATAGGATTGCTGCTGAAGCCCAATACTAACAAATGCTTGGAACTGTCAATTTACCACTGTGCCGGGGGGAGAGAGAGAGAAGGAACAGTAAAAGGCCCCCAATTCAGGTATGCACGTCTGGAGGTGTACAACAGGGAAGCAACCACAAAAGAAATCCTTAAACGACATTTGAAGCCATACCTCGTGCTTGAAGCACATTCAGGAGAGAGTTGAGATGCTCCGGAGGACTGGTTACGGCGATTTCATTGACAAACGATGCATGATCTGGAATTAATTTGGGAAATTGTAAGAAATGTGGTTGCCATAAAAGGGTAACATGATTTAATTATGTAAAAACTCCAATAGCGTGGTTCTAGTCTATTAATTACATGGATCATACAGACAAAGGGCATAACAAGAGCACACAAGAGTACAAGACACACAGGAAAATAAACCGGTGAGGAAAACGCCACCGGCACATGACATTTCTGGAGATGATGACACCGGCTTGACCTCGATCAGCCGTCAATGGCCAATGCAACTGCTACTAGTAGTAATAAGCAGAAGCAGGACAACAGTAGGCTATATGGTGTGTTGAACTGCAACAACTTGACTTGGATTCCTACGGGCTGACTAAATGTCAGGCTATGTGGTGTGTTGAACTGCAACAACTTGACTCCGATCCACGAGAACCATGAAGAGAAGAGTCGTGTATGGTTATGGCCTCACCGTAGGCAGTGACGGCAGCGGTGGCTGCGGCGGCAGGGGAGGAGGCGGCACAGCGGGCGGCGACAAGAGACGCCCCGAGCGCGCGCGGCCCCATGAGCACGGACGCGAAGGCGGCCCTGCTCACCGGCGGCCTCATCCTATCCGCGCGGGCGCGGCGTCGGTCTCGATCCGGTGGTGGTGGTGGTGGCAGCGGCGACCTCACCTGAGCCAGCCGTTGTTGGCCTTTCCTGTGGAGTGTGGACTCCGCACCGCAGCGTTACCAATACCACCACGCTGTGTTCTTCTGGGCCGCAAGTGGGCCCTTGAGGCCCAGGTTGATCCGGACATGGCGCTGATCCGACGGCTGGCATTTGAGCACCAATCCACGCACGCCGCCGCCGCCGCTGCTGCTGCTGCTGCTGCTGGGTGCTGGCGCAGAAAAAGAAAACAAGGCTCCGCGGCTGGCGCGCGAGCTTCCCTCCCCACCACATTCTCTGTCGTCCTCTCTCTCCTCTTCTCCGCTCCCTCGACGCACGCACCTCATTCAATCCGTCTCACCTGCCTGCCTGCCTCTCTCTCTCTCTCTCTCTGTTTCTCTCCTCTCCTCCCTCTCTCATCGACGGACTTCCTGCGAGGAACCGAGGAGGAAGAGGAGGAACACAGAGGGCTGTCCAGGTTCGGTTCTGACATCTATCTATCTATCTATCTATCTATCTATTTATGTCACCGCATTCCTTGTGTTCCTCGATTTGGGTGGGTGCCCGCCCGCCTGAACTGCCTTTGGATTTTGGAACAAATGCTTGCTTGGTTTGAATTAATTAACAGCATTATCCATGGCTGCTGAATTCCTGATACGTCTCTGTTTGATGCATTGGTCGTCAGACGCTTCCTCTGCATCGTACACCTATGCTGCGGCAGGATGGAGGAAGCTAACGTCCAAGGGACAAGCCACCCCTCCTCCATCGCTCCTGTTCCATCCAGTTCTGACCAAGGCTCTCAATCCCAGCAGCAACAGGTCCACCGCCTGCTGGATGAAACGCAGGAGCCAGACAGCCGCTTCAGCGAGGCCGTCGATCCCAAGGCCAGCATCGACACCGCGGCGCCCATCGATTCCGTCAAGGGCGCCGTCACCAAATTCGGAGTCGGAGGGGTTGATTGGAAAGAGGTATCGTGCAGGCCTGCATCGCTCCTGCAATCTGAATCTCATCATCCTCAGACACTAGTTACATGCATAGCATGCATGCGTGGCGCAGAAACGCAAGCAAGTCCAGGATGAGCTCGACCAGGTGCAGGAAGAGGTCACGGAGTACCAGAAGAGAGCACAGGAGGCGGAGGCCGGCAGAGCGCAAGCTCTGCGGGACCTGGGAACCGCCGTGAACACTGCCGACGAGCTCAGGCTGGGCCTCGAGATGGCGCGGGCGGAGCAGAACCAGGCGCGGGAGCAGGCGGACCTCGCCGAGCTGCGCCTCGAGGAGGCGCGGCGCGGCGCCGCGGCGAAGGCGAGGGCGGAGCTCGACGCCGTCAGGGAACGCCGCGCGGCCGCGCTCGCGGACCTGCGGGCGTCGCGAACGGAGGCCGAGTCGCTGGAAAAGGTGCGCGCGCGCGCCGCGGCCGAGGCGGGCGCGTCGGTGGCGCGGGCGCGGGAGGCCGCCGCGGCGTTGCGGGAGGCTGGGAACGCTGTCGAGGACCTCGCCGCCGAGCTCGTCGCGCTGAAAGGGGAGCTGGAGTCCTCGCGCGCCGCCCATGTCCAGGCGGAGGAGAAGAGGATGCTGCTGGCGGTCGCGTGGGAGGAAGACAAGTCGCGGTGGCAGATCGAGCTGGAGGAAGGCGAGCTGGAGGCCAAGAGGCTGCGAGAGGAGCTCGCGGCGGCCTGCGACGTCGAGATGAAGGCGGAGGCCGCTTCCGAACTGTTGGCGAGCCTAAAAGCCGAGCTCGTCGCTTGGGCCGCGGAAGGAACACTGGACCAGGAGGAGAAGCCGGCGACGATCGGCACCCAGTCGGTGCTGGCGAAGACCAAGAAGGAGCTCGACGACGTGAAGGCGAGCGTCGAGAGGGCCAAGGACGAGGCCAAGTGCCTGCGCGTCGCCGCCGCCTCGATGCGGGATGAGCTGGAGAAGGAGAAAGTGGAGATCACCGCGCTGCGGCGGAGGGAAAGGGAGAGGGAAGGGCTCTCGTCAAAGTCCATCCCTTACCTCGAGGAGGAGCTGAGGTGGGTGACCGCCGAGCTCGCCGCGGCGGAGGCACGAGCCAAGGCGCACGACGACGAGAGCAAGATGGCCGAGGCACGGCGCCAAGCGGAGGAAGCGAAGGCGAAAGCCAGGTCGGCTCGAGAGGAGGTCGCCAGGGCCAGGGAAGACGCGAGCGTGGCCAAGGCCGCCGTCGCGGCCAAGGAGGCGCGGCTGGAGGCGGTGACGCGGGAGATACTCGCCGCGAACACGTCGGAGGAGATCGCCACGGCCTCGGCCGGCGCGCTGATGCAAGAAAGCAAGCCGTCGAAAAATGCACAGAGCAATAAGGCCGTCGAAGAGGGTGGGAACGTGACGCTGACGGTGGAGGAGTACGAGGAGCTGAGCCGGAGAGCGCAGGAGACAGAGGAGGCCGCCGGCATGCGGGTGGTCGAGGCGGTGAAGCTGATCAAGGAGGCCAAGGACGCGGAGGTGAGGAGGCTGGAGAAGGTGGCGCGGCTGGACAAGCAGACCGAGCTGAGGCGGCAGGCGCTGGAGGCCGCGACGCTGGAGGCCGAGGAGGCGGAGTTCGAGAAGCTGTCGGCGGAGCGGGAGCTCAGGCAATGGCGCGCCGAGCACGAGCAGGGGCGCGCGCCGGGTGACACCGGCTCGCCCCGGCCGGGCCTAGCCGAGATCTCCGTGCTCAACGACCCGAGCGCCGGCGAGGGGCGCGGGAACCCGCACATAGTCAGCCCGAGAGGAGGGTACATGCCGCGGACGGAGCTGTGGTCGGCGGCGGACGCGGACGCGGACGCGAGGCAGAGGAACAAGACCTTCTTCCCGCGGATTGTCATGTTCTTGGCGCGAAAGAGAGCTCAGACTTGGAAGTGATCAACGACCGGCTTCTTTTTGAATTTTCTTTTTGGCTTATGTGTCTCTTGGGACTTGCTTTTTGAACATGGCTTGCTCGGAACGGATGAAATATGACGATGATACAAGTGTAAAATATGTACTGATCACACAGGCTGACAGGCAGATCATAACTTTTTTTTTACCGGAGTTAGTGATCCTTGCTTGGAAATATTGACGGACTCGATAACCCTTTGTCACTCTGTCGAATCTGTTCTGCGTTTACACATGCTCACCTAAAGGTCTCTAACAAAGCTTAAATGTTTCTGACTTGGGGATGGGAATGCTCCCGAAACAAATAATGTAGCCATAATACTCTACATTTGGCAAAGAACTAGAGGATAGGAGTGTCATCATCATGAGAAAGCCTGAGCTCCAAAGCTACAAAACCATGTACACGCATGAGACATTGTTATATATATATATATATATATATATATATATATATATAAACAAATAATGTAGCCATAATACTCTACATTTGGCAAAGAACTAGAGGATAGGAGTGTCATCATCATGAGAAAGCCTGAGCTCCAAAGCTACAAAACCATGTACACGCATGAGACATTGTTATATATATATATATATATATATATATATATATATATATATAATGCAATGATGAATTGACTTGATGGTTGTGCTCGGCTATGCTTTCTAGCGGTGTTGCTGCTGCTTCTGCGGCCATGTAATCTGTTTGCATTTGCATATGTATGGAACTATTCTTGTATGTATATGCAATGATTACATTATAGGGGTACGTAGGTCATCTGTTTCAATCTCCTATAGGGGTACACGCATGAGACAGATTTCGCATGCACATTGCACATGTAACGCACTTCATCTGTTTGCATATGTATGGAACTATTCTTGTATGTATATGCAATGATTACATTATAGGGGTACGTAGGTCATCTGTTTCAATCCTTGGTAGTCTCGCCGAATCCTAAAACGACTAAAATTCTGGGACAGGGGGAGTAAGAAATAACTATATGGGTAAGTTCATCGATAGTCTTCGTTAAAGGTGAAAAACACTATAGGGGTACGAACCAAAGGGTGAATGTGCCTAATTATAGAGGACTTTGTTAGTCTCCCTAGTAATCTTATTAATCTTTAGATGCCTTAAATGGCCCTCTTTCTTTAAAGCTTCCAAAATGAATGGCAACATGTAAAGACTGAATGGTCCAAGATGAGGTGTTGGATTAGGCCCTAAAATTTTTGAAACAACAACATTTGTGTGTATGATTTTCTACTAACCCTCATTAGGATGGTGACACCTAGACTACACAGAGCACACCAATGAGTCTTCACTCTTCAGGGCAATCAAACTAAAGAAGCCCCCATGTCAAATCCGCTGACCTTTTCCCCAAAACATTAGACACATCGCAATATCCAATGTTATAGATCTAGATAGAACACATATGAAGTGATGAAAGAATATAAATGATTGTGTTGTTTGGTACAACGTAACCTATAGATACAGTGGCACCTCTAATCCTTGATCTATAAAGTTGTTCTACGTCCATTGACGATGAGATCAACGACTTGAGGTTGATATCCTAAGAAAGATTCTATAAGCACCTTTTTACTTACAATATTAGTAGGCCTTGTTTAGTTTCCAAAATATTTTGCAAATTTTTTTCACATTTTCTATCACATCGAATCTTGCGGCACATGCATGAAACACTAAATATAGATAAAAGAAATAACTAATTACATAGTTTACCTGTAACTTGCGAGACGAAATTTTTGAGTCTAGTTAGTCTATGATTAGACAATATTTATCAAATACAAATAAAAATACTATTATTCATATTTTGTAAAAAAAAATTGAAAGTAAACAAGACCTAAGGGTAACATCGTTGTGCAAATCTAAGCTAAAGCCAACTAGCCTAAAATTAATGTCGAGGACCAAATCCTATCTAACCGTTGACTAGATGACCACACGCTACAAGATTATATAACCAGAGAGTACAAGGATCAAAGCATAAAAATACCGTTGTTCCGTCGTCCGTCTCGTGCTGGCACTGGCACGGGCACGGCAGTTGGCCCAACCCGACCCAGTCAAACGTCCCCAGCCTCCTAAAATTTCCCCTTTCCCCAACTAACACGACACCCCCCATTCCGGCGTTCCCCTTCTTCCTCCGATTGCCCCCAATTCCGACGCGTCATCGCCGCCATGGCCGCCGCGGGCAAGCTCCTCCTCCTGGCCGCCGCCGTCCTGGCGGCGTCCCTCGTCGCAGACGCGCGCCCGTGCGGCCACGCGCAGACGCTCCTCGTTTCCTTCTCCTCCGTCTCCAGGCCCAACCCGGACCCCAGCAACCCCACGCCGCTCACCACCACCGTCGTCACCGTCCTCCGCGTCCGCCGCCTCGGCCCGCACCAGATCCGCCGCCCCGTGGCCCTCCCCGCCGTCGAGCCGGACGTCGCTGCCTCGTCCGTCCAGGACCGCGCCAAGGACATCCTCGTCGTCGTCTCCGGCCTCCTCTTCGGCTTCGGCTGCGGCGCCCTAACTGCCGCCTCCATGTACCTCGTCTGGTCGCTCCTCGCCTCCACCTGCGCCTCCGGCTACGACGACGACGTCTACAGCGACGACGAGGACCAGCTGTCTGACTCCGAGAGCCCCAAGAAGGCCGGCTACGTCATCATCCACGACGCCGACGAGTACGGCGCCGGTAAGAATTAGGGCTGGGGATGCGTCTTCGGTCTTACCGGGGGCAGCCAAAGGATTCGTAATAACATTGCATGATTGCTTGGAATTGTGCAGTATACACTGTAACTGTATGCACCTTTTTATGTGTGTCGCGTCTGTCTGATTCTCTCTATGTATGTCGTTTGGGGGAAAGGAAATTTAAGTTATGAAATGGATATGTTCTTGATGTGTTCTTACATCGTCAAACTGAAATGATACTTGCCTTGTTACTGAAAAACATGGATCTTCTTTGACTGCCACGGTTTACAAAATTGTGGTGTAGTGTTCTTCCTACAAATCGTGGTGCAATATGTGGTTGCCTGTGTAATTATGTATGTAAAGCAGAAATGTGTAGAATTTTCTCCCCCGGAGTTATATCTGGTAGTCTATTCTGGTGTGGAGTACACTGATCTAAATCAATCCAATTGTTTCCACACAGTGACATACTAATGTCTCGATCATTTCCTATTGGAACTTGTGTATGAATGTGACCATGCAACCTCTGCAGTTTTCCTCTGAGCATTTTCGCTTTACCTTTCTTTTTAATGGACATGAAACATGTAAATTGTTGACCACACAGAGTTTCTGGGTATTTTACCAATGATGGATGATTGTATGGTTGTCTGGTGCGGTTGTGGGCCACTAAGTATTTACATTGAACTTTTTCCCAACTGATTGGAGTTATTTGTTTGGTAGCCTATCTAATGTTTGTAGCATTTCTTTTAATTTTTTCATGAATGTGACTGCTACTCTGTCTGCAATATCTCTGAGATTCAATTTAGACAAGGCCACAACAAGCCTGGGTACAGTCTGAAGACAAGTTTGTTGATTTCATCAAACAGCTAAGTATAGCTACATGCTTTACTTCTATGCCTATCTTTATTTTGTTTCATGGAGCCTCTTACAGGCCCCATTTGATGGAGTTCCTGTTGGCTCAGCTCCAGCTCCTTCGTCTACTAGCATGGAGGCGTTTTATCTCTTCTCAAAATGAACTAGGAGCCGGAGTTGTGCCAAATCGGGCTCCATGGCAACACCGTTCTAGTTGTGTTTATATGTTTTGAAGACTGCTAAATTAACAATACAACATCACTGTTTGGTTAACAAAGCTGCCTCCAGTCACTTAACTTTGGGTTGCTTTCTTCTCTCTGTTCCATGGAGCCTACTGTTGGGACGCTCGTAGGGTCTAGTTGTGTTAGCACCTAATTTATCAGAATGTTCATATATAGACGAACTTCCCAATTAAACATTCTTCTTAGGGCTGACCCTGTTGATAAGTTGGTAATCATGTAATAGATGGTTGTGCCTCTGCCTTACCTGAATTAATTAGTTATCTATTTTCAATTTTGTGGTTTTCCCTATCTTCTACGGCTTGAAACAAATTCTTCTGGAGCAAATTGTGTCGCATTTTGTTTTTCGACGTAGCATCTAGTAATTTGTCCACTTTTGTGGGTGTATGTTAGTTCATCTGGTAATCAAATAGCCTTTCTGCGTGTATTTTTGCTGCTTATTTTTTGTACATGTTATTGATCTAGCATGTAAAGTTTATTGCCACTGATGTGTAAACCTGGACAGTCTTCTGTAGCTCAGCAACTGCTGTCATCGCCAGGATTGAGCAGTGAAGGGTATCAATATTCAGAGATTGTTGTGTATTCATCACTTCTGTTAGCATAGCTGTGTGTTCGTGTTTTTGGTACGATTGGAGCTTATCATCCTTGCGCGCTTAATCTTTCTGCTTAGTTGGTGTTGTACTGCACATGGCAATGGTGTAAGAACTATCCATTTGTTTCCGAACAATGGAGAGTTTCTTCCATCCAGTGTTACATTAGCATATTATAGAATAGTTTTATCTCTAAAAAACTATTGTAACTTTTATCACCTCTCTTCATCGATACAGTGTTACATTAGCATATCTAATGTTTATGAAACTCTGTTAAAAGCACTATTAAGAATGTTCTAACATTAGTGTGAAGTATATTCCAAGAAATATCATTAAAACGCACATGCATGTTTGCAATTTTCTATGTTATCCTCATCCACCACCTTCTCGTTCTGTGTTCTTCTATTTTTTTTTGTGTTTTTCTTCTAAATGCCAAAAACAAATAATAATAAATATAATACCATGGATCTTTGAATCGTCTTTCTTAAAAAAAACAGAGATTTTCATCGTCAAGATATGTAATTTAAAATTTTAACTAAATATTATTATAATCTGGTGCAGCCAAGGTACAACTAATCAAATGTAAACTGAAAGCTTGGGCAATTTGTTATCCTGTTCAGTCCAGTATAATTCCCAACGAGGCTTAGCATGTAAAAAAACAAGAAAGAACTCCTCTTATAATTATTAGCGAACAGACAAGTTTTGAGTTTTGACATGTCAACAACTAATTTCTTGCTGACTTTGATCCAATTAGAATTGCAACTTTCTATAAAGGAAGTCATGAAACTCATATTTAATTGTACCATTATACCAACATATGTATATTAAGAAATTAAAATTATGATATGTTTAAAATTTTAATTAAAAATTTATTATAATCTGGTTCAGCCAAGGTACAACTAATCGAATGTAAAATGAAAGCTTGAGCAATTTGTTATCCTGTTCAATCGAGTATAATTCCCAACGAGGCCTAGCATGTAAAAAACAAGAAAGAACTCCCCTTATAATTAGTAGCGGGCAAACAAGTTTTGAGTTTTGACCCATCAACAAGTAATTTCTTCCTGATTTTGATTAAATTAGAATTGCAAGTCATGAAACTCATATTTAATTGTACCATTATCCAACATATGTATATTAAGAAATTAAAATTATGATATGTTGACAAGTAAATATTTTTATATTTTGTAATGAGAGAAAATATATCAAAAAATATTTTAAATTTGATATTAGATTAAGAGGACAATGTCATATTATTGCCAACATTAACTTATATTATAGATGGAATACTCATCTTAAAATAAACTATAGCTTTAAAATTTTGTGCAACATAAATAGATATGTATCATTGTGATCACTGTTTTTCATGAACATTTGATGGTTTCTTCTCCCTGTTGCAACGCCGGACATGTTTGCTAGTTAAACATTAAAAAGTTTAGATTAAAAAAAAGATGTTAAGTTATTTTTGGTTAGAGAGAGAGAGAGTATATAACTAGTTTGTTTTTTTGACGTAACTCAAGGAGGGGGGCAATTGATCTATACTTTGTTTTTTCCATGTCAACTCTCAAGGAGTAATGGAGCATCATCATGCACAAACTAAAAGTCTAAAACAATTCATTGTTATACCTAATAACAACTTTCTCTTTTCAGGTTGAACGCAAAACCAAGGGAATTGCATGTCAATGCTTCAAACGTATGTCCATCTCAACAACGTGCTCTCTTCAACAGCCTTGTGGCCTTGTGGGGAGCTCAGGGAAACTAAGAAATCACATCAGTTTTCACGGAGCAAGATGATCACTCTGTTTGAAACTTTTCAGGAGCAACGTGAGATACCACGCACAAAGTGTTATTTTTTTTTTTTAAAAAAAAACGAACTAGGCTTGGAGTCCTGGAGAAAGATAGAATACCAGTCCAAATCGGCAACCAGGCTCGGCCCATGTTCTACTTTACTACCTTGACGGCCCAGTTTCACACTGCGTGTGAACTAGCTGAAGCGCACCGCGTGGAGCGTGGAGCCAGCCGCGCAGCCGTCCGAGCGTATCCAAAGGTGGGACAGCATCTCTCTCAGCTCCAGAGACGCGTCCCACCTCGGCGACGCAGGATGGGATGAGGGGACGAGACGGCTATATAATGAGGCCCAGGTGCAACATTGTTCCATACTTACCTGGACGGGGTCGATGGGTGATCACTAAGGCCCATGGCCTAGACTAGTGGCCCACATTGCACTTGGTGGGTGCGCTGGTCTACCATCTCCTCAAGCAGGAGAGTGGACGTCATAATTTGTGGTCGAGAGGGTACGCGTTCGCGCGGCCCCTGCCAATCCTAAGAAATTAAATTTTGGGTTTTGCAAGATTTTGATTTGAGATTGCGGGCCTCTGCCCAATAGAACCGATTTTGTTTTGAGATTGCGTTCCTTGGCCCAATAGAAGCTGGAGTCCGCTCAGTTTGTTATACAAAGCGTGGTGACGGCCTGAGCTCTTACTGCCCTAGAAGGAATCGTCCTTTTTCAACTAATAACTAATGTTGTCGCAAAAAACAAAAAAAAAAAAAAACTAATGTACGCAGTTGTTGAAGCAAATACTTTATTCATGTTTGCTAATGAGGATAAGGAATAACTACTTTTCTTTAAAAAAATTAAGGAAAACGGCTGAAAACATTTTTAATTTTTTTATAGTAAAAACATTTTAAAACTTGAAAACTTTATATGGCCTAGGTTTAAGTTTCGTATTAGTAGTATAGTCGCCACAGTAGTCCCCTCGTTGCACAGAGCACTTCTAACATGCAAAAACGGAGGCTAAAATTTGGTCCCTGCCGAGGATTTCTTATAACTCGGCTGGCTCTATTTTCATTAGTTTTTATTTTATTCATATTATGCCATCCAATAACCAAACCACCTCGTTCAGCCAAGTAATTGTCACATTGTTAGAGTTAATATCTGACTTGACATTCACTCTCCGGCACTCGAATCAACTATGGATCGTGTGGATATGGAAGCAACTGTGGATCGCGTTGATATGGTACGTCGTAACGAGCCGTTGCATCTTCACTAGAAGAGAAATCATGAAAATAACAAATACAAGCTCTTTGGTGTCATCCGTTCTATTGTTTTCGCCAGAATCAACATTTACACTGTAGATGATCACATGGAAAACGTTGGGGAGAAAAAAAAAAAAAGAGGACTTCAACTTGTCCACGTACGATTTATTGTTTCACGCGCTCTTTTCACTTTCTCTTCTAGTTCTTGGCATAATACTTCTCCATGATAGAGAACCAATTCCACTGGAAACAAAGTGCTGCAAACCGCAAAATTCCAGCGCCTATCACCTCTATGAACGCCATTAATGGGGAGCTCTGCGGGGATAAACCAGCAGTGGCTGCAGCTAGCATTTCGCCCTCGAAATTGCAGGGGACAATGAATTTTGCTGATTTGATGCCGTCCAGAGCCTTCTTGGCAACGTCATCGGCCTTCATTCTACCAGATGATCCTGCTACGATATTTGTCAATTTTGTCCTGCTCTTAAGCTCTGAAATTAGGCAAACCACATTCTCAGCATTCATCAGCAAGAAAAAAAAAAGAGAAAGAAAAAAAAGAGTATCTTCTTGAAAACTTGGGATGCAAGCTTAGTGGCAAGTTTTCTATTTTTCCCCCCAAATTTTGCTGGCATGCTTCAGAAAATGATACCATGAAAAGTTGAAAACATGCACTAAGGAATCAAATGAGAGCATACTACGAGCTTTGCACCGAATGAAACAAATGGGAGTGTAAAATATTCACTCTAGCAGGAATTTTTAGTATACTGATTTAGAGCGCCAAGTGTAAGCATGAAACCAATCGATTGCTGAGATCAATTTTGCCAAGTTGGAAAGTTTGAATATCTAATCCAAGAGGATAATTCAGGCATTCGATCTTCTCGGGTTGCTACCAAAGCAGAGATGAACTGAAACGAAGTTGGCCAGTTCATAAGCAAACGCTTACCCTCTTCCAACCCCAGAGTCTTAGTGTCAGGAAGGAATATCACCCTCATGCTGCAACGAGCCAATCATGTAAACCTGTTCGTTATTTAAATTTTGCGAAACATTCTACCTGCAAAAACTGAAACACTTCCCCTGTTTTTTGTGTGTGCAAAATTTTTTATGAAAAAAAAAGAAAGCCCAAGCTTTTGAACCGGGGGACCGTTTCGATACGTGATTACAATCTGGGCCCGGAGTCAGTTATGGGCCGCAGCCCATGCACAGCTCAGGTGCGCGGTCCATCTATGCCTTGGGCCTTGGCTTCTCCCTCCTCAGCTCTCGGCCAGTCTCTGCCCCGCACGGCGCATCTGTTCCTTCTGCTCTGCGACTGCGAAGCCTCCGCGCTCGTATCGTAGCCTGTTCGTCGCCGCTGCTGCCTTCCGGTGCTTGCCGCCGCTCTTATCTTGTTCCGGCACCGCGTCAAAGGGCCGTTCCTCTCTACACTAGGCGCCTGGTAGATCTCCCCAACTCAACCGGGCAAGCCTTACCGCCCACTTCACTATGGCGGAGCCCTCGCCGCCGCCGGCGTCGAACGCTGGCCTCCGTATCCTCCTGTCGAAGGACCGACCGGCTCCTTCCCCGCCACCCACCGCCGCCGTTTCCAGCCACGCCGACCGCGACCGCATCATCGTGAGCTCCCACTCCCTCCCTCTCATCCTGTTCATGAACCCTAGCTGCAATCATAGTAGAAAATTCATGCATCACGTTTGTTTCTGTTTCGATTGCAAATCACCATGGAGCTTCCATGGAGGTGTTGAAAAAACTGTTAGTAGTGGCGTAGCTAGTGATTGTGTGAGAGCAAGGATGGAGAAAGAAAGCTGAAAATTTAGTGAAATTGTTTCTGCATTCTACCACACGTGTACGGTTGGTGAAATGATTTCTTTGCTCTTTCCAGGGAGTTTTCCGGAGCGCGTTGTCTAGGAATGAACCCCCAGAAACATTTTCTCTTCAGACAGTTCAGGAAGCAATTAAACCTCAGGTATCTACGATCAATCTGGCATGCTTCTGAATCTAGATTTGATGATGAACCATTAGTGATTCATGTTATCATTTTCCTCTGTTTTATTTGCTTGTGTTTTAGGTAACCTACCTATCTGATTTGACTTGTCGTTTAGTTCAGTTAATCATCTGATTTCACACGCATATCTCATTTCACAGAAGGAAACCGTGTTGGTTCTAGAGGAGAACCAATCCTTGGAAAATGCTCTTCGAACATTGCTGCAGGAGCTTGTGGTAACTTTCAATGTGGCTACACTGTCCTTTGATCTCACTTGATGATAAATTGGTTATGGTTAGGTAGTGTTGTTGGCACATGCATTGTTCTGGGTCATTGCATCGCTGGGGATACTATGTTTCTGAGTAGGACTTCCGCAGAAGATCTTTCTTCGCCCTAGGGTAGGCTACTATTGACTTTAACTAAAGGAATGGCTCTGGTACTTAGGAGTGATTGGGTTGTCCCTTCACTCAGAAGATAGGGTTGTTTCTTGCTTTGGTTGAATCAACCCTTCACTCGGGGGAGCGGACATGGGGTTCTTAGAAAAGCACTAGCCCCGACTGACGATGTCATGTAGCAGCAACTAATTCTAAAATAGGAATTGGCTTGGCTGGCGGTAGAGTTTTAATGATTATTTCTAAAAGAAATGGGAGGTGTGGCTGCCTTTTTTATTTGCAATCCTAGAAAAAATTACATTGATTGCTGATTCTGTTTTATATGCAGAGTGTATGTCCATATTTCATTTGCAATCTTAGAAACCAACATTTATTTCTGATTCTGTTTTTATTATATCTGTATTCTTAGTCATCTGCAGTCCAATCGGGTAAAAAGATCATGCAATATGGGAATTCCTTGGATAGTGGAGAAAGTAACTGCCCAATAACTCGCCTTCTTGGTCAGTTGCAGTTCTTCCAACATTCTTTGTTTGAATCCATACCTATCTGAGGACCTTATGGCATCACCTTCTCTTTTTTCCTTGAACACTATTTGGTGCCTGTGTAGCATTAATTTCTGTTCTGAGAACAATGTTCTTCCATGATAGATATTGTGCTTTATCTTTGTGAAAGAGGGCATGTTGAGGGTGGTATGGTATTCCAGCTGTTGGAAGACCTAACTGAAATGTCAACAATCAAAGACTGCAAAGATATCTTTGGGTATATTGAGAGTCAACAAGATGTACTGGGAAAGGTAATTGTGATCCTTATTCCGTTTGGTTAGTTTTGGTTAAGTACAGAAGATACATGTTTGTAACTTTGCTGATCGATTATCGTTTTGGGTTGTTTGTAGCAAGAACTTTTTGGACGTGGGAAACTAGTTATGCTAAGGACTTGCAACCAACTTCTTCGCAGACTATCGAAGGTTAGATTCAGTTGTTTTGTTTGTGTCTACTCTTTGAAGTTAGATTTGCTGTTGTTCTAACATTTCATCTTGGCTAAGTGGCCATTTTGTTAGCCGGCTGACTACCTTAAAAAATAACCCCCCCCCCCCCCCCAAACAAAAAAAGGTAAGAGGAACCATGTGGCATTGCCAATAAGAAGAAATAGACACCCAAATTGAAGTAAAAAAGGACACAAACCTGGGTGGTAGTGTACCAACTGAGCTCAGGTCAGTTCCTAGTGACCTGGTCTATTAAACTGATTAATCAAAACTGAACTGTGAAGTGTATTGAGTTAGAGATTTGCTAATAACCTTTGCTGTAAACTAAATGATCGATTGTACGATATCACCAAAATCTTGAACTTCGTGAACCAACTCTTCTTATGAATTGGAGTTTTTCCAGCGCTTTTTTTGGCTGAAGAGTAAATTTCACCACCTAAACTTATTAGGTGTGCCACTTAAGGTCCAAATCACCCTAATTAGCATAAAACTTGCCTATGTCACTTGCTAGCATGACACCTAACATGTAGGGGGCATGACAGTGGTAACATTTATTTTATTGCAAGAATTTAGGGACCCAAATGCCATCATGGTGCATTCCATGCCTGTTGAACCAGCATTGATTTTCCCTTCATTCTTAAATATTTCAGGCAAATGATGTGGTGTTCTGCGGGCGCATTATTATGTTTCTAGCACATTTTTTCCCATTATCCGAGCGTTCAGGTATGCATATTGTATATCTCTTTCACACCATTCTCACGTAGTTGGTCTATTATGGGTAAACTATGTATAAGTGTCTGTGTACCCCATTCATTTTGTTTGTCTACTTTAACAGCTCTCAACATTAAAGGAGTTTTCAACACGTCAAATGTAACCAAGTATGAAAAGGATGCTATGGATGGTGAGTATGACTCATCTATGTTAATACTATAGTGTTTTATTTCGTTTATTACACCTGACCTCTGCAGATGAGTTTTTTTTTTTCACTTCTGTAATCTGTCTCCCTAAATGCTGTGTCATCATCTATACTTGTGTTTCTCAGGAATCTCTGTTGATTTCAACTTCTACAAGACCCTCTGGAGTCTACAGGTTGATATTTGGCACTTCTGGTTATTCTATGGAGTTGGAAATTGTCGATAGTATCATACATTCCTCTTAATCATCGACATTTTTTGTTTAATGATCATTTTTGAATATCTATGTACCAGGAACATTTCAGTAACCCAGCTTTGACTAATACAAATCCAGCAAAATGGCAAAAGTTCTCTTCCAATTTGGCGGTACATCCTTTCATACATTTTTGTTCCAGTGGCATGATTTATGGTCACATTGCAATACTGTGGCCTGTGGCCTCATTCTGAATATCTGATACTAAGTTAAGAATTAACTTCATTCCAGGTTGTGTTGAGCACATTTGAAGCTCAACCTCTTAGCGACGATGATGGAAAACTTAACAATCTCAACGAGGAGGAAGACGCCGCTTTCAATATTAAGTACCTGACTAGCAGTAAATTAATGGGTTTAGAGGTAAAAACTTTTGAGCAGGTGGCTCTACTTTTCTTTTATTGTTTATATTTGTGATATAATCATTCCATTTTTTCAGTTGAAGGACCCAAGTTTTCGACGCCACATCCTTGTTCAGTGCCTTATATTTTTTGACTATCTCAAGGTACATAAACTTTGGAAGTTGGGATGATGCAATGATAGCATGTATTAGGCAATCATACAAGGCAAAATTCTAATTAATAAAAATGCTTAACCTAATCTTCTATGTTGTACACCTACGCGCACTTGTGTGAGCACATGTACTATAATATCCCTTTTTTCTGTTACAATACCATTTTACTGCTATTTATTTCATTTTACTATTGTGTTATAGTCACTGAAGTGCAGACTGCTGACAAAGTTATTTTGTTCATCAGGCGCCTGGAAAAAATGACAAAGAAGGTCCAACAGGGAGCATGGTCAGCACTGAGACTTTGACATTTTCATTTTCCCCCCTTATGCAGTTATATACTTGACATGAACATTTGTACATATTTGTTGTTCAATATTGCCACCATAGTTCTTAAGGCGTAAAGGCGAGGCATGGCAATGCGGCATCGCCTGGACGCCTAGGCGCCCGCCTTGCCCGCCTAGGCGACCATTTTGCAAGGCGCTGGGGGGTCGCCTGGACAACTAGGCGTCGCCTAGGCGACGCCTTAAGAACACTGATTGCCACTGCCAGTTCTCATGAAATCCTTTGTTCTTCTTAAGCATCTTGTGCCTGTATCACTAGACTACAGAGAAGGGTTCTGTAAAATACTAAATATACATATATTTTTATAGTCCACAGCTTGATAGTGTCCCTCCAATCTTTATACATGAAAGCTAAACCCTAAATAACAGATAATCAAGTATTCAAGTGCTGTTGTCCAAAAACATGTGTAGTGTTGGAGGACTATCTGATGGTTTAGGTTCTTCCATTTAGAAATGTCAAGATGCACTCGAAAGAATCTAGAATAGTGTTCATGTGTACTCTTGGGTTGACTAATAAAGTCACTGTTTTTTTCTCCCAAAACAATGCCCCACATACATCTTTTGTCTCCCATATCTCTGGCCCAGCTGCTCCCTAAGTGAAGACATCCATCTCATCCATATGCATGGAAAATTTGCTCTCCCTCCACTCTCCTTAAATCCCATACGAAGTCTCATACATTACAGTTACTGATGTTCTATCTGTGAAGCTTTTGTGGGTTTAACACTAGTTTTTAGCTGTTGCTGATTTCATGGCTTACATTTACACCAAAGAAATTCAAATATTTACTTTTTATATGGATAAAAATAGGTGGCTTAGAGTAAGTTGGTGGTTTGCATGGAGTGTATGCAGGAACAATATCACAATATGATATTTGAATAGTTTGAACTGACTAATCTATTTCTTTCATCATTGATGACTCTCAAACCATGGTTCAACTGAATAATTTGTTCCGTATATTTTCCCGTCAATCAGAAAGAGGAAATCAAATCTTGTGAAGAGCATGTTAAGAAGCTTCTGGAAATTATTCCCCCAAAAGGAAAGGAATTTCTTAAAAGCATTGAACATATTCTTGAGCGGGAGAAAAATTGGGTATGCTTTTTATTGCACATGGTCCAAGTTTTTTTTTACCTTTATTGTTGGAACTTACACAACCAATGATTCTCATCCTTTATATCTTGAAAAGGTTTGGTGGAAGCGAGATGGGTGTCTTGCATTTGAAAAACCACCCTTTGAGAAGAAACCAGGTCAGGCTGGAGGTAGAAAACGGTATGCTACTTTCTTAAGGCACTGGACTCACTGTCAGTCAATTGTTTTTATTGATTATCTCGTCAAAACTTGCCTAGATTTGTCTAGGAAAGGTTAACAAGAGAGAAATTATAATAACAGAATTGTATGCATTGTCAATCTTAAACTTGCATCTAAGAAAGACCGTGTCCAATCATATAGTTTATGTTATGACTCTGATAAGGTAAAATAAAACATGGGGATATTTTGCACAAAATATAAATCTTTAATGTTGCAATCTGAAAGGATTGGTGTTCATTGTTTCCAATTCCTTTTTATACTTTGCCTCCATGACCAGAAGTAAAGGTGATATTGCATGCTTTCTTGCATTGTAGGAAGCCAAGGTGGAGACTGGGAAACAAAGAGCTCAGCCAACTTTGGAAATGGGCAGAACAAAACCCTGTATGTTCACATACATCTTCCCACTATAGTGCGAGTTATGAATAAAGTCGCACAAATTTATAGGCTTTGGGGCCTTGATTTAAAAAAAAACATTCTTATGTTCCAAGAATCATTGCACCACTGTCCATTTCTGCCTTTATATATATATACTTGTATAGAAATAAACTGTTCACTTTGCTGATAAGCTAGGCTGAAAAATACTGTTCGCTGATTTTTTGTGAGAGAAAAACACTATACCCTGGCATCCCTAAGTGATTAACACTATAAAGTCTTGGTGCCAGTCTCCTTTCATTCTGTTAGTTCCCCACTTTAAATTTGAACTTGTTAACTAGTCTAAAAATATCTAACTAGTCTGGAATCCCTAAGTGATTAACACTATAAAGTAGTGCTTGTCCCTTGAATTAAGGTTTAGACTTTCTTTGCATTTTTTCAAAAAAAATTGTCAAATTATATATAGGGCCCTTTCTCCCTTAGTTATGAGCATTGCTACTTCTTTTCTTCTGTATTCTTTTACTGGTTATTTTTGTCGTACAATTTTCTTTCATTTAGTCTAACCACTCACATCTTTATTGGAGCTGTAGAATGTTTTGACTGATCCTGACCGTGTCCGCATGCCATCAATTACGGAATATTGGAAACCACTTGCAGAAGATGTAAGCATTTTGGCTTTCTTGCATCTTGTTTTTAATAGAAAGTTACATGGCACCGACCTTGGTGGTTATTTTTGTACTTTGACCATTCATCCTTGTGCTGTAAATGAAGTTTTAAACAGTCTTGTAATTACAGTTGTACCTATCTTAACATGCAGATGGATCCATCTGCTGGAATTGAAGAGGAGTACCACCACAAAAGTAATCGGGTAAGTTTGATTTCAGCTATGGTAATTACTCCATTGCTGTTTTTTTAATTATTTACTCGATGGGAAGTATTTCTCGAGCTTTCTATTGAGTTGATCAGGTGGACCCTGCTAGCTCATTATGTTCAAATTGTCAGAGCTCTCCATGAAGAGTTTGGACTGCTGTTATAATTAAGTGCTATTGAAAATATTGATTTCTTGTTAGGCACAGCTGCTGGAACTTATCATCTTATTGACACTACAACATTGGGACTTGTCATTTCAAAACAGCCTCCTGATGGCATGACCACAATACTGACATGGTCACATTGGAAAGAGACATAGTTATCTTTTCAGTGCTCGTTTAGAAGAGGCCATTCTTTTTCATAGGCACTGGGTTTGTGGAAATAGCATTTCATATAGCTAATAGATTGGTTTAAAGAGCAGCTTTTGTGTGACAGGTGTACTGTTGGAAAGGACTACGGTTTTCGGCCAGGCAAGACTTGGATGGTTTTGCTCGGGTATGTCAAGCATTGCAACGTAACTATTTCATTCTCTAGTGCTAGTAGGGTGCAAGATTGAATGAATATGGATAATGATCACCATTTCCTTTTTCAGTTTTCAGACTACGGGATCGAAGGAGTTGTACCTTCAGAACTCCTTCCACCTGAAGTAAATGCTAGGTTTTCTTCTAAGCCTGCCGAAAAGGTTAAGCGGACGAGAAGGGAAGATTCAAAAGGCATGTCAGCTCAACCCAAAGAGCAGCAGGTACATCGACTGTCTTCTTGATCATAATTGTCATTTTAACACCATCTGTAAACACCAACAATGTCATGTCTACATTGTTGCTATGGCTGCTCTGTGCAGGTTGCTGCGACACCAGAAACCGATGGCGGTGGCAGTGGTGGCGATCCAGAAGAAGGGGCGGCACCAATGGATTCCGACAACGGCGGGGTGGAGGATAGTCAGAAACGGAGCCCAGGGGAGGTCTCTGGCCCTGAAAGCGGGCAGTGCGAGCCTGAGGCGGATGCCGATGATAACGTGAAGACTGAAACCACCAGTAGGGATGCTCGTGCTAGAGTAGTATAAAGTGGGCGATGCTGAACCATTCTGCCCAGATTTTCGAGTGACTGACATTGGGCATTTTTATAGGTACTGCGAGACTCGAGTTGAGACGTTAGTTAGTACATCCTGCAGTGGTGATTGGATTGGATTTGGATGTAAAGTGGCTGTTTCGTAGCTGTATGTGTAATTGTTGCCCTGCAGTTGTTGTTTATTCAGCAGGAGTATAGGCAGAGGCTCAAGCTCAACCGGCGTCTGCCCGCTTGTCTGATCATATTTACAGTAGTAGATCTGGAAATGAAATTAGATTGTTTGTTTATTTATTTATTTATTTATTGTCCACAATAAATTTGAGATCCCGGCGAGCCTTTTCAAATGGTAACAGGAACAAGTCGTTTGAGCTTGTCATGTCGCCTTAAACAATCGGAACAGGTGAATTTGGTTGGTTTGTTAGGTTGTGTATTAATTAATGTATATAGTACACATGTCTACATGTATTATTGTGTATCGAATCGCATTGCGTCCGTGTTTGAAGTTTAATCTTAAACCGCTTGAGCTGTTGAGCAGGGCACCTGGACGGCTTGGACGGTGCAGCGCGGTGGCTGGACGCAAACGCGAGTCACGAGCGCAGCAGAGGGCACTGGCCAGTGGGGTCATGCTGGGTGCAGACTGTGCTCCGTAGCAGGAATAGCCGGCTAGCCGCCCGCTGATGCTCGTCGTATATATGTAGCGGGATGAGGCCCTTGGTTCTCCTTCTCTTCGTCTCGTCTTTCAAGTACTAGTACAAGCAGCAGCAGCAGCAGCAGCGCCTTGTCTGCTGCAGCTTGTTCACACTCCACAGTACTGCAGAGAGAGAGAGAGAGAGAGAGAGAGAGAGAGAGATCAAAAAAGTGCTCGCGGAAGGAGCTCTTCTTCTTCTTCTTCTTCCGTCGCAAGAAGGAGAAAGAATGGAGTCCTCTCCATAGCCTGCCTCCTCTCTCCAGTGTAGAATACTACTACAATACAATACAATACTGCTGAGCCGTAAGTCCATCTCCATCTACACACCTCCTCTTGTGTTTACTCCCTTTGCTGATCTCTCTTGTTCTTGCTTCTCCGCCCGCCAATCCTTACCTGTTTGAAATCGAGTTGCATTATTGCGTCCTTTCAAGTTTTAAGCCCCGTTGCGTGAGTTTCTTTTTCTTTTCTGTACCCTTTTGATCTTCTAGCCTTGGATCATCTGTTTATCTCTTCTTATTCTTGGTGTGTACGTAGACATTGTTACACATGAGTAGCAGATTTTACCTCTGAGCTGAGCGGGGAGCTGTGTGCCTCGCAAGCCATCTATTACTATTGCCAGGTAGTGTAAACGGTGTTGTTTTGCAGATTGGTAGGAGGATCACAATTTTTTTTCTTTTTTTTTTCACGGTGGCTATTTATTATTTACAGGGGCGCTGGGGTGCAGCTAGAAAAAGGCACCCAGATGCCAGTAGTGCAGTAAAAAAACCTACAGTATACTCTCGTTTAGGACAATTTAAACAGTATTTTTTTAAGACAAATCTACATTTCGGGAGAACATGTCTGTAGGAGTAGTCGGATGCACGAGTAGATAGTGATAGAGGACAATAATTTAGAGCATGAAAGTTGCAGTGCTCACTGCAGTATACTTGTACATGCTGGATGCTGCTGCCCCGCCGCCCCCTCACTTTTCGCGTGCAAAGCGAGAGGAGTAGTACTACTGTATTTTTTATTATCCCCGAGCCGATCATATTCGGCACGATATTTTTTACATAGTACGGAGTACAGTATCTTCCTCAGCCACAGTAATGAATAAGTAAATAAAAGATTATTAGTAGATCTTTTTTTTATTGCTGTTAGTTTGGTTAAGGTGAACATACTTTCCAAGTACCAAGCCATTTGAAATGCACCCCGCCAAGGACACGCATTTTTTTCCACCGCAGGAAACACGCACACTGACTCCAACACGCAGGCCCCCACTCGCACCGCACCAACACGTTACAGTAGGGTAGTGTAGAAAGCAATTGAGGTAGAGGCGGTAGCCCGGGATACGGTATGGCCGTAGGGTTTTTTTACCAGCGGGCACAGCAGCAGCAGGAGTAGTACCGTGGTGGTGGAGGCCGGGACCGGACCGGCACGTCCGGTCACGTCGGATCCTCGTGTTCTCTGCACTAGGGCAGGGCACGTCCATGTCCCCGACCATCGCACGGGTGACGCAGGCCTTGTTTAGTTCACCCAAAAAAAACAAAAAGTTTTCAAGATTCTCCGTCACATCGAATTTTGCGGCACACACAGTTTAGCTGGAAATCACGAGACGGATATTTTCATCCTAGTTAGTCTATAATTGAATAATATTTGTCACAAATGAATGCTACGGTACCCAAATCCGAAATCTTTTCGGAACTAAACAAGGCCGCAAAGACAGCACGCCTCGCTTGCCGTGACGTGCTGGTACCGTGTCTACTCTACTGTTTCAAGTTTCAACGTGTTGTACATGACGCTACAGTTGAATGCTTATCTTTTTCTTTTTCTCTCACTGGTATTTTTATGGAGTACGAGTTTTACAACGTACGTAGTATAGTACAGGATGGGTGTGTGTAGTAGCTGTGAGACTGACCTTACCTATAGGCTGTGTGGCTTGTGTCAGGTGGCATCGTCCGTGGGTCGCCGTCCGCTGGCCACCTGCTGTCGCTGACAGACACTGGGCAGCAGGCGTCGCAGTCGCAGGAATCGAATCCGCCGCGTCACCACCGTCTCATGGAGTCGGAGGAGGCGGACTCGTCGTCGGCGCCGGCGCGTGTGGGTAGCGTGAGCTGCCGCTCGCCCACGTGCCCGCCTTGGCTCCAAGCGGCCATTGCAGGTCCGTCGCCTCTGCTTGCTTTTCCCTTTTATTTATTATCCAGCATTGCATTGATCGCATGAGGGAAAACCATCACATGAACGTCCTCGTAGTATCAGTGTCCTACTGCTGTCTGCAGTTCTGCATTGCAACAACATTTTACTTTGCACTGCTTATGTCATGGTAATCGTACACTACTGCCCCCATCCACTCCTTCCATCATGGTCACGGTCACGGTCACGGCGAGTTCCAGTTCTGCATGCGAAAACAAGTGACTGATGAGAGAGCAGGAAAGGAGGTCACGGGCGTCCTTTGAATTGCCGCCGCAGCAGCAGCATTATTCATGACGCACACGATTCCCGCCGGCCGGCGGGACCTCTTTCTTTGTCATGGTCATGGCTACCTGCCTTGCCACACGATTCCCTCCTACTGTACAGCCTAGGCTACAGTACCGGCATTGCACGGTCTAGGGATAAGGGAGAGCAGCACCATGACCTTTCGTTGCCTTGCTTTTGTACACTAGCTTCCTCGTCGAATCTCTCTCCCCTCTCTTTGGATTCCATTCTTGCTGCAGCGGCCATCGCTACAAGTTCGAGTTGAGCCGCATGGCTACTGCCGGTACTGCTACTAGTAGGAGACAAAAGTTGTCCATTACTCCTACAACGGATCATTCCAAGTCAACGGATCCATCACTGCGTACGCCTGCCTGTAAAAACAAATCCCCCAAGTACACCCACTCGTCGTGTCAATGCTGGGACAAAGGTTGGCACGACAAAGATATCGCACTGTCACGCCCTCACATGTTGTACAGCCACTCAGGCCTTGTTTTCTTCCGAAAAAATTTCGAATTTCGCTATTGTAGCACTTTCGTTTTTATTTGACAAATATTATCTAATCATAAACTAACTAGGATCAAAAGATTCGTCTTGTGATTTACAGACAAACTGTGTAATTAGTTTTTGTTTTCGTCTATATTTAATGCTTCATGTATGTGCCGCAAGATTCGATGTGACGGGGAACTTTTTGGATTTCGGGGTAAACTAAACAAGGCCTCATTCACTCCTCTTTGTAATTTCAAGTGTTTCATCAATTCAAATAAAATGCGTACTAGTTGAAATATTCGTACTTTGAATTCACCTGCGTTCACCTTACGTTCAAAAAAAAAAAAGAACTAAAATGCGTACTAGTAGTTACAACCAACTGTTCTGACCATTTTCTAAAAAAGTTTAACTATTCTGATCATTACTGCATTACCGTTGATATATTCGTTTTGCTGTGCCCATTTTCTGCTTAACTATTCAGACCATTAACATTGAAATGTATTCTGATCGTTAACATGTGCCAGTGGTGATGGTTTACTCCATGATTGAACTACTGTAGTATTTTTGTGTTGAATCCACGAGTGACATTTTTTCTGTCTTCATTAGTCCACGGGTCGAAGTAATAACATTTTAATTTTACTTGGCAAACATTCGTACTGAAACTGATGAATGGTTCCTCTGCCTTGTGAATTTGATTTGAAAAAAAAAAAAAATTGGTTGCAGACATCGAGCAGCGGGTGCGCGCGCTGGCCGTGGACGAGGCGCCGCCCACGGAGCACTCCTTCGCCGAGCGCGCCGAGAACTACTACCACAAGCGGCCGCAGCTGCTGTCCCTCCTCAGCGACCTCCACCGCCGCTACCTCTGCCTCGCCGACCGCTACTCCCAGTCGCTGTCCACCATCCACCACAAGCACCCCACCTCGCTGCCGGCACCCGCCGTCTCCGACTGCGGCTCCTCGGACGTCGACGACCGCTGCTCCGACGCCGACAGCTCGCTCTCCTACCAGCACCCTCCGGGTGCCGGGGTCAGCAGCAGCACCACAGCCGAGGCCGAGCTGGTGGTGGCGGAGCTGGTGGCCGCGTGGGTGGAGCGCGACGTGCTGGCGGACGAGGCGGCGCGGCGCGCGGCGGAGTCGGCGCGCAAGATCGAGCTGCAGGGGAGTCTGGTGGAGGTGCTGGAGTCGGAGCGTCTGGTGCTGCTGGGCGAGAACGCGCGCCTGGGCTTCCGCGCGTCAGCGGCCGAGGACGAGGCCGCGGCGGCGGCCGCCGAGCTGGGATACGCGCGCCGCCGCGCCGCGGAGATGGCCCGCCTCGTTGTGAAGCTCCGCGAGGACCACCGCGTGTGCATGCTGGGGCGCAAGGCCGAGGCGCTGCAGGCGCAGGTGTACGCGCTGGAGCTCCGCAACCGCGAGTGCTACGAGGCCATGGCGGCGTGGGAGGCCGAGCGCAGAGTGGCGGGCGCCGAGATCCAGAGGCTCCGCGCTGAGAACCGCCGCCTGGCCGACGAGGCTGCCGCGGCCGCGGTGATGGCGAGGAGGAGGAAGCGCAAGGGGAGTGGCGGGTGGTGGGCCAGGGTCAGGATGGCCGCCGAGTGGACGCCGTGCGCGCCTGCCACGACGGTCGCGGTGAGGAAGGTCGGCGAGCAGGTGAAGGGGAAGGATGACGGCAAGTACTACTACGGCGGTGGATGCTTCTGCGTCTAGTCTAGACTGGAGACGAGATTTTTGGCGCGGCGTCGATCTAGAGCAGTAGCAGTAGCAGCTCTCCTCCTTTTGTTACTGGTAATCTGGTAATTATAATATAATTATTACGAGTAAAGTCAGAACTTGGCAAGTGAAGGTGAACGCTGGTGGTTGTTAAAATATACTTATATTACTACCTTCGGCGTTATTGCAATTCTAGTTTAGTTCTTCATTTGCTTGTACATTCAGGTTCAGGTCACGGCGAGACGTAGCCACCTTTCAAAAATTGCATGCATATCCATCCCCTAGTGTAACCACCCAATGCCAAATACATATGTATTCTAAAAACATATGATAACCTTCATTTTTTTCGTTTTCGTATTTTATGACCGTGACGATAGTAGATAGTTGTTTTTCTCCTCACAACCATATTTAGTAATTTATTTATCGACAAGAAAATTGTGCTCGAGCTAATTTCTTTCTGCAATGTCAGATCGATTTTTCTTGGAGCAATATTTAGCTTTTAATTTCTGATATATGCATACATGTTCACCCCCTCGCGCATGATATATTTTCCTTTGAGTGTGCAACTGTAAATGTCTAGATTACCAGCCGAGGTATATAAACTAAATAAACCCTGCTTTACATGAAATAATCCTACTTCTCTCGATCTATGTCTCTCTATATGTACCATCATCATATAAACTAACTTTGCTCAATTAACTTTTGCAGGCCAGGACTCCAAAGAGAGGAGGAAGAGGAGATGGATCCTTGCCTCCTGCACCAACAATAAAGTGTGTACGCCGATGATGCTGTCTTACATAACACGAACAGGGGCGAAACAGCAGCATGCCCAAGCTACAGACATATTGAGCACGGCCCATAGCCAGATAGACAGCTGAAATAATCGTTATAAAAACATTGAAGAATAGAGAGTCATGAAGCGTTGAAGCAGCTCCAGAAAATAATGAAGATTCAAAAGCGGACTAGTCTGGTAGCAAACGGAGCAGTGTATATCATTATCGTACACCTATGGTTAGTAGTTGCAGCAAGCATTTTCTCAACTCCAGGTTAAAAAGCATCTCATCACAAATACTAGACATCTCATCAAACACTTGGTGGCATTGCATTGAATACTTGGGCAGTGACAACCACTCTTGCCTTATAGCACAAATAACACAGTTCTCACCAATCATATTTCCTGGAAGCTGATAGCATGACATGCACAGTTCAAATTTCTGATGTGCACAGTAATTGTTTATCTTAGTTCCACAGTCCGTTCTATAAGACAGCTGATTCAGGAGGTACCCGGAGGACAGACCTATTAAACATTGGAAGCAATCCATATAGTAGAACTCAGCAGCCATGTTCCCGGAACAATGGGAACGGGAATATGGGTCCCGAAACAAGGAACATGGCCACATTCCCGGCTGCTAAGTAATACTCGAACTTAAGGCAGGAACAGGTTAATCACTTTTCTATATGCTGTTCATCAAAAACTTGGAGCTTTTCTCTCAGATCCGTATTTTTATTCTCCATGAAACAAAGGCAAAAAAAAAGTATTTCATAGCAGTTTTTTTTTCTTTTAGAAGTAATTAAATTGCATCTTATAATTGATTGGCCAACATTGGCACAAGAGAAAGATCTGGAGAACAAAATCATTATTGGCTTGGGTGTTTGCCTAATTGTTTCTCCAATGCCCATCAGTTCTGTAGGGTTTCACAATGATGCTATGTTGCAACACAGGGTGAGTGTTAGTCTGTGTAGTCTACTAGTCTAGACAGTCAAAGTTTAGCTTAATTCCACACTAACACCAAGCAAGACAGATACATACATTAATAAGATGATCAATTGATAAATTAAGCCAACAACAGAAATAGCAGTTTGAAAATACCACTGTTCTGAAAGGAAGGAGAGAGATAGAGTAGCAGCCATAAGCGAAGCAAACAAGTAGTATCAACGGCGATCGGCATCAACGATTAGATAATCAGCAAGCTCCCAGTGGCAGGCACAAGGGAATAACCTCTGCCAACGATTCCGTGTGAAGTCTCTTGGTGGGCTTATCCTCCTGTCCTTGAAGTGGTAGATGCCGAAATTAAAAAAAATCCTGGTAATAGTAGTTGACGTACACTGCATTGGGAGCAAGCTTTGGGAACTTGTCAGTAGGAAGCATGACAGAATAAGTCCGACCAACGAATGCTGCATAGTTTTTGCCAATGCTGTTCAGTGGGATGAGCCTCCTCCCAACAACGTCCACCTCAAAAACCTCCACGCGGAAGCTATAACCATCATCCCGTGTCGTGATTAATTCTTGTGATGGGTAGGGCATGTTGGCTGGCTCAATAGGTTCAATATAGGACAAGAAGCGTACCATGAGCATCCGGTGGTCTTGGGACCGGAGAAGGTAGGAGATGCAGCTTACTGAGCGAGAGCTGACCGCCATCTCCCTCGACCTCGACAGGTATACCAACCGAGGAGGCCCGCGCAGATCTACCCGCATCACAAGGCCCTCATGTGTTGTGACATAACAGTGCCCTCGGAAGGACAGCAGCGAGTGGAATAGAATGCAGCCTTTGTTGTTGTACACGGGTTCGCACTGCTCACCAGAATGGACATTCACCCAGTACTCATCCCCGGGCTTTGCACAAATGATGCGAAACAAGCTACTCCTGAGGGCGAGCACCAGGGTCGTCGAGTCGTCGGAGTCGTCGTCGATGGCACCACCATTGATTGCTGAGGGCTTGGGGATGTTTATCTTGGTTGCCCCTGAGGGGTCGAGGATTTTTTTCTTGGGAGTGTCATTGACCAAGAAGCGCATCCCTTCTTCTTCTTCTTCTTCTTCTTCTTCTTCCGTGAGTGGTTCTTCTTGCGTATCCCTCACGTCGGTGATGGCAGGGAAATGGACGAGGGCGCCGGTGAGAGGGTTGAGGAGGCGGACGGCGCTACTGGCCTTGTCGCAGAGGACGAGGAGTCCATCAACGATGCCGAAGCAGTGGTGGGTCGAGAGCTCCGGGCGGTCGACCTCGGCGCGTGCACCGGTGCAGGTGTTGATGGGGCGGCGGCGCGACGGGGATGCGCAGTAGGAGACCGCGATCCAGTGGTGGGGGCGGAAGCGGGGGTCAAGCCCGCCGCCCGACAAACTGGGGTCGTCGGTGCACTTGCGCCAGGGCTTGCACAGACGACTCTTGGCTTCAATCCTCGGACGGCCGGATTCGCCGCAGCAGCGCCGCAACTGATTCGCAGTCGCGGTTGCCGTCGTTGTCGCCTCCGATCCGACGCAAGGGCCGCAGCCCGCGGGGGGATCAGTAAGAATCGCCCCAGATCCGCCGCTGGGGCCGGAGCCCGCGGGGAGATATCCCGCAAGTTTCCGGCTCTGCGACCGTGTCCTCATCTCCCGCTCGCGGCGGCCGGAGCCTAAGACGGGTCAGCACGTCGGGAATCGCGGCTGCCGGAGCCGGGGGCCGTAGCCGGCAGCCGGTATGCACGTGTCTTGCTTTGGTGTTAAACTATCTCCAACGATCGTCACCCAAAATACAAGACCCATTTGTCTTTGGGTAGCGCTACAGGTAAAAGGTTCCATACCTATTTTTAGTCTTCTCCAACAACAAGACCTAAAAGATAACACTCTCTGTAAATGGGTGTCCAGGAGAGAGGATACCCAAATTTGGGTTATGCCTCTCCTGATACCCAAAGTGGGTCTTCTATATGGGTACTCTGTTGGAGGCTATATGTATTGTGTTAGAGACCCATTTTAAGTTTGGGTTCCAAATGGATCTCCCGTTGGAGATAGCCGGGCTTGTTTAGGTGCCGCCAAAAAAAATTTAATGACATATATATAAAACATTAAATATAGATTAAAAATAATTAATTATATAATTTACATGTATTTTACAAGATAAATCTTTCAAGTTTAATTAATTTATAATTAGATATTAATTATTATAATTATAAATATATTATAATATCTAGAAATTTTCTTTTGAAAAACTCAACGAGACGAAGACAGACGATAAGGACTTGGGGTATTTTATTTTGAATTTTGTAGAGGTGTCGGTGTGTCGGCCATTGCAGTGCACTCTCCTATAAGCCATTTAAAAGTTCGAGCGGCCACAAGTGTTATTATGCTAAACTTTTTTTTTTTTGTCTTTGTCTTTCGCGTCATTCCATTTATTTTTATCTCAAAGAATGTCAAACTAGCTAAGATGAAAAAAGTCTAGAATGTCCTCATGTCTTGTGCCATCGTGACTGTCGATGGTGCCCGTGAAGGCGAAGCGCAGCAAGCACTCGCGGGCGTCCGCACCTCCTCCTCAATGAGACTATGTGGTGGCCACCCAAGAAGAAGTCCAAGCACAGGAAGCACAGTAGCAAGAGCAGCGGCAAGCCGAAGAAGCACCACCCCAAACCTTGGGCCTCTGACCGTTGTGCAGGAGCGGGACAACGGGAAGGCAAGCAGGCAGGGACAGGCTGTAGCGGATCTGGCACGATGGCAGCCTCCATTAGCACGCGCGTGGTGGGATGCCACAGTGTCGGAGCCTCAACGGCACAGGCGTAGGCGACCTCTGCATGCATGTCCGCGAGCGCGCAGGGAGCTCCATCCCAACCGCCACGGGTGTGCCTAGAGGGCATCTTCGCGCGGCCGCCGCGAGCGCAGGCACACGAGGGAAGGCGTAGCCAGGTGCGTGTGGTGGGCAGCTCCACCCCCTCCCGCCACGGGCGCAGGCGCAGGCGAGCTTGGGCTCGCAGCAGTGGCCAGTGGGTGCGCATGGGGGAGCTCTGCCCAGCCGCCGTGAGGGTGAGCGTGGGCGAGTGAGCTCTACCCTGGCATCAGCGCGACGGTGCGCGACGAGGAGGGTGGAGTCGGGTAACTGACAGTTTGGCCCCACATATAGTGAGAGAGAGAGAAAGAAGAGGATTGGAAAAGAGAAGGGTGTTTTGGACATTTTCATTGACCAGGCCCATATGTCAGAGTCCCAAATGACGGAAAACTGACAGAGCATTGATGGAATGGCGTTATGAGGTTACAAAGTTTAGCACGATGACCGCTCGAATACTTTAATAACTTGTAGAAAATTGCAATCTCTCATAATGGCACTCATGTATAAAGTCTCGTTCTCAGACCACTTCACCTCCGAATTTTGGGCCGTCGAGCTGCCCACCAACCCATCGCGTTTTAGTTGCCCACCAAAAAATTTTTTAACGATCCTGTCTAATGTTTAGACATATGCATGTATGGAGCAAAATATAGATAAAAAAATAAACTAGTTACACAAATTTATTAGAAAATTGTGAGATGAATCTTTTAAGACTAATTTGTCCATGACTAGTTTTAAGTGCTATAGTACCCCCATATATTCTAATAACAGATCAATTAGGTTTAATAAATTCGTTTTGTAGTTTCAAACGAGTTATGTAATTAGGCTTTTTATTAGTATCCAAACACCCTTTCCGACGTCCCACGAATCATCTGACGCCGAAAATCGGGCCTTGTTTAGTTCACCCCAAAATCCAAAAACTTTTCAAGATTCGCCGTCATATCGAATCTTACGACATATGAATGGAACGTTAAATATTTTAAATAGCTAATTATGAGACTGATCTTTTGAATCTTACGGCATAAAATTAACTAATTACATAGTTTACCTGTAATTTATGAGACGAATCTTTTGAGTCTAATTAATTTATGGTTGGCCAATAATTGCTAAATACAAACTAAAATACTAAGCTCCATTCGATTGTCTTATAAATCACATTTTTTTTGACAAGTGATCAAATTTATTAACAGCACGAGGCTGAAAGTGCCATTACAGAACTAGTGGTTACAGAGTTGATTACCCAAAGAACGGGACAATCATTTGCATGACTAGGATTAGTACAACTATAGACATATTGAAGTTGATTGGAGCTAATTGCCTGAAATGTCTGTCTTGCCAAAGAATCAGCCATCTGGTTTTGGCTTCTTTTAATTCTGCGCACCTGTGAACTTTTAATTGACAGCAGATTTGCTGCACTTTGAGTGTAAGGCTTGATTCTCCAGTCCGGCGGGTTTGAGTGATTGGATTCATTGAGAAAGTGCACCAGTTGTTGATTATCAGAAAAAAATTGTGTACCACCTGCATTGGATCTGGTTTAACAGGTTGGCTGCTAAGGCCAATGATGCAGATTCTGCCATCAAAATAGAGGATGATTCGGGCATGATAGCTTTAATAAAAATACTTGTTGGAGCGTTTTCCTCCGTGTTAATAATGAAAACTCCTAGTCCCGCTTGTTTAGTGCTAGAAGTGTCATTATCTGGCAATGTGGATGTATATGTGTAACACCTGGTTCCTGCAAAAGAAGAAGGGAAAGAAACCAGTAATGGATCTGTAGTTTGAATGCTCCTTTGCTCGGTACCTGCAGAACTGTTGTTAGTATAGAGGCTGTTGTCTTGCAATGAAGGAGAAATTGTATTTTGGAGTGCATCCAAATGGGCATTGATGTGGGCAGCTGCTGCTAGCTGGATCTGATTTGTAGTCCATGTTTTTCCTTTGGAACCTGTTATCATTACGAGCCTTCCAAATATACCAGAGAAGAAACAATCTATTACATAAATCTTGCTCTGCTATTTCATTTAGGAAAAGGAATGATAGAGATAGTTGAACTCCATCATCCACTACTAGAATCTGATTAGTGAGGAAGGGGGGGTTAGGTGTAGACCAGACCTGGGCTGGTACAATACAAGTGAAAAAGAGATGCCGGTCTGTCTCGTGCTGACCACAGTAAGCACAGTTTATATCAATGTGGATAGAGAAAGTACCATCTCTCACCGCAGTGGCAAGAGCTCTTCTAATAAGTCTCCAAGCAAAGGTTTTAATAATTGGAGGGATTAACTTACATTTCCAAGTGCTGAGAGGAATTTTTTTGGCTTCCTCCGATATGCTTCTGGGTCTTTGGTTTGGAAGCTGGTGAGTTTGCAGGGAAGAGAGATGGGAGTAGGCAGCTTTAGTGGTACAAATGCCATCTTTTGTCGGAATCCACCTGAGGATATCATTACCAATATGAGGGATAAGAGGGGTAGATTCAATATTATGAACAGCCTGGTTACTGAAAGTGGTGCTAAGAAGATGGTGATTCCAGGTTTGGGTGTTCTGGTTCTAAAGATCAGAAACTTTGGCCGCCACAGGGTTGTTAACAATAGGCAAGGAGAGGGAGTCATGGACATTCTCCCAAATGGAGCACCACGGTTGAGACCAAATAGAGGTGTTGCCATTGTGAATCTGGTATATGACATTGGAGTTGAGGTGGTGTCTAACTTTGAAAATGGATGACCAATATATGGATTTGGAGACATTAGCATTGGCCTTCCAGAAGAAAGTAAAAGGGTAGTATTTGGACTTAAGAATATCAAAAAGCAAAAGGTTTTATCGGTGGCAATGTTCCAAGCGGAGTTGATTATGCCAGCCAACAAACAGAAGCAACTCCACGGTATCAGCAGAGGGGGATGTATGGCAGAAGTACTACGCTATTACGACTTTGCATATGCCACTTTTTTGTCCACGGAATTGAAAGTAAAGGCCACCGGCGGCAAATCCCTCCGCGGTTGATGCAGCAAAACCAGCCGGCTGTTTGTTTGTTTGTTTGATTCCTCCTCCTCTCCTCCTTCTTGGACCTTGTTTAGTTCTAAAATATTTTACAAAATAAACACCGTAATACTTTTATTTGTATTTGACAAATATTATCTAATTATGAATTAATTATGCTTAAAAAATTCATTTCGTAAATTACAGATGAAATTAATTATTTTTTATTTATATTTAATGTTTTATGTATATGTCGCAAGATTTGATGTGATGGAAAATTTTAAAAAAAAATTGTAAAATTTTTTTAGAACCAAACAAGGCCCATCTGGTCTCTTTACCGTTTCTGCGCCCCGGTGATCATGCATGTCATGTTCTCCTTCCTCGTTGGTTTTGGTTCCCAGCTGGTCAAATAATTAATTACTTGTTTGTTAAACTTGGGACTTGGACGCCTAGACTTGGCCCACGACCTCGCCTGTCTTTTTCATGCATGGCCGAGACAGATGGCGACGCCTTTCTTTCAGGTCCCCAACCCAATGCGTGCAATGGCAATGACGACGTGTCTGCAAAGCTACGAGTGAAAATATTATTTAGGCCCTGTTTAGTTCCCCACCTAAAAATTTTTCATCCATCCCATCGAATCTTTGGACACATGCATGGAACATTAAATATAGATAAAAAAATAAACTAATTACACAGTTTAGTTGAGAATCGCAAGACGAATCTTTTAAGCCTAGTTACTCTATGATTAGCCTTAAGTGCTACAGTAACCCACATATGCTAATGACAGATTAGTTATGCTTAATAAATTTGTCTTGAAGTTTCCTGACGAGCTATGTAATTTGTTTTTTTATTAGTTTCTAAAAACCCCTCCCGACATACTTCCGACACATCCGATGTGACACCCAAAAAATTTTCGTTCCCAATTTAAACAGGCCCTTAGGCCTTGTTTAGATGGAGGGTGAAAAAATTTTGAGTGTCACATCGAATGTTTTATAGGATGTCGGAAGGGGTATTCGAATACTAATAAAAAAAACTAATTACATAACTCGTCTGGAAACTGTGAGACGAATTTATTAAGCCTAATTAATCCATCATTATTATATATGGGTTACTGTAGCACTTAAGGTTAATTATAGACTAACTAGGCTTAAAAGATTCGTCTCATGATTTTCAACCTAACTGTGTAATTAGTTTATTTTTTATATATATTTAATACTTCATGCATGTGTCTAAACATTCGATGTGATGGGTGAAAAGTTTTTGGTATGGGAACTAAACAAGGCCTTACTAATTTATTATAAGATAAAAATATTATTAACTAACAGAAAAAGTACGATTTATAAGATAAACGAACAAGCTTGTCTGCTAGGGCTGGTCTATTCTGTTCAATTCCAAATAGCATAGTTTTCGTCGTGTTTGGTTTCCACGGCGATTAGTTGTTGTCCCATCAAATATTTAGATACATATACATAGTATTAAATATAAACTAATTATAAAACTAAAGATGTTTTTAGTGATTTTTAAATAGCTAATTAAGAAAAAAATCTTTTTTTGCGAGACTAATCAAAAAGGAATTCTATTAGCTATCAATGATAATTTGTTAATAGAAAACTAGATGAGACATATAAATAAGAAAAAAATAAACACTTTAGTGGAGAATTATGTGAGAGTTATGTGAGAAAAATCTTTCTAGAAGATCATGTTAGATAGCTATTTGGAAGTCGTTAACTATTTGAGAGTCGCCAGTTATCTGATCTCTCTTCTTGATAGCCAATAAAATGTTATTTTTTATTATTTATATACCTCATCTAGCTAGCTATTTGCAAATTGCCATTAAATACGTCCTCGTAGTCAATAGAATTCCTCCTACGCTAACTATTTGACCATCATTATGGATGCCCTAAATACCAAGATTAAGACTAATTTACGAGATAAGTTTTTAAGTCTAATTATTCCATAATTACTAACAGATTAATATATGATTGCTATAGTAAACATGTGCTAATGATATGTTAATTAGTCTTAATAAATTTGTCTCGCGGATTAGTGACATAATCTGTAATTTATTTTTTTTAGTGCAAAAAACCCTATATAACATCCCATGTAACATCAGATATGATACCTCTTGAATTTTAGTCGCTACATCCAAGCTTAATGGAGCTTTATTGATACTTGACACTAATAAAGTTACATCCTCCGCAACAAGCCTCCGTGGACCGCTTGGGCAAGCGAGTGAGAGATGGCTACCTAACCAAACGAAAATTTTGCTGCGTTTGGCAAGACGGGTCGTTGTTAGGCCCTCTATGGTACAAAGTTTGGGTTTCTTTCAAAAAGCCGGTGAAGCTGGAAAAAAAACATGTTTTGGTGACTCGATTGTAGCAAAAATAGCTTCGGCTTCATTAAAAAAAACCAGACAACGGAGAAGCCAGTAAGGTCTTGTTTACTTCTAATCAAAAACCCAAAATTTTCAAGATTCTCCTTTATATCGAATCTTTAAACGCATACATAAAATATTAAATATAGATAAAAATTATTTGTACAGTTTAGTCGGAACTGACGATACGAATCTTTTGAGCCTAGTGCTACCGTCACGAAATTTTTTGCTTCACAGTTAAACAAGGCCTAAAAATCATGCCGAAGCGACCAGAGAGTGCATATCTCAACGCACTCACGTGTTCAGTGTGCCGTCCATGTCCCCATCCGATGCTGTTCACCAGCTGGAGAGCCCGGACTAGCGTCACATTCTCCGATGCACTTTCCCAACTGGTTCAACAGAATCTACGTACTGTACAGTACTATCCACTTGCTAGGCCATCTTAAATCTTTACATCTCAAAACTTTTGGTTATAAATTTTACATTCAAATAGGTGTTTAGATGTTTTCCAAATTTTTTGATCAACAAGACACATGACACGGGTCTCTAAGCAAGTTTACACAGTTTTGGGGCTTTAATGTCCCAAATTCCAAATCTTTACAGCCAAGTTTTACAAGCCTTTGTTTAGATCTATTCTTCCAAAAAGTGCTCATTTCTCCAAAAGTTTTGGCTGTTTGGCTCAATCTAAACAGGCCCTTATTTAGATACAACAAAAAACCAAGATTCCTCATCATATCGAATCTTGTGTTACATGCATGAAACATTAAATATAGATAAAAAGATAACTAATTGCACAGTTTAATTATAAATCACGAGACGAATTTTTTAGGCATAGTTGCTTCATAATTGGATAATGTTTGTCAAATAAAAACGAAAGTGCTACAGTGTCAAAATCCAAAAAGTTTTTGATCTAAACAAGGCCCTTTCGTTTATATTTGACAAATATTGTCTAATCATAAACTAACTAGGCTCAAAAGATTCGTCGCGTCAATTCCGACCAAACTGTGCAATTAGTTTTTATTTTTGTCTATATTTAATACTCCATGAATGCGTCTAAAGATTCGATGTGATGGGAATCTGAAAAATTTTGTAAATTTTTTGGAACTAAACAAGGCCAATGTTTATGCTTTATTTAGATCTAAAAAGTTTTTGAATTTTAACGCTGTAGCACTTTCGTTTTATTTGACATACATTGTCTAATCATGAAGTAATTAGGCTTAAAAGATTCGTTCGTAATTTATAGATAAACTGTGCAATTTATTTTTTTTATCTATATTTAATGCTCCATAAATATGCCGTAAGATTCGATGTGACGGGAAATTTTGAAAAAAAATTTGTTGTTGGGTAAACTAAACAAGGCCTTAATTTCCTTGAGAAAAAAAGCATCTACGGCATGAGCTGGACTGCTGTGCTGGACAGCAAGAAGAAGGTACTGTACAGTATATATCAATCAACTAGTTATTTCCTTTACAAAATGCCATGGTAATGATTTTTACGGCCTAGGTTTTGTTTAGTTTCAAAAAAAATTACAAAATAGACACTGTAGCGTTTTTGTTTGTATTTGACAAATATTATCCAATCATGAACTAACTAGGCTTAAAAGATTTGTCTATATTTAATGCTTCATGCATGTGTTCCAAGATTCAATGTGACAGAAAATCTAAAAAATTTTCTAAAATCTTTTGAGAACTAAACAAGCCCTAATATAACTGGTGAGAGTTCCTAGCTAGCCTCAATTCCTTTAATTTCATCTATGATTCTTCATGCCCTTCACCTTCCATGAATTTTTTTAAGTATATATATTTAATATACTTTTATAAGCTCGAGCTAGCAAGCATTTTAAGAACACCTTTATTTCTGATTGTTATTAGGAATAACGTCGCTCATCTGGTTAGAAAGAATGTGTAGACGTGTGGCCACGAACGAACCTAACCACGTTGGTTACAGTCCTCCACAACTCAATTTTGGGTGCATAATTTCTTCTTCTTCTAATTATTACATTGAAAACTGGTAAGTTTCTAGTTGTTCTCGTTTTTTTATTTTTCTCTTATTATTATTATTATTTAAAAAATGAGTTTCTACTGTTTTTTAATCTCTCATATTAGTTGAAGTCAGAAGGCTCAATTCATTAGCAGGGTTATATTTACAAAATATGAGCAATACTTGCTAAGAATTGGCGTATATATAAAGATCTGCGTCCAAGTCGTGTTGCTTCTCGTCTGTGAATGCTTCCTTTGTGAATGCTAAATAATGCAGATATGCGTCGTACTCGTACCTACGACTTACAAGTTGGTTGCTTTGTGTTTGGCATTGTGTGAAAAATGCTAAAGAATCTCATAATAAGCTTGTCAAGAAAGAATATAAACGGCCCTTACATAAGAAAGACTATAAACGGAATTTGTAAGAAAGCATTTAATTATGTACTTTAACATTTAGCAAAAGCAAAACGGCCCTTACATTTCAAAATAAATGCATTTCTAGTTTTATTTTTAAGTCAAACAATTTTACTTTAGCTAAATTTGCTAAAAAAAAGTATTGTAAAGAAAGTATTGATGTGTATTATACTAAATTATAACTTTTAGGTGCAGTACTAAATATTTTCATCCTCTGACTATATATGATGCAAAATGTTGATATTCTTGTTTATAAACTTAGTCAAAATCAAAATAGTTTAACATAAAACAAGTTAAAGTTGCACTTGTCTTAGTATGTATGTATGAACTCTCCGTCCTGTAATATATTTTAGGATAAACTAAAAAGAGAATACAAAAAATACATATACTACCCCTTACGTAGTTCCTTAATCAAACAATATCATCAATGCGACTAATGAAGATTGGTTAATAAATGACAATTCACAATATAATACTTACCAGATTTGTGCTACTATTTAATGCAAAACTATCTCTTCCAAAATCTCTTATGTCCAGATATTATTTTTGAAAGCTAAAAAGCACTATAATTATTATAGGATGAAGAGGATATTATTTAATCACTTTCTTACTGATATTTTGGCAAGTAAGAGGCAAATGCTTGCTCACAAGGGCAGTCTAGGAAAAAAAACATCAAATGTCTCATTTCTATAATCCACCTTCCAAATTCGCATGGCTACAAGTTCACAAACAAAAGGCACTAGCGGATCATAAACCAATAGTTCTCCCCTCCCACAAAATCCTACCATCCATTGGCCAAGGGTAAAACGTAGTTCTAGTTTCTGCCATATTATAGCTAGTAGCTCATCCATGTATTCAAGAGGGGCTAGAAAATTGTAGCCAGCAAACAATCATTTGTACCTATTAGACATCTAATAAATTAGTTTTTACTCATCCAAACAAACCAGCAAACAACACAGTTGTAGCTAGACAGCTAATAAATTATTTTTAACTCATCCAAACAAACCCATATATTATAGTCAGTGTGCGAGTACTGTTATAGAGTATGATGGGCCTACCCTGCCACGCATACGCCACATTGGTGCACATATATATATTTGCACTAGATTTAATAATCATATAAACAACCAGTTATAGTATAGGGGCAACATCAATAAGCAAAGAGATCATGGAGGATATAAGCAGTGGCGAAGACAGAAGATTTCAGGAGCCCGGGCAATTCTCATTAAGTAAAAGTATTTAACTATAAAATTACAGAATTCTATATAAATATAAAGAAGATTTCTTTTGCATTTAGGCGAGGAGCCCGGCCGGCCGCCCGGGGTGGCCGGGCGGTGGCTCCGCCAGTGGATATAAGTATAACAGGTGGTGTTGGGCCTCAAGGCCTCAAAGCCCATGCCACGATGATAGTGATGCATGCAGTAGGTACATTGAGAAGTTGCTTGACCCAGACAACCACTCTCCAACATTCGATCTCATCAATTCGGAGTTGAGGTCCATGGCTGGCTATTTCTCTGCTTTTAGTAATAAACCATTCTTAACAGATTACTTATCTTAACTCTAATACTAAGTAACTAGTTCAAATACACCTCTCTGTAGCTGTTCTAATCCCTCTCCTGTATCCACTTTATAAAGATATTAATAATATGTTGGGAGAGAAGAAGAAAAAGCAGCAGCTACTGTATATTAATAATAAGAGATGAAGGCTTTGTTTAGTTCACCTAAAAAAACTAAAAAAAATTCAAGATTTCCCGTCATCTCGAATCTTGTGTCACATGCATGGAGTATTAAATATAGACGAAAACAAAAACTAATTATACAGTTTGCCTGTAAATCACGAGATGAATATTTTGATCCTAGTTAGTACATAATTGGATAATATTTGTCAAATAAAAACAAAAGCGTTACAGTATCAAAAACCAAAAAAAATCGAAACTAAACAAGGCCTAACTATGTAGCTAGATTTTTAGGGGCTTCAAGATGAGTTATTATTCTCTTGTTTTAGGCCTTGTTTAGTTCGCAAAAAATTTCAAAATTTCCCGTCACATCGAATCTTTGGTCGCATGCATGGAGCATTAAATATAGATAAAAATAAAAACTAATTATACAGTTTACCTGTAATTTGTGAGATGAATCTTTTGAGCTTAGTTACTCCATGATTGGACAATGTTTGTTAAATAAAAACAAAAGTGCAACAGTAGCTAAAACCAAAGTTTTTGTCAACTAAACAAGGCCTAATTTAGGTGGAAGGCAGGAGGCCTGCTCTCCATTTCCCACACCTCTCACACGCTGGAACGGATCGCCATTTCGCGCAACATGGGCGGCGGTGTGTCTGAACCTGAGGCGTTGCCCATGTTGCTGCAGGACGCCCCCAGGCCCCAGCCCATGTTTGTTCCCTCTATTTCCATTATTACACAGTATTTCCTTTTTTTTAGTTTTTCTTGTAGTAAAAAATGGGGGAAATGAGTTTGTCCACGAACACAACCCTTGTTTATTTCATTCAAAAACCGAAAACTTTTTAAGATTTCTCGTCACATCAAATTTTACGGTATATGCATGAAACATTAAATATAAATAAACATAAAAACTAATTATACAGTTTGCTCGTAAATCACAAGATAATCTTTTAAATCTAGTTATTTTATAATTAAATAATAATTATGAAATAAAAATGAAAATATTATAATTTTTAAAATTAAAAAATTTTTAGAACTAAGGCCTTGTTTAGTTCGTAAAAATTTTAGTTTTTGGCTACTGTAGCATTTTCGTTTTTATTTGACAAACATTGTCCAATCACAGAGTAACTAGGCTAAAAAGATTCATCTCATAAGTTACAAGTAAACTGTGCAATTAGTTTTTATTTTCGTTTATATTTAGTGCTCTATACATACGACCAAAGATTTGATATGATTTTAAAAAATTTTACGAACTAAACAAGGCTTGTGTTTGATTGACGGAACACAGAAGGAAATTGCGTTGCAAAGTGGCTTTGGGTCGTGTGCGCAGGCAGCAAAAACAAAAGGGACTTGGCTTGTACGTACTACACTTGCCACGGCGACGGCGACGGCGTCACCGACCCCACCCATGCAACCTTGACTGACCCGACCCAGTCAGAAAATGCCCCGGGCCGGGTGCGTGCGTGAATCGTGATCGATCGAGCACTCGCGTGTCTCGGTCGGCACTCACTCGGCACCGCCCACCTCCTCCGCGTCCGCGTCCTCTTTTTTGGCCGGGCACCGACGCCCAGAGGAGGAGGAGGAGGAGGAGAAGAGAGGGGAGCCCGCCCCGCCAAAAATAGCAGGGGCAGGGGCCGCAGGCGCCGCGACCCATGGGCGTCAAGCAGGTCCTCGTCCGCCCCCGCTACGGCGACGACGACGACGGCAGCAGCTGCAGCACCGGCAGCAGCAGCAGCGCCGGCCGATGCGACGACGAGGCGCTCGACCAGTCGCCGTCGCCGCCGCCCATGTCGTCCTGCGGACGCTACCTCCTCCACCGCGTCTGCAGGTTCGACACACTCGCCGGCGTCGCCATCAAGTACGGCGTCGAGGTCGGTAATAACGGTCTCTCGCCATCTTCTTCCCCTCTCTCGTCCATCGATCCGTCACTCGGCCGCCATCTGACCCGTCTCCTCCGCCGCCGGCCGCCGCGCGCGTTGGTCGCCTGCCTGTGCCTACTGCTCCTCCATCCAGGTGGCGGACGTGAAGCGCGCCAACGGCCTCACCACCGACCTGCAGATGTTCGCGCACAAGACGCTGCGGGTCCCGCTCCACGGGAGGCACGCGCCCGCCACCGCGCCATCTCCTCCCTCCTCTTCCCCGAGCCACGCCGATCGCGCCGCCAGGTTCATCTCTCTCTCTCTCTTCCACGCACAAGCACAACCATCGTAACAGAACACCGCGTGCTTAATTTCTTCAATCTATTATTTACCGGATTGCATTTACATGCCAACCAATCACACCTTTTGTGACTTGTGCTATGCACCATTTTGCCTGATGATTCGTTAAAAAATCGTTTATTTCTTCTCTTCTCTGATAAAGTGGATGCGTCGAAACACAACAGCAGTAATTGATAAGCACCACATTCCATTGCATTGCCAGGGCATCTTGCATAGTTACATGCGTTCTATCTACTCGACTTTGTCAACAATTCAGGCCAATTCTGGGTGAATTTTGACTTTGTGCTCACTCACCCTTCCTTGCTTCCTTGATGCGTATACAAGTAGAGTACTACATGATTTGGTTCGGCAATAATGGTCCATTTCCACAATGTTTACATAGTCAAATCACTAGCCTCGAGGTTGGCAGGTTTGGCCGCACACCGTTGAGAACCGGTGAGGTAGGCAGTGTTCCACGGGTGTGAAACCGACTGCCCCCTCCACGATTCACAGTTTCACACTCGCAGACACAGTGGCCTTAGTGTGTTGAGCACTGACCTGAAGCCTAGTGGCAGCTGTGTTTTTTCCTCCTATGCTTCCAAAGGTCTCTCTGCCACCTGTGTTCAAATGATACACAACATCCAAAGAGAAACCATGAGGAGGAAGCATGATGCACTCCTGCCTGGCAACAGATGTGCAGCAGCCTCCACATGCTCGCACTCTCTCGTCTCTACATCACTGCACACGCTTTATTCTTGACAGATACACATACACCTCTAGAACCTTGAACTGTTACAGAAACATTATAGAACAGTCCATACACAAAATACAGAAGTATTTATCTTTTCTTTTTGTTTTATTCTGGAGGGATTTTGATGTAGAAGGACAGCTTACTTATTATTTAATGGATGCTCCACTATTTAGATTCTTAGTACCTCCACCCCTAGATGTCACTGCATTATGCTGCTGCCTTTAATAGTTTAATGGCGCTACCATGTGACGCCTTTTCACAATGCTGACTAAATAGTCAGCAATGTCGGTGCTCCTCTTGGATAGGATAGGTACACCTCATGCTTTACTATCCGCAGTAACAATATGGTTTCTTTCAGAGAATGGACTACACGCCGCCCTCCCAAAATTGCTGCTTCCTTGGACCCATTCCTTAAACCACCACGGAGCACAGTTTCGCAGTCTATGAGCCTTCTGCAGGGGTACTATGGCCTTACACCAACTCCTAAGGAGAACCTGACCAATGAAGGCACTGAAATGGCGGCATACGCTAAAGGTAAATCCCGCTAATATCATTTGCTTGGGTTATGATTCCTGGTCTATCGGTCTACTGAATTTCTGAACTTTGCACCCTGGATGACCACCTCCAGGTCACCATAGGAAAGCTCGAAGCTTATCAAGCAACTTCTCTCTTGAAAATGGAGATGGCACTAGGGAGATGGATGATGCTGAAAAGCCCATAAGGCGGCGCCAGAAAACCGATGGTGAGGTGACAGCTAGGGAGGACAATGGCGGTAGCATGTTGGCGAGGTCTGGGCAAGGCTTGGCCCTTAGGCCAAAATCTGGCAGTCGACCAGATATGAATGGCAGCCAGCAAGACCTCTTGGCCACGTGGGTGCCGTCATATGGGGATGGGTTGCACGCTGTGAAGAAATCATCGAGCACTCCAGAGTTCCAAGATTCAGACAGCATCAGCATTGCCTCGGTATGGCTGAAGAGCAAGTGGAACTTGAAACCGGATGCTTTCACCCTCACGCTTCCTCTCCCGCTGTTCGACGGCATCTCCAAGCCTCTCTTCGACAGCATCCCGAAGCCTCTCCTGGACAACATTCCGAACTCGATCGCTGCTTGGAGGAACAAGGCGGCCAAAGATTAGCAAGGTTCATAGCTTCGTTTTTACAGCCTTATACTTATTGCTTGTTATTGGGTAATTTAGTGCAGTTGTGGGAACAAGGGCCTGGAGAAGTTGGCATGCACTGTACCTCCCCAGTCCGGCAGTCCCCCAAACCAAAAAAATTGGACACCGTAAACACAGACAATGCTGAAACGGCATGATGGATACAGTGACACATTACTTACACTGTTACACATACATATACTGTACTGAATCTGCTGTGCCAAAGCAGCAGCAGATGATTTTCAGGTTGGGAGCTGGGACATGAGCCTGGGGCTTATTTCAGCCTTCGTGGGGTATTCTTTTCTTTTTCTTTTGTATGTACACATATAGGAATGAAGGCAAACGCCAAGCACAGCATGTGTGCTGTTCCCATGTGCTAATAAAATGGCTTTGTTCATCCCTCCGTACTAGCAGTGTGGATTCAGCCTTTTTTATTTATATATATTCATATACATCTACTAGGTAGCCATGACATTTGACATGTATGCGAATGAACCATAGTGCACAGGGCATTTTTATTTTAGAATACAGTCACGCTACGGCAAGAATTACCGGAAATTTTAGCAGGAATCGTTCAGACAGGGATTTTGCAGGAATCGTCCAGTAAGGGAGTACAGAATGATTACGTCATCATCTTCAACCCCTCCGCATGTTATGGTGGGTCTGCTAGTTCACTGAACATCTAGAGTTGAGTGTTGCTGAAATCTCGAAACAAAAACACACAGAAAAGCGAACTGCGACTGGGATTTAAAGAACCCAAGTTACAACAATCATCTTGGCTCTTAAGTGCTGGCAATAGGGAACAGTTAGCCCCGGTACAGAACAAGGGTCTCATCTCATTGTACAGCAGGGAGAATAAGATTCAGCGTATGAATCTACCATTAATGATAAATATTTAGCTGGCCCAGTTCTTAGTAACCCTTACATCACCTAAAACTAACTAGTCATGACAACAATTAATGTCACTTAAAAAGAGTCTCGAGTCTTCATTGGCCAACATGGCAAGGCATCAAGCTGTTGTACACAAAGAACCCTTTGGCAACAAAGGCTCCTAAAGCATATTATTGGTTGTACATATTCCCCTGCTTCAAGGACACTTCCTTTGAATATAGGAAACCCCATGCTCTTCATACCTGGCACGAGATACATGGCGCGACTTATCAGGTGTCCAGGGCAAGTATAGAAAACTGAGGGCCTATAGAATATCAAGCTTACTCTGCTTTGGAGAACCACATTTGCTGGAACGACCCAAGGGATGCAAGAATGCTCCCTCCAATCCAAACACTGCATATGAATTCCAACAAATCAGCCATGTCATTTGTAAGTAGCAGTAGGTTATTACCTACTCCCTCCATACCAAATTATAAGACGTTTTGGCTTTTTCTAGATACATTGCATAGCAAAAGCTATGTATCTACAAAAGCCAAAATGTCTTATAATTTGGAAAGCATGGAGTAACAGGTAATATAATAGTCTAACCTGAATCGTCTCTCTACTGAGTTTCCACTTGCCATGACTTTAACACGAGCAGCTTGCGGAGACTCCTGTAATAATTCAATGTGGAAATAATAACCAGCATAAAAAATGAGTAAAAATCGTGGGTTCACCCTTTCTAACCAACATGAACAAAGAGAATTGTTTCATAATTATCAATTAATAAGGTCACAAAATAGGGGAAATATATGTGAACTAATATGACACTCCCACCATATCCAATTGTAGGTACCAAGCTACCGATAGTCTGTATACTCTATTAACCATTACTTTTGTAGTAGTTCCATAGTTGGAAATCAAATTATACTGAAATGAAAATTTTAAAGCACCTCATATAGTTTCAGTTTAATACAAACCTAGATATTACAAGTATGTACTTGTGGTTAAAGAGCTAAAAAAGTTTGTACCTCTAATACTTCTTTCTCTAGGCGCTCCTTTAACTGCAGAATTGATGATGAACCACCAGAAAGCTATACAGAATAAAAGTTTGCAGATGTTAGAATAGCATAGAAAAAGGATGCTGCTGAAGGGACTAATGTCGCATGCACATGCTGCCATGCATGATACATGTAAAGTAGTAAAATGCTCTGGAATTCATGTCCTTACCAAGATATTGCTAAATAGCTCCTTTCGTATGTCAACGTCACACTTATTTATGCTGTCAATGACCTGGGTAGAAACAAAGTACCAGCAACTTTAGCTATATATGCCAAATTGCCATGCTGCCTGCAATGCAGAACAGTACAGGCTTCATTCAACTTACCATTCGTTGAAGGCCACGGACTGGTGTTGAATCTGCAAATCCATCAATTCCAGGAATAGTCTGTTGGTCAGAAAATTTGTGAGAATGAAGGCCGGGATATAAGGTGAAAGAAAGCAAGTCTGCTGAGTTCAAACAATTATCTAAACCACTGTTAACATACACTAAACAAGAAAGCAATGCACTAGGGTTTTTTCTGCACAATAACATGGATCCATTACAAAAACCAGTGCAGTAAAAAACACAGCACTAGAACAAGTTAGGTGATTACAACCTAATTCAAACCAGTAAGTACTACAGACCCCTTTCCTCGCTACTCACCTGGGATAGAGATGGATTAAATAGAATATCAGGAACCTTGAATCTATCAGCGCCAACTTCAATAGTTCTGCTCAAATATCAGATAGTTAAGAATCCCATAAACAGAACATGCCAAAGAAAAAAGAAACAGAAGATTATACAAGAGCAGTGGAAAAGATGGGATGCATCCACCCTCTCAATGCATCTGTAAATCCCACCTCAAAAAACACATGTAATTTGTTATTAAAAAAATCCAACTTCTGTAAACAGTAACTTGTCATATTGATCCCCAGTCTCAAACCCCAATTCATCAGATGTTGAGTTAAATTTGTTTTGTAGCATGATAAACTAGGTTTTTATCAAAATTATTAAGTCAGAGTTCCTCATGCAGTCATGCTCCATTTTTATGCCAGACAGATAAGGGAGCACAGATGCACCGATATTTAGGAACGGTGAATAAGCCCTACAAGGTAAAGTAACACATATTCTTGACATGGATGGATTAAATAACAAGCAAATAGGTACTCATAGCTAAAGTCTAACTTACTGTCCATCAGGAAGCTCATATGAAGTCGTAGGAACATTTGCATATGCCACTTCTGCATGAAAAATAAAGCTGGGAAATTAAGTGCTATAACATAACAGGAAATGTAATGAAAGAAAAAGGTTTAAAACCCATAAGTGAATGAAAGAAATATAATTTATGTTGCATTCAAGGTACACATAAAAGAAACCAAAGGAATATTGAATTTACAATAGAAATAACACCAAAGATAACTGCTAAATAAGTATTACAGTTACAACAATTGTATACCATCAAAAGCAGTGTCTGGAACTCTGCAAACAGACTCCTTGACGTCACTAGCAATAGCTCTCTGTAATACAACGGATCATTATTGAAACCATAAAAAAAAAAGTTTCAACTGCATACAGAAAAAACTAAAAGAACATACCATGCAGTACAACCTGTAACTCTCAGTTGTGTTTGGAAGATCAAGATCTACAATCTGAAACAAGGACAAACATAAACTCACATAAAAAGTACATGTTGTCTGGCTGTAATCAAAACCATTACAGGACAGCGCTCTGTATTGCAAAGAGGCATAGTGCAAACATTTTTGTAGTATAGGGGTAAAGATAAGCAAATACAGCAGTCAAATGAACAAGACATTATACATAAGCACGAATAACATATTAAAACCTTCAGAATGGGACAAGTAGTAAGAAAACCATCACAGAATTTGTGATTGCCCCCAATTGCAAAGAACAGAAACTAAAATAATCACACAAACTCCAAACAACTTTAAGCGATACATCAGAGAGGAGGAGGGGGGGGGGGTCTGTATCCAGAACTTCAAACTATTGTTTTTACTTGGATTTGCTGACATAGTGGTTACTGGCTACCAGGTATGAAACAAGTTCCAGATTGAATTGAATGAATCCAAAGCTGATATTTCTGACTCATAATTGGAATAACACCTAATTTGAGCTGCTAATGAAGTCAAAAAATAAAGAGCTTGTGTTTGTTTCCGGCTATCTCATTTTTGCATTGGTTGCATCTCTAACTATGAAAACAAGCCCATAAAGTCTTCCTTTTTTTTCTCGAACCAGCAGGAGACCTGCCCATCATTATATTAAGAGCAAAATACAATACAAGCCCAGCAGGGCCTTAAAACACACCATTAAAAAACAAACACAAAGTACAAGCCCCTAAAGTCTTGCTAAAGTATTTCAAGCATATTGGTAGATCAGCTTACATGTGACATAGCAATATATTATGTATTAATAAAGGGGTACAATTCAGTGGTATGTTGAGTTTTCCCTTGGTTGAAAGAAAGCAGACAGAAATGATTTAATATCAAACATAATTTTACAAAGAAATAGCACCTTATATTCTCCGGGACTGGTTTCCTTCTTCTTAAATGAATATCTGGGCCTAATCTGGATAGTAAACAAACAGGAGTGAACAGGGCAGCAAAAACTAGTATTAAACAAGAGGCAAAATTGCAAGAGAGAAGCTTACAACGATGCCCTTGCTCTCCAAGCTTTTCATCATACAGTCAGTTAAAAATTCACCGCCAACTGGAGAAGTAGCCACAGACTGCAATCACAAATCATGTTTGTGTAGATAAGAATTTAAGATTGAAGTGTTGTTAAATACTAGATAAGCATTGGTTGTTCATATTTTCAATTGACTGAACAAAAAGCAAAAGAAATATAACTAGACACGTAAAGTATTGCATCATACATTTTTCTCTTACAGATAGTTATCAGCCTATCACCTATGAAAAGTATAACGTACCTTTTGCAAAACAAAACCATCATGCACAGCAGAAACCACAGTAGACCCACCACCACTGCACCAAAAATGGCCACATTATCATATTCGCTATGTTTCTCATGAAGAAGTCCCAAAGGCCATCGGGAATAAGACAAACTGAACCAATCATAATATTGTTACACCAGCTTTGTCCCAAACAATGCTCAACCAAAAACGTTAAATAGTTGGCCACCTCTCATTTAGATGGCTAAATGGGCTAGACTGCAAATTGACAAGCATGGCTGGCCAACATGTAGCATTTAAACGGGCTAAGTGGCTACTAAGGTGAAAAATGGTCCCAAACACATGGCAGACTTAAAAAATTGAGACAGTCCAAAATTATAAAATAACAGTAATGGCTGCACCTAAAAGCTCAAAAGCGCCAATCAACTCAATCATCAACTAGCACGTTAAACCAATATGACAATCATAGTAAGGGCACAGAACGGTATAGAATCTGTTGTTACAGAGCATCAACTTTCAGTTTCTTAAATTATTTTATTTCCATGGAGTAGATGATGGACTAATAGTACCTGTGCAACTGTGCCTAACTAATGATGCAAAGTTATAGTTTTGTATATTCTATATTAAAAAAAGAGGAAGAACCAATGGAAGCAGACAGCAAAGGAAGATGCATTCATTCATGAATTCACCAATCTAACATGAGCAAAGGGAGCTATTGTTTCATACGAGAAAAGGTATCTGCTTAGTGGAATGAAATGAAGAAAATGCTCACCTGTCAACCACCAAAGATGTAGCTCGTCCAGACGCAAAAGATGTGAGCACCTGATAGCACAATTGACAATCAAAAAATAATAAAATGATTGCAACAGGAATTAATCATGACAGAGGCATACTGCATTTTTGGCTAGGAACAGTGCTGGCACTTTGTAGCTCTCAAACATAAGTTCCGCTGCTCTATGAAAACATGGAAAACTTTGTCAGACATGAATGTATTAAGCCTTTCTGGAGTCCTAATGAAAGACTGTATATCAATTCATTACAAAAATAGTTTTGGATATACTATAATAAATCCATATTCCAAAAATCCATTAGCAAATCATATCCCAGAGAAAATTAGGTTGTTAAAACCTTTCTGCCATGATATAAGCGAATGACAGATATATCAACATGATTATTCCAAAAAAAAACACCAACAGCCTTAAGTCCCAAGCAATTTGGGGTAGGCTAGAGGTGAAAAGGCATAATGATAGTAATATTTGCAGTCAAAACCATAACGATAGCAATATTTGCAGTCAAATCCATAATAGCAAATAGAAAATCAGGTCCTGGTTAATAAAACTGTCTGTCACAAATAGGAAACAAGTAGTACTGCTCTATCACCCAAAGTTTTGGTAACACAAACATATTAAATACAAAGCATGCACATACTTCTCTCTTTGTTGAGCAGTGTTTGTAGATGGTTCAGCTATGAGCATGGGATGCTCTTCAGGATTGATCAACAACCTCCGTCTGAAATGTGGAATAAGTCAGGTGGACAGTAAAAGGCAAAGAAATAAGTGTCTTATACATATTACAGAACCACGTCAGAAATTGAAAATCCTAATTTAGCTAGCATTGGCTTATGGAGAAATAATACCATCCCCATCAATTAAATGAAGCCAGAAAAATAACAAATTGTATCTTATTAGCAAACATAGCAGGAGATTTCACAATCAACACATGCAACCAGCACACTGGGCCAGGTGAACAGAAAGTAGCAAGAGTGAAGAATTAACAATGTTCAGATTCAAATAATACCCTAGAATACGATCACAATTTAATTTAAAGAGCAGAAACTTCTCAGAAACACATGAAATAGATAACAAAATTCACCTGAAAGCATGATTCCATATATTATCAACAATATCCCAATCAGTTACCGTTCCATCTTTCATAGGTGAAATCACCTGCATGGGTAGTAGGTGAAAGACCATCAACAAAACATAGTTAACAAAGTTATGGTATGAGTGTTAATTCTATGTATGTGCAAATACTAACCTCCATGTGATCCCTCCTGAACTCCAACTCTTGGCCTACATAAAGTTTGCGTTTTGTTTTGGCTTTGTCCACATCCATAGGCTTGGCCCCATTCTTAGAATCTGATGCAGAGTCAGCTTCCTTCTCTGGCTTGGGGTCATCCATGCCTTCAGTTTGTTCAACTGAACCAACGACCTAAACATGTCAAAAGGCACAGTAAGAATTTGTTATAGGTAGCTCACAACACTAAACATGTCAAAAGGCACAGTAAGAATTTGTTATAGGTAGCTCACAACACAATAGGATTTATAAACCATGGCAACTGTGCTGAATTAGATATTAAATAGTCAACTCTGAAACCTTCTTTATTGATGCTGCTAATACAACATGGTAAATCCTTAACATTTGTGAGTTTTTCATATTCGCTGTCTTCCCATTCTTCTCAACAGAGTAGTGTATCTAAAATCCTACTCCCAGAATGCAGTACTAACTAATTAGGTCCATTAGCTATAGGGGATAGCGTCACAACATGGACATGGTCGAAACTAGGATAAGAGAAGAAAAATTTCCTAATTAAGAACTGGTACAGAAGATGTGCTTTAGACTATCAGTCACTTCCATGGGATCTAAAATTAGCCTCTACAACCAATAGGAGGCAAGCCAACAAAAAACAGTAGCGCAAAAGCTCCCAGCACATTCAAATCTTATAGTGTTCGTTATATGACTTGACTGAAGATACCTGCACGATACCCAACAGAGAGCCAATAGCGCAATACTGACAACTAGTCACCGTTTGGGCTACACCACAGGGCTTGCAGCAAACATAAAGCTGAACCAACTTTGTTGCCCGATAGCCGATAAAGAAGTATGAATGAATACATTTAAGTCAGAAATTGAGCCGAACCCACCTAAAATTGTAAAACAAACACAGGATACACCTGCATCAACCCAAGTGAAGTGGTAGTCTGTCATGTTTGAACCTAACATTTGGTGCCAGCAACCATTTTCTTTTCTAGAGTGAGCAACCTAAAATGCTTCAGTCAATCAAAACGAGTGCGCCAACTCCAGTGCAGTACAAGCTTCCTAGAAGCGCATTTCACACCTAACAGCTACAGACACCTTAGAAGTTTCCAGACTGTGACCCTCTAGAAAAGAAGTTCGGAAAGGACTCCAGAACAGAGCGAGTTTGGAAGCAGCAGATAAGCATTTGTCTCACCGAGGGGAACACGGCCTTGGGGGTGTCGTCGCCGGCGTAGCCCGCCTTGCAGCTGTAGGAGCCCACATCTATGACGATTGCCGAAACCTCGTCTGCGGAGGCAGAAGGGAGCGGTGGGCGCGTGAGATCTCCAGGGGTTTAGGGTTTAGCGGGAGCAGGAGGGGGCTGGGGGAGGGTGAGAGAGCTTACCTCCGCCGTACATGGCTGGAGATCCAGGGAGGGCGGGAGCCGTGGGTTGGCGAGGCGGGGAACGCAAACCCTAGCTCGCCGGAGACGGACGTGGCGAGGGAGAGGTTCCTAGCGGAGCCGAGGGGGCGAAGCCAGAGGGGTTTTGCTTCACGTGTTTGGGCTTACTTGGCGGCCGTGCACCTTACCCGCTCTATGGTGTGGCCCACCTGTCACCCGGGGATGCCGAAGAGCGGGAGATTCGATCTGCAGAAGCTCCTCTCCTAATGGATTTCTACCGTGTCAGTCATCGTCACAGAACAGAAAAAAAAACATGGCTTCACTGTCCGCAAAAGGTTAAGGCCTTAGGCCTTGTTTAGTTCCTCAAAAATTTTACAAAACTTTTGATATTTCCAGTCACATCAAATTTTGTGACACATATATGAGATATTAAATATAGATAAAAAATAACTAATTATATAGTTTGTCTGTAATTTGTGAGATGAATCTTTTAAGCCTATTAAGTCTATGATTGAACAAAATTGATCACAAACAAACGAAAGTGTTATCGTGCCCATTTCCCAAAATATTTTGGAACTAAACAAGGCCTTAGTTTTTTTAAAAAAATACAAAATTTTTCATTCGTCACATCAAATCTTGCGGCATATGCATAAAACATTAAATATAAATAAAAAAGAAAATCTAATTACATAGTTTACCCGTAATTTGCGAGACGAAACTTTTGAGCCTAGTTAATCCATGATTGGACAATATTTGTCAAAGAAAAATGAAAGTGCTATAGTTCCATTTTGTAATTTTTTTTGAACTAAACAAGGTCTTGGTTAGTTGGTGGAAAATTTTAGCTACTGTAATATTTTTGTTTGTATTTGACAATTATTGTCCAACCATAGACTAACTAGACTCAAAAGATTTGTCTTGCAAATTGCAGATAAACTGTATAATTAGTTATTTACTTTATCTATATTTAATGTTTTATATATGTATCCAAAGATTCGATGCGACCGAAAATCTTGAAAAAAATTGAAAACTAAACAAGGCCTAAGAGGTGAGCAACACGATCCTCTTTCTCTACCAAGTCACGATGCTACTAGGGTCTTGATTAGATGCAAAAAAAATTACAAAATAAATATTGTAGCAATTTTATTTGTATTTGATAAATATTATTCAATCATGAATTAACTAGGTTTAAAAAATTCGTCTCACAAATTACAGACAAACAATGCAATTAGTTATTTTATTTTTTTATATTTAATGTTCCATGCATGTGCTGCAAGATTCAATATGACAACAAATCTTGAAAAATTTTGCAAAATCTTTTAGAAATAAACAAGGCCTAAGAGATGAGAGTACTAGATTGCTGGAGATAGAGAAGATGGATTACAAATAGGGAAAATCCATTCCCCTTTTTATTTTTTATTGGACCCATGTGTCATTCTTAGCACTCTTATTTCCTTTCTCCCTCTTTTCTCTTTCTTATCTATATTCTCTCACGGCGATCATCTAGCTGCCATGGCTAGAAGCTGACCACCTAGCGCGCGGCAACAACAGCTAGGCGTCGCAACCGTCCTAAGCTTTTGGCACGACGCGGCGGCGCCCACTGGCTAGCTTATATCACTGTTTGATGACCAGTAAATACATTACAAGGTTTATCCAAGACGATGCTTTATGAGCTTTGGCATACGCAGAATTCAATGGTGACGCGCGCCCGGTGTTGTGGCGCTTGCTCCACGAGTTGGTGGACCTAGGTGTTAGTGACATGAGAGAGGAAAAAGAGTGTGGAGGAAACTAGTGTTGGGAAAGGAATTTTGAGAGCGTTTTTCTTTGGCTTTAGTCCTCTTTATTGCTTGGTATAGGGAAAGGAAGATTGATTTTACTCAATCTTGTTGAGTTGCTCTAAGTCATGGCTTTATCTGTTTAAGTAAAAACAGCTTTAACCCTTGATGTTTTATTAGTGAAACCCATCTCGCATAGCCATTCGATGTTCTCAAGTTCTAGAGATTTTAATTAACAAGGTCGCCTGTGAAATTGTTAGTTGTGTAGTGTAGTTATGTTGAAGGAACTGAGACTGCTATTAGCTCACATATAGAACACATATATGTAATTGTTGCTGAACAGCCATGAGTAATTCAAACCCACCCAAAAAAATAAAAATAAAAATAAACTAATAAAGTTGGAGCTGCTCAGAAGTTATGCCACATTAGAAAGACCCGAAATATGGCGCAGATTAACGGTGTTTCTTAGGGCATGATTATTTTCACATTTTTATGTCTTTCAAAACATAAATGAGTGTGACTTGTTACTATGCCCACGTTTATACCATTGGCTGGCCAAACTCGGACGAGCTGGGAATCAACTACTTGAGGGCTAGAAAAATGAAATGTGTGCCAAATATTCGTTAGGGTGCAAAACAACCATCATTGTCCCCAAAGTAAATAAGCTCAAACCTTGGCTGGGCTGCCGCGTGCATCAATCCAAATGCACCTAATAATTTATACGAGTTAGTGCGTAAATTTGTTGTGTTTAGCTAATTGTTATTGTTTCAGTTATAGGTATATAACGTCTCGAGTCTCGACAATAGAAGGCTTCGACGAAAGAGAGGAAACGTAGAGTGCATGCATATGAACAGGCCAACAACACATTTGTTCATTATGTTAGATGGGTGGGTGTCTCGACGAAGAGCTTTAAGTGAAGATGAAAAGTGTTTATATTCATATTCATCATCATCATCATCACACTATAAAAGAGCGAGTCTTTTTAAGATGGCTCTCTCTCCATAATAACCGTTCGATTTAAGCGACGTACTATGTGAGCCCTCCATTATCCAAGATCTTACATATAAGATGTAAGACTCCTCTCAACCTAAGACTCAATCTCACATCATCTCGCATAGGACTCGATCTCATGTACGACTCTATCTCATGTATGACTCCTCTCAACCTAAGACTCAATCTCACATCACCTCGCGTAGGACTCGATCTCACGTACGACTTCTAATTTAATAAATATATAGTTTTTTTCTATTCTTATCCAATCTTCGTTATATTGCTAATTCGTTAATGCTCTTTGCTAATATATATAAACACATATTTTTATCCATCTTCTAGACAATATTGAGATTTTATTGACGCTTTTATTGATATATACATTGAGAAATAAGGAATGCTCTAACATAACATTAATTGTGCAATGGTGTTTTTGAAAAACACGTGCGTGTCGCACGTGCATATTTGCTAGTGGAAAAAACATCACAGTAATATAAGGGAAACAAAAATTTATATGAACACAAGCACATCATTGCACCAAGTTTGACGATGTACCTTTGTGGCATTTTGCATGTAAATGCCTAAATCTAAATAAATGGCATAAAACTTATGGCCGAGAGATGAGCAACAGAAGAATATGAGAAAAAATAATTTTATATGAACATAGGCAGATTATTTGCGCCAAGATTGGCAACATATCTATGCAGTGGCATTTTGTGTGTAAATGCAGTGACATATATACCGAGTAATAATAATATAATAACCGGTTTATAAGTGGCGAAATACATGTTAAAAAGGATGAAGCAAAATTAAAATGCCCCCACGCAGGATCGAACTACGGACCTTCAGTTTACAAGACTGACGCTCTACCACTGAGCTATAGGGGCTTTTTGAACGTGCATTAGAAAAATGGCTAAATTACGTCTATTAGTGGAGGTTAACCCCAATTGCATATGGCTTCGATTTCTCCTCCGATTCGTACTCGGACAACCGCAGTATACTTACACCCATTCAAATCAAACATCAAAGTCGCACGTCATCTTCATCGAATTTCCTTAGGATTCAGGCAGCGCGGGGCTCCAAGGTGGATCGAATTTGAGAATTTGGAGACGTTTGGTTTAATTAACAAGAGGTAGAAATCATCAGTTCCCTGTCCATCATCCATCAAATAACCAGTCGAGCTGAGGATCAGAGATCGGAGATCGCAAGACGCTAGTCCTCTTTGTTCGGTGGTGAATGATGAGTTTCTGCCACTTGTACACATGCTACCAACTGATCAGATCGATTGTCCAAATTTGTTTAATTACCCTTCCCTTATTATGCCAGAAAGACAAAGTGAGCCGAGCTACTTCGAACTTCCATTTTTATTTTTTGAGCAAAATTGATCATTCAGGGCTGACCATTCATTGTTTCTCTGGACCTGACCATTCAGGATTCGATTCTTCGATATATGCACTTAGGCTACTCACAATGCAGACGCCGCCTTTATATTGCACCGATCGAGGTCCGACTGGCCGCCAGGCGCCGCGCGCTGGGACTGGAAGGGAGCGGATACGGTGAGGGAACGACGACGACGACGCGGCGCTGCTGACAGCTGCTGGGCTGGGCGGTCAAGTTTTGATGGCAGCCGGCACGGCGTTGGTGGTGACGGGTGCTTCCGACGACGGACGGTGATCCGGAAGCGGCGCAGGCCATGCGCAGGGAAAATCGCCTACGACCCTCTCTCATCAACACCGCCGGGCATGTGTGCTGGTTAGTCGCCTATCTGCTGCGTAGGATCTTCTACAAGGTGGACGAACGGCTTATCTACCTCCGCTCCAGGTGGAGGAGAGACAGGTCGACTAACTACGAGTCCATAGACCAACATCTCTTGAACCAACTCCTTAGGTAATTAGTACTGCTCTGCTCTGACGGGATCAGTTCCCCCAACTGATCAGGAATACAATTCCTCTTTGTTTGAACAAGAATTGTTTTATCTTGAACAATTGTTGTTTGTCACCATTATCCTCTTTGTTTGAACAATTGTTTAGCTACTTCTGTGTGTACGTAATTAATTGCATAAATTGTCTCCGGTCCTAGAGGGACCAAGGGCGAACTCCAGTTTGTGCATTCCAATCGGGGTACTTGTGTTGTGTCTATTGATCTCTTTGTTGGTGCTCTCCGAGCTAGAATCTGAATTCAAACGTAGTGTTGTTGATATAGTTTTCTCCGTAATGTATATAATACGTAATTTGGAAACTTTAATCCCTCCGGGATCCCAAACTTTTCCCTAGGTGGGTAACATGAGGATATTATTTTAATTATCATCTTAGTTCTTAATGAAGGGTTTTCAATCCTTGGTTTTGCTCCCCCTTCTTCCAAAGTAGGCCTCAATGTTGATTAGGGTGCACTGAAGACCCTAGTTGCTGCACTGTTTCACATGCTTGGTCCCATAGCATCCTAGGGGTGGACATAATGGAAGGAAGACCGATTGAAGACCAAACCGAACAAACTTACGCCAACTTTGTGGCTCGTAAGAAGAAAACATGGTGCTTCTCTTGTAACGACTCAAATCTTAATTTGTATGTTAAGCATGTGCATCACAGGCATCTCCAAAGAACTGGAGAGCATGATTTGAATACTTTTGAACTTAGTTTCAGATTTCAAACCTTAATTTTATATGTGCTTTGTGAATTGGATTTTATGTGCTATTAAATTACATGATATTTCAAATTGCAAATTTACATACTTTTACTCGATTTTGGGGGAAAATGTTTTTGGGCTAAAACAACTTAGCCGAAGGGCGCATTGAAGTTGTTAATTTGTACACAACGACCATGGCATTGCCACGTCCCTAACACCACATTATACACAGCAACACAATATATACTTGTAGTTACGGAGTACACTACATAGCAGTATAGTTTGTGCCACAAAACTGTTCATCTCTGGACACGGCTGACGGAAAACACACGGGGAAATTGTGCTCGCTTAAAAAAGTAGCAACGCCCAACAAAGAACTCTCTAGTAGCTAGACTGGATAAACGTCCGACGTGGTGGTAGAAACGCTAGCTTTTGAACCGGCCGTGCCCACGCACGCTAGAAAATAAAAGGCCATCTAAAAAATGCAGAAGATTTAAAAGCACAAAAAAATCGAAGCAAAACATGGATAATAGCTGGCCTGGCCAAGGCCAGTTTATTAGGCAGCACACAGAGTACTGACAGTAGATACATCAAAGCCTGATTTTCCAGGCCACTTCTGCCAACTGATTTCCAGGCCAAAACGACGACACACATCAAAGCTTGCACGCCAGGCCTTTGGATCCACAAGAAGGAACTGCCTGACGTCGAAACGCATGCATGCAGGTGTGCATCCATCGACGGCCGTGCTTTGCTTTATTCCTCCGACGGCGGATATATAGGATCCGGTCCGGTGTGTGTGACTGACGAGGCACCACGCACGCCTGCATACGGCAAATCGTTGCACGCTCCAAAACGTGACGCTCCGTCGTCTCTTCCGATCTCCCCCCGCGTTATAAGCACCCTCGCCGCCAGCCCTCATCGTTATCCCTACTAGCTCGCTGCCAGTGGCAGTAATAACCAGGTCTCGATCGGATAATCCGATCTGTAACCTAGCGCCTGACAGATTAGATAGATAGATCAGCTAGCCATGAATATGATCAGGTCGGTACGGCGCCGGTTCACCGTCGGCCACATGGCCACGGCCACGGACCCTGCCACGCTCCGCCGCGCCGCAGCCGAGCTCCTCGCCACCGCCATCTTCGTCTTCGCCGCTGAGGGCGCCACGCTCTCCCTCGGTACCTACCCTGCGTATACACGTTGCTGTACGTACGTCGTAACCAACTAACCTCTCACGTGTGCCTACTACTTACATACGCTACGCAGGGAGAATGCACCGCCATGACAAGGGCGGCGGCGTCGTGGGCGGTCTGGTGGTGGTGGCGCTCGCGCACGCTCTCGCGCTCGCCGCCGCCGTGGCGTGCGCCGCCAACACCTCCGGCGGTCACGTCAACCCGGCCGTCACCTTCGGCGCGCTGCTCGCCGGCCGGATCTGCCTCGTCCGCTCCCTCGTCTACTGGGCCGCGCAGCTGCTCGGCGCCGTCGCCGCCGCGCTCGTCCTCAGGCTCGCCACCGGAGGGATGGTACGTGTGTACTCGATCCCGTTCCCGTCGATAAACTGAAACAGCTAAGCTACATAAAACTGTCGCCTTGCATTGTGCAAGCTGACTAACGCGACAACTAAACACACATGTTTCGTCCACGCAGCATCTGCCGGAGTACGCGCTGGCGGGCTGCGTGAGCGGGTGGCAAGCGGCGGTGCTGGAGGCGGCGATGGCGTTCGGGCTCATGCACGCCTACTTCGTCACGGTCATGGACCACCACACGCGGAGGGTCCGCGCCGGCGCCGGCGCCGGGGCCGTGGCGGCGCCGCTCGCCGTGGGGCTCCTGGCGGGCGCCAACGTGCTGGCCTGCGGCGCGCTGGAGGGCGCCGTGATGAATCCGGCGCGCGCGTTCGGGCCCGCGGTCGTGGGCTCCCGACGCTGGGGAAACCACTGGGTGTACTGGGTCGGGCCCATGGTCGGCGCCGGCCTCTCCGGCGTCTTGTACGAGCACCTCGTCGCCGGCGGGGAGGAGGCGGAGCCCGCGCCTAGCTGCGGCGGCCGCCGTCGTGAGTAGAAGACTTCATACTGGACGTCGTGCGCGTGCCCCGCTCTCTGATGAAGAATCTTCTGAATAATAAGAATAAAAAAAAAACAGCTTGCATGCGTGCTCAGTTGTGTCTGTCATCATCGACCATCAGTAGAATGTTCCATGTACTCTTATACTTTTGTCGTTGCTTTGCTTCAGTGATCTCGCTTCTGCGTTGAGTGTTCGATCGATCGATCGATATTTAAGCAATTTCTGAAATCTCTTTTATGTATGTTTTTAGCCATTTTTGTTCCTATAACAGGCCATTTTAGTGATGATAATTTATATTTAACCTACATCTACGGACTGAGTTAAGATACTACTTTCACGTTGATGCTTTAAGAATGAAGATGTCATTTACTCATTTTCGTTCCTAAAATAAGTCATTTAGGCTTTTAGAGCTATTCGTCTGTCTGAAAAGTTATGACTGAAGAAAACTATTCATTGATTTGTTTTGAGGAAAAAAATACCTAAAGTAAATTTTTATTTTGTTATCGTCAGGAAAGTATTTTTTAATCACTCTTCTTCTTCTTCTTCTTATTCTTGGTAAAACGATACAGATACAGTAATAAAGTTATCCTAATTTCTACAGTACGCTTTTATTGATCAGAACAGTTTATTTATTTTGGATGAAATAATTCTTATAATAATGAGGTACAGAAGAACAATAGTTTTGCTAAATCTTAAAAACATTCTTACTGGTAGAATTTCAGGTTTTTACCTATTTCTTTTTGCTAAGAGTATACTTTTAATGACTTGCGAGTAGAATTCCCGTACATGCTTGGAACATCTTTCTGGTTTAAAACATTTATTATTCTTCTCCCGATTGAGTTTTCAGTGGATTGCTAACAAAAAAAAATGCCCAGCATTCTGGAGCATTTCATGTTTTGTTTGAATCCTCACATCTCCAACCCGGCAGCTAGTCCCCCGACCACCCAACACACACAACATCACACAACACCGACCACAACATTTCCTTTGTTTTTTTTTCTGTAGAGAAAAGAGATACGAAAACTTCTTTAGCGTTGGGGAAGCACTCTTACCTTAATCGGTTAGCAGATTTGTTGTGGTGGAACCTATCAGCCAGAGGTGGAGCCAACAACTTCGATTAAGGAGGGTCGAACAAATAGGATGATACACATAAGTATATATTTTATTAAATTTTTAGTAATTTTACATGTATAGTAAGTATTCATAACAAAAAATAAATGAATTGTCGCATTTCATAATACTATGATTAAAAATAGATGAATTATCGTTTTTGCTGTAAATTAACAATATTTATAGAGATACTTAACTAACTTTGACTATGTTACAACTTTATCTTTGTCATCCCCAACTCGATGGCATATATAGTCAAAACAGGTATTATAATTTTGTAAAGGAAACTTTGTTATTAGTGTAAAAAACCTTAAACGGGCCTTAACTACATCACTACATGTCTATATATATGCATAACCACTAGTAGAGAAAATGACTTTCAGTTTAGCATATTAGTCTTGGTATAAATGGACTCAGGATTAATGTGATCATTAGTCTTGGGTCCAAGTTTCTTAGACGTCGGAAAAACTTTAGTCCCAATTGGTAACATCAATCCAGATTAAATATAGACCTTTTAGTCTCGTCTAGTGGTAACACCGACCATAACACATGAACTCGGATGGGTGCTACAACGAGCATGTGACCGCCGTGACAGGTCGGCGACGAAGCACATAGTTGACGGGTGGTGGAGTGGGTCCAATCGGCGAGTGTTGCCGCGAGCATGCGGGCTTGGTGAGTAGTGCAACAGCCTGATAAGCTCTGACCTGAGACGGAGAAGACAATAGAGTGAGGGAGGGAGACTCCAACAAGTGGGGCCCATATGCAATGAATGGGAGAAAGAGAGAATGAGGAACTGAGAAAGTGACAATTTTGTCCATACAAAAAACAAAGTTATTCATATGTCTGTATAGTCGTACAAAATATCATATTTTTTTGAGAATTATACAGTATAACGTAAACACATACACATGTATATACAGACCTTATAAATACATGTACGCAATAAATGATGATGCCTCGTCCTTATTAAGATGTAAATGTCGAATTTATAATGGCATAGATGTAATTGATCTTTGTTTTTTTGGCCCTGTTTAGATTTGAATTTTTTGGCCCAAAGAGAAAAAAATTTATGGAATTGGGGCCTGAGAACTAAACGGGGCCAAAAAATTTTGGGACAAAAATTTTGGCTGCAACTGTGCACGCACTCCCATAGAAGCCCACCAACGACAACTGCAAATGCATGTAGCCCAAGTTGTGTCAGAAAAAATTTTGCCAAACTAAACACCTAAAATTTTTCGCGTGTTGTGACCACAAAAATTTTTACCACTTTAGCCAAAAAATTTCAAATCTAAACTGGGCAATATGGGCCCATGTAGTCTTTTCTTCACCTACCATCACAGCCCATGAATGTCCAAGAATCTTTTTCTCAAGGGCCCACGAATGTCCAAGATTTTTTTTTCTCAAGGCGATTTTTTTTTTGACAAGTAGGCAAAATTTTATTAGAGTTCTTGCAATGTTTGCCTCGTTAGCGCATTCATGGTGTTTGGTTACGTCGAGGAATAAAATAACATTATTGAAAGAAATCTAAGATAGACATAGATGCAAGCTAGAGCTTAGGTGTCTCCAATGACGTTGGCGAAATCATGATCTAGCAGAATGTAGCTACGTACGTGTGTGTAGGCGTTTTCAATGATGTTGGCGAAATCGTCAAAATTAATAAACAAGTACTTTTTAGTCTAGTTTTTCAGTGAAACAGATAGCATATGTTTCAGCTAAACGATCAGCTGCTTTTCACGGGAGCGTGAGCTAAGACTATCTCCAACAATTGTTACCCAAAATACAATACTCATTTGTCCTTTGGGGTTCCATACCTATTTTTAGTCTTCTCCAACAACAAGACCTAAGAGACAACACTCTCTGCAAATAGGTCTCAAGGAGAGAGGATACCTAAATTTGGGTTATGCCTCTCTTGATACACAAAATGGGTCTTCTGTATGGGTACTCTGTTTGGAGGCTATAGGTATTGTGTTGAAGACCCATTTTGGGTTTGGGTTCCCAAATGGATCTCCCATTGGAGACAGCCTTAGTGATTTGCACTCATCTGGCTAAAAAGCTATGGTTGAAATATTATTTCCTGTTATGGTAGATCAATTCGGCGAGCGAACAAGCTGTTCGAGTTGGGACGCCGGACACGCTAGTGAGGTGCCTTTTCTGGTGTTTTCACTACCGATTGAACATTTGGTCCTTGCGTTAGAGCTAGTTTCGGATTCCTGCTAGAGCGTGATGATCTGGTTTCGGATTCCTGCAATAATCAGCAGTTCAGCTTAACCTTGCTAGCAACGGTGATAGTTCGTAGGCACGTCTTTTTTATAGACAATTTCGTAGGCACGTCCTGTGCCTGCTCTGCTCTTAATTAGAGTGGTTCCAATGCTAAATTACTTTTCAAGAAACTTCTAAACAGTTTTCACCAGAACTAACTAATCGTGTGTTTGTAAAAATTAATTTAATAAAATACCCAGAAGAGATTTGATTATAGCTAACATAAAGTAAAACAATAAATACCTAAGGAGGGAGTACTAATAAATCATTAATCTTTCATGAGAAAATGAATCACATGAATGGTTAAGGGCTTCTTTAGCAGAGCTCCATCTAATTCTTTATCTGAAAGTGATTCTCTTTGGTTCTCTAGCATAAACTCTTAAAATTACATAGAATCAGGAAAAGCTATATGTTTTAGCTCTCACCCTCTTAGTTCTATTCATTTTAAAGAATCACTTTAAATAGGAGAGCTCCCATTGAGTTCATCGGAGAATCAAGTCCGAGAGCTCTCCCATGGGGCCTAAGGCTAGTCTCAATGTATATTTCATGGGAGTGTGACGCACATTAAATAAGATGCCACATAAGCAAAATTGCTGACTTGGCAGAGTCATTAAATGAAGGAGTTTCATCAGATGAAAGAGGAGTTTCACCCCATGAAACTCATCTTGCTCGGTTACCTAATTTATAGTCTTGGTAACTGTGACATGAAACTATGCATTGAGACTGGCCTAACAACAATGACGTTGATTAAATGATTACACACATAAATAGAACTAGCTGAATAGGAAAACAAATAAAATAATAATATCTCCTACTCCCTCTATCTTAAACACAACTAGATAAATCCCTCGTGTGTTGCTTGAGGATTTTTTTTTAAAAAAAGTATTATATATATAACATTATTGTATGATACTAAGTATATTTTATATACATATAACATTATTATATATAAAACATTATTGTATTATATTAGATTTGGTAAACAATCGCTGAGCTAATAGAAGAAAAATAATTGAATATTTGATTGCATTGTAGAGAAATAAGTGATCAAACAAATAATGTATGTAGATGACTTATATATATTAATAGATTAATTATTTAAAGTATTTCACATGATATAGATGACATGATATTTTTGTAATTAATATGGAATGACATAAACTTAGTGGGGAATGGTATGGACACCTTGCATGAAGAGATAGAATATTTAGTGGATCACTTAGTGGAGAATGGTGTGTGACACCTTATATGAAAAGAGAAATCATCTAGTAGGATTTAGCTTTATAAGAGTATATGATATAATTATCATTTTTCGAGGAGGCTCACCAAATCTATAAATAAATTACAAAGGTGCCGAATAAATATCATTCTAATGGAATATATATTTTTATAGTAAATCTAATGAAAACATAAATATTGATAATGATTTTAAAATTTTAGTTTAACATAGAAAAGTTTGAATTATTCAAAATACAGAATTGCCTACTTTCCATCCTGAAAAAAAGACTACAATTCTAAATTCAAAATTTATCTTAAAAGAACTGCACCTGTTAGGGGTATGTGAGACCCACGCATAAAAAAAGTTCCTTCCTAGCCATTTCTCCAGGTGTACATGCATGGAGAGCCTTAGGAACCACATGTGTGATCGGCTGCACTATAAGGTCGGTTTCAGTAGAGGTTTTACTAGGATATCATGCACATTTATTAGAGCGTCATATCAGTAAAACTATACTTTTTGCATAAAACGGAGAGAAGAGAGAAGAAAGTAGTTTCACCATGGTGAAACCCCGCGGGCGTTGTTTCCCACGCGGTGAAACGGGATGAAATCCCCACTGAGGGCTAAATCGTTTCACAATCTTGCATGTGATCCAATCATTTTGCAGTAATTAAATGCTTTGCTTAGCCTAGAAAACGTTAAGGTAAAACTCATGCATTGTGGAGGTTGTTTCATTGTTCGTTTCATTGATGCCTGTCAGTGGATTTGTTTTGGAAACAGTACATTGAAACGGACCACTAAGACTGGCCTAATAATAATAATGAAAAAAAGACACGAACTTCTCATCCACTCGTTTATGCCTTGTTTGCTTCCGTAGATAAAAAGTTTTTAAGATACTATAGTATTTTTGTTTGTATATGATAATTATTGTCCAACCACAGAGTAATTAGACTCAAAAAATTTGTTTCGTAAATTATAAGTAAACTATAAAATTAATTATTTTTAATTTATATTTAATGTTTCGTATATAGAAATCTTAAAAAAAATAGATTTCGAGTGTAACAGACAAGACCTCAAGGTGTATTTATGTAATTTCACATCTATTCTTGGCCTTGTTTAGTTTGCAAAATTTTTGGTTTTTGGCTACTGTAGTACTTTCGTTTTTATTTGACAAACATTATCCAATCACGGAGTAACTAGACTCAAAAGATTCATCTCACAAATTACAGATAAACTGTGTAATTAGTTTTTATTTTCGTCTATATTTAATGCTCCATACATGCGACCAAAGATTCGATGTGACAGAGAATCTTGAAAATTTTTACGAACTAAACAAGACCTTGATTTCTGTGCTCAGTCCTTGAATTTGCAGCTTTTTTGGATGAAGAGAGTAGACAAAACCACGTGAAAGTGGTCAAAGGCTGGCACGCATAATGCGTGACAGCTGCCATGTTAGGGATGTTTGGAGAGGTATAAAAGTTGATATTGTCGGTTTTTTTTATTTGACAATTAATGTTTAATTATAGATTAAAAAACTTGTCTCGTAAATTACTTTGTAGATGTGTTTTTAGTTTTATAAATAGTTTATATTTAATATTTCATATATGTATCCAAACATTTAATACGATAGATGTTAAAAAAATAGGAGTAACCAAGCAGACCTGTGTTGGTTCTATATCTCTTCCACGTAACTGTTGTAGTACTCCTCTATTCTTAAAAAATGTAATTCTAAAATTGTGTCATATTTTAGTATAGACCAATTATACATAAGAAATTATAAATACGTATAATGTCATAAATAAATATTATTAAATTAGTTATAGAATATGTTTTTATAATAAATTAATTTAAAATCATAATATGAATACTATTTACTGGAAGCTTTGTTAAATATAAAGCATTTTAACTGATAGTTGCATCTTGAGATAGCAGTAGTTCAGACAGCTTTTCCGGCACTAAGGACTTGTTTAGATGCAAAAGGTTTTTGGATGTAGTATTTTTCATTTTTATTTGACAAACGTTGTCTAATTATGGAGTAACTAGGTTTAAAAGATTCGTCTCGTGATTTATAAATAAACTGTGCAAATAGTTATTCTTTTTATCTATATTTAATACTTCATGCATGTGCCGCAAGATTCGATGTGACGGGGAATCTTATAAAGTTTTAGGCTTTTGGGCGTATGTAAACAAGGCCTAAAAAGGGTGCTTCTGTTTGAAACAAAACTCTGCTAACAATCGGTGCCGTGAAATTCGAATGGCCTCTATCCGTGATAGATTTCACTGCGGAACGGAAGTTTATACTCCTAGATTAGGACTCAGAGTCTTGTTCTGGTTTCGGACTACCTCGTACAAGAACGAAGAATCAGCACTTGCCGTGGCCCGTGGCTGCAACCATTTCACACCGTGTGGCCGATTCTAAACTTTCGAATCACCGAAATACGGAGTACTTTACTTTCCAAAAAATTTTAAATATTGAATCAGCATGCCATTTTCATAAAACGGTTTAAGATTCTTAAAAAAGACTAGCATCGGATAGATAATTGTGGACGGAAGGAGTATTAGTAAATCATTAATAAAAATAAATTACATGAAAGATAAGACAAGGTTAATTATACACATATCAAAACGTCACTTATATAATAAATAATTTAATAGCACCTGTAATATGAAATCGTGTAAAAAATGGTTAAAGCTGACACACATTAGTGCGTGACATCTATGGTAACAAATGGATTGATTTATACTATAAAAGATAACATAATAAAATAAATCATATGTCCACTAATATAATAGATATTTTAATATTACTATTTTTATATAAAATTATATAAAAATAATCTACGCTGTCACATCATATAACGCGTGACAGCTATAATAATAAATACATTAGATTTCTTTCTCCTTACACTACAATCAAAACAGTTTTTCTCTCTCCTCCCACTAGCATCGAAGACAATTTTTCTCAATCTTCCCACTTTTCTGAAAGCTCCTCCTCCCGCTTGCATTGCATTGAGCTGCATGCTGCGACGGCAACTCTGTGGTCACTCGTGTGGCTTCCCAAAGTTCTCATATTCGGGCCTATTCGGGCCCTGTTTAGTTCCAAAAATTTTTAGAAAATCCACACTATATCCCTTTCGTTTGTATTTGACAAATATTGTTCAATCATAGACTAACTAGGCTCAAAAGATTCGTCTCATCAATTCCGACCAAACTGTGTAATTAATTTTTATTTTCGTTTATATTTAATACTCCATGTATACGTCTAAAGATTCGATGTGACGGGAAATCTGAAAAATTTTGCAAATTTTTTTGAACTAAACAAGGCCCGAGAAAGAGGAATCCAGAACCCTACTAAGTTCTAAGTCTGTTCTTGTTTAGTTCCCAAGATTTTTCAAGATTTCTCATTACATCGAATCTTGCGGCACATGTATGATGCTTTAAATATATATAAAAACAAAAACTAATTACACAGTTTATCTGTAAATCGCGAGACGAATCTTTTAAGTCTAGTTACTCTATGATTAGACAATATTTGTCAAATAAAAACGAAGTGCTACAACGTTGTTTTTCAGAAAATTTTGTGAACTGAACAAGGCCAAACATAGGAATCAGTAATACAGACTACATCAAGCCATGTAGTAAAAGTGATCAGAGGCTGTCAATCTCCAGCACACGAATGCAGTGTGCTAGGTACAGAACTCTGCTTCGTTGAAATTCGATTGGCCTTGTTAACCTTTCCGTGTCAAGCATTTCACCGGCGAACGGAATTTTATACTCTTTCTAGTTTCTTTTTTTTCTAAAAAAATAAGAATTATATTAAAACTCAGCATAGCGTAGCTTAAATTTGCATATAAAAAATCTAAGATAAAAATATACAACATATGCTTTAGAAAGTACTGCAAACTGATTTGTTGTTGATAGATTTAGATGATAAGCTCAAGTGAACAGGTTTGTTTCAGGCTTTATTTTAACACGCAACTGATATTCTATATGAACAGTTCTTATGTCAAATTTAACAATCAACCTTGACATAGGTCGGTTTGATTTGAAGCGGTAAAGTTTACCGTCCGTCACATCGAAAATTTAGACACATGCATGAAGTACTAAATGTAGACTATTTACGAAACTAAAAATATGGCTAGAGAGCAATTTACGAGATAAATCTTTTGAAACTAATTAATCTCTGATTGAGCACTAATTATTAAATAAAACGAAAATATTATAGTACATGTTAAACTTGAACACCCTAACCAAACACCCCCTAAGATCTATCGTTCTACAACTAGTACAAAAAACATATAAGAAACTTAATAAAAAATACATCTCAAACCATGAAAGATACAACATATGCTTTAGAATTTCACTCCATAACCGTCTAGATGAGATATGTAGTGACCTTGACTGTCGTGCTCGGTTTGAGTTGGGCCAACTCCTACATGAGCGACACCCATTGCTCACCAACGCTAATGTCGAAGTCGAATATGTGGATTCAGGTGGCGCCACCGAGCTCGTCGAGCATGGCCTGGACCCAAGTGAAGTGAGTGAACTAGAGTGCAGGACAAACCTCGGAGAAAACCTTATAGGCGTCGATCTTAGGAGCATATCCACCGAGTTGAAGTAGAAGGCATCAGTGGTGGTGGTGGAGAGGACGCCACACAATGCCTCTTGAAATTAGAAGCCAAAGCGGAGCAAAAGCTAGTATATCGCAGACATTGAAGATGTTGCCTGCTTTGTCAAGTTTGGCTGTCTCAGCAAACTGCTCCACCACAGCTGTTTTGATCTTGGTCGCTTCTCTTCCCTTAATCGTGCTAGACGCTATGACTCTAGACCAACTTAGTTTTTCCAGGATTCTCTCCCCTTCCCATTTCAATTGATCACGAAATTCGATACTAGAGAGCAATGGAGAAAATCCCCTCAATTCTTTGTTTCCTCTCGGTGTCGCTTCCACCTACTGTAGCCTGGCTCTCACCTCTCCTTACTTGAGTGTTGCTTCCAGAAATATAGAATTACATTTTTTTTAGACGGACAAAATATATGAAAACTACATGAGAGTGGAAAAAGGGTGGAGAACATAGGCCCTTTTTGGTTGCACCAGTTAAAGTTTACTATCTGTCACATTGAATGTTTGGACATATGCATGAAATATTAAATATAAACTATTTACGAAACTAAAAACATAGCTAGAGAGTAATCTGCGAGACGAAACTTTTGAGTCTAATTAGTTCATGACTGGACACCAATTGTCAAATAAAACAAAAATGCTATAGTACCTGTTAAACTTTAACAATCTCAACCAAACACCCCTTCAATGTGTGACAACTACTGCGTTAGGCCTTTGTTTGTATGTTATATGATTTATCTCAATCTATATGTGTTGGAGTGGATTGAGGTGGAATTTAGTTCAAGTTCCACTCTAATCTACATCAACACATGTGGATTGATGCGAATCCGATAATATCCAAACAAGGTCGGCTGGTTGAAAAAAGACTAACGCCGATATTAATGAGAGAAAAACACTGTTTAATGGCTAAAAAAAATAGTGCTGATGGGTTAGTTGCATCTCCACCTTGAAGTGCTAATACTAATATACTTCAACCGTAAAAGAAAAATACAGTTCTAGAGACTAGAGCAGCTTTTCTGGCTGTAAGGTCATCCACAATGGTTATCAAATAGCTAGTTAGGAGAAATTCTATTGGCTCTCAATAGCACTTTACAAATAGCTAGCGAGATGACGTATAAAAATAATAAAAAAGTAGCACTCTCATTGGCTATCGAGGAGAGAGATCAAATAGCTAGCGACTTCCTAATAGCTAGCGAATCATAAATAGCTAATCTAGCACGATCTTCTAGAAATAACTCTCTCACAATAGCTAGTGACTTTCTAATAGCTAGCGACTTTTTAAGCTAGCTATTTGCAAATTGCCATTAAAAGCCAATAATATTTTTTCACCGGTGGTTTGAAATTCGAATGGCCTCTGTTAATCTATATAGCTTTTAACTCCTAGCCTGAGAGTAGCTTGTTCTGTTTTCGGAGTAGCTCATGCAAAAAGAAGAATCAGCACTTGTCGTGGCTGCAAACCATGAACGGCCGGTGGTGCGGTCAAGCGATGCTCGCTAAGGCCTTGTTCAGTTCCGAAAAAATTTCGGATTTTGGCATTGTAGTATTTTTATTTAACAAATATTATCTAATTATAAACTAACTAGATTCAAAAGATTTATCTCGTGACTTACAATCAAATTGTGCAATTAGTTTTTATTTTCGTCTATATCTAATGCTTTATGCATGTGCTCCAAGATTTGATATGATAGAAAATTTTAAAAAGTTTTTAGTTTTTGGAGTGAACGCCTAAGTCTAGTGGCGAGCGCGATGGAGCGACGCTCACCGGGACGCGGCGGGGCACATGAGGCCGATAGAGTAGAGCAATGGCATCACGGTGGTGTTTGAGCAAATAATTGAGCCACACTAATATCTCGCTGGCACCGAAAAACATCGCCTGCTCTAAATAGTTTGGCTGCCTGTTTGGGGTTGCTTCTCTCCTCTTAATCATGCTAAAAGCTATATAGATTCTAGATCAACATATTTTCTCATGATTATTCTCTCCGTATCCTGCTTCAACTTGACCGTTGGATGGACTGTTAGTCAGCAGTGGAGAAAATCCTCTTGATTCTCTCCTTTCCTTTGTCTCGGCTCCACCTGCTCAAAGCTCTACTCCCGCCTCTCCTGCTTGAGCCTTGCCTCCGCCTCTGCCTCACCCAGCATCAGGACCTAAGCGTCGCAGACTCGCTGACACACTCGCCTCCGCCTCCTCACTCAGCCAAGATTGAGTGTTTTGGACTAGATTTTAATTTTGAGTGTTTTGGATCTAAATGTAAATGGTTAGGACCACAAGTTTAAGGACTGCCACTGCATTTAACTCTATTTATTATATAAAATATATTATATCTAAAAATAATTACATGTATAACAAAGCACTACTTATTTGATATAATAAATAATTTAATAACATATTTTATATAAAAATCATATAAAAACGATCACATGCTATCGCTATATCTACGGTGCTTTAAAAGCTATATCACACTATAAAATATATGACAACTATAATAGCCTAAATAACTTAATAATATTTTTTATATTAAATTATATAAAACCAGTGAAAGACTGTCACGCAATGCGCGTGACAGCTAGCGGTGCCTTAAAGGCGCTGTGGTGGATGACATGTCCTGTCACCACCACATAAATACAGTTTTTCTCTCTCTTCTCATTATCTTGAGATCTGCGCTGCGCCGCGACTCTGCATCTGGCCGTGTGCCTCACCAAATTCGAAATGGAACCCCGACTCCATCTGCTTCTGTTATCATCGGGAAATGCTCCCCACACCGGTGACCACTGATCAGCCGCCACACAGGATCTTTCACCACCTACTTTCTCTGTCTACAAATAAATATTGCATGTGTAAATCTTGAAAAATTAAACTTTTTTAAATTTAACTAAAAATATATTAAATAATTTTAATATTTATATATATAAATAATATATTATAAAAGTATATTTTATACCGAATTTAATGATATATATTATATATGATAAATATTAGTATATTTTTTTATATATTTGATTAAACTTAACCATGTTTGACTCAAAAAACGAGACGTACATTTATTGGTACCGGCGTTCCCGGGACAGTGCCGCACTCTCTCGCTGACAGCCCTGGCACACATGAGGCTGTCCCCACATGCCAGTGGCGTACCACCAGCGACCTGCCCATTGCTGGTGCTGTTTGGCGGGCGCGGCGCGTGAGTTTCTTGTTGAGACTTGCTTGGAGATTCGCCGTCTCCCCCTCTCGTCTAAAAGCGGGCAAAGCAGAGACGGTGGAGGCAGGCAGAGCCGCCCTGTCGCCGGCGCGGCCTCCTGCTCCTCCTCCTCCTCTGCCACCGCCTCCCAACTCCCAGCGCGCAGGGGCCGACGGCGACGGGAGGGGAGAAGCGGCAGAGGTAGTCCGAGGAGGGGCGGGGCCGACGGCGACGGGAGGGGAGAAGCGGCAGAGGTAGTCCGAGGGGGGGCGGAGAGAGGCTGCGCCGTCCCACTCCGTCCGGTGCCTCAGCCCCCGGAGCCCCTTCGCGAAGGTTCGGGAATGGCGGTAAGACCTCCCTTCCCCTGCTTTCCTCTACTCTGTCCCCTTCCAGCTTCGTTTGGCTGCTGGGGAAAGTAATACAAGAGAGAAATCCCCCACGCAGGGATTGGGTTGATCCCCTCCCACCACCCAATCCCCTCCCACCAACGTGATCCAATCCCTTGATTCCCTGGCATCATTTGGATTGTGCGCTAATTAGCTCAGTTTGGCGTTTTATTGTGTTCGTGTACTACTAATGCTCATCAAAGCTAATTCAATGTTGAATTTACTGATTATTTAACCATAATTCAAAATGGTAGTGTTCTAGAATTCAGAACCGAACCATGGGAGAGCACAAAAACGAGCTCTAAAATTCAAGAAAATACTAGCAAAATCCATGTCTAAAATTCAAAAATAACAGAAAATGAGCAAGAGAAGCCATTTTTCATCAGTAAAAAATAAAAAATAAATGTATTGGAAGGTGCAGCAACGATTGAAACATTATAAGAAAAAATATGTCGAATGTAATCACATCACATGGTCATATACCAGAACATTCTTCACCAAGTTTCGAAGTAGCTCACGGCTAAGTAAGGAAGACGTGACCATCAGCATATTGAACTAGGGCTTGCACATGCATACACAAATTTAGGAAACAAGACATTTGTTTTCAAGATTCCTAAATAAATAAAATAGTGCTAGCATCCCAGCGGTGCCGAAAGAAGTTGAACTGAAACCACTTAGACTTGCACTTGAAACGAAAGGTGCACTTTCACTTCTTTCCTGCAAGCAAAGTATTCATACTTTTAGACATTGGTGAGCAACAAGGCAAGAATACTTTTACAACTCTGAATCATCTGCCAGACTGACGAAACGGAAGACCGAAAGCAAGCTCTATTGTACAAAGTCTGAAAACTACTCTGTAAGAACAAACAATATATGATCATTCAATTCTCCAAAGTTTTTCACAGTCAGTCAGTACACTTGTATTGCTAAAAGATTTGCTGACGAGAGGCAGCGCTTAAGTCAAGTACACTTGTATCATTGACTATTATATACTGTGCAAGACCCCAGGGAGATGAGCAACAAGTAGAGAACTCAAAGAACAAAATTTCTGAACCACTCTGTTGGACCACGGCTAGTTCAACACTGCAAACACCTCAAAGCAGCAAACAAATCAGCAATAATCGTGTACAGTAAACACAAAATAGCTTCCAGGTCAGTGCCACATTTCCAAGACCATAAGAAAAATCTATAGTATCCGATTACATTAAAGAGAATGGAGAGAGCATATTTTAGTGATACAACATAGTTAAAATTTTAATGATATAAAAGGACAAGTTTAGGCCTAATCTGCTTCGTACTGTTTCTTCAATTGCCTTGTTTCCCTTATGTCTGCATAGTGCATACTGGTTCAAAGCAAAGCTTTCTAGTGAGTTCATGAAAGTAATGAAAAAAATGTCAGCAAACTCAAAGACAAAACTAAACAACTAACCATTTCTTCCTTATCCAAATCAGACGTGTTGTTGAATCTGCATTCATGAAAATTTCCTTGTTCTAAGCATCTTTGAAAACATCAAAAGCTTCAACCTTTTCTTCGCTAGTGAGTTCTACCATGGTGTTGATGACACTAATGCATTCCTTGATGAAGTATTCATCCGCTCCTGATCCTGCCCTTGATTTCTCTGCAACCTCACCAAAGCCATACCTAAAAATCACAGAGGCTTTCTGCTGTTTCTTGGACAAGGTCACAGTCGTGGGGAACAAAAGGAGAAGGGAGAAGCTACCAATAATCTGTCAAAACGAATGCACAAAAACAAGTCATCACAGATCTGAAATTTTAAGATGGATAAAAGATAACCCTGAGCTACTTAAGCCCATAGCTAATTAGATAGACATATATGCTACAAGATGTGAAAGTAATTAGACAGACATAGCTACTCAAGCACATCATCAGTAAGAAGTTGTAAGCTCAAATCAACATATTGCAGCAAGAACCCATCCTCTATAATATTGTATAAATGCTAGATGGAAATATTTGCAGACAATTACATTGCAATTTTTCTTCAACAATAGCTCTGATTGCCTAGTCGATTCCAAGTGCTTTGAAGAAAAAAGATTGACCAAGATTTGTTGTCTACAAAACAAAAAAAAAACAGCAGGTTCTAGATTAGATAATTTATTACATACTAGTAGTAGGCGAGATAAACAACATCATAAGAAGATAATGAGAACATTCATGGTGTAGTATTGCAGCCACTTGTCAACAAGATTACAGTCGGAAAATTATAGGCATGCAACACATAGAGGTAGTACATCAGTGTATATATAATTTTTTATAAGAACAGTTATAGACTGCTTTACAATCCAACCCAATCTTATTTCAGAACAATCCATTTGTTAATAGAACTTCATAATCCAACCCAATCTCAGATCAGAACTCTAAAAATGCACAACAAAGAAACTTAGCAAGACAACATAGAGTGGACAGGGAGACCAAGCCAGACCTGAATGCAGTTTCTGTGCATCCACGTGGATGGAACTCCAGCGTGGGTTTGCTTCCATGGGAGGCCGGAATCCCTTCCGATCCCCGCAGATCCAAGGCTATCCAAACGAAGCCTCCATGTATTGTGAAGGGATGATCTCTCGCGCCATGAATTCTTGATGCTAATAATCTGGTCCACTGCTACGGTGATTCCGCGCGTTAGATTGGGTTCCCTGATGTCGCGAGGTTGGGTTTTGTTCCCTTTTGCTGCTCAGCGCTAGGGTTTTCTTAACACTGGATCAAGTTAGAGCTTGCATTTTGGATGCTATTTCGGGATTGATGGTGGTTTGGTCCTATTGTTTCTCGATGTGCCTGATGTTTAGTTCTTAATTCGTGTCACAGCACTGGGTTAGCGACGGTGATGGCAGTGACAGCTTCGAATGGGATAGTGATGGCAATGGGGAGGAGGCAGGGAGCTTCAACACTGCTGGTGCCAGTTCATCAGCAATGGCATCAACGAACACTGACGCTCCAGGCCCATCGAGACGGGTAAGCCAGGTAACTGATCCATACATGCAGCAATGTGTGAACTCAGCTAGTTGTTCTTCAGTTCATGTTACTCAGGGTTTTTCAAATCACTTGCGCTAAACTGGCCTGGGTGGGGGTGGATATATATGATAATCATGAACAAAATCAGGATCATGATTAGTGTATAGCGACACGAACACTCTTTGTGTTACTGTTACCTTGTTTCTGCTGGCTACCATTGTAATGTTTCTGTTTGTTTGTGGGGCCGATTTTAAGGTTGCTAATGGCAATGGGAAGGCTGGGCCATCTGCCTCTTTGGTTCAGAGGTATATAGACATGGGTTTCGCAGAAGAGATTGTTGTGAAGGCCATAAAGGACAATGGTACTTAGCTAATAACCCATTTCTTCTCATTCACTTAGATTCTATGTGATTTTATATACTCTACCTGACAGCTGCTTTTTTTCTTTCAGGCGATAATGGAGCAGATGCATTAGTTGAGCTGCTTCTTACTTACCAGGTATTCATTTGTGTTCGTGCTTCTATTAGTTATTCTTTGATGATGTTTTTTGCATGGTGTCAAAAAGGATTTGTATTTACAAAGTGATGCTAAATGCAGGAACTAGGCAATGACCTCAACGTGGATAACGGCTTTGCTTCTGGTTGTGTCCCCCAAACTGTTGACGATAGTGGTGATGATGACTTTCTAGAAAACTGGGATGATTTAGATGCTGGTGGGAGAAGCACCAGAGTTGCTAATTCTGTTGATGATTCTGGAGACGAGGTATTTTGACGCGCCCCCTTGGTGACTGTACGCGTTTACTTTATTCTTTTGAGAAACCTGCTATGTATTTAGTTTGCTTCAATCATATATATACTTATGCATTAAACTTGTTTAATGTTAATCCAGTAAGTAGACTGCTTATAAAAAAACCATAAGGTTCCTTACTTTTACTTGCACCTGTTCCTTTGGTTTTCAAACAGCTGTTAGCTACATAGCTGTACTAGAAAGCCAATCTACTTTGTTTTGTCCCTTATCTTTTGGGACAACCGGGTTCTTTTAGGCAAAACAGCATGTTTGAATGAAACCAAAATCATTAATTTTGTAAGAAAATCGTATCACTAAGACAGTAAGCAAGAAAGTTATGTCAATCATAAACTTGGAACTATTGCATTTCATCTTATGCGTATGATTAGAACTTTCGTGTTAATGACATTCTTGAACAAGACGCCACCATGGACTAACAAATGAAATTGCAAAATTGTGGGTGGGTCATTAATGATGTTCTTATTTTGTATCTGACATTCATTTCTTTGTACTTAAGTTTGGTGTACCCCCTCCTCCCTGTAATAGCACTCTCTCCTAGTGTTTTAACTTTTAATTCACGAAAAAACCCTTCAGTTATGGGTTATAAATTATAATCTATTTCCTTTTTTTGATACTTGTGCAATTGATCACTGATCCTGAGAATTGGAGGCTCTGTGTGCAACAACATTCCTGTTCAACTCTAACATTGAACTTGCATTGTACTTTCTGGTGTTTGGCTTGCGACTTCATGTAGCTGAGAGTTGATTGAATTGGACTACAGCTGGACTTCCATTTTTTTACAGTTACATTTGTTTTTGTCAATAAGAAACTAATTGTTTTCCTAACTTGTCCATAGTTATGATACTTCCCATTTTTATACATATTATAAGAATTGTTGTTTTTGTCCTTTGGAAGGTAATTGGAATGCTAGTTTATGTAGCTTGTCAACTGTATTCTCAGTGCTTTCCTGTGCTTTCTACACAGGATTTCTTACATGAGATGTCACAGAAGGACAACAAAATTGATTCCTTAGTTAAAATGGGGTTTCCTGAAGACGAGGCTGCACTGGCTATTACTAGATGCGGTGTGCTCTCTGAACCTTTATTCCATGCTCCTCTGTTTGCCTTAGATTCAGTTTCCAACCTTGAAAGTAGGATATGCTCTCATATAGAATAAATCAGTTGAGTAATAACATTGCCATGTTTAATTATATGTCTAACTTTCTATTGGTTTATCTCTGGAATCTGGATTTTGAGAATTTTCCTCAAATGCTGTAAGTTGGAACTCGTAAATTGGCTACAATCTTGAACTGAGATAACCTAGAATGGTTTATTCTTTCCAAGCTTGATTTACTCAGATTCTGTCCTTGCCCCTGTTTTATTTTAACTTATCTTCAGAGTTTATCATTAGATCTTGTCTAAGTATTCTCCAAATGCCCCTGTTCACTGATCATGCACCTTACACCATCTACTGTCGTCTGTGGTTTAAAATTACTCAGGGCAGGATGCGTCTATTTCTGTTCTGGCGGATTCTATCTATGCTTCACAGACCGCAGGAGATGGTTATTGTGGCAATTTGTCTGACTATGAGGTTCGTCTTTGGTGAACTGTCCATACAAGTCTGCAATAAGATTTAGTTCTAATTTAATGGTCTGATAATGGAACTGTGTTTGCAATACTGCAGGATGGAGGGAGAAACAAAGGAAGGTTCATGGATGGGAACAACAAAAAGAGAAAGAGATATGGAAGTCAAGCACTGGGAAGTAGAGGCCCATTAGATGGTAGCGCTGATGAACCCATGCTGCTCCCAAATCCAATGGTTGGATTTAGCTTGCCAGATCAGTGGCCAAGACCAGTGAACAGAGATCTACCTGCACTAGCTATGGGTCCACCATACTTCTACTATGAGAATGTTGCTCTTGCTCCAAAAGGTGTCTGGACTATCATATCAAGATTCTTGTATGATATTCAGCCGGAGTTTGTGGACTCGAAGTACTTCTGTGCTGCTGCCAGGAAAAGAGGTTATATACACAATTTGCCACTTGAGAACAGGTCACCTCTCCTCCCTAAACCTCCAAGGACAATAACTGTAGCATTTCCTCATACCAAAAGGTGGTGGCCATCATGGGACCCAAGACAACAGTTCAATTGCCTCCAGACTTGTGTGTCTAGTGCAAAACTGTTAGAGAAGATTCGCGTAACCCTTACAAACAGTTCAGATCCACCTCCTCCAAGAGTTCAGAAGCTGGTGTTGGAGGAGTGTAGGAAATGGAATCTTGCTTGGGTTGGCTTAAACAAGGTTGCTCCTCTAGAGCCTGATGAGATGGAGTTTCTACTCGGCTTTCCGAAGGATCACACCAGAGGTATCTGCAGGACAGAGAGGTTTCGATCTCTAGGAAATTCATTTCAAGTTGATACTGTTGCTTACCATCTCTCAGTCCTCAAGGATATGTACCCAGAAGGCATGAATGTACTATCTTTATTCTCTGGTATTGGAGGAGCAGAGGTGGCTCTCCACAGGCTTGGTATACGCATGAAGACAGTTATTTCAGTAGAGAAGTCTGAGGTCAATAGGACAATTCTGAGGAGTTGGTGGGATCAGACGCAGACCGGTACTTTGATTGAGATCAATGATGTGCAGACACTGACATCTGAGAGGATTGAGGCATATATTAGAAGATTTGGCGGCTTTGATCTTGTGATTGGTGGAAGTCCCTGTAACAATCTTGCTGGGAGCAACCGTCACCACAGAAATGGTTTGGAGGGCGAACATTCTTCATTGTTCTTTCAGTATGTTAGGATCTTAGAGTCCGTCAAGTCCATCCAGCGTTTATAGTCTTTAGGATCTTCATTGTTTTGGTTCTGGAATTGTAGCATCTTTCGTTGTGATCAAACTTGTGAATAATTTGAACGTCGACTGGTGTAATTCTCATGTCACTCTAATTTAGGCTACTTTTAATTTTATCCCCTTTGGTGATTATGCAAACTGATGTTGGTGCAATTCTGTGGCACTGTTTGGTGACCAAAGTGTTGGTGCAGTTCTGTGGCACTGGCAGTTCTAATACTAGTTTGTATTTTTCAATGAGAGATGTATCTTTGTTGTGAAAAAATATCTGAAATTGTGGAGCTGTGAAAAGGACAGCGCTATTAACTCCAACCACCCACTGATGGTGAGGACAGAGGATGTCCTGCCACACTATGTGCACTCAACCCAAAAGATCCTGCTTTTGCTCACGGTTACCACCATACCATAACTCCACCCAAAACCATAAAAACCAGTGTGGCAACAATGAGCTAAAGCTTCCAGGCTCTAAATCATCAGGATGTCTGTGCCAGCATCAGCCCAGGTGCCTCACACCATACGACCTGTTGGGAGCTGCTTTAGATTGCATCAACTACCTGTGCAGAATTTGGACCGATGTGAGTTCTCGATCTCAGCTTTGGCCTTCTTTTTGAAGTGTATGCATGTCGAATATAGATTCTGAAGTCCTTTGAGTTTGTGTAGGTCGCAGATGGTGGGGGACTGGAAAGAAGATAATTCTTTCCACTCGTGGTGTGCTTGAATCCAGCAATGGGGCACATTCTGGTGGTCTTATGAAGAAAAGGTGAGTGGTTTCTAAGTGTTGCATTACCAAATCACTTCAAAACTGTAAAATTTTTGCGAAGAAATTGACACTGAAAGTATCATATTTACAATGAGTGTTCTAAATTCTGTATACTGTTACCTCATGCCCTGTACTGTGCAGAGCTGTAGTATACAGCTGATCTAGTACACTTTGCAGAAAGATTGTGGAGCACATTATTCTGCTTAGAGCCAAGCCAAACATCTCAGATGCCGAAGAAAAAGATATGCTGGACTATCTATATACATCACAGTACCAGATGAGAGGGATACTCGCAGTCTCATTAGGTTAGGCTTATATACACTTCAACTGCAGAATCAGTTAATATGTATGAACTTCAATTTGTTATTTGTGATATATTGGATGCAGGCCGCATAGAGGACCCCAACAGCGAGAATTTCACACACGCTGTCTTTATGCGTTTTCAGCAGAAAGAAGACATTGCAAAGTTCCAGAGCAGTGCATACTATTCGAAAGTTCTTGATGAGCACGTAAAACCTGTTTCCTATGTACGCCTCAGCATGTAATCTTCTTTCTGGTTCTTACACCATACTGATTCTCTATGCTCATAGCACCATGATAGTCGCTGTTTGGATAACTTACAGGGCTCGGTTTCTGTAGATTTCGAGTCCGAGGTGGAAGATGACATTATACCTCTCTTTCGTAGGGGAGAGGTAACTCAAGCTAACTTATCCTGGTGTAAACTGATACCATTGTTTAGCTATGTAAAAAATGTGCCACTGTCCATTTTTGCACTAAAACAGAAAAGTTGGTTCCTGTGGCAGGATTTTAACTACGGTGTCGAGTTTATGCTGCTGATATCTTTCTTTAAGACTGCATCTAGAGAAGCAACGGAGGATGCATTAGCTTCTCTTCAGAAGTTGATCAGCCAATGCAGCTCTTTTATTGTGCAGGCAACCTGTGGTAAGACAACAAGATATCCTCATGGTTCTTCTGTCACATTGCTACTGCGATTGTGAATTTGCTGTACATATGGCTGAAGGCATATAACATGCTTATCTTGTTTCACATAGATTGTTATTAACATGTGCATTTTCTCTTACCAACACTTTCCCCCCCAAAAAATCTCAAATAACTGCTTCTAATGTTATACTTCTATTTTGTATAGGCTGCTGTTTGGATCATCCAGATAATGGATACAATCATGCTGCAGTAATCCGTTTCACATCATGTTAGTGGGCTATAAGTTTTGTCTCATCCTATGCATAAGTCAGAATCTCTGTGTATAAGTTAGCAGCATGTTAGAGCTATGGTTGCTTACTCAGTCTGTCGTATCATGCAGTTGATGACTTCAAGCTGTTCAGGGAGAGCATGGAGTACAAGGATGTAAGAACTCTGCTGAAATGGATTTCATATCTTGAGTTTCCTGCATACCACATTCGACTTACCCGAGTAAATTAAAACTAAAAAATAAAAAAAAAACAAGATAGAGGTACATACAGAATGATGGTGCACACACATGCAGGGTTGGATTCCAACTCTGAACCGAAAGTAGGATAGCAAACTACAGCCATTGCCTGAATCCACACTCTTCCATAGGAATACTACTAGTCTTTGCCATCTCCATAACAAGTACTAGTATAATTAACTCGTGTGTTTGGCCTGTGAGTTGCAGATGTGGGCATCCAAGTTCCACCCGATCGTGGAGAAATCTCTGCACCTGCATTTCACCGTTGACCCCGTGGGGAACCAGCTGATGTGATGACTGGGATTCTACTGAGTTTGCTACGTGGTCGGCTCTCTACTTTTCTTTTTCTCTGAGATGTTGACGTTCAGGTTGGACAAGAAAGACCGGTGCCTCTCCAGATGAAAACAGATAATGTTGCTGGGAGTTCCATCTCAGATTACTGTTTGGTGTCCTGCACTCTGTACCGAACTACCACTGCGTTGCGTTGCGTTGCCACACCGGTCAAAAACGGGGAGCAAACGGAGAAGGCGGGCACGGTCGCCAGAGGCCGACGGTGCAACATCGGTTTGGACCACCGTGGCATTGATTCGGATGGCCGTCTCCCGTATATATAGCTCGATCTGTGGCCCGCCAACGGTTTCTGGCGATCGGTCGGTGGTCGCCGTCAACGTCATCCTCCAAGAGACCGTGGCATCGTCCAGCTCTCCGGCCGGAGAAGGATCGACGCACACCGGCCGGCCGTGCCTGCCCCGTGCGGTGTCCAGAAAAACCGTGAGGCGCCCGAAACGAACCAAGGAAAGTGACGCTGACAGGGACCAAATCGACGGCACGGATGGTGTCATGGCACGTGAGCAGTGGATTGACATGGATGGTGTCATGGCACGTGAGCTCGCTCCCGCCGGCCACGGCCACGCTGCCTCATCCACCCAACCCACCTCCGTCCGCTTCCTGGGTCGCTACAGAGAATGAAGAGGACGGACAACATGGATGGCACCACAACCACCTGCTCTCACCCTCGATCATGCACGCTTGTTGGCAGAGCAAACAACACTTAGAACAGAACAGAAAGTGCCAGTGACAGACAGGTAACAATCACGGTCGGTGGGCACTACATGTACTATGCCAGCCAATTCTACTACTCTTCTAGTACTTACAAAAAGTTGCTCAGGCTAAGGGCTCAGAGAATCTCAGATAGATCATAGTGGTAGATGCTGAGTGAGCCGGAGCACCGAGAGTCCAAGGCTTCAGTTGTGCAGCGGGTTGGGTCCCTGCGGCACACTTCTCTTGGACTCTGACAGATCCTGCACGCGCCTCCACCGAGGTCGCTTGCTGGACGAGGACGAGGACGACGGCGAGTAGTAGCCTTGAGCTTCCCTCAGCGTCGGTGGCGACTGGACATCGTCGTGCGCCGTGATGGCCACCTCGGAGCCCGGAATCCGCCGGCCGTGGCAGAAGAGGCCTCTCAGCTCTGCTCCCAGGAGCGAGACTGTGAGTACTACTACCATGAACCTGATGAAGCTTTGTCGTGGCAATCCCATTCCCATGGTTTCAGGGTTTCAGCAAGGTCGAGGAGGTTGGAGATGGCAAGAGAGTCTTCGAACTCTGAACAGAGAGGTGTGTTGGTTTCTCAGTTGCTATACTATATAGCGTGCAAGTGCAATGCATCAAGGGATGGTGGTGTCCTAGCTTAGCTTTAGCTATCTCAAAGTCAAAGCCATCACTTGACGGGATTTCTATGATACTGTAGTTAGTACTAGTAGTTTATTGTAGCTTATACTAGTATAGTTTATGATAATACATTTGAATGATGTCATGGTCACACACAGGCAACGGAATAAGAGTTCAGATACGCGGATGCAGACAAGAAGAGCGGCACAGAAAGTAATCCATCTCGGCCATCTGGAGACCCTGCTGTTGAATTGCTGAGGCGATACACGACACCGGGGCAGGCGTGCGCTTGCCTCACCAGTTTGGCTTGGTGCGAACACCGGATAGCAATCGAAATCGAATGGGATCAGAGCGAGGTCGCCCCTGACACTGATGGCGAAACCCAGTGTCATGCCATATTGCCATGCCTAACAGAATTGTGGCTGGACTTGGAAAGATGGTTTTGCACGGATGCGATTCAGCCACAGGGAAAACACTGTTAGGCCGTATCATTGCGTTGCGATATCAACAAGCAATCCTGCAGATGCTGAGGTCAGGTCAGCCGTTAAGGTCTGAACATGGGAGTGACCGCCAAGGAAACACACGGATATGGTACAGGGAAAACACTGTTGGACCATCAGTTTTTCGTCAGGGAGAAAGAACAAGGATACATCATCACAACATGAATTCTTTTTTACTCTGGAGAAGAATGATTGGTTTCTTTGCAGTGTTTGTATTTGAAGAAGAAAACCCATGCACTCTTATTTTGTGAGTGTACAGATTGACCCAATTTCATGTCGAATTCCCAGTTATGTCCAATGATGGCATGTGATCATCCTATTTCATGCCTTTACAAGAATGAGCACAGCGGTTTTCTGGGTGAAAGGCGACAGTGGCCAGAAAACACAAGAACCTCGCAGCTTGGTTAGCATCATAAGCAAACCGTTGAAATTTTCTGCCCTTGCTAATCAGGTTAGCCTTGTGGAGGGATATATCATAGGTCGGCTCCAGTTTGAAATTCAAGCGGTGTATGTATCACTTCTTGATTATTCTCAAGACATCACCAATGAGATGCAGGGAGCCAGTAACCAATACCTAGTTCAGTCCCATCATCAGATTAAAAATGTGTCAGCATCGAGTGTTTAGGCAGTTAGATAAACAAAAGAAAAAAAAAGAGATAATAGTTCCTGAATGGTGTTTTAAAAGAAAAAAATATGACCCCTGATAGACGGTAAAAGATCAACAGAGGTCACAAAATAGCAATGGCAAACTTGAAGCAGCATTTATGACTTGGTGTGCACGCGTTAGTTATGAATGCATGGACAATCAAAGGCAACAAACATTAGGATAAATATCAGTATGCAGATTTCTGTTGCGAAACGGTGTCTGTTGGTGAATAGACACCTTATCACTAATGATCTCATCCGTTGATACAACAAGATTAGAGAAGTGGATTAGCAGTTAATCATAGGATTAGCAGTTAGTAATCCCTGAAGAGGCATGTCCCTTCGGTGGTTCTGTAAACTGAACGGTTGTGTCCGTACGGACATGCCCCCTTCACTTGTATATATTCTATGAGATCAATGAAAGACATAAGTTGTTCACTGTTCATTTACATTCACTCTTAACACGTTATCAGCACTTTTGCTCTACAGAAGGAGAACGACGAACAGAGGCAATCCATGCCTCTATACCGACCACCGGTAAGCCCTATGGCGCGAATCAATGTCGATTTACCTTCACACATTGCTCGTGGATTGTTCTTCGCTCTCCGTCGCGTTGGTGGAGTCCGTCGTGGCCCGATCCGTCACCACGGCCACCATGGACAGCGTCACAGTGTTTTCGAGCGCCTTGGGCCTCGTCTCCGCCGCACTGCTGCCCATGGCCATGGCCATGGTCCATACGGCCGCATCTTCGACTCGGCTGTTCGTGACGTCCGTGCAGATGTTCACCGTCGCCGTTGGTCCCCGATTCGTCGTGGCCGCCTCGCTTCGCCGCAAGATCGCCCTCTGCAGAGCCAGCCACCGTCTCCTCGCCTTGGCGCGGACGGTGCCGGCCCCAGCAACACGGCGCCGCCCGCTGTTGAAGTCGCGGCGCCACCAATCGTCGAAGCCCCGATGCCGCTTGCTGAAGCCGTGGAGATGATGCCCGCCGCTGCTCCAACTCCATCCTACATGCCGATGGAGCCCATATCGCCAGTACCGGCACCGTCGCGCTACTGGTGCGACTTCTGCAAGGAGTACACGTCGATCCCGCACACGCTGATGCCGACGCCCACTCCTCCGACTCCAATGGCGCCAGGCAATGGCGTTCCCCCACTGGATCCGTGGTTCCTGAACACGCAGGCTGCCCCTGCGCTCGATGCAGTGAAGGTCGAGGACGAGGTCGATGTGGTGGCTGCACCCGGCGTCGGCAACCTCTTCAATCTCGGCGACATCTTCAACACCGCTGCGAGGACCGGCATCTCGCCGTACTTCTTCCTCGACAGGGCCGGGCCCTCGGCTCCTCCTCCACCAGCGACACGCGCGGAGGCTGCGGCACGCATGGCTGCGCAGGCCCTCCCGGCGGCGCCCCCAACTCCGACCGAAGGCACAACCACAACAACTCCGTCGATCCGGCGCCTTCTGGGTCGTAGCGTGGCTGCAGTGGACCGGCGCCCTGAGATCCGCAGAGGATCGCGGAACCCGGCGACGCACGGCCTCCCGTCTGCGGCGACCCTCAACGAGTTGGTGAACGGCAGCGGCTTCTACTCCCCTGATGAGGGGGAGTCTTCCTCGAACTGAAGAACTGCAGCAGCGGCGGCGCAGTGGAAGGGAGCAGCGGCACCAACATCCAGATAAAGTGGCGGCGGTGGTCTTCAGGCTATACGGCGGCGTGTGGTTGGATTTCAACCCTAGCTGCCTGTTCCAGCCCCGTATATATATGTGCTGCTCCAGCAAATGGGCCAGCCCATGAAGGCCTACGCCCTGCTTCCAGTCTCCACTTGCACGCTCGCACAGGCTGCTGTGCCCATTTCAAATTCACTTGAACTCTAATTTGGCACAGCAGGCTACTTGTTTATTCATCTTATTTATTTTCAGCAATAATTCGTATATGACTCTGGTGTGGTCTCGTATAATTATTTGTTGTAAAAATAGTACTCCTATATGTTTAGTTCCAGACTTTTAACTATAGTTGTACTTGTGATACTTTATATTGTTATAAAATATCTGTTTGTGATATTATTCAAAGTGTTTGTCCCGGTATGAATGACAAATCCAATAAATAATATCCTTGTTATTGTGACCATGATCTTGCAATTATTTATTTATTTCGCAATCGATCATTTTTTTTATTTAAGTTCCTTTACGCTTTTAACTTTAAAGCACTACGCACTTAAATAATGGATGCGACAATTTATGTGTAATTTTCTTAACAATTATATAACACGCATGTTCTAGAGTCGTTTTGTTGGCCACTCCACAAGGTAGCACCATAGTTGCTACTGCGGGATCTACACTAAGCAATACTTAGTGACTATCCTCAACGTGCGTACCCAACATTACCCCTTAGAACATTTGGTCTACATCTTTTCACAAAGATGACTACCATTAATTTGCATCCCTATTGGCCATACACAAGGTAGCACCGGTTGTTGCTACTGTGGGATCTACACTAAGTATACTACTTAGTGACTATCCTCAGCGTGCGTACCCAATTCGTTTGCAAATTAAACTAAGGTCTACATCAATTCTTGATGACTACCTTCAGACGCGTTATACAATTTGCATAATTAATTGGCATATACTATTTACACATAATATGCCCAATTAGAGGTCTACACCCTTTTTTTTTGACTACCTCCATTGCTTTATTATGCATATAAGAATTTTACACCATTACCGATACAAGATTTATCTTGTTTTTATTTGCATCCCATAATTACAACACACCTCAACATTTTAATAACTTAAAATGTTTCGATGGTTTTTATATCATGTAGGATCAATGACTGTCAAAGAGTTTGAATTACTAGCTCTAGACGGCCACAATTATCCCACATGGGCTATAGACGTAAAAGTTAGTCTTTCGTCCCGTGGACTTTATCGAGCTGTGTTACCACCCGAAGATGGGGTTGCACCGCTTGAAGATCAACACGTTTATACAGCCCTATACCTTATTAGGAGCCACATTCACCCTGATCTTAAGGCTGAATATTTGTTGGAAGAAAATCCACACAATCTATGGACTTCACTTAAGCAACGCTATGAACAGCAAAAGGCACTTGTCTTGCCCGCGGCCAACTATGAGTGGACGCAACTTCGCTTACAGGATTTCAAAACTGTGAGTGACTACAATCATGCTGTCCATAGGATTTGCTCAAAATTGCAATTCTGCGAGAAAGAACCTACAGATGCGGATAAGATAGAAAAGACTTTGTCTACTATGCTTCCCTCTGAAAGGATTCTTCAACAACAATACCGTGAAAGACGTTTCCAAGTTTATTCAGAGCTTATCCAAACTTTACTTGAGGCCGAAAAACATTCTGAACTTATGGTTTGGAATAATCAGCAACGCCCTGTTGGGTCTGCTCCATTGCCTGAAGTACATGCATATACTCAGAATAAACCCATGTCTAATGATAGATCTGAAAAGAACTATCAACAAGGAAACTCCAAGAAGGGTAAAAACAAGCGCAGACGCAATAAGAAGCCCCAAAAAGGTGACTCCAACAAAGGTAAACCTTACAAAAAGGGTAAGAACATTTCCAAGAACAGGGATGATAAACCTGTGTGTCAAAAATGTGGTTGTTATAACCATACTACAAAGAAATGTCGTACCCCAAGTCATCTAGTTGATCTTTACTTAAAGTCTGTGGGTCGTGGACGAGCTACACCAGGACAGAAGTATGAAGCCCATTTCAATCTTCGACCTGACACCACCAGGGAAGAGGCTGGTTGTTCGCAACAAGTTCCTGAGGAACCAAGCAACAACATCATACGAGGAGGCGAGGATCTTGCTGATACAGGGAATATGATCGTGGAATATGCATCCAACGACATATTTGGAGACTTTCACTAGGCTCCCAATCCCTTAGATTCTAATGTCTTTATGTTCTAGTGATTGTAATAATAAACACAATTTATGTCCTATGTGTTGTAAATATTTAATGATGTCATCACTACTTAGTTTGGATATCCAATAAATGTATTGTACACATTTGATATTCAATAAATAAAGTATGTATTCTATATATTATCAGAGAGTTTTATATCAAATTCTTTATTTATATATAGTTTCTACGGGGGTCGATCTGATGGAAGAGGAATTATGCCTAGTGGACAGCGGTACCACTAATTCTATTCTTAGGGAAACAAAATATTTCCAAACTCTTACTAAAAGACAAGGAAATGTTTTGACAATCGCTGGGCGCGATGCTACGATAATTGGTTCAGGTCGTGCCATTATCATACTCCCTATGGGTACCCAAATTACAATTGAGGATGCATTATTGTATCCCGATTCAAAGCGTACCTTATTAAGTTATAGAGATATCCGTCAAAATGGTTTCCATATAGAAACCCTTGATGACAATAATGAGGAAATTCTCCTTGTTACTAAAAACAATGGATATGGCAAACAAATTGTTGAGAAAATTCCCTCTTTTCCGTCCGGATTGTACTACACATACATCAAACCCGTACCACATGTTGCGTACAAGGTAATTTTCCAGAATGTTGATGCATTCAAAACTTGGCATGATCGCCTTGGTCATCCTGGTATAGGGATGATGCGGAAAATTATCAGCAATTCAAATGGTCATGAGTTAAATACTGCTAAATTTCCGAAATCTTCAGATTTTATGTGCACTTCATGCGCTACAGGTAAATTGATCTTGCGTCCATCGCCCGTCAAGATCCAAAATGAGCCACTAAAATTTCTTGAACGCATTCAAGGAGATATTTGTGGCCCTATACAACCAACATCTGGACCGTTCAGGTATTTTATGGTTCTAATAGACGCATCTACTAGATGGTCTCATGTGTGTCTTTTATCCACACGTAACCATGCTTTCGCAAAAATTATTGCTCAACTTATTAAACTTAGAGCACATAATCCTGAACATCAAATTCAATCAATTCGAATGGACAATGCTGCTGAATTTTCCTCAAAGGCTTTCAATGATTATTGTATGGCTTTAGGAATTCAAGTTCAGCACTCTGTCCCATATGTCCATACACAAAATGGTTTAGCAGAATCTCTTATTAAAAGAATTAAACTCATTGCAAGACCACTAATACAAAATTGCAATCTACCAACTTCATGTTGGGGTCATGCAGTCTTACACGCTGCTGACTTAATTCAATTGCGTCCAACTGCATACCATGTTGTCTCCCCATTGCAATTAGTACGTGGGAATATGCCAAATATTTCCCATCTGCGAAAATTCGGTTGCGCTGTATACGTACCGATCTCACTACCTAAGCGTACCTCTATGGGTCCACATAGGAAACTTGGTATCTATGTGGGATATCAATCCCCATCGATTATCAAATACCTCGAGCCTCTTACAGAGGACTTATTCACGGCCCGGTATGCTGACTGCATATTCAATGAGGACCATTTCCCAGCATTAGGGGGAGATTTCAAGTACCAAAGTGAATGCCAGGAAATCAACTGGAATGCCCAAGGCAATTCCCCCTCAGATCCACGTACTCAAGAAACTGAACAACAAGTTCAGAAAATCATAAACTTGCAACATATTGCAAATAACCTGCCAGAAGCATTTACTGATTATAAGGGTGTCACTAAATCCTCTTATCCTGCTCGCAATGCGCCCGAAAGAGTGGAGGTACCAATAAAAACCATTCAACTCCCACTTCCAAAGAAGAGGGGGAGAAGTACGGCCGCTCCTAAGGATAATGCTCCAAGTAAGCGTCCAAGGAAATCGAGAGGTAAATCCTCCAAATCAGTAAATCCAAGCCAACCTCAAGTTGGTAGACACCCAATAGTGGATAAAAATCCAACACCAGGACCAAATCCACAACCCGGATCAACGGTGCATCCAAATTCTGATCCTGGGACATCGGAACACCCTGACTCCATAGTTTTGGGAAATGTTGAGTCAAATAATGGGGTAAAAGAAATTTCCATCAATTATATTGATTCTGGAGAATCATACGAATAGACACATATTTCTCCGCAGCAATTGCAGAAATCTTTCTCAATGATCCAGATCCTAAGACCATGGCAGAGTGCAAAAAGCGCTCAGACTGGGCTCAATGGAAAGAAGCAATTAAAGCTGAGATAGCCTCGCTCACTAAAAGAGGGGTATTCACAAAAGCTATACCCACACCCTCCAAAGTCTTTCCTGTAGGCTTTAAATGGGTTTTCGTCCGGAAACGGAATGAGAACAATGAGGTGGTGAGATATAAAGCAAGGCTAGTAGCACAAGGGTTCACGCAGAGACCCGGCATTGATTATAATGAAACTTATTCTCCAGTAATGAGTGGAATTACTTTCCGATACTTAATATCATTGGCAGTTCAAAATCATCTATCTATGCAGTTGATGGATGTGGTGACAGCATATTTATATGGGTCACTTGATTCGGACATATATATGAAGGTTCCCGATGGAATCCAAATTCCGAATCCAAACGCAAATCGTAACATGTATTGTGTAAAACTACAAAAGTCATTATATGGCTTGAAGCAGTCGGGACGAATGTGGTACAACCGACTGAGTGAATTCCTTTTAAACAAAGGATACACCAATAATGATGATTGCCCATGTGTTTTCATTAAGAAATCTCAAACGGGATTTTGTATTATATCTGTATATGTTGATGATTTAAATATCATTGGCAGTCCAAAGGATATAGAAGAAGCACGCAAACATCTAAAGACGGAATTCGAGATGAAGGATTTGGGAAAGACCAAATATTGCCTAGGCTTACAAATTGAGCACCGTCCTTTAGGGATTTTAGTGCATCAATCAGCCTATATCCAGAAAATATTGGAGAAATTCAATATGGATAAATCATACCCTAATAAAACCCCGATGGTTGTTCGTTCCTTAGAATTAGGGAAAGATCCATTTAGACCACGGGATGTTGGGGAGAAGACGTTGGGACCAGAAATCCCATATCTCAGTGTTATTGGCGCACTTATGTATCTTGCAAATTGCACCAGGCCTGATATCGCATTTGCAGTGAACTTACTAGCTAGGCATAGTGCGGACCCGACTCACCGTCATTGGACGGGAGCAAAGTGTATCCTCAGATACCTTAATGGCACAAAGGATCTTGGTTTATTCTTCAAGAAAAATCATGATTCCAGTATGATTGGCTATACAGATGCTGGTTACTTATCTGATCCTCATAACGGAAAATCCCAAACAGGATTTGTATTCCTACATGGAGGTACAGCTATTTCATGGAAGTCTTCTAAGCAGACTCTAACAGCCACCTCTACTAATCATTCTGAAATTATTGCTTTATACGAGGCATCACGAGAATGTGTGTGGCTTCGCAGAATGATTAACCACATACAACAGACATGTGGTATTGGTTCAATTGAATCACCAACAATTATCTATGAAGATAATTCCGCTTGTGTTACACAGATGCAAACAGGTTACATAAAGAGCAATATCACTAAGCATATTGTTCCTAAATTGTTTTATCCCCATGAATTACAAGAAAGTGGGGAAATAAACATCTTGCAAATCAAGTCATGTGATAATCTCGCTGACCTATTTACTAAGTCCTTACCAACTTCTGTGTTTCAAAAATTGGTACATGGAATTGGTATGAGGCGACTTCGAGATTTGCCAGAATCAGGAGGAGACATCTCCTAGATGCCACCTGTACCAGCATCATATTATACTCTTTTCTTTCACAAGTTTTACTCAAAAGGTTTCTTGTTAAAGTTTTTAATGAGGTAATATTAACATAAGCATGTGTCATATTTTCTATTTTCCCCACCGGGGTTTTTGTGGGAAATATCAAAGACACATATTGCCCTCCCAACTCATCCATGGTTTTTCCTTGAAAAAGGTTTTTCATGAGAGTTATTTCAAGAGGCAATACTTATAGTATGTCGTCATATTTTTCTCCTGATTTTCCCACTGGGTTTTTATAGGAGTTTTAGCGACATATCTCTTAATATGGCTCCTCACTTTTTTCCTAAACGGTTTTTAGAGGAGTTATCTTTATGTCGTATCTCCAATATTTTTCCCCACTGGGGTTTTTAATTGGAATACTAATGACATAGTGGTTTGTTTAAATCACACAAATATATGCTACCTTCTCCTTGTTTTCCTATAAAGGTTTAAAGGAGTTTTACAGCATATCCATACATACATATTCCTCAGATTTTTCCCACATGGTTTTTCGAGGAATCTAAGCTTACAGCTACATTGATCTCAAAGGAAGATTCGATCAAGGGGGAGTGTTGCGAAACGGTGTCTGTTGGTGAATAGACACCTTATCACTAATGATCTCATCCGTTGATACAACAAGATTAGAGAAGTGGATTAGCAGTTAATCATAGGATTAGCAGTTAGTAATCCCTGAAGAGGCATGTCCCTTCGGTGGTTCTGTAAACTGAACGGTTGTGTCCGTACGGACATGCCCCCTTCACTTGTATATATTCTATGAGATCAATGAAAGACATAAGTTGTTCACTGTTCATTTACATTCACTCTTAACAATTTCTACAAGGGAAAGGTTATGTTCTCATGAAAGATTTTACCTGGAAAGAAGTGGATTGGTTTTCTTGGGCATTTCTCCTTAGCCAGTCGATTGCGAGTGGAAGCGATTCAAAAACTTGACTAGTATCACTAGATTTTGTAGTATTTATACCTGCACCATTTACTTGCAAGTGTTATATTATATTCGAACCAGGTAATGCTTGTTTCAAGGAGGAAAACATACAAGGTACTAAGAAATGCGGCATAAATGGCTAAAGAAATCAAGTTCAGATTTCACAAGAACCTTTATCCTGAAGTAACTTCTCCCACACTGTTTGGAGTGACAACTGCCATGATAAATCGATTTGCTCAGGCTCCGCAGGAGCTGAAGTATTAGAACCAAGCTTGTTGTATTGTGATTGGTTCGGCACAAATAGGGCCATGTCAAAGTGCACTCCTGACAAAATTAAACAAAACCGAGTGCACCCATTTAACCTAGAACTGGAAAAATTCGCACTTGAAAGTGAACTCAACAGTAAATAAACCAGTAACTTCGCACAGGACTCAAGTGGGCAGTAAATGTATTTGGTTCCCATTAAACAAATGGAGATGAAAAATTAAACAATACATGAATTAATGATGAATGATTGCAAGGAATATTTTCAGGAGAGGATGGAAATTTTTAAGGTACCATTTTGAGTTGATGCATCCAGGAGATGAGGAAGCAGTCTCATTGGATCTCTCACAGACATGCAATTGAACAGAAGGATCTGCGAAATTGGTTTCAAAAGAATATTTTCATATAAGGGAGGAACCTACTCTAAGATGTAATGCACACAAAAGCAGGTCAATTGAAGCATGAAAAAAAGTAGATATGCCGTGAGACATACCTTTTGAGACCTAGATGTCTGAGACTGCTCCACGGAAGATGGTAGTCTTCCATCATCCTTTGTGGCATGAGAAAACCACTTGGCACAAATTTCCATACTTTCAGGACTGTGCGCTCCATCCAAATAGAAAACAAGCGAACAATCTTTGTCCTTCTCTTCTGAATTCACTTGTGAATCTGGAACAATCTGTGCTCGGCCTTGCAAAGTAGCGCTTGATAGTCCTCTAATAAAATGATCTGGCAAGGGATCCTGAATTCCATAATAGCAGGACAAATTGTCATACCCATCTTTCTTTTTGGCAAAGCAACATGATTGAGAAGACTTACAGTACGATTGAGTGGTATCCTGTCCTTATGTCCCTGCTTCTCAAGCCACGTACTAGCCAAAGCAACTGCAAGGCCAGCATTTATATATTGATGTTCGCCATGGAGTCCAAGATGTTGATCTTTTAAGTGATGGGGCTCCAGAGGATCAGCGACTTGGAGAGAGATCTTCAGAACGCATTAAGTGTCATGGCTAGAATAGAGGCAACCAAAAAAAAAGAAAAAGAAGAATGGAATCGATGATAGGACATACACCCAACTCCGAAGCTCTTTGTTTGAGAGCCGCCATTGCCTCTTCTGGTTGTGGAGCAGTATAGGCCGGAACTCCTTTCTGACACAAGAGAACCAGAAAAGTAAGAAAATTGGCTATATAATTTGAATAGCTTTATAGGAAAGCAACTAAACAAAACCTTGAAAATCCCAGCTTTCTCCCCTGCGATTTCTCCAAGCGTATTCCCTGCTCACAGGCAACAAAGTAAAGATGAGACTGAAAGCATGAACCTAATGATGGAGGTACTTCAACAACTAGTTACATGACTAACCAAGAATTTCCATATGATCATATCCAAGGGAAGATATTCCACAAACTACAGGTTCTTTAACCTGCAGACACCCAAATTTAGAGACCAGTCAAGATCTTTGATTTTTGATAGTTCAAGATAACAGTGGTAATATAAAAGCTGTCAGAAAGCCCAGAAGAAACTCAAGGTAAATTTAAACACAAAATCGTTTTGAAAGTCAAGTTGACACTGAATCTTAGACAAGAAGCAAGCATACAAGTTGACCTAGTCCATCCTTTTGCATATATAATACAAGAATGCTCACAAAAATAAGCATGCAATATTTTTCAGGGCTAAAATGGCACAGTTCAAGTCTACTCTGGTTTTTCACTACTCAAGATGAGTTTTATACACAACCGTTGGTTATACATTACTGCAATAGAACATCACATACCACATTAGTTGCATCAAACTTCCCTCCTAGGCCAACCTCAAGAACAGCAACGTCTACCTGTTAGAGTCAGAAAAAGACAGGGGAAATGATTGGCAGAGCCAGCGAAGCTCAAAAGGTATAAAGAATCAGTAAATTCCTAGTGTCAGAAGAGCATATATGTGATAGATGTGTGAATGTGTCTACCCTAAAATCACATATTGACACAATGCATTGCAAATAAAATGAATTTAGCATCTTGAATATCTTGCAAAGAAGGCCGAAAGAGTAGGAAATGCTTGCATTTGCTTTACCTGCTCAGCAGAAAATATCTTGAACGCGAGCAATGCGAGGAACCTGAAATAGGCTGGCATGGGAATATCATCATCAGTCTTCTCCTGGAAGTAAGCCCATTTACCTCATCATACACCAGTTTATATAGAATAAAAGCAATATGATGATAACAGACAGGTTACAGAACAAATGCAAAAAAAAGTTCCTGAGGGAATCAATTAAGTAGTTTCTGCTTTGTCACTTCTAGGCACTAGGCATCCAGCACAGAGCGACTTTATATGAAACAAGTAATCAAGACACTTACCTTCAACTTGTTCCAGCACCACCAAAAGTACTTCAAAAATTTCTCTTCAGAAATATTAACCCTGATGCCCTCAGAAAGTAGGAGCTAGGTCAGTGCAATCATAAATTCATAACACCTAATTACAGGGACAACATAATAAAGATGACACAGCACACCAGACATTTGCATACAAAAAATCATTCGGAAGTTCATAGGATCTACTATTGTCAACACCACAACCAGAGATGATAAAAGAACAGTAGGAAAAAGAATTACCCATCCAGGCGAAATCGCTCCCTAACATCCATCAAATGTGGTGAGGTGAACAACCCAGTATGGAAGCCACACGATCGCAGGATTGACTCGGTGAATGTGCATGTGGAACCCTGTAGATACAATCAACGCCTTGTTCAATTGACGCCATATCAGGGCCCTAAAAGAATTCAGCATTTCTCATCCCTCTTAAAAGTCGCAGTTCAATACTAGTCGATACAGATATGGAAATGGTTGTATCACGTCCTGGTACCAAACAGGTATAGCATTAAACTGCCACTTTTGTAAAGCTTAATGATTCACATTATTTACATTTGCATTCCAACCTAGGAGTAGCCGTGATTGCCTAGCTGTTGTTCTACAATACAAATATTAAATTTGAACTTTCTAATCAAACTAAAAGTGACACAGCAGGATTGACTCGAGGATGCCACTACAACTAGTTAGTTTACCTTCCCCTTGGTCCCCGCAACGTGAATTACTTTCATCCGCGCGATCGGCTCCTCCAGCTCCAGAATCTACCCGCCATTCATACCAACCAGATCGAACAATAAAAAAAAAATCATCCAATTACGATTCAGGAGAGCTCTGGCAGTAGGAGGAGATCTTAAATTCTCAATGCACGGAGCCACGGACCTTGACGTAGTGCGCCATGAGGTCCCACTGGTTGCCGCGGTTGCCGCTGTGCGCGCGCACCTTCTGCGTGATGAGCGAGGAGAGCCGCCCCAGCACCTCCTCGTACTCCGCGGTCGCCGGCGGCACGCCACCTGAGCAGAAAGCCCAACCAATCACACGCACACACCGCCGCCGTCAGTCATCACCTCACCAAACGTCAGCCATAGCCCGCAGGCACTGGGCGTGGGTGTTGTAAGCAAGCAAGCAAGCAGGCTCGGTTCCTCACCTGGCTGCGCCTGCGCGGCGGCGGCGGTGGAGGCCATGGCGCGGCGGATGATGAGGTGGGCGGAGGGCGAGAGGTGGAGCAGGCGCCGGAGGTGGGCGGCGAGAGGGGGGTGCGAGCGCATAAGCGTCGTGGAGCAGGCGTGGGGAGTGCCGGTGGGAAGGTGGAGGTGGAGGAGGGGGTTGGTGGCGCTGCCGGCGGCGCCGTGGTGGGCCCCACGGGCGCCGCAATGGCGCATACAGAGAGAGAGATTCCAACTGGGGCAGACGGCAACTGTCTCGCTGACTGGTGGACCTGTTTGTTTTTCTAACCGGATTGGGTGGCGGGCGGCGGCATGTGTGATCCGGTAGGTGGGTAATACGTCGACGGACAAGAAGTACGCCTTCCCGTGGCAGAAGCGTATTTTATTGCAGCTGTTGAGCTGCAGCGCGTTCAGAGCTACAGATGCAAGTGCAGCAAGTTCAGGCTGCACACTGAAGCATCTTGGCTTCATGGCAGTGCTCAACTGCAGATGCTTTTTTTTGAAACGATCAACTGCAGTCTGCAGATGATGGAATGAATCAAATTATGCTGCCAAGAGTAATAAATTTTCTATCCACTTTGAGGTTTAGTATTTGGAACCCCAAATTGTTTTGGAATCCCGAATTTTTCCTAGGATGAGCAATCTATGGGCTTCCATCCCTGGTTTTGCTTTCAGATTAGGCCTGAAAGAATTGTTGATTTGGTCCGCCATCAGTGTTTTCTCACTGTTTCTCAGCAGGCTAGCTGGTGATAGATGCTCAGTGAGCACGCCTACTTATGTTTCAGAAGAAAGTTCTTCTCTAAATGCTTTTTGTTGTGGTTTTCCCTTTTTACTCGAGTCCTCCTTTGTACAGTGCCTTTTAATCCCTCTTTATACCAATGCAAGTTCGGTATATCTGCTGGCGACCGTTTCAAAAGAAAATAAAAAGTTCTTCTCTGAATGTTTCCGTGGTGCAGTTGAAAACTAGGACCAAGAAACAGGACGGCTGATGAAAATATAGGTTCCTAATTAATTCCCGGAATTAGTGCATCAAGTCTTCAGAGAGGGCATTGGCATTCCGGTGGTATCTTTCCATCCAACAAAGAAAATGCAATAGAAGACTAGTACATCTGCCTGTTGCCAAACGCATAACCAATTTCTCAAACTGACAAAACTTTCATTATGAGAATTGAGAAGAAAGAACAAATAAAAGGTATCCATCTCCACTGCACTCCTCCTATGCTTAACTATACACAATTCCTTTACAGACTGCACCACCAGATGTCAAGCAAAGCCTTCCAATATAATACAACAGAAACAACAACACACACACTCCAAGGGGATTTCAGTCTTCAGATACATACACATGCATGCACACACCACCACGAACCAACAGTTGTTCCCATCCCAGCATTCGTATCAATCACATGGTCATTTCTTCATCAGGCTTTCAAGAGGCCGAAGAGCTTGGTGGGTGCCTCGCCCTTGGCGCGGTACTTGGCGGCCATCTCCTCCGCCAGGATGATCTCCTCCCCGCGCTTCGCCTCCGTCTGCGCCCGCCTCTCCTCCGCCGTCTTGTGCAGCATCGCCAGCTTGTTCTTCAGCTTCTCCTCGTACGCCGCCTTCTTCTTCTCCAGTTGCTCCTGCCAATTTGCCATGCACGTCATCATCGTCAGTTACTAACTAACAACTCTCTGCTTCCCACTGTACTGCTGCAACAAATATTAGGTGACTTGTCATCGTCCACCTCTCTCTCTTTTAATTTCAGCTCACCTCGATCTTTTTCAGCTCGGCCTCCATCTCCGCTTTCTTCGCGTTCTCCCATGACGTGATGAAGGCGAGCTTCTTGGCGGCCCTGTTGTCATGGACCATCGCATTGCACCCATTGCAGGCAAAAGCAGCAAGTGAGTTATTAGCTGCAGACACAAAGTACGAGCTGATGCTGTTGGTGTGGTTGAGAGGTCAGTTGCATTGCATTGCATCGATCCCCCTGCAGTGCATGCGGGGGAGACGATCGAAAGGTGCACTTTCCTTTCATCGTGCTTTGAGTGCATCGTAAGGTATTAGTTAGTGTGTGATGGTATCTCTCACCCATCAAAACGAACCGGAGTGATGTGCGAGTAGCACGCATCACTGTCACTGGTGATTTGATCCATTTTTATTGCTTTTATTTATTTAAGCAACTGTCAGTTAATTAAACATATATAGGCACCTCGATACTTACTTTTAAGAAACTCCCAATTAAATTAATATAGGTCAGAGAGACCTTTTTACCTGTTCTCGGCTCTCTCCTCCCAGGCGGTGATCAGAGTCAGTCTCTTCTCCGATACAATCTTCGCGAGATAAGCATCTGAACAAAAAGAATGAATGGAGCGCCAGATGAGTGTAATGAGTTTGAATTGAACCAGCTAGAATTCTTGTTTTTTTTCCCTAAATGAACTGAGAATTTCTTTTGTTACCTCTTTCAGTTGAACCTCCAATAGTTGCAGGTTTCTCAGCAGCGTCTGGCAAAAAGAGTAGACATGCATATCAGATTTTTCAGAACATAAAAGGTTTGGTTGTCAGTACTCGATCAGTTGTCAGTGCTTCAGTGTTCGGTTGCTGTTTCTTCTTCTATCTCCGATCCTCTAGCTCTAGGCATCACATTTTTTAATTATCTTGTTTTGCAGTTCGTGAAGAAAACTAATCCATGTTGCCAGGGAAATTAAAACTTATTAGTAGCATACAGCAACAGTTTGTTAACTTCTTATTTGGTTTGTCTCATTTTTACTTCAATTCTCAAAGAAAGCAGTACAGTGGAAATAAAGGGAACTTATTGTCCCGAAATTAATCGATCTGCTTTTCTGAAATTCCCAGACCCTCTCTAGTACCTAAGTACTACTCCTACCTAGATGGCTAGAAGAAAAATTGATCCCCGCATGATCTTTGTAAAGTTTGGTTTGTGGAGATTTCCAACTAAAGCTCCTATCTTTTCTTTTTTGTACAAAAAGAAATTCAACTAGCTAGCTAGTGCAAAGTAGTAGACATAACAGGAATCGTGTTGTCAGGATGAACGAGAAGTAACGAACAAGGATGGTACTGTAACTAGTTACACGTACCCTTGACAACAGCGACGATGGCCTTGGAGTCGTCGTCGTCGGCCAGCTTGGCGGGCGGCGGCGGCAGCGGCACGACGGCCTTCTCCTCGGCGATGTCCTTGGTGGCCTCAACCTCCACCTTCTTGGCCTCCTCCGCCGCCATCTATCTTCTGCTAGCTAGCTGGCTAGCTGGTGCTGAATTCAGTCGTCTCCTCTCAATCAGCAGCAGGTGAGCCTGCAAGCTACTAAGACACGACGACGCTAGCTTAGCTTAGAGAGCTAATGGGGAAAGAATGGTGTGGTGGCTGGGCAGTCTGGCTCTGGCACGAGCGAGAGGAGGGGGAGGCCGGGCTCAAACAGTTAGCTGCTGCTAGGTGGTCGTCTGGCCGATATATAGAGGAAGTCAAGCAAATAAAGGTGGCTTTCAAGCCAGCTCAGGGTATATATCGTATATGTAGGGAGAGCAACAAAGTATAGTTGGTTTTCTAAGCAAGAACAACAAAGCATATACTCCCTCCTTTCCAAATTATAAGTCATTCGAAGAATCTTGGAGAGTCAAAACATTTTCAAGTTTGACAAAAAATATAGAGAGAAATGTAAAGATTTATGTCATAAAATAGTTACACTATGAAAATATAACTAACAAAGAATCTAATGATACTTAGTTGGTACCAAAAATGTTATTATTTTGCTATATAAATTTAGTTAAACTTGAAAAACTTTGACTCTCCAAGATTCTTGGAATGACTTATAATTTGGGACGGAGGGAGTATATCTCTTATTATATTATTACCAACTAAGCATGCAGCAGTAGTGTTTGTTTAACTAACTAGATACTCCTAGCTAGCAAGGTGTGGCTAGCTTAATAAACAAGGGAAGTAGTGCTATATATGAATGGATTGATGGGCTGTTCCAGGCAGGCGATCGATCGATGTGAGAGCGATAGATGGTGGGGCCGGCCGGTTTGCATCTGCATAGCATAGAGATGGTTGGATCCATTCAAGGTGCGCTCTGTGGTAGGTCTGCTAGCTAGGGAGCAGACGAGCAACAGTACGTTGTGGTGACTTTTAGCTAGCTGCAGGGTCATTACGCCTCGCTCCCCGTTATGATTATGAAATGCATGCATAATGTTCTAGTATCTATGAAATTAAATGTTCAACGTAGCGTATTTAAAATCCGCTTCGTTTTTCACACGAATTTGCATTGGTGTATGCATAAAATCGCCAAAATTAATCAAGTCCGCCGGTCGTCGATCGTACGAAATGTTCTCGATCTGATGATCGACTTGTTTGGTGTTGGATGCACGTCATGCGCGCGCGCGGCCATGGCGAGACTGGACTCTCAACCGCTGCCAACCTTGCATGGGGGCCAAATAAATAAAGGACAGGACAGCCGCCACCTCGGTGTTCCAGGTTGCTGCCTTGCTATGCCATTGGCATCCATCCATCGTCCTCATCAACAGCTCACAGCTCCTATAGCTTCTTTATAGACCACGCATCCAACGATTGAGCTGCCTACAGTGTCAGGCTTCGTTCAACTGATATACCTATATATCTTTCCTCCATGCAGCGCGCAGGAAGAGCAGGACCAAATTGCGGTGCACGGCGAAATAATCGTCATTATAAATTGCCATGCTGTAGTGATACACGTACAGCTGAGAAAACTGAGAGATTCCAAGCATGCACGAGCTTTCGGCTGTCAACCAGTTCATGTACCTGCCAGAGAATCTGGGGTACTCCGGATTCTCAAGAGCAAAGTCATGCGCAACTACACGTACGTACACTAGCTAATCCGTGGAGATGGAATAATTAATTTAAGCTGGTATACGTGTGGTGCGGTGAGGGCCCGGCCGGCCCGGGTTGCCTTTTCTTGTGAGAATCATCAATCGATCATAATACCCATTTACTTAGGATAAAGATAAACCATGCACGCACGGCAGGGTGTGGTACCACCACACCTGTTGTGACACTGATCCATCGATATATCGCCACCTTTTTACGGCTGCTACGGTACTGCACCTCGCCCGCCTTTTCTCCCCTACCTGAAACAAAACAAGAAAAAGTAAGGCATCCCTCATTATTAGCAGATTAGCTGTTGTTACATTCTCTAAAAGCCGATTACATTATTAGCTAGTAGATTATATATATTGCTGCCTAGCTAGCCCAGCTCAACTTGTATGTATAATATGATTAATAAATTAAATAAACCAAGAAGATGCTTTGTTATTAGTTACTAGTATATATATTCATAGTATAATTATTTCTCCACCACGCCAGCTGGATATCAACAACAGCTGAACAAGCTCAACTCGATCAGCAGCATATACACCGTACACACCTGAACAAGCTAGCTGTACCCCGGAACCGGAAAGGAAGATAGATCATTGGAACTCGAAGGCCGGCTGAAACATCAGTTAGTCATAATCTAAAGCCTAGTAGTTGCCTAAACCTCTCATCCTTTCAGTATTATATTTTATAGTAATAATAATTAAAAAAGATGGATATATATAATAAAACATTAGATATATACTACTAGTAGTAATCAAATGTAGTTGCGAGATGTGTTGGTGCGTGACAGTTCATGTTTATATATATATTAGCATGAATGTGGGATGGCCTAGAATCCCACCTAAATCATATCTATCATGGTTGTGTGTTCTTCTTTCCGAGCTGAATTAGGAACGAAGCAATGATGAAGCTGGAGGAGGTGGCTGCTACTGGCCTACTGCTGGCTAATCGGATCGGAGCGCTGTGCGTGCATGGCTAATGGCAAGTGACGGGGACACTCGGCCGCCGACAGCGAATCCGAGCTGTTGACAGAGGACTGTATTATGCGATGACACTGGCCGTGTGGGTGCCAATTATTAAATATTAAAGGATATATATTTATATATCCATATTAATTAATTAGTAAAAGTAACTAGATGTAAGTACCTTATGGCTTATGAGTTTCTATACAATAATGTGACCAAAATTACATGCTCTCTCCTACCTATCGTTATAGTAGCAACATTTGTATCTTTAAATAAGTTTATTACGAAAAATAAATTTAACAATCTATCTAATAATACTAATTATATATTATAACTTCTGCGAGGCAAACCCAACCGCTAATCTGATCGTGGAAGTAGTGCTCTCTACAATCTATTTTCCTGGAGAGTTCTTTTTATCAGTTTTTTTTAAAAAAAAGGAGGCGCTGCACAAACAGCGTAAACTTTAGGTGCCGTTTCCTACCAGGAAAGAAGTCTGCAACGCTTAGAAATGCAACAACAAATAAAAAAAATCATCTCAAGGCCGAGCGGCGAGGCTGGGCCCATGCTCCTTGACGGCCTGATCCGTCAAACGAAGCCCAACGTTTCGGCCCACCAGAAGCTCACCCAGCTTCAAAACGATACGCCCTCCATGCCTATAAAGCAAGACGTCTAGAACAGTGACATGGTAATTTGTCTTCTTATTTTTACTAGAAAAACATACCCGTGTATTGCATCGGGACATAAAATTTATTATTCAGTACTTGTGCCAATAATAACTCTGTCGATACATTGCAACGCCGTGCACTGCAACGGAGTACATAATTTATAGCCTGATGCTCGTGCCTATAGTTAAAAGTCTTTGTTGATTTCAAATGGGTTCCTAGCTTCTTACATAAATGTCTATAATCTGATTGTGCTTCCTCCATCCCAAAAAAATGTAATTATAAAAAGTGTGTTGATCAATTTAGCTTAAATTTAACTAAATTTATAGTAATTAATATTAATACTTATATTTTTAAATAAAATTATTATAAAAAATATAGTCTATAACTAATCTAATAATATTTATTTTATATTGTTAATATTTTTTATATAAAAAATTTGTCAAAGTTTAAATGGTTTAACATCTTCCAAAACAAAGAATTGTATTTTTTAGGGACCAAGGGAGTACTTTGAATAATGGAGCTTTTGTTGAAAAAAAAGACCAGCACTCCCAGCATGTGCCTGGTGCACAAAACATAGATGTCCTCTGCTATTAGAGCAACTTCAACAAATATAGTATTCATCTTATCTACTCCCTCTATTCTTAAAAGCTTCAACATCTGGAGTTATCCTAAGTCAAATTTTTAAAACTTTAACCGATTTTTAAAAAAACATTAAGATTTATAGTACCAAATTAATACCATTAGATTTATCATGAAATATATTTTCTTAAGATACTCATTTTATGTCATAGTTATTGATGCTTTTTTCTATAAAGTTGGTCAAACTTAAAAAAGTTTGACTGACACAAATTCTAGGAGTTGAAGCTTGCAGGGACAAAGGGGGTATATTATTTTGGATTTTTGAAGGAAAAAACTAAAGTCTAAAAGGTGTGTTATCTACTTTGCTAAAATAGCAAGTTTGCTATTCCTAAACTTTCGCTTACCATAGATAGCACGCCTACCATAGATAGCACGCCGTCCTCACTGCCTATCCTTTTAAATAAGTTTTTTATTTTATAAAATAATTAAATTTTATAGTTTAGAATATAATTTTACTTAGGCTCTTGAGAATGCTCTTTGACACTCCGTCCTTGGGGAGTTCGCCACGATGAAAAATTCATAATTATATATTAGAAAGAAATAAAAATATTTATTAAAAAGTGGTATATGCATGTTTTTATGAAAGTATTTTTCAAGATAGATCTATTCATATGGTTTTGATATTTTCGAGTTCAACAACTTAAAAGTTATTCGTAATTTATATTTTCAATGTTTGATTCAAACTTTGTTCAAAGCGATTTTCTTTATGGGTATGGAGAGAATCTTGAAAAGTTTTTTGTTTTTGATGAACTAAACAAGGCCATAGTAATTGAGGAAAAAGCTTCGACTTTCACCAGCAATCCATCGTTCGTCTGGACTCTGGAGCTGTGCATAAGGTCGGGACGGGAACACAATAAACACATGGACTTTTCATTCCTAAGCAGAATTAACTAGAGTTGTTATAAGTTAATATTATAAACTTGTTAACTTTATTTATAAGAAATTTCATATCAATACCTATAGAACAATATATTTCATGCATGGTATATCTAATGCTACTGATTTTGTGTCCTAATTAAAATTTAGTGTTATTTTATATAGTTTCAGTCAAACTTACAAATTTTAACTTAGTAATACAGCTCTGTGAGTTAATTTGTTTGGGACAGAGCCGCAGATAGGTAGTTTAGTTGTTGTGCACGTGGGAAAAAATGTAAAATACCACGCACGCGGGGCCGGCGTTGTTTAGTTGACTCAAAAACAAAAAAATTTTCAAAATTCCGCATCACATCAAATCTTACGGCATATATATAGAAAAATTAAATATAGATAAAATAAAAAACTAATTACACAGTTTGCCTGTAAATCGCGAGACAAATCCTTTAAACCTAATTACTCTATAATTAAACAATATTTGTCAAATAAAAACGAAAATGTTACAATGTCATTTTCCTAAATTTTTTTAGAATTAAAAAAGGCCTAAACCGGTCCAGTGATGAGGAACGCGAATATCCTCGATCGTATCGCCATGAATGCATCATCCATGTGTATGTGTACATACCTACGCATGCATGTACAGTGAACGACATCAACTCCTGCTTGTACGGGCTTGTCGTTATGGGATCCAGGGTTCCTCACCGACAGGAAGGTGGGGCTCGACCTGGCCCACGATAAACGAAGTGCATCTTTGACTTCGAGTAGAATATTAGCATGCTAGCTAAATTTTTTATAAAAAATGTCTTCTGTATTAGGCCTTGTTTAGTTTCCAAAATTTTTCAAGCCGTCACATCGAATCTTGCGGCACATGCATGAAGCATTAAATTTAGACGAAAACAAAAATTAATTACGCAGTTTACCTGTAAATCACGAGACGAATCTTTTGATCCTAGTTAGTCTATGATTGGATAATATTTGCCACAAACAAACGAAAGTGCTACAGTAGCGAAATCCAAAAATTTTTCCAAACTAAACAAGGCCTTAGAAATAGAACACTATCTTTGAATTCATCTATAATAGCAAGTCACCTCTCAATTATCTCTACCAATATAAAGATGAGGCTGATTCAGCCGGCTGAATCCAAGCTATGTAGGAAAAAATCATGATGTGGCAGAGAGAGAGAAATGGAGAGAGAACCAGCCGGCGGTAAACTCTTCCCGGGGGCTCTTGCGGTCCGGCCGTTCGGACCGCATCCTTTGTCCGGCAGATTCCCGCTCGAATTTCCCGCGTCAGACGTTTGCGCGCGTATGGTACTCGGAATTTTCCGGTTGATGGCGCCCGAATCTATTTTTATTAGCCTTTTTCCACGTCGTGCTGTGCTATCGTACAAGTAGTACATAAAGCAACACACCCACGTTAGCTCTGACTCATACACGTAATGATTTTTAAATGAACTAAAAAAAGTCATAACTTCTTAACCAAATATCCAAATTAAATTCCGATTGTACCATTAGATTTCTTACAATAAATCTTTCAAAATAAGATCTCACATGAATATATTTAGATTCCCACGGTTTTAGTGCCGAAAATTACATTTACCTCTGCAGCGCACGTCGTTCTTAGACTGTTTCCAAATTAGACATTTAATGTACTTTTTCTATGGCCGGTGCTGGTAAATATTTATTCTCACACATACTAATTAAATTTGGCTCGTGGCTTTACCATGCGCAGCTGGTGCGAGGTGATAGTGCAGCAACATATCCTTGTTACCTACAACGCATGCTTTTAATGAAAAAAAAGTCATAACTCCTAAACAAAATATCCAAATTAAATTTCGATTACACCATTTGATTTCTTGTAATAAATCCTTCAAAACAAGATCCCACATGGATATATTTAGATAAAATTTTAATAACGAATAATTATCATATAAAGATAAACGATGTTTAAGGTTTAAAAAATAATGTTCCATCTTCATAATAAAATATTCTAAGAACCGTATTGGTATTATAAACATGGCGACGATGTTCCATCTTCATTAAAAAATAATGTTCCATCTTCATAAGAGACGATGTTCCATCTTCGTTATAGTTAGCAAATCAAGTATCCAAATTAAATTCAGATTGCACTATTGGATTCCTTATACTAAATGCTTCAAAATAAGATCTCAACATGAATATATTCTATTAACGAATATGTATTTCATAAAGATAGAATATTTTCTTTTATTATTGAATAAAGGTGGTGTTCTAGATTCATAAAACAATATTCCGCCTTCACAAAAAAATATTTTAAATTTAGAAAAAACAATATCCATATGAAAACACACTTAAATGATTGGTATTATAATACCGATAAATAAATAAAATAAAAATATATAATTATATAATAAATAACATTACACAAGTAGAACATCATGTGTATAATATAACATATGGACCATGGGAAAATACTACATAACATGTTGTATAAATACTACATAACATGTTGTATGAATACTACATAATATGTTGTGAAAATACTTAAAGATAATCATACAGTATCTCATTCATCATGTGTATACCATATACAATGGAATATGGAAAAAATAAAAGGCAAACATCACATGTATGTTAAGTGAACATAACTAAATACATTACGGAACATCACTAAATATATTACAGAACATCACAAATACATTACATAAACATCACTCAGTACATCATAGAACACCACATGTATACTAAGTGAACATCACTAAATACACCATAGAACATTACTAAATACATTATAGAACATCGTATATATATTACCTGAACATCACTAAATATATCAAAAAAAACATCACATGTATACTAAATGAACGTCACTAAATTCACTATCGAACATTAACATGAACATCGCTAAATACATCATAGAACATCACTAAATACGATATAAAACACCATTAAATACACTATAGAACATCACATATATATTACGTGAATATCACTATGTACATCATCATATATACTAAGTGAACATCACTAAATAAACCATCGAACATCACCAAATGCAATATAGAACATCGCCAAATACAATATAGAATATTGCATTATCAGATATATATTACACGAACATCACAAAAAAATCGTAGAACATCACAAAAATATAACACGAACATAAAAAAATATCATAGAACATTACATATATAACACATGAACATCATAAAAACCATAGAACATTACATATACTACATAAACATCATAAAAAAACATCAAAAAATGGCATTGTATACCACATGAACGCTGCAAAAAACATCATTTTACATCACATCTCATGAAATATAGAAAAGAAAAAAGTAAATATAAAAAATAATTAAGTAAGATAAAGTAGAAAAATAAAAAATCTATAAAAACATAAAGACAAAAAAGAAATAAAAAAGAATAAATAAAACTAATTAATGATAGTAATAAAAAATAAAATTAAAAATAATATGGAAAATTGAATGAAACAGAAACGAAAAATAATATCACTCGCTTCCTATGATATTAGTCCACTAAAAAAATTAAACAACCACCATAAGATCAATATCAAGACGTTTGTAGCGTTTCAATCACATGCATGTATGTATTCCACAAAAAATAATCTAATAAACACCTTTGTAACCAGCACTAAATTAATGTTTGCCAAAAGAAACAAAAAAATAAAAAGATGAATGAAATAAAAATTGAAAAAAAGAAAGGGAAAAAATGAAGCACAAAAAGGAATAAAAAAATAAAGAGAAAAAATAAAAGAAAGATAAAAATATAAAATAACATAAAAGAAAAATAAAAATAAATTGAATCTATAAACATGAATTAGGGAAAAATAAAAAGAAAAAAAAACAAAATAAAGAAAAATACCAAGAAAAAACAAATAGGAAACAAAAAAAGAAAACTATACAACAACGGGCAGGAAGGAAAATGAAAAGATAAAGAAAAATAAAATAAAATAAGAAAAAATAAAAGAAAAAAGAAAAAAAAGAAAAGGAAATAAATAAATAAATAAAAAGAAAAAGAAAAAAGAAAAAAGAAACAAAAAAAGAGAAGAAAACTAACAGCAACGATCGGGAGGGAAAAATAAAAGAAACATAAAAGAAAATACATCATAAAATACATCATAGAACATCATTGTATACTGTAAGAACGTACATATATATACTACGCGAACATCACAGAATACACCATAGAACATTCCTAAAATATTACAGAATATCACATATATATTATGTCAACATCACTAAGAGGATGTTTGGTTGCTAGCCACAATCTACCACAACTAACTTTAGGTAAGTGTGGCAAGCCACAAAAAGTGTGGCTAGCAAATTGGTTGCCACACTTTGTCATGCCTAAAGGAATCTTGCCACACTTTTTAACTCAATGACATGTGGAGCCCAAAAGAATCATGCCTAAGCTTAGTTGTGAACCAAACACTTACCAACTTGGTCAAACTTGCCTAAGTTAAAGTGTGGCAAATTGTGGGTAGCAACCAAACACCCCCTAAATATATGATACTAAAAATATTATAGAACATCGTATATATATTACATGACGATCACATATATACTAATGGAACATCACTAAATACAACATAGAACATCATTAAATACATTATAGAACATCACTAAATAAATCGTAGAACATCGTATATGTACTATGTGAACATCACAAAAAATACTGTAGAACATCACATATATATTACAAGAACATGATATGTATGTTAGCGAACATAAAAAAACATCATAAAACACTACATATATCATGTAAACATAAAAAAAATAAAACATCATACATAAACATAAAAAAACAACATAAAATATCTTTAAAAAGGAAATAAAAATAGAAGATGCTTGAAAAGAAGAAAAATCTCAAAAAAACAAAAGAAAAAATAAAAAGGTTAAACAATAAAAAAGATTAAAAAAAATAAAAAACATGAATAAAACAAAACCTAATTAGAGAAGAAACAAAAAATAAAAAATAAAAAATTAAACAAATAAAATATTTATGTAAGAAAAAAATGAAAAATAGAAAATAATGAACTATAGAAAACATAAAGATAAAAGATAAAAGAAAAATAAATAAATACAAAAAAGAATAAAATATAAAAATAAATAAAGTAAAACAAATATAATAGTTAATTGTAGTAAAAACAAAAAAGAAGAAATAATAAGATAAAAAACTAAAAAAATAATGTAAATCACATGAAAAAAGTAAAACAAAAAATAAGATAAACAAAAAAAGTTAAAGTAAAATTAAATTGTAGCTATAAAAAGAAAATAAGAAAAAAAAGGAAAGAAACAAAAAAAATAAAGAAAATAAAAATACCAAGAAAAAAGGAAAAGAAACATAAAGAAAAAGAAAAAAACTAGACAACAGCGAATGAGAGGGAAAAAATAATAAAGAAAAAGAAAAGAAGATAAAATAAGGAAAAAAGAAAAAAAAAAGGAAACAAAAGGGAAAACAAACGCACTTACCTGGAATAAAAACCGTCGTCCGTGCTAGCGGCTGCTCGCGTCCACGCGCGGGAGGACGGCCATCGCGCGGGAACGTCGCGCGGCAATCATCGGACCGACGCTCCCGTCCGAACGTTCGGACGGGAAGAATCCAACTCTTCCCCCGGCTGAATAGCCTGATACCGCCCGTTTCCAGCCAGCTGCAAGCGCTAAGCCGACGTTTCTCTCCTCACGTTTTCTCCCACTCGATCCCGTGCGGACTCCGCGCCTTCCCTCTCTTCCTACGGCAAATCTCGTGTCAGCGTGGGGCGCGCCCGCACGGGCTGGGGTACGGTGGCTGCGTGTCCGGCAGCACTGGCGGAGCCGCGCAAAGCTGGGTTGCTCGGCGGCGGTGGGGACTCGTCCGCGCGGCTGGACCGCACGGGGCTGGGCGACTAGCTGCTCTTCGGCGGCGGGGCGAATCTTCAGCCATGGCGGATGGCATCGGACCGACCTGCGACGTCGCGGTGCCTCACTACCTCTCGAGGTCTTGCCGGCGTCACTCAGCGGTAGCCTGTCCGACCGCCGCCGCAAGCTCGCAACCTCAGCCTATCATGTCGTACGGACCTATTGCTTGAATGCAAAGCATAATATGCATCTTCCATTGCTCATCAATTTTACCTGATTATTCTTTAGTGAGATGTATTTGAATTTTTTTAATTTTAGGAATATTGCTCTGTTCTTTCCTGACTACTGCCTGTCATCAAAACCGGCCATCGATGGAGCAGCATGGCAATCTGTGAAGCCTTTATCTTGATTATCAAACAAGCGACCTTAGTAGTTTGATGGATGGCTACAAAGATACAGACAACAGCAGATGATATACATCTTCAGTCATTAAATATTAGCTCTGTAATACAACTAGCCTAACAGCCAACCTATTATATGAGCCGGCTGTAGCAGGGGCTTTATGTGACATGGCATTGCTATACAGCCTTCAGCCGGCTAAATCATTAGCCTTGCTCTTATAACTACGAACAATACAATACACCCAATACAACGCAAAGTCTAACGCCGATCGGACATAAAGGCTACTACTCGAGATTAAACTCGAAAGTCTAAACTAGGATAAATCGTCTGTCTCTTGTGTTTGTTGTTAAGTTCCAACATACATCGAAGCCCGAACAAATGTTCTGATTACTCCCGTCGTAGGCTATTAGTGGTAAAACATCGACAGAGCTGTTTGAATTTTTTTTATATTAAATGGATATTTTTTTAAGAAATATGCTCTCGCAAAAGATTTGTACGAGGTGAAGCTAAAAATATTAGCTTTTTCCAGTTTCAAATTATTCTTGTGAGGCCATGTGTTGATTTTGTTTAGCATGTTTTTAAAGGGTTTATGTGTATAAATCTGGTTTGTCAAATGATTTATCCAGCAAATAGCTTTACCTTGAATGGTAAATTAAAGTTACTGTTGAAGCTAAAGCCGTTGTGACAAACTGGACCGGTATTATATATAATATATTTATATCGATGGACACACATTACACAAACGTGCATACACAAGAGCATATATAATATAAGCAGGGATGGGAGCAGCCAGGCAGACGGCAAAGTGCATGGACGAATAACCCATCCTTTATTCCTCGCAGATACGCTCGAGAGAGCGGCGCTGGCAGCAGCCGTGATGAGGGCTGGTGGCGGCTTAGCAGCGCGGCAGGGCGACGCCGCAGGAGGCGACGGTCTTGCGCGCGTTGGGGCTGTTGACGTAGCGCGCGTAGGCGGGGTTCTTGGCGAACTGGCACAAGCACCCCTGCTGCGCCTTGAGGTTGGAGCAGCACGCCGCCGAGGGCGCCGCCCCGGACAACATCGCCGACGCGCACACCGTCAGCTGCCCCGCGTTGCACGAAGCCGCCGACGCCGTCTCCGCAGCCAGCACCAGCATCATCAGCAGCGCCATCGCCTGCTGCTGCTGCTTCGCCATGTGTTGTTGTTTATCGTCGATCGATCGAGCTGGATATATGGTGTTTATTTGTGGTGTCCGCACCGCACCGAGTGAAGAGGCCCGGCTCGCCTCGTCGCTCATTTATAGCCGGCGCGGACGGGCGGGTGGCAGGGACGCGCGCGACACATATGGTATGGTATGGTGCAGCCCTCAATAATGCATGGTGCGACAGATACCGGCGACTGTTGGCACTAGCTAGCTAGCTAGAGTGTGCAGTACAGTCCGTATGTAGTCTCCGATAACCCGAAGGTATCCGTCACCAACTTGACCGCGTAAATGCAGGGTCTGCATGCCGAATTGACGGATGTAGTAGTTCTCACACCCAGGCAACCTATCATATGCATAGAGTTTGTACTTGTATGAAAAACGCGAGATACATTTTTAAAATCTAATTAGTTTATAATTAAAATAAGTAATTAAATTTAGAATTGAAAAGTTAAACGTCTTATATTTTAAAATAGAGAGAGTACGCAACAATTCAACAAGAGAGACACCCATGGGCGATTGTTTTGTTTTTTTATCGTTAATGGCCGTCGTGATTATAGCCGGCGCCGGCGTGATGGCCATGCTTAGACTGCATTTACTGTACCCTTAAATTGCACGCGTCAATTGAGTAGGTTGGTGGTTGCTCGTTGGACGGCGATGACACACAAATTAAAGACGACGACGCCATTGATGCTAATAATTCCAAACACAGCGTCGTCGGTCCTTCTGGTTCCATACTCCCCCGGCCCACCTCGCCCTCTCTGCTGTACACGTCAGCTCCAATAGTCACCGATATTTTACAAAGCTCAGGCATCTCCAATAATAACTTTTTTTTGAACGGCAAAGATCTCCACGGTGGGTAATTTTTTTCCATTAAAAGGGAAAAAGGTACTTACACAACCTTACTAACTAATTAAGACCTTGTTTAGTTTTTTTTTTACAAAATGGACGTTGTAGCACTTATTGTCCAATCATGAATTAACTGGGCCTCAAAAGTTTTGTCTCGCAAATTACATATAAACTGTATAATTAGTTTTTATTTTCGTCTATATTTAATGCTTCATATATGCGTCTAAAGATTCGATATAACACGGAATCTGAAAAATTTTACAAAAAATTTTGGGAACTAAATAAGGTCTAAAGTATCTAGCCAAACATATAAGGATGACCAAAGGTAACCGTCTAAAGAAGACTCAAATTTTTTAAGGCCAGTCTCAGTTTGGGAGTTTCGTGACGTTGTTTCCAAGACTGCTATGTCATGTGAAATGAAATGAAATTTGGATGAAACACCCACTCTCAATGGAGAGTTTCATTTTATAGTTTCATAGACATTTAATTCCAAGACTCATAGAGAGTTGGTAATCGTGCCAAGAGAATTCTCATTTCTTTTCTCTCTTCTTAAATACACCGCCATGTCATCAAAAAGACTACTCCCTCTATACCAAAAAAGTAGACGTTCTAAGCTCCCTCACTGTTTTTATAAAACCTGACGTTCTACGGTAGAAGATGATTTGGACGCGTTTGCCCTCCCTCCCGTCAGGCTCGCAACTGTCTCACTCGCAGCGCCTCGATCCTTTCGATCCTCATTAATGGAACCTGGACGGCGCCTCCCTTGATCTGCTGTGGCAGAACCTCCTGAATTAAGTGGCCCACATGCACCTATCATTGTCTCAAAGACTTCTGATCGGTGTGCACGAGTTCCAAATGACTCAAGAAGTCTGTCGGGTGTCCTCGGGAAACCCGAATCATCCACGTTTTAACTCATACAGGATCAACATGGAGTTACCACAACATTACAACATTTGTTACAAAAATAACTTAGATCAGAGTGCGGAAGATTTATAACTTAATTTACAACATATGATGAAGTATAAACTTAACTAAATTTCCAAAAGGTGTATAGAGTAGCGGAAGCATCTTAGGTGAAGCTTCTAAGGTAGAAGAGGTGGATAAATCATGTCGCGCCCACCGACATGACCTCCATTAGCAGTCTAAGTCAGCACCTGCAACAGGGGTTATAAAACCCTGAGTACAAAAGTACTCAACAAGACTTAACCGACTAGAAAAGAGGTGAAGACTCAGGTATGCAGGCTATAGGGATTCAAGGTAAAGCTTTATCAAGATAAAGCATTTCTTTTGCATAAAAGCTTACTAAGAGTAAAACCTACTTTCAAGTTTTAACTCAAGATCATCATTTATGACTAACCAAAACTATTATCAAACTTTCATAAGCAAACCACCTCTTTCTTATACCAAAGTTTATTTATCACTACGATGATGGGGTGAGGATTGAGGCTCCATATCCGAGGAAACACGGCGATTCGAATCGATTAAACCCAGCTGGGGATTCAGTACCACACGACATATGTAGAACTTAATCTTGCATATGTCAACCTGTTTCTATAGATCCTCCCATACAAGAACGGGTCCAGCGTCACCCGAGAGTACAGTACACCACCATCCTACAGCCAATCTAGATGTTTCCCGGTCATCTCAGATCCGTAAGGTGGGTACACGCTACTCTCGCCATCTCTCCACTCCCAGTACGCGGTTAGCCGTTCTCAAGTATCGGAATAGCTATAGGTAAGGCTTACCGCCGCATGTGGGCTGTACTCAAAGTTCTCAATCACAACAGGCCAACAACGGTACGGTCCTTAATCGACACAGTTGGAGACACTACTTTAAGACTCCATTCTTAAAGCAAGTCCACCGACCGGTCTCAAGTTGAAACATTATTGACCATAAAAGTATTCCACAACAACCCTTCAAACTTTCTCATTTGAAAACCTATCTACTAAGCAGGGCTAAGCATACTAAGCATTTTCATAAACAGGTGTCAAGGTTAATATAAGAATCACCAAGGTAGGTAATGCAGCAAATAGGATTCACTCAACTCCTATTCACCTAATGCATCATATTAACTCAAGTGATATAAATGACTTTATGAAAATACAAGGATAGGGTTTAATGTCCGGGGCTTGCCTTGACCGGAAGGGAAGTCCGACAACTCAGCAAAACCAGATGGATCCACAAACTCGGAAGCAACCCACTGAGGATTAGATTCCTCCGGAGCGTAGTCTACACGTAGAGGTGCATATGCATGATCAATGAGATGTTCATGACATGATAAAGACAGGTTACAAGTTCTTGGATGATAACAACAAACATAACTGCCTCGAGTACAACTTACCTTCACGGTATAGAAACAAACTAACTTAGTTATCAAAACATAGATTACTACTAAACAAATTTTATCATCTTCATTAAGCAAGGTTGTGTAGATCTCATGCCAAGTAACCACTAGTTATCAATCAATCCCAAAGACCAATCAAAACCTAAAATGATTAGGTTTTCTATTTATCTTAATCAATTCTTAATTAAATATTAATGGCAGTAATTAAGTATTAACATCAAACAATAATTAAGTGCCAAAGGTCATTAATGTTAATGACCTTAGGTCATCACACAATCCCAAAAGCACTCAAATTCTAATTTGGAAATTAAGCAACTCATTATTTAAGTAAAGGCTAGCTAAAAACAAATAACTCTATTTGCACACATAACCAGGACAGCAGCATATACACAACTTCATTCAACCATAATTAGAGATCCAAACATCCAATAAAGGTGATATTAGACTTTCTGGAAAGCTTAGATAATTTTCTACAACTTTGTTATTATCTTCGAGAACTGATTTGAAAGATAAAATGGCCAAACAGTATGAATAAACAATTCTGTCCAGACCTTGGACAGAATCAGACATTAAGCTTCATACATCTATAACCAGAGTTCTAGATCACCAAAATTCATGATCCATAACATTTTGGAAAGCTTATGAACATTACTACAATTCATCTTTTATCATGAAAGCATGATTCATAAGTTTAGTAGGTTGAAATTGCACAACTACAGAAACTGATCCAGAATTTGACAGAGAGGAACCATTTCTGAAACTTAACTTTAAACAGGCATAACTCAGAAACTATAGGGCCAAATGCCACTAAAATTTAACACCAGGTAGATACATGAATTATATACAACTTTGTTATAGACAAGTTTCACATCCATCATTATCTACCTAGAGCAATTCATAAGGTTCCAGAAACTGTCCAGAAATCACTAATAATTTAATTATAGACAAATAACATTTCATTTATGTTTCAAACTTGGACCTGGGCAAAACCCAGCTCACCAATAGTTGAAATACATCAAAGAGATACTAGAAAACATCATGGTCATCCCTAAATAAATTCCTTTCATGTTTTTATTAATTTATTTAGGTAAATAGACAAAGCAATAACCATATATCAAAAGTACACAGTAAATTCTGAGAAAACTACAGCAGCTCATATATGCTCTCCAAAGTCTACTGTATAAGTTTCATGCCATTTGGATAAGTATAGCAATTTCTATGAAAAAGATAAATTTCCATCACAAGGAAGCATGTAACGGCAAGATAAATAAGAAACTCAACAATTTATACAAACACATAGCTAAATTATGTATCTATATGTTATAACAACCTCATATAAAGGCAGAGGAACTGTATTTTACATTTATTCATTTTTAGTTTAATTGTAAACTATTTAATAAGCACTACACAAGATAAATTAATAACTTAATCATATGTCATCCAATGAATCTAAAAACTTAACCACAGCACATAAACATAATCATTAGTCTACCATAAAAGTTTCATCTTAAAAGAAGCTATACAGCAATAGATATGAATTTCTTCCTTTTAAGCATAATTAAAAGACATAATTCATAACTAATTATTTTACTATAAAACATAGTCAGTTCCATATTTTTAATAAAAACTAGACATTTCAAGGAGCACAACAAAATTTGGTTCACCAAAATTGGAGCTACGAAACTCTAGATATGAATTTTCAAAGATTCAACAAAACATCTACAAACAAGTTCTTATAGCACTATTCACCTGAGTCACGGTCTATGCAATTAGACCCCTGGAGAACTTCAAATTGTCGCGCGAAGTCCGTGGTCGCGAACTGGAAACAGAGCAGCTCGTCGGAGATCGCAGTTTCGGCGTTGGAGTGCTCGTCGGCGGCAGTGGAGCAGCGGGGGAGTTCACCTGGACTCACGCACACCCTCTGGTTCCCTCTACTTGGCCAGAGGTGGTCTGTGGAGGCATGGCCACGTGAACAGCGACACCGGCGGAACTCTGGACGGGGCTTAGGGGAAAACGTGGCGCTCCGGCTGCCGGGAAGGCGAGGAGAAGAGTTGGGGAGCATCGGGGACTCAGCACGACTTCGTCAAGCTGCTCAGAAGTGGTGGAGAAGCACAGAGGAGGGCTGACCACGGTGGCGGGTGGCAGCGGCGTTTCTGCCGGCTCCGGAGAGAAAGAAAGCCGGTCAGGGAATTGGAGATGGTGGAGGATGCCTTCAACTCGTCCATATCACGGTGACTTCAACCAAGCAGGCAGCTGCGTGTCAGCCATGCTCGAGGTGACGTGGGGAAGCAACGCCACCGAGCAGGGTCGCCGTGCCCTGCTCCCATTGGTGATGTACTGTAGCATTCTTATCCTCCCCTTTTCTATTTCCAAAATTACTTTTTATTTTGTATAAAAACTCAGAAATCTACCAAAGCAAGAAATGTGCAGCACAAAATTGCCTACAACATTCATTTAAGACTCAAATTCAGATTTCGAAAGGAAGGTGATGAATTTAATCAAAACAGTTTGAATTTCAAATCTCAAATTGGGGAAATTCCAATTTTGAAATGGGGCAGATTAGAAATTCTAAAATTACTTTTGATTTTTCTCAACAACTTGAAAAACTCCCAACACGAAAGTTGTTCAACTTTTTGAGCTCTACAACTTTAATGTTGGTCACTTTTCAAAATTCCAAATAGATTTTGAATTGGAGGTTCAATTTGGAAAAGGGGACACTTTCTGGAAATCTGTATTTTCAAAATTACTTTAAATTTTGTATTGAAACTTAAAAAACTCAAAACACCAAAGTTGTACATCTTGACAAGATCTACAACTTTGCTTTTGAACTTAACTTCAAATTTTGCTTGGTTTTTAAATTGTGAAAAAGGGGGCAAAACTGGGGTTCAAAAATCAGGGTTCCCCCCCATTTTCTCGGAAATCTTTCACCCTAGGGATTATACAACCAACACAAGCATCACTTCACAACATAAGCACACTTTACTTCCCTAAGCACAAGCAATCAAAATAAACTTGTTTTAATTTGATGCATAATAATGTGCTTAACAAATATGCTTTGTAATGCTTATGATGACATGATCCAGTTTTAGTATCCGTAACATCCGGGATGTTACATCTGCCGCACCAGCTGCCTTTGCCGCCGCACCAGGCCCAATCGCCATGCAGCATTAACCGCACCTGCACAGCACCAGGTCCCATGCAACGCCTCCCTTGGTCTTGCACACCAGGCCAAAAATAAAAAATGAGGCTACCGGGGTTCGAACCGGAGACGCAGCTCCGAGAGCTTCGCACACTAACCAGTTAAGCCGATTAACTTTCTCGTACAGAGGGCAACAACAACCTTATTTATTAAGGGCAAAGAAGGAAAATTAACCCCTAATTAATTACTCCTTGGTTACCACAATCATGTCCTAAACGTCAGGTTTTTTGGGTATGGAGGGAGTATGTGACAACCTATTTAATGCAAATGAAACTCATATGAAACTTCCATTGAGACTGGCCTAAAGTGAAACCTTGTTTAGATCTAAAAACTTTTTGCATTTTAAATACAATCCAGTACATTGATACAGTACAAGATTCATATCTGAACTTGTATATAACTTAAACAATTGTTAGCCAAAATTATATATTTAAAATATGATTATTATTTTAGGACCGGAGTAGTTTGGCCCTAGTGCGTGTCCTCCATCTCCATCGCAGTCCATGTGGGCGGCGTAGCAGTTTCTTTGTGGGCTCAAACCTCGAAAGTAGCTAGCTAACTAACACACAGCGGCCTGGATAGAGCTGAGAGACACAACCACGCGCCCGTGGCGGGAATGTCCTACAGGATATTTTTTTTTTCCTTGGGCCTATTGTTTCTAGAGCCCATCCAAATCCAATGTTGACTTGACCCCATGAATTGTGAGAGCCACCTGAGCCCCGCTCTCAGATTGCACTTGCAGGTGTACAGGATCAAGCGTGGTGGATTGTACAGGATCATGATGAGCATGTGAGATACTGTAGAAGACATCGATGGTTGGATTGGACGATAGAGCTGAGACCGGGAAACGTCAGTGGCCATAAATCTAGTTCCAAGAGAACCAAATGACATAGACAGGCTTATATTAGTAGGATTCACGTTAGCGTGAAGCACTGGTGAAACGCCTCTTTTTTATACTACAAGCGGTTGTAGTTATCACACGCCTATGGTGTAAAAAGAGCGTTGTCAGAACTACGAACCGTCTGTGACGCCACTAAAAATCATATTTCTACAGGCGGTTTTCTTAACTAAACCGCCTGTAGAAATCATGTATTTCTACATTTGAAATTAAATTTTTTGAGTTTTTCATCACGTGCAAAATATATAACACTGAAGATCGCAAATGAGCCAAGTCTAACAAAGTAACAACGTCTCGATCTCTTTGGTAATTGGTACTTCAGAGTTAAGATAAAAGCAGAGCACAACACACAGTGCAGGGTGATTCGTTCGGCAATGGAGACACCTAGCTATAGCACTCCTCCCAGTCTGTCAACCGCTGAAAACGTCTTCAGCTGAAAACGGCCTCGCTCACTCATTTCTTGTGGTTTTGGTCGATCAGCTAGCTGGTGATGTCGTTTATGCAACACTTTTTTGAATTTTTCTTTGTTTCTTTCTGTTTTGATTATCTTCTAACCTCATGTATCATCAGTCATGACTGAAGAGTGATGGCCCATGCATCTCAGGTTCTAACAATTGATTCTTTCGGTCCCATGTTTGATCAGGCATCGCAATCCAATTCCATCTCTACATAACGATCTGACCTGACCGTGCTAGCTTTCATACGATCACAAGATCGAATACTTCAGCTGATTCTGAAATAACGACAGCTACATATACAGTAGCAGCTCTAGCAAGCTCACGAGGCCAACAATGAAACCAAGGAGAGAAATAAAAGGTAAAAGCAAGCAACCTGGACTTGTACGTATCTAGTTTCAGGCTTTCAGCTGCAGAGATCATGCATATCTTACCCCTCTCTCTCTCTCTCTCCATCCAAATTCATTAAGCCCAAAACAAAGAAACAAAGAAGGAACGCGCATACTTATCAATTATTATCTGGATCGCTTGCTATGTGTGCTTACCGTAAATGTCAGCGATTCACAGGGTCTCATGCCATTCCAGGCTACCATTCAGTAACAAACACAAGCAACAGAACCAGCAGATTCACAGGGCCATGCCATCGGTAACGACGAACAGTAGCACAGCCGAACGGGCGCAACAACGTCCCACCAAAGACCAAACCAGAACGCGAAGGACCAACGACGGTGAATACTCTAGATGAGGAAGCAGCCTTTTTCTCTTCCGCTAACAAGACTGACAGTACTGACTGACGCAATGTACTTGTAAGTTGTAACCAATGGTTGTTGCTGACACAATGTTGCAATAGACTTGCTAGTAGAATTCAACCACTTAAACATGCATGGGGAAAAAAGACAAACAAATATGCAAGGTACACTCAATAGAGGTCAGGGGATAAGTTACCCACATTCTAGATGAAAACCCACACCCATCTGGTGCCTGCTCATATATATAGATAAGTTTATTACCCTAGTACTACCACACTTTTGAACTATTAATTAATTAAACAAATAGTGCCCTTATTCACTGAAGGGCACCTAATTAAGAAAACAAACAGTGCCCCTATTCACTGAAGGGCACCACACTTCAACTACTAATTAGGAGCAACAAACAGAGCCCTTAGAGCATCTCCAACAATTGACAAAAAGCACTTGGCATCCTTGAAAAATTGACCAAAGTGGCAAAAATGCATCTCCAACAGTTTGGCAAACACATTTGGCAAATTGACACGCTTGGCAAAATCATGAGCCGCGCTCGCAGCTATCCGCCGCGCGGACTCGCTTGGCAACGCGCGATCTCTCTTCTTCTTTCCCTTTCCCGCGCGACAAGTGAAACTGTCCGTCGTCTGAAGGTCGCCGCGCCCTTCCTCCCAGATCGCCGTCGTCTGAAGGTCCATCGCGACCAGGTGCTCATCTCGATCTGAAGTTGTGCCCCGCCGCCGCCGCCGCCGTGTGATCAGGTATGCATCGGTCTGTCGGGCCTCGTCCATCGTCCATTGTTTGGATCCCGCCAGGGCCTCGTCCATTGTCTAAGGTTCGCTATATCCATCTGATTGTTTCATTCTACATCACTCAGACACATCGATCCTACTAGTATATATACATGACAGATCAGTTCAGTTCACACGTACTGCATACGTACATAATCAGTTCGATGAGCCTTCAAGAGTGGTTTGTCTTTGTGCCTCCTTTTCTTGGAACATTGGTCACCTAATAAGCAGATAAACTGCATGTACGTGTTTCCTGTAGGGCGATACAGCATGTTCTCTGAATCAGCGTGCTGGCAAATCTACGTGTTGCCCATGAGCGAATTTTAAGTAACTTTAATCTAGATTAGTATGACTTGACGCACTGTTCAGCACTTTCAGCCTATTGAATTGACTCTAAATCTATTATGAGAATAAGCACTTCAGACGATTCATCTGCATCTGATTGCCCCCAACCATTCACGGTCTCCTGTAATGAAGGGCAAACTTTAATATGACAAAAGAAGAAGCAGGTAAAGAACTTCTGAAAATGACACGAACAGTCTGAATGGCACCTCTGAAAATTCAGAACAGAAGCTGGGAAAGAATATTGTATATATTTCACGATGTACTGCATATATTAATGCATATATTTGCTGATTCATCGGATGGTATTGTTCAGTAAAGTTTGTGTATATATATTTTACGGTGTTCTCTCTTGAATGGTCTTGTATATCTTATTTCAGACTCATTTAGATGGATCCACAAGGAGAAGATTTCTTGTCGGGGATTCTTCTGGATGGAGAAGGTGACCATGTTTCAGGTTTGGACGACCTTGTCATTCCACTGACTCCACAGGATACTCAGGCTAGCCCCGAGGTGGAAGTTGTTGCTTCTCGTGGTAACAAGGGATCGAAGAGGGCCAAAAATTTTAGTGTGGAGGAAGACGAAATTGTTTGTGAAGGATGGTTGGTCGCTAGCAAAGATCCAATTCACGGAGCCAACCAAAACCGTACTAACTTTTGGGGTAAGGTTCATGCTTACTTTTGGGAGCACAATAAGGGTACAACTCCAAGGACAGAGAGTTCACTTCTGCATAGATGGCTCTCAATTCAGACCGCAGTGAACAAGTTCACTTCGTGTTTGGAAGCGATTGAACGTAGGAATAAAGTGGTACAACTATACAAGACAGGGTACTATATCTTCAAATTTTAATTTCATCTTGTTCTGTTTACGACAGCTACATATATTGACATACTACTTGTGCAGATCGCAGCTGCCCTCAAGATGTTCTCGGGAGTAGAAAAAATGGATGGGAAGAAGTGCAGCGTTGTGTCATATTACAACATACTGAAGGAGGAGGACAAGTGGAAAATCAAAAGGAAGGAACTTCTGCAGCTAGAGAAACAAGCAGCATCAGGAAACAAAACCAAAAAAAAGTCCACCAAGGTGGCTCGGCCAAGGGAAGAGGAAGGAACCAACAACGGGCAAGCTGGCGATGATGATGCTGCACAACCAAGTACAAGGATTAGATCAGATGGGGTCAAGAAGGCTAAAGAAAAGCTAAGGCGAGGTGGTGGCGAAGCTTGCTTGGAGGCCATTGATAAGATGTGGGCAAAGAAGGAGGCTGCGGACATTGAAAAAGAGAAGGCTAAGAATGAGAGGTTTATGTTGTCTTTTGAGCTAGACAAGGAAGCACTAGAGCTAGAGAAACAAAGAGCTAGAGAAGCACTAGAGATAGAGAAGACAAGAGCTGCTTCAGAGAAGACAAGAGCCGAAGCCGACTTGATTAAGCAAGAGAAAGAAATAATGTTTGCGGACACTACCTCCCTTTCCACGATTCAGCGTGAATGGGTGGAGATGATGCAGAAGGAGATTATGGCTAAACGTCGTCCAATTTAAATTTAGTTAAATTATTTAATATCTACAACATTTAGTTCAAAATTTTCATTCACCAGAACCTTTGTTTCGTGTAGTCTTAAATTTATTTCAGTACAACCTTTTGTTTGTATGCAGAACCTTTGTTTAATTATTATATCTGAATATTTAAATCAGCAGTTTGATTTTATATACGTGCATAAATTATACGTGCAATGCATGGTCTTGTAGCATCACGTGTACTGCTGTCATTCGCCTGCACATCACCTGAATGCAATGCCGATTCTCGGCTGCCCCCCTTGAATGCACCTTCGTTGATGCATGCAATCATCAAATTATAGTAGAATTAATTAATCATCCGGCAGAGCAAAGCAAACATGAAGTCACCGTGTGCAGATGGCCGAGATGTCCGTCGGTTGGAAACAGGTACTTGTGGGCCTGTTTTTTTACGTTTGTTAAGTCATTTTGGCAAACTATTGGAGATCATCAAATATTTGACTTGCCATTCTTTTTATCAACTTGTCAAAAGTCAAGATTTGCCAAACAGTTTTTGCCAAATTGTTGGAGATGCTCTTATTCACTTAACTCACTGGCCTGTTGGCTTAATTCTTAGATGATGCTATTAGTAGTGTGTTGCTAAGATCGCTGTCGGCGCTTGTTGCTAATGTATTATGCTGAATACTACATGTGCGCTTCAACCCGTGAAAGGTCCAGAAAGTCAAGGTTGCACAAGCCAACAGGATAAGAGCTGGCCACCAGATGTGTTTTTCCCTGTAGATTGCCAGCGCCCCGAACAGGGCCACCACAAAAAACAGCACGGGGTACACATCCTACAAAAGGCAGAGAGAAGCAAAAGATTATTGCCTTATTGGGCAGGCAGGATAAATAATAATGTGCTAGTAGTTCCTAATCAGAAAAGATAAATTATACTACATAGAAATTATCAACCATGAAACCGTGACATGCAGAAGCCAAAAGGTCACAACATACTATGGTGGGTTCAAACAAGATGAAGCTCATAGTCATTGGATGCTTAGCTACCAGCCCCACCCCTCCACCTCCACCCAAAAGAAAACTACTAGTACATGAAGGAAGTAATTTGGGCAACACATACTAATAGCATGCTGGTGTATATAACTAGCAGAAATAAGAAATTGAAATTTCAAACTACCTTTTAAAAAAAAGTTGAAATCAAACAGTTGCTTTTAGCTAATGTTGGGGGGTCGTCTAAGATCCGTTCAGTTAGGATCTGTCAACTAACTGGTGGATCTAAATTGAGGAGAAAGGAAACACAAACACATAGATCATCCTAGTCCTAGGGCAGAGAAAAGCAAAAAAAGCCTCACCATAAAGCGCTTCACACACATGACCTCAATGGGATCTTTAAATTGATGAACAACCTCCTCCTCCTCCTCCTCCTTCAGCCCGGTGATGCCTTTCTCCTCCTCCTTCAGCCCGGTGATGATGCCTTTCTCGAGATCTACGGAAGGATCCGACATCTTTGTTCCTGCTTCTCGGCCCCTGGCTCGGCGGAGGTTGACGAGAAGGGTCGGCGGGCCGGATCGGATTGGCGGCGGTCTCCTTCAGTCAGAGTCGGCGGGGTTCACGGCAAGTTCTGGGTTTTTATTATGATGAGGGAGGGTTGGTTTAGTACCGGCCGGCGTCGGCTTCTCTAGTTGGTTTCAGTCACGGGCCTGCCTCTCATCTCATCTAGGAGTACCCAGCGGGACTAGTGGACCGACGACTACGTACAATTCTACTCTAGATAGATAGAAGTAGGACTAGGCATTGCAGATTGCACTTGCAGGGTGTACGTAGTAGAATGAACGAATAAGGATCATGAGCACGTGATGGTTGGATTGGATTGGGTGCTAGCTGAAGCTGAGACCGGGAAGGCGGGAACGTACGGGAAGCGTCATAGTTCCAAGAGTAGAATGCAGGACTGCACTACGCTTAGGCTTAGTAGGTTTCACGGCAGCGTTTGTCCTTGGTTCCTGGTGCGTGATTCATCACGTAGTACTACGTACACTAAAGAAAACACACCGAGAATGCAATGGAGACAAAGTCTAACAACGCTTCGATCTCTTTCGTCGTTCAATTGGTAAAATGCATGCACAGCCTGGCATACAAGGTGATCAATTCGGCAATGAGGACAGCAGTCCCAGTGCCAAGCTGAATGAAAACGTCTTATTGTTCAGCAGGGTTTCTTCCTCACGTACGGCCTCGCTCACCCTCACTTCTTGTCGTCCTTCTTCCCCGCCGCCGCCGCCGCCGCATCCGATTTCTTGCCGTCGTCCTTCTTCCCAGCCGCCGCCTCCGGTTTCTTCTCGGGCTTCTTCTCCTCCTTGGCGGGGCCCACCGAGATGATGTCGATCTTGCCGAGCTTCTTCAGCTTCTTGGCGATGGCCACCGTGTCCATGTCGCCGATCACCGTCATCTTGTTCTCCTGCACATCCGCCGCGATCGAGTCGATACCTGATGAACCAACCAACCAGCCAACCAGACGAACGACACACTCCGTCAATTATAAATACAATTCTGTCAGCTAAGCAAGCAGGCAGAGCTGGTTTCTAGTTTCTACTGACAGGCATGCACTGATGGATCGTGTAATTCACTCACGATCGATGACTGGATTCTCCTCCGTTTCTATCGATCAGCTAGTCATGTCGTTTACCCAACATTTTTTTATAGTACTCATCATCTTTTAATTTATTTCTTTCTGACCTCATGTCATGAGACTGATGAGTGATGGCCCATCTCAGGTTCTGACAGATGCACCCGTCTACTATTGATTCTCTCGATCGGCCCCGTGTTTGATCAGGCATCGCAATCCAAATCCAACTCCACTTCGGCCACCTAACCATCTGACCTGACCGTGCTAGCTTTGATATGATCACAAGAATAGTTCAGTTACCAATTAACTAATTGTTCTTAATTAGCCATGTTCCTGATTCTGAATAACAGTAACAGCTGCATATATATACAGTAGCAGCTGTAGCAAGCTCACAATGCCAACAAGGAAACCAGGTGAAAGCAAGCAACGACCTCTCGAGTACGTGTACGTATCTAGTTTCAGGCTTTCAGATGCAGAGATCATATATGCATGTTTTAGGTCGAGCTCTCTCGCTCGCTCGCTCTCTCTCTCTCTCTCTCTCTCTCTCTCTCTCTCTCTCTCTCGTCTTTCCCCTCCATCCAAATTCATTAAACTGACCGCAAAATTAACAAACAAGCAAGGAAGAAAGGAACAACAGCGGCGTGTTTATCAGTTTATCTGGATCGCTTGCTAAGCTTACCGTAGATGTCGGCGACGGCCTCCATGGCTTTCTGCTTGGTCCTGTCGTCGGTCATGGTAGGCACCCGGAGCACCACCTTCTGCAGGGCACCACCGGCACCGCGGCGAACGACATGTATAGTTAAGACAGACGATTGATCTCTTACTCTTCAGCCATGAAAAAGAGGAGGAACGAACTGAGGAAGCCAGGACCCAGGAATTCAGAAGATGCATGCATGGTGTCAGGAACCGCGAACCTGGGCCATCGTGTGGATTGCAGTAGTCAGTAGAGGAGGGACAGTAGGCTGTCTTCAGAGATCAGAAGTTGATCGATGCTGGATGGATACGGATGGCAGTAGTCAGTAGAGGTGGGAGATCGATGCTGCCTGGAGAGTTGAGACCCCGGACCAGGATAGCTGCTAGCTGAGAACGAACGAAGCTGAGAACTGGCAATTAATGGCAGGAAGAATAATGTGAAAAGGGGGAAGAGGGAAGAGTTATAGACTGAGGCGCTGAGGTGAGGTGAAGTCACTAGGACAGACCAAAACCGTCTACACAGGTCTGAAAACCCAATTTTTTTCAAAATTTCCGTCACAATAAATCTTTAGACGCATATATGGAGTATTATATATAGACGAATTTAAAACTAATTGCATAGTCTGTAATTTGCGAGACAAATTTTTTAAATCTATTTAATTTATAATTAAACAATATTTTTCAAATACAAACAAAAATACTATAGTGTTTCGAAAAGTTTTTGTTGAGAAACTATAAACACGGTCACAGAGAGACTGTTGGGATCAGGAAGAGAAGACCTTTTTGTTCTCCTGACATTCGCCTACCGCAATCGGCGTCTCTCTCTGTCACTCTCTGCCTATGTTGGAGTTGGACTGGAGGACAATCCTCTTCTGAATTAAATTAATCACGGCAGGATAAGCAGACGGCTATATTGTGGCCTTGTTTAGATCCAAAAACTTTTTAGATTTTAACACTATAGCATTTTCATTTTTATTTGACAAATATTATCTAATTATAAAATAACTAGGCTTAAAAGATTCGTCTCATGATTTACAGGTAAATTGTACAATTAGTTATCTTTTTAATCTATATTTAATGTTCCATGCATGTGCCGTAAAATTCGATGTGATGAAAAATCTTGTAAAGTTTTGGGTTTTTTTGGTGCATCTAAACAAGGCGTTTGTCTTATAGATAGGCCTTGTTTAGTTCACCCTGAAAACCAAAAAATTTTCAAGATTTCTCGTCACATCGAATCTTGGGGCACATGCATGAAACATTAAATATAAACGAAAACAAAAACTAATTATACAGTTTAGCTGTAAATCAGGAGACGAATCTTTTGATCCTAGTTAGTCCATGATTGGATAATATTTAACACAAACAAACGAAAGTGCTAGTGTACTGAAATTTTTTAACTTTTCGGAACTAAACAAGGCCTATAGCCTTCGTTGTTCAGAATCGGATCGCCATACGCCTTGTTTAGTTCTAAAATATTTTGCAAAATGAATACTGTAACTTTTTTGTTTGTATTTGACAAATATTGTTCAATCATAGACTAACTAGGCTTAAAAGATTTGTCTCGTCAATTCCGACCAAACTGTGCAATTAGTTTTTATTTTTATCTATATTTAGTACTTCATGCATGTGTCTAAAGATTCGATGTGACGGGAAATCTGAAAAATTTTGTAAAATTTTTTGGGAAGTAAACAAGACTGCAGTACAAATTTTTGCGAGTTGATGTCAGAGTTGGAGGCCGCTGTCAGTCAGAGTCAGGCTCCCCAAGTCCACGTCGGTGCGCCACCGCTGTCAAGCAGTGGCGGAGACTTTCGTTCGCATGCATGCATGTCTGAATGATTAAGCCTACGTTGTCAGGGGGCTGCTTTAAACCTTTTTCTCCGTGACGGGATCTCACCATATTTTCCTTCCTTGAAAATCTTAGACTACCCACAATGTATCAAATATCGATGCTGAAATAAAGAGAGAGAATGCTGAAACGAAGAAAGAGAAAAACTCAGTATCAATGCAACACACTGCAGGGACCGGTGCTAGAGCTAGAAAACTCAAGCATCATGGCATGTATATGCATCGGTGCTGAAACGAATAACACATCCTACAAGCTCTTCATCTACAGTTACCTGCAGGAACTGCCTCTTCACTCATCTGGTGGAGGCGCATCCGCGCTTTGGCAAGCGGACAGCGGCGCAAGGGGCTTGACACTCTTTTTGCGCTAGTCTCTTGGCATGTGTGGAAGGAGCGGAACGCCAGGTGTTTTCGAGATGCCTCAGCCACCATCAACGATCTGCTGCAGCTCATCACGATGGAAGCCGATCGTTGGATCAACGCGGGCGCCACCGGCCTTGCAGTCTTAGCTAGGAGTTAACCTTTCCCTCCGTTTTGCGCCACGGTCGTTTTTTGTTTCAATCATATAGCCCAGTTTGAGCAGCCAGCCAGCCGGCCTGGTCAGTCGGTCTTTGTACTTAATTTTATTCCTTCTTAATGGAAATGATGCGCAGATCTCCTGCGTATTCGAGAAAAACTATTTCACAAGCTGTTTCAGTATCGGTCACAATGTGAACAGTCTTAACGTAGGCCTTGTTCAATTGCAAAATGAAAAATTTTCGGTCACAGTAGCACTTTTGTTTGTTTGTAATAAATATTGTCTAATTATAGACTAACTAGGCTCAAAAGATTCATCTTGTAATTTACAGATAAACTGTGTAATTAATTTATATTTTTGACTATATTTAATGTTTCATATATGTGTCGCAAGATTCGATGTGACAGAGAATTTTGAAAAGTTTTTGGTTTTTTTTATGAATAGGCCTTGTTTAGTTGTGAAAACTCTTTGGTTTTTGCTACGGTAGCATTTTCTTTTTAATTTGACAAACATTGTACAATCACAAAGTAACTAGACTTAAAAGATTCGTCTCACAATTTATAGATAAACTGTATAATTAGTTTTTATTTTCATCTATATTTAATGTTTCATGCATGTGTTATAAAAATCGATGTGACGGAGAGTTTTGAAATTTTTTTTATTTTTTGGTAAGGCCTAAACAAGACCGTACTATTACGCCGCAGCAGCATTCACATTGTGCAGTATAGAAACAACTGGGCCGCCGGTCGACGTCAAAGTCGGCGGCGGCGGCGGCAAGCGCAGCGCTGCGTAGCCGTGACGTCGCCGTCGGTCGTCGGTCGCCGCGTCCAGGATTCCTTCCTGGTTCCTGCCACGGTGGCACCGGCACCGGACAAAATGGCAATCGAGCTGGCTGACAAACTGTGACGAGAATCAAATCGTGTGGGTTGGTGGATAGGCCTCCATTACATTCCCGTTCCAATCCCATAGAGTAGAGTAGGGCCTTGTTTCCTAAAAAAATTTGCAAACAGTTTCATATTTCTATCAAATCAAATCTTACGACACATACATGGAGCATTAAATATAAATAAAAATAAAAACTAATTGCTTAATTAATTATAGTTTGCGAGACAGATCTTTTAAACCTAGTTAATCAATAATTAGAGAATATTTATGAAATATAAATGAAACTGCTACATTGTTTATTTTTATTGGCATGAGCATCATATAATAAAGTATACTCCCTCCGTCCCAAATTTATTGACGTTTTAGGATTGGTGGCGGATACCAAAGAAGAAACAAAATGACCTGCATACCCCTTTGAAGTTCCAGTCTCTACATCTTTTATATGTCCAATCACTGATACAGTCACAAAGGCCAATGCAGGCAGCAACTGTTTCCGTCACTGTGGCAACCTTTCGTCAAAAACCATGCACTTCCATTGATTATTTTTTCATTAAACAAATAGATCATGATGTTTGCTGGGACATGGTTCATAATTGCTCATACATTCTATCATTGTCGTAACCGATCCTTACAGACACACAACATTCAAGCCAGTAGAACGACACTCTTTATGGGACTTACTTCTAGAGCTAAAACGTCAGTAAATTTGGGACAGAGGGAGTACCTCCCATTGCAATGCTAACGTATGGACATGTTAGCTAGTTCTATATAAAAAGTGTGCTTTAGTAATTTCTAAAAAAAATCAGAAAAATGTGCTTTAATTCTTTCAGCACGTCATGTTGCATCGAACTCGGCCCAGACTGCATGCAGCCCTGTAGGTCTGCAGCGGCCAGGCCCAATGTTTGAAGGAACTGAAGTTATGGAGGGAATGCAAATCGAGCCCAAACCCCAGACCTAATCGAGCTTCGAGCGGCAGCCGTCGCCGTCAATTCCAAGCGCTACTCGCAGCCTACGCCGCCTCGCCGATGGCCGCCGGCGGCCACCTCCGTCCGGGCTCCTACCTGGGGGACGTCTCGGCGCTCTCCTTCCTCCCCTCCTCGCCGCACCCTCTCCTCCTCGCCGGTACGCTCCCGTCTCCTTCCTCCCCTCCTCGCCTCGCCGCACGCACTCCCGCGCTTAGCTACCTGGCTCGCCCGCGCCGCTGTTGAATGCTTGCGTCGTCTCTGCTTGCCTCAGCACGCGGGTGATAACATCCACGTCCTTCGTCCTGTGGCCGCAGGCACGGGATCGCAGCTGCTCTTGTACGAAGTGGGCGCCGCCAGGCTCGTCGCGTCGTTCCGAGTGTTCGACGGGGTGCGCGTCCACGGTATCGAGCCACGGAGCGGAGGCCCCGACAGCTACACGCTCGCGGTGTTCGGCGAGAGGAGGGTGAAGCTATTCTCCCTCCGATTCGGTGCTGAAGCAGATGGCGGCGAGGTGGACGAGGCGCGGCTTGAGCTGGAGCAGAGGCTCCCGGGGTTCGACCATTGGGTGCTCGACGCTCGTTTCTTGGAGGTACCGCGTTTGGTTCCCGCTCTTACTGTGGAGTCTGCAGTGGAGCTTTTCTTTTTTACCAACCTTGCTACGACTCCGGTGCAGGTTGATGGGCTGCTTGCGATTGGTCTGAGTGATAATTCAGTAACACTGTGGGATCTAAGCAAGTGTTCGTTGGTTACCCGAGTGAAGTCTCCAGGTTTGATGACCATCCATCTCCGTGCTAAATTTGGTCCAATTGGCATGACCTGTTGTTAACACCAAAATTTGTTGCAATAATCAGACTCATCTGAACAAGGGTTTCAGATGAGTCTGATCATTGCAACAAATTTTGTTGTTCACACCTGTGCTAAATTCTTCGTTCATGTTTGCTTACAAAGTTGCCTTCTGGGTGCAGAGAAGTGCCTTCTGTATTCCATGAGAATGTGGGGAGACTCTGTTGGAGAGCTTCTTGTGGCATCTGGGACCATTTTAAACGAGGTAAGCTTTCCAGGCTCTCAAGCTGTTTCTGCTTCAGTTCTAGTTTAAAACTGTTTAGGAGAATCTTTCTGAATGTTCATATGAGGAAGTTCACATCCATTAGAAATTTAGTGTAAACAGTCCATCGTCTTATTTTCCAGATTCTTATATGGAAATTGGCATCACAAGTTCTGGGATCCTCCATGGTATGCTCGAATGAAGGAGATACTTCTGATGTAAACAGTCCCAAAATTATAAATCTTGATGATAATCAGCACATGACAGTTCACCTTGGTAGGCTGAAGGAGCATGAAGGCTCAATATTCCGAATAGCTTGGTCCTCTGATGGATCAAAATTTATGTCTGTTTCTGATGACCGTAGGTTGGTTTATTTTGATTTGGGCTCGCACTACCTGCACCAATAACTTTTTTTAGACTGCCTTTCATGGTATTGTTGACCTATTTAGTTTCACTGATGTGGCAGTGCTCGCGTGTGGATGTTGACTTTCAAATCACAGGGTTCTGTCAATCAGACAGCCAGTCAAGACAATGTTGAAATTATACCAAAACTCACTCTTTTTGGGCATAGTGCTAGGATATGGGACTGCTATGTTTCTGATTCTGTAAGTTTGTGACACTTGTTCCCTCTCCCTTTGTATATGCATCATTTGGCTATACTTTATTTTTTACTTGTATTTCTAGTTTGGAATGATGTTACCAATTCTTTTTTTCCGTGAATAAATAGAACTTTTGTAAAATTTCCAGCTCATCATTTTTTTTTTAAAAAAAAAAAAATTAGACTTCTTACTGTTTGCAACTGTGCTTTGCTTTTAGATGGTTATAACTGCTGGTGAGGATTGTACTTGTTGCATTTGGGGAATGGATGGAAAGCTAATCAAAATGTTCAAAGAACACATGTAAGTTGGAAGATGTAGCTGTTAGATTGTAACTTTTTAGTAAGCTGGTGTTTAACTATCTGGAATCTAATTATCTAAAGCGAAAATAATTCATTGTGCTACTCTAATCTACAGTGGGCGAGGAATATGGCGATGCCTATTTGACCCAAGCTCACTGATCGTGGTCACTGCTGGGTTTGATTCAGCAATCAAAGTGCACTATCTATGCAATTCTATTTTTCATGACATAGTGGAAGATAAAAGGGTCTCTGATGGTCTGAACTATGATTCTGAGATCTTTGTTGTATCCTCTCCTTCTGTTTCGGGGCAGTATGGTCCCCTTGATAGGTGTGATGTACTTCTTTACGGTTTCACAAATTACATGGTACCTCTATCTCTCATCTTGTGACAGTGAAATTGTTTATTCATTGGTTCGTCACAGCAAAAGCGAGTATGTTCGTTGTCTACACTTTGCAGAAGAAAATATTCTGTATGTTGCCACAAACAATGGATATCTGCATCATGCTGAACTCTCTAACATAGAGGATGTAAGATGGACTGAGATTATTCAGGTCACTGAGAAAGCACCAATTATCTGCATGGATGTCATGACAACATACTCAAACCTTTCTTTGAATAGGGAGGACACAATTGCCCTTGGAGATGGACGGGGAAATGTTACTATTGTCCGTTTAACCAGTGGCAGCACTGAACCTAAACTAGATCTATCTTTTACCTGGTCAGCAGAAAAAGATCGACAACTACTAGGAGTATACTGGTGCAAGGCTCTTGAATGTAGGTCAGTGAATTGTTAAATTTCTTGTTAAGACATTTTTAAATAGCAGTTATTCATTATTCTCACCAAATTTGTTTTCACTTGTAGCCACATTTTCACAGCTGATCCTAGGGGTGTGCTTAAGTTGTGGAACATAAGAGATGCCCTGTTCTCAAGTACTGATATTATCAATACACCTCAGATGTTTCCACTTGTAGCAGTGTTTGAATCCTCCTTTGGAGCTCGAATCATGTGTCTAGATGCATCTCCTGGAGAGGAGGTAATGATCTTAAAGCCTGTCAGATTTCAGTTGAAGACAAAATCAGAAATTCTTATTGATAGAATCCTTTGTGTGAACATTATGCATTACTAACTAGGACTATAGTGATAATGTTTGTATATCTAGGATTACACAACAGAAGGATGAGGATAATAAGGAAGCTTTAAATTATAAGTTGTAGCTTGGAAGCTAGAAGAGGATGATACAGCCCTGTTGGGGAGAAATACATCATACCATTTAACTGCTAATTAGTTTAACTTCTCATAAAACTAACAATAAGATTTGAATATGTGAGACATATTTTTTCTTTTTTTTCTTGTGCAGATCCTTATAGCTGGTGATAAAAAGGGTAACATCACAGCCTTTCCTTTCCCTAAAACATCGGCACTGCATGCCAGTGGTCTGATGCAACAGAAGATGCTTCCGTGTGATCGTTTTAAAGGAGCTCATGGCATTTCTAGTGTCGCAAGTGTTCATATAAAAGACTCAATTTCTGATCATATTGAAATTCACACTGTATGTCCAAAACAATATTGTTATTCACATTATCAAAGTCATGGGTTTGGTCTGACATATGTTCCTCATCCTTGAAATTTTATAGACCGGGGGAGATGGTTGCATTTGCCTTTTCAAATATGGAAGAAATGTGCAAAAGATTGAATTTTTTGGAATGAGGCAAGTAAAAGAACTGGGCACCATTCAATCCATCTACACTAATCTTGCATCTGAGAGCCAATTGAGTAGTACCTACGCAATAGGTTTCACCTCTGCAGATTTTATAATTTGGGACCTTGAGAATGAAACAAAGGTAACAGAACACATGTATGTACCATATGAATTGGCCAGTCAGAATCAACAGTTCAGCTAATCAGTAGTTTCAAACTTTTATCTTCTATATAGATGGCTCAAGTATCCTGTGGAGGCTGGCGACGCCCTTATTCTTATTATCTTGGGACAGTCCCCGAGTATCAGAACTGCTTTGCCTTTGTAAAGGTTTCTGTTCTAAATTCCTTTTTGTGGATTTGTTTTATCAGCTGATGTTCTAGTGAAAGTCAACACACCTCATGGGAATTATTTCTTCCATTCTGAAGCTTCCATGTGTTCATAGGCTTGCCATTGGTAGCTTATTTTGAGGGGCTTGTAATTTTGAATTTGTCACAGGAGAGTGCAACTTTAGTTTCTATCTCTTTGCATATTGATACATTTGCAATCTTGTCTCACTTGAGTGCTATCGGGCAAGTGTGATGTGTGTTAAAGTGTATAAGTGGATTGCCTACCTTCTCCCAAAGGCTTAAGCTTTTGGGTTCATCTGGTTAGTGCAGTCCACTACTCCACTCTGACAATGTGCAAGTGTAGACTAATTTGTTTCCTCTATCTATCATTTTCCTTATCTCTTAATTGGTTAGTTATGTGCAAGTGTAGACTATTTTGGTTTGCTCGTTACCTAAGGCATAATTTTGTGTACCACCAAAAAAGAAGACTAAGGCATAAGGGCATACTCCACCGCATTGTTGAGTTTTGCTGTTGGTGACTTGACTATATCTTGTGTTACACATTTTTCATCACATAGTTAACTTTTTACTTTTTTTTCCCAACCAGGATCATCATATTCACATTCACAGGCACTGGGCACCAACTCATGATAAGAAATTACTCCCACAAGTTCTCCATTTGCAGTTTCATGGTAGAGAAGTGCACTCATTGTGCTTCATAGATCCAGCAAGCCATTCGGATCCTGAGAATAACTCAGATCTGTTGGTAGCAACCGGATGTGAAGATGGAACTGTGCGCCTTACAGGGTAAATTTGTTTCGTAACCGTTAAGTGTACGATCGCATGTTCCATTTTTTATACTGAATTACTGATGTCTATTACAGTTTCTTGACTGGTAGTTCTGGAAAATGGCATTCCTCAAAGTTGCTAGGGGAGCATGTAGGTGGATCAGCTGTGCGAGCAACATGCTTCATCCCAAGGACCTATACAGTAACATGTAAATCATATAATGACAGTTTGAACGGTATTTCTGATGGCATTGCTGTTGAAAAAGACGAGACTTTCTTACTCATATCTGTTGGATCAAAGCAAGTCCTCACTACTTGGATTTTGCAACCGAGGAATGCAGAAAACAGACAAGTATGTTCGAGTGGCTTAGATATTGACTCCAAGCAAAACGCCAAAAACTTGGAAAATGTTGATTCAGCCATGTCATTTCAATGGCTAACTACCCACATGCCATCAAAGCTTCCTAGGAACGGGCTGAAATCTGGCCACATAAAACAGAGCATTGAGGAAGGAAATTCCTCTGTTGTACAGCCAAATATGGACATTGTGGATCATATGGAAAATGACTGGCGTTACCTTTCTGTTACAGCATTTCATTTGAAACATCCGCTTCTCAGGTAAGATCCAGTATTGTGATTCATGTGCTGCTGGCCGTACAGAGTCTAGCTAGCATAGCCTTTGGTTCATACTCTTGCTTCCTGTAATCTTAATTTAATCTCTTCCGTTTGCAGCAGGTTGACAGTATGTTTTGTTGTTGTTGCTTGCTCGGATGCAACGGTTGTGCTTCGTGCTCTTCTGTTACCTTCTCGATTGTGGTATGCATTGTGCATTTCTGAACAGATTGTGTATTTGTAATATTCTTGGCTGTCTCTGAGCTGCTTCCTTTCTGTACAGGTTTGATGTTGCCTTGTTGGTTCCACAGGCATCGCCAGTTTTGGTGCTGCGCCATATTATCATCAATGCTGGCCACTATAAAGGTCAGTTCTATCTTTCTTTTCTTCTGACCTGACAATGATTTATGTTAATGAAATTAGTACTCTGTTTTTCAGATGATGCTGGAACCTTATTTTATGTTAATGAAATTAGCGTTCTGTTTTTCAGATGATGCTGGAGACAGATACCTTATTGTGAGTGGATCAACAGATGGTAGCATTACTTTTTGGAACCTGACAGAGACCATTCATGGCTTCATGCAACTAATATCGGAGACTCAACCACATATGAATATTGATTGTCAAAAGCGTCCCAGGACTGGAAGAGGGAGTCAAGGCGGCCGTCGCCGGTGGAGATCACTGGCATATGCTTTGAAGAAGAGAGATGGAGATATGTCACCCTCTAATGAGAGTAACCTGGGTAGTCTAAACGCTGCTGAAAATTCACCTGAAGCTTCTGGTGTGGAAAACACTCAGACTATAGTGCATGAAGCAAGTGACAGCTCAAACACTGAGATGCCTTCAAGTACCCAATCTTGTGATATACCTGAATTGAGACCAATGCACCTGTTATCCGGTGTTCACCAGTCTGGCGTTAATTGCCTCCACATATCATACTCAACACCTGACAAGTCATACTGCATCATAAGTGGCGGGGATGATCAAGCTGTTCAGTGCTTCAACTTCAGAGTAGTATCTTCAGAGGATTGCTTAACAACCACAACAAGACTAAATTCGCATGACAATGACACACTTAAAATTCTATATCAGCATAAGGCATCATCAGCTCATAGTGCAGCAGTTAAAGGTTTGTCACCATTTGAACCAATGTAATTAATATATCCCATTCTTTCAGTCTGTTTTGTTGGAGTTATGCAAGCATATATGCATGTTTTACACTAGGAATCTGGACAGACGGCACTTGGGCTTTCTCTACTGGCCTTGATCAAAGAGTAAGATGCTGGAAGATGGGATTGATCGGCCAATTCACGGAATACTCCCATGCTATCATTAGCGTGCCCGAGCCTGAAACTCTAGACGTTTTCCATGACCGGTGAGCAAGTCTTTGTCAATTTGTGTGTTTTACCTCTATCTTTTGATGTTTCTGAATTCTAATGGTGGTGGTGGTTGCCTTGTTAGAGCAAAGAGGAAGTACCACATTGCTGTTGCTGGAAGGGGTATGCAAATGGTCGAGTTCTCACCACCTGGAGATGTTTAACGAAGATGACTGCAATCTTATGGATGTGGCTTTGACTGGGACTGCGCGGATCATGTAGTTTTCTACTGAGAAGAATTATAGTTTAAAGTTTTGTTGTCAAGGCTGGAACAAGCTGAGAAATCAACATGTGTTATTACAAGCTTCTGGTGCAATTTCTTTTTGTGGGTGGGGTTTGTTGTTCATTTGTGCTAGTTCATGCTGGTTCTCCCTGCTTCCGTAGACGAATAATCTGGTGGCCTTCAACGCGTCATCGGACACCTCAACGGAGCTTCATACTGTGCGACTTTTGACCCTACACTTTATATGGATGTTATCTGGTGAATCTAATACTACCTTGAACGCTACAATTTGCACTGCCCACAAGATGATCCGCTGCTTTATTCCTGGGATATTTTGAATTGCAAACAGTATGTTTCCATACCTGTAAGCATTCACACTTGAAAAGCTCACAGAGATAACGATTTGCTAGCTTGACTAGACGCTATCCGAAAGCACGGTATCAAGTACAGTAGGAAAAAAGTGACTATTACACAGTATCGTGGGCACGGGTGGTTATGGAGGTTGGGCTGATTCGACTGAGCTGCCTCGTGTGTTTCGTGGGGTGAACAGACTAGCATCCGTCTGGTTGATTCTTGTTGAAAATCAAAGTCAAAACAGTGTATGAACAAAGACTTTGAATGGTGGCCAAATTTAATGAAGAAGGAGGATTTTCAAAGAGTTCAAACACTGTAGAATTTCTGTAGAATTTCTGTATGTATTCACTACATCCAGCTATAAATAGGGAGTCACTTTCACCATTGTAAGGCAATCAACTAGAAAGTGAAATACAGAAACAACTCCCTCTTCTCTCTATCTCCCTGTCTGTGTCCTTGAGTGCATTGTGAGCAATCCAAAGAAGTCGATTTCTAACACGTTATCAGCACGAGCCCTACCGAGCTAAAAGGTAAATAGGTGAGAAATCCACCATTTGATGCTCGAATTTCTTTTTCATGAACAAGCACGCACACTAAAGCACGAACACTAGTACCTCGCCGCCATCCTGAAGATGAGCGTGCGGACCGAGCCACCAACGTCCCGAAGACGTACGGATGAAAACGCGGACGTGTGGGCGCCTCTAGCCCCACCTTCGCGCGAGACCCCGCCCCCTGCAGGGGCGTGACCGCTGGAGCCGCAGCCGCGCACTCGGGCCGAGACGTTCGCGCGCCTCTGGCCACCGAGCTAAGGCTGCGCCCCACGCGCCATGGCCGCGACAGCCATTGCAGGGAACGCTGCCTGGCCAGCAGCTGCGAGCCGCGCAGGAGCTGCGAGGCCGGCCGCGCCTGGCACCCAGCGCTGGCAGGTATAGGCCGCGCCCCGGACCCGGGCACCGCGAGCCGCGCGCGTGCACGCCACAGGCCATGGGCTGGCCGCGTCTGAGCCACTGCGCCATGGCTGGGCAAGTGCTCCTTGCGTCCTCCACTCAGCCTGCTTTCTGAGAAAGAAGGGATAAGGATGAGAGAGGGGAAAGGATAGAAATGAGTCTGGTCAAACCATAGGGTGCATGCGGTTCAATTTTTGAGCTGGGCTCCAGAGGCCACGTGAAAGGGCAGCAGCCACTGTCCATGCACTGATGAGATACATTTTTTTTCTAAAGAGGATAGGAAGGTGGAGCCATTAAGGCTTGCACGGTTGAGCCATTATGGTATGCGGACCTGCTGCCAAACACTAGCGCCCGAAGCCGCTATACAACTAATGGCCAGTCTAATATCGACGGAAAGTCGTATAATATAAAATACACGGCCCGAAGTCTGTGAATTATGTGCGGCCCGAAGTCCGCCATATTTATTTATTATTGTTATTATTGCCATTATTTATTTCTGCAATTATTTATTGCATTTAATTTCGTATATTTACTTTATTACAATATTCTATATTTAATTGCAAAGTAATCCTGAAGATTACACCTGGGGAAATTATATAGTCCTGAAGACTATATTAAGTCGTAATCCTGAAGATTACGCACCGACATCTACTAATCCTGCGCATTAATTGTGCAGGCATGTCGGACATCGCAAAGAGGGATTTCGAGATGCTCGCCGTGGATGGCAGCAACTACCTCACTTGGGCGACCGACATCGAGATCAGACTCGATGGCATGGGCCTCGATCATACCATTGTCCAGCCTGAAGCTGGCAAGGATGAGCGCACAAAGCAGGACAAGGCAAAAGCCTTGCATTACCTGCGACACCACCTTCATCCTGACTTGAAGTGCGAGTACATGACGGAGAAGGACCCGCTAGTCTTGTGGCAGTCCCTGAAGGACCGCTTCAGCCAGCAGCTGACCATTGTGCTCCCCAGAGCACAACAAGACTGGATCAACCTACGCTTCCAAGACTTCAAGTCTGTGGCAGCGTACAACTCCGCATTGCACAGGATTGTGACCAAACTGCGTCTATGTGGCCAGAAGATCACTGACGCTGATATGATCGAGAAGACCTTGTCCACCTTCCACCCCGGCAACATTGTACTTCAACAACAGTATAGAAACTCAAGGTACACCAAGTACTCTGAGTTGAGTGAAGTACTATCTGTTGCCGAGCAACAGAATGAAGTTCTCATGAACAATCATTCTGCCCGGCCTACTGGTTCCATAGCTGTGCCTGAAGCACATGCCAATGTTGCTGAGAGTTCTCGCAACCGCAAAAGGGGCCGTGGAAAGGGAAAATGGAAGGGGAAGAAGGGTGCCATGTTCAAGGTCAAAGGAAAGGGAAAGCCCAAAGGTAGGTTCGACCCCAAGAAGGAAAGAGGTGACCACAGTGGGGAAGAGCAAGGCGATTGCTATAGATGTGGAGCAAAGGGGCATTGGTCCCGTAATTGCCGCACCCCCAAACACCTCGTTGACCTTTACCAGCAGAGCAAACACAAGAATAAAGGTCAGCATGAGCCCCACTTCCTCACTGAGCCTGAAGCTCGGCCTGAGAAGCACGACGACGGGGTCGTCGGTGCAAGTGGAGACGTCCGAATGGATGAGAGTGAGGACAACCTTCTTGATGACTTTGATATATTTGGAGACCTGCAGTAATCTCCAAAGAGTCATGTTAGCGATGCCCACATGTACTAGTTTGGTCATGTATGCTCCTGAAGAGCATTTGTAATGTAGTAGATGATCCAAACTGTTGTAACGTTTCCCAGGAATTATGTAATGTTGTCTTTATGATAATGCATGTTTATGTTAAATTCCTGTTTTTACTTTATGGTATTTAACAGAGCCTGTGGGACCCGATGGCGGAAGCGGAACTCTGTCTTGTAGACAGTGGTACCACCAATACGATACTAAGGGATACTAGATATTTCCAAACATTAACAAAGAAAAGTGGAAATATTATGACCATTGCCGGAAGCAATGCTCATATTGTGGGCACCGGAAGTGCCACACTAGTTCTCCCTATGGGTACTCAAATCTTTGTAAAGGATGCACTGTTGTATCCTGACTCAAAGCGCACGCTTTTGAGCTTCAAAGATGTCCGTGCAAATGGTTTCCATGTAGAAACCGAGATCGAGCAAGGTGCTGAATACCTGCTGATCACTAAATTCGACGGGTACCAAAAGCGAGTGGTGGAAAGGTTCCCTTCATCGCCAACGGGTTTGTACTACACGTACATAAAGCCCACAGATGAGTATGTTGCGATGAAGACCATATTCAGAAACACAGAATCGTTTCGAATATGGCATGACCGCTTAGGTCATCCTGGGTTGGGAATGATGAAAAGAATCATCAACAATTCCGCTGGCCATGATGTTAGAGGCTTCCCAAATCCTGAAGATTTTATTTGCACTGCATGTGCAAAAGGGAAGCTAATCACTAGACCATCCCTCCTGAAGATTAGGGATGAGTCACCTGTGTTCCTGCAAAGGATACAAGGTGACATATGTGGACCTATCCAGCCCCTGTCGGGCCCATTCAGGTATTTTATGGTACTGATTAATGCATCTACCAGATGGAGCCATGTGGACCTGTTGTCCACTAGAAACCATGCTTTCTCCAAGCTCATTGCCCAGATAATCACGCTAAAAGCAAGTTTCCCTGATAACCGCATCCAGTCCATTCGGATGGATAATGCTGGTGAGTTCAGGTCGAAAGCTTTTGATGATTATTGCTTAGCCCTGGGCATTAAGGTAGAGCATTCAGTACCACATGTCCACACACAAAATGGTCTAGTTGAATCCTTGATCAAGAGGATCAAGTGGATTGCCAGGCCGTTGCTGCAGAATTGTAAGCTGCCAACCAGTTGTTGGGGCCATGCGGTGTTGCATGCTGCAGCACTAATCCAACTCAGGCCAACTGCATACCATGATACATCCCCCTTACAGTTAGTACGTGGGAAAGAACCAAGTATTTCCCATCTGCGAATATTTGGCTGCGCAGTGTACGTGCCAATACCACCACCCCAGCGTACCGCAATGGGACCCCACCGGAAGTTGGGGATATATGTTGGTTATGTGACTCCATCCATAATCAAATATTTAGAGCCTATGACTGGGGATCTTCATACGGCTCGGTACGCTGATTGTGTCTTCGATGAAGACCATTTCCCAGCATTAGGGGGAGATAGGCATCCAGAAGAATGCCGGGAAATTGAATGGAATGCATCGGGGATGCAATCCTTAGACCCACGCACTAGCGAATCTGAACTAGAAGTTCAGAGAATTATTCATTTGCAAGGTCTTGCAAATGAGCTGCCAGATGCCTTCACTGATCACAAAAGGGTGACAAGGTCGCATATACCTGCAGTAAATGCGCCGGAGAGAGTGCAGGTACCCCTGAAGGCTACCAACTCTATAGTCTCCCCTAATCCTAGGAAGAGGGGGAGACCTCCGGGTGCTCAGGACAAGGTCCCGCGGAGACGTCCGCAGAGGCGACGGTCTGAGACACTTGCACCACTCGAAGAATCAGTTGAAGAGGCTCGACCCGAAGTCGAGAATGCCCCAGAAGTGGCAACTCAACCTGAAGTTGAGGAGGTCCCTGAAGGACACCATCCTGAAGATGGAAATCCCAATGCGTCGCGCGCGCATCATTGCATTGGAAGATCGGAACGCCCCAACTCAATCGTTATGGGAAATCACGATGAGTGGGAGGACGATCATGAGGAGATCGCCACTAATTATGTGGAATCAGGAGAGTCATATCATAGAAAGACCACTATTGTCGACATATATTTTGCCTCAAAAATTGCTGACTCAATGGATCCGGATCCAGAACCAAAGTCCATGATAGAGTGCCGGAAGCGCTCGGACTGGGATAAATGGAAAGCAGCAATTGAGGCTGAGTTGCGCTCGCTTTGCCAAAGAAAGGTTTTTGGTCCTGCAGTCCCAACACCCCCAAAAGTCATCCCTGTAGGATGCAAATGGGTCTTCCTCCGGAAGAGGAATGAACATGGCGAGGTGGTAAGATACAAAGTGAGGCTAGTGGCACAAGGGTTCACGCAGAGACCCGGCATCGATTACGATGAAACTTACTCTCCTGTCATGAGTGGCATAACGTTCCGATACCTTATATCTATGGCAGCAAACTTGAATTTGAAAATGCAGTTGATGGATGTTGTGACCGCATACTTGTATGGGTCACTTGATTCGGAAATATACATGAGAGTCCCCGAAGGACTCAAGATCCTCGGACCGAATCAAAACCGCAACATGTTCAGCGTCCGCCTACAGCGGTCGTTGTATGGGTTGAAACAATCTGGAAGGATGTGGTTCAACCGATTGAGTAACTTTCTCCTGCAGAGAGGTTACATCAATAACGATGATTGTCCCTGTGTTTTCATAAAGAAATCCAATGATGGATTTTGTATCATCTCCGTTTATGTCGATGATTTGAATATCATCGGGACTACAAGGGACATTGAGGAAGCAATGGCTTACCTCAAGGCGGAGTTTGAGATGAAAGACTTGGGCAAGACCAAGTTTTGTTTGGGCCTGCAGCTCGAACACCTCCCTGAAGGAGTGTTTGTACACCAGTCCACTTATACTAAGAGGGTACTTGAAAAATTCAATATGAGCAAGTGCCACCCTCTTAAGACCCCCATGGTAGTCCGATCCCTGGAAGCGGATAAGGACCCATTTAGACCAAAGGGCGATGATGAGGAAGTATTGGGACCCGAAGTTCCATACTTAAGCGCCATTGGAGCACTGATGTACCTTGCAAACTGCACTAGACCTGACATTGCGTTTGCAGTAAACTTGTTGGCAAGGTACAGTGCTGCCCCAACCAGGAGACATTGGGTTGGTGTCAAAACCATCTTGAGGTACCTACAAGGTACACAAGACCTTGGTCTATGGTTCCCGAAGAACCAAGCTCCAACCATGGTGGGATATGTGGATGCTGGCTATATGTCTGACCCGCATAATGCCAGATCACAGACTGGTTTTGTCTTCCTCTGTGGTGGTGCAGCCATTTCCTGGCGGTCTGTAAAGCAGACCCTAGTTGCTACATCGACTAACCACTCAGAGATAATAGCCCTGTATGAGGCTGCACGAGAGTGTGTTTGGTTGCGACGAATGATTAATCACATCCAGAAGTCATGTGGTTTGAATGTCGCCGATACCCCCACCATTATCTATGAGGATAATGCAGCTTGTGTTGCACAGATGCATATGGGTTATGTCAAGAGCAATCTCACAAAGCATATTGCTCCGAAGTTCTTTTATCCCCATGAGCTCCAGAAGAGCGGGGAGATAAATATCCTGCAAGCAAGATCGTGCGATAACCTCGCAGATCTTTTCACAAAGTCTCTACCCGCCTCTAGCTTCTATAAGTGCATCCATGGAATTGGTATGAGGCGGTTTAGAGAGTTGCAGGGTCCAGGGGTAGACCAGTCCCAAAGACACAATCCATGACCGTGGTCCTGAAGATCACGAGTCGGTCCTGAAGACCGACATGAGCATCAACAGTTGTACTCTTTTTCCCTTGATGAGTTTTTCCCACTGGGTTTTCTCATGCAAGGTTTTTAACGAGGCAACAGGTGCAACATAAGCGATGCGTGTGATGTACTCTTTTCTCCTACCCTTTTTCCCACAGGGTTTTTGGGGGGAGTTTTTAACGAGGCATGCACATAGCATAAATTTGGCCAAGGGGGAGTGTTGAAAATCAAAGTCAAAACAGTGTATGAACAAAGACTTTGAATGGTGGCCAAATTTAATGAAGAAGGAGGATTTTCAAAGAGTTCAAACACTGTAGAATTTCTGTATGTATTCACTACATCCAGCTATAAATAGGGAGTCACTTTCACCATTGTAAGGCAATCAACTAGAAAGTGAAATACAGAAACAACTCCCTCTTCTCTCTATCTCCCTGTCTGTGTCCTTGAGTGCATTGTGAGCAATCCAAAGAAGTCGATTTCTAACAATTCTTTTCCCGTTGCGTTTGCTCTGCCCAAAAGGCACCCAATCAACCGAGGCGGTGGCCGAGCACCCAGCAGCCGACCTTGCACGATCGGACGGCTACCGTATTCCCTCCCAAGAGCATTATTATCCCATGACCGAGCCTCTGCTGCGTGCCACGAGCCCACGATCATGACCGATCGAGCAGCGTCGCCACGTATACGATCATGTCGCACGACACGAATCCCAGACGCGGTGCTGAACGGCGATACTCCATACCCAGCAGGCAGCAACCCGGAGGGGGTTGCGACGACGGCTCCGAGTCCGAGAGCGCGGCCGGGAGGGGCGTCGGAGTCGGAGACGGCGGCTGGCGGCGTCGAAGGTCGGCTTTTGAGAGGAAACGGTAATCGGGTTCTGGAATCCGGATCGGACGGCTCTCTCTCTAACGTGCTCGGAAAGAGCTCGCAGTCGATTATCGAGCAGAGCAGAGCAGCCCTATAGATAGACAGCTCCCCCGCCTCAGCTCAGGTCAGGCCTCATCATCATCCTAAACCCGCGAACTCGCCGCCGCCGCGGAGCCCCTTGCGACTTGCGTTAGCGCGCGCTCGGCTCAAGGAAAGCTTGAAGGAAGATGTCGTCGAAGGCGAGTTCCGACCCCGTAGATCTGGAGAAAGGGATCACCGGGCTGAGGAAGGAGGACGACCCTCGCAAGTCCATGTGTATAAAGCTGTCGTTGGTGAGTAGCTAGTATCTGTGTTTCTCGGCACTTGCTCTAGATTTTTGTTGGATTTCCACCAGATCTGCCGAGTGCAACATGCTAGCAGCAACATCCTCGGTTCAATTTCAGTTTCATTCTCGCGGCTATATATCTAATGATGCCTCTATTATTAATTGTTTCTGCAGGATGCAACGGCCTTGCTCTATGTGCTGTTTTTTGTCGGCTTCATGGCCTGGGCGATTATGGTTTCAAACACCTGGTGGGATGTGTTGCTGGTTCTTTGTATCCTGCTGCCCATCTTGCTTTTGACGCTCTGGCTGACGACCAAGATGAAGGAGGTGTGCTTTCAGGGACATGACACGGAGGAGGCTACACTGGGAAGCGACCACACCGATCTTAGTACCAAACTACTGCTAGCATCTTCTAATAAGAAATAAGCTAATGAAGTGAGCGACACCATTTAGTTAGTTAATAATATATATTTGATTTGAAGTCTGGTGCCCTAGTAGTATGCACGGCGCCTGCTTTTGATCTAGGCCTTGTTTACTTGCAAAAAATTTTACAAAATATGAACAGTAGTATTTTCGTTTGTATTTGACAAATATTATTCAATCAAAGACTAACTAGGCTCAAAAGATTTGTCTCGCAAATTACATATAAACTGTATAATTAGTTTTTTTATCTATATTTAATGTTTCATGCATTTGCCGCAAGATTCAATGTGTCTCGCAAATTACATATAAGTTATATAATTAGTTTTTTTATCTATATTTAATACTCCATACATGTGCCACAAAATTCAATGTGAAGAGAAATTTGAAACATTTTACAAAATATTTGGAGAAGTAAACAAGACCCTAGTAGAACCGGAAAGGGATCGCCGAAACGTTAATGTGAGCGAGAGCATTAGCGGAAAAAAAGCAAGTTTTTCCTTCCCGAGAACTCAGGCCTTGTTTAGTTCACCCAAACACTTTTCAAGATTTTTCGTCACATTAAATTTTGCGGTACATGTATGGAACATTAAATATAAATAAAAACAAAAACTAATTACATAGTTTGTCTGTAAATCGCGAGATGAATCTTTTGAGCCTGGTTCCTCTATGATTGGACTATGTTTGTCAAATAAAAACAAAAATGCTACATTAATCTAACCCAAGAAATTTACGAACTAAACAAGGCCTCAAGTATCTTTTGAGCGAGAGCATTAGCACAAAAGAGCAAGTTTTCCCTTCCCAAGAGCTCAACACCACCAAGCGCGCAAGCCTTGCCTCGCCGGTGCGGCCAGCTACACCGCCCCTGCCTCGCCGGCGCTGTATCGGCCGCATGAACAGCTTCCCTGCACGGCCACCAGACGCGGCCGGTCTCCACCCCATGCCGCGGTGTGATTGGTATTACAAAATCAGTGAAGGGATTTTGGCCGTGGTGTGAATGGCAAGGGAGATATAAAAAAATGATTTAAGACAACTTAAGAAATTGGTTTATTTATTTCCGAATCGAAGGAGTATATATACTTAGACGAGCATATGAAAATGAAACAACTGAACCAGCCTAAATCATCAGAACTTTTGATAGCTTCCAAGTAAACCATCCAGGCCACTGGATGAAGGTCAACCCCTAAATCTCTAGCTAGATGAGAGGTTAAGGACCATTTGGTTCACAGAAAAAATAGAGACAAAACACAGGATTGAGATTTCTATAGAAATTACTGCTGCTCATGCCTTTACTTCACATCAACGCAGTGGATAGCGTAGATAAACGTTTTGGTGAAAAAACTATAAAATTAGCTTCCACTTAATTAAAATCCTATATTTTCCTACGGCATATGCAAATAATCAAAAAAAATCCATGTTTTTAAGTCTTCTATTTGCAATAGCATTTATTGGAAATTTCTATCTTTTCTCTATCCCATGTTCTTGCTTGCCTGTGTTCCAAAGGCTGGAGCCCGAGGTGGCGAGGCTAGTCATGGACGAGTTTAAACTTTAACCCGACCAGCCACGCCAAATTTTTTCCTCTTCCTTGCAGATGCAATAAACCTTCCAGAAACGAGCGGAAAAGCGTCCCCAATCCAGTCAGCACACGCAGACACACACCGGCGGGGCAGACAGTTAGCCTGCATTTCAGAAATGTTAAGCAAAGGCGCTGATGCACAGAAGATGACATGATGAGAACTTGAAATAGCTTGTTGCATTCAACACGTGCAGAAACACAACAGCTATAAACAAGTACGTACAATATAGTTGTTTTTTATTTAGGGGCAAAAAAAAGCTGGATTGGCCAATTTCTATTCAAATTCAGTCGGCTAGAATTGCCAATTTCTATGAGTAATATAATAATACAATCAATCTACAGATTATACGATGAACCCCCATCCTAGCTAGAACCACGATAGTGGCACCTCATTACCGCTAAATCATGGTGACAGCTCAAGAACCAGATAAGCTCCTTACGGTGATCATCAATGGTACGATTAGCTAACTCATGAATAAAAAAATTAGATAGAATTATATTAGATTATAGCTTAATGCATCATCATATAGCACTTTGAAATACAGTACGTGTATCCAGAAATCGATCTTCATCTATGTTGTAACCACGCTTTGTAAACACTTAAGACCTGAGAACAAATGCCTAACAAACGACGGCCACCATTCCTACAGGCGGAGTTGAGAAACTTATTCTTTCTTGCCTTCCTTCTTTCTGCTATCAAATAATATGATTGATATGAAACTTACTCTACCTAATCCTTCACTGTGGTCAGATTTAACCACAACAAAATGAATAGAAAACTGAAGAAAATTATTCCATGACGACGACATCATCTCCATCTTAATATCGTCGTTCGCAAAACTAAGTCTCCATATCGTCATGCTGCCATCATCTTAAAAGAGCCACCATGGAGAAAATGAATCCAACATATCTCTTGCCATTGTCGGGAAGGAGAAGGAGGAGGAGATATAAATCCTTAATATCAAGAAACTTAACATGAAGAAACTCTAGCTCTAAAAGACTTAATATAATAGAAAACTTATTAAAAAAATAAGTCTCACTCCCTTCTTCGATGTGTGGCGAGATATTGAGGCCTTGTTTAGTTCGTAAATTTTTTTGGATTTTGACACTGTAGCACTTTCGTTTTTATTTGACAAACATTGTCCAGTTATGGAGTAACTAGGCTTAAAAGATTCCTCTCGCGATTTACAGATGAACTGTGTAATTAGTTTTTATTTTTATGTATATTTAATATACTATGCATGTGCCGCAAGAGATATGATGGGGAGTCTTGAAAATTTTTAGGAACTAAACAAGGCCTGAAGAGGGAAGGGAGAGGGACAACTCAGGCCTTGTTTAGTTCCGAAAAGTGAAAATTTTTCTGAACTGTAGCACTTTCGTTTGTTTGTGACAAATATTATCCAATCATGGACTAACTAGGATCAAAAGATTCGTCTCGTGATTTCCAGCTAAACTGTGTAATTAGTTTTTATTTTCGTTTATATTTAATGTTTCATGCATGTGCCACAAGATTCGATGTGACGGGGAATCTTGAAAACTTTTTGGTTTTGGCCTCATTATGAAAGTGGCGGCGGCTGCTCCTCTATGGAGCGGACAACTCATGAATAAGATTGTGAAGATTTGCCTACATGAAAATTTTCACCTTCACACCATATACTCGGAGAGGAGGGACCCACCTACTGGCTTGTGTATTTATTTATTATTATATTAGTCTCTCAGTCGTATAGAAATATGATTCTCACCCTCCCCGCGGAAAAAATTACACATTTTTTACTTTGATGATCAAATCAAGTAGTATATAAGAAAAGTATTAATATTTATGGTGAGAGTAATATTATTAGATAAATTATGAAATATACTCTCGTAATAAACTTATTTAAAAATATACTCCTTCCGTCCACAAATAAGTGCACATCTCATTTCCTGAGGAGTCAAATATTTTTAAGTTATATATATATATTGCTCAGTATAACAGCTAGGTGTAGAATAGCACTTGTATATATATATATATATATATATATATATATATATATATATATATATATATATATATATACAAATATTTATCATATGTAATATGTATCATTAGATTGAACATAAAACATACTTTCATAATATACTTATTCGCAGATACAAATATTGATATTATTTGATATTTGATATATTTCTAGTCAAATTTAAAAAAGTTTGACTCATCGAGAAATGAGATGTGCATTTATTTGTGGACGGAAGGAGTAACTACTATTTTTAATTTTATGCACCTATAATTAAATTATTTTTAAAAAAAATGACTCGCGAACGGTATAGGGACTGTTTTTTATTTTCTGTTTTTGGCATGGAGGCGGGTAGGGGAGGAGAAAGGGAGGAAGCCAGAGAAGGAAGCGACGGACAGCACCGCACCGCACCGCACGGACGGTAGTCGTAATCCTAGTCGATGACAGGCGGGCCCGTGACCGACTAGAAAAGAGCGGCCTGAACCTCCCCTCATAAAAACCGAACCTCCGGCCTCCGCCGCTTCCCGTGAACCTGCGTCCGATCTTTATATCGTGCGCCGCCGGGGGTGAAAGTGCCTCCAATCCGCCGGATCCTTCTCGTCAACCTCCGTCGGATCCTTCTCGTGCAGCGCCGCCGCCGCCGCCGTGGGGACTGAAGGAGAGGAGGAGTCCTTGTCGCGCGCCGGGTCGGGGGCTGAGGAGCAGGAACGAAGATGTCGGATCCTTCCGTAGATCCTGAGAAAGACATCACCGGGCTGAAGGAGGAGGATGATGTTCAATTCAAACATTCCAAGGTCAAGGTCATGTGTATCAAGGTTTTACTGGTGAGGATTTGTGTTTGTGTTTCCTTGCAAGCATTTCGATTTCGATTACTGCTAGTTATATACATTAGTATTGTGTTGCCAAAATTACTTCCTTCCTGTAGTTAGTTTTTTTTAGGTGCGGGGGCCTGGTAGCAATAGCATCCTACTAGTCACTATGAGCTTATCTTGTTTGAATTGAACCCACCAGTACAATACTTTTATGTTGTGACCTTTGGCTGATGCATGTCATGTTTTTCATTATTGTTGATTGATAATTTCTACACAGTAGTAGGAGTACAATTTATCTTTTCTGATGAGAAACTAACATATTATTTATCCTGCCTGCCTACTAATCTTTTTTTTTTGCTGATGCCTTTTGTCTCTGCCCTTGTAGCATATGTACCCAGTGGTGTTTTTGGCGGCCACTATTGTCGCGGTGGTGTCGATGGAGAGGAAATATCACACGTGGTATTCACGGCTGATGTCTCTAATCTTGTCGCTTGGTGCGATTTTTCTGTTCTGGAGGTTCCGCGAGATTAAGGAGGAAAATATTGAGCGGATGTTAGGAAGACCCGGCGGCAATCTCAATACCACACTGCTAGCATCTACTCCTATGGGGAGTAATAATAAGAAATAAGCTAACGAGTGGGTTAAGTGAAATAAGGGGCACCGAGATTATTTATAGTTAACAGTTGAAGTGTGGTGCCCTAGTCGTGGTATTGGACTGGTAATCTAGTACAGTAGTATCTATTGTATGGCTAGATAGATGGGTGTGGATTTCGTTTAGAGTGGTTATTGTTATTGTATATAGTGTGTAACTTAGCACCCTTTAATTGGAACCCCGGTGGTTATGGGATTGCAACAGGCAGCAGGACAATTGTTCAGAGCTTTAGGCCCTGTTTGGCAGCTTTGTAGTTTTATTCACCTGTAATTATCTTCCGGTTGTAATATCTTGTGCACAAGAATGCAGCTGCTATTTGTTTTTCCTCTGTAAAAGTATTCTTTTGGCAAATACGTGTCAGTTCCATGCGGGAGTGGATAGGCGTTTTTTATTTATTATTATTATTATTATTATTATTATTATTATTATTATTATTATTATTATTATTATTATTATTATTATTATTATTATTATTATTATTATTATTATTATTATTATTATTATTATTATTACAGACGGATAGGGTAAAATTAGTTGGTTCACGTGACATCCAAACAGCATTTTCTAGTTCAGGATGTAAAATTTTCCAAGCCTGTAATTTACACTGGTTTTCGATATAAGGCCTTGTTTAGTTGGCTAAATTTTTTTGGTTCGTTTGTATTTGGTAATTATTGTTCAATCATTGACTAACTAGACTCAAAAGATTTATCTCGTAAATTACATATAAAATATACAATTAGTTATTTTTTATTTATATTTAATACTTCATGCATGTGAAGCAAGGTTTGATATGACAGGAATTTTTTTTTAAAAAAAAATAGAACTAAACCAGGCCTAAAACTATGCTTCCAAACAGCCCCTTAGTGTTTACAACACAGGTTCAGCCAGGCCTTGTCCAGCTCTTAGACAGGCAATTCAAGGCAGGTATACCAAAATGTCGCCTGTGATGTTGACCTTATACCCTTTGTACTCCCTCCATTCCAAATCATAAAACATTTTAAAAATTTTAGAGAGTCAAAATTTAACCAAATTTATATGATAAAATAATAACATTTATGATATTAACTAAGTACTATTAAGTTTTTTTATTAATTATATTTTTATAATATATCTATTTAATGTCGTCATAAATCTTTATAAATTTTTTTATAATTTTAATCAAATTTAAGATGCTTTTATTCTTCAAAAAATTTTATAATTTGGGATTGAGGAATATTTGATATATATCTTCGTCTATGTAGCAGACAACGATCCACCACGAAGAGATATCCATCCTCATCTATCGGTCTATGTAGTAGAGATCCCCAGTCTTGAGCCATTCGTCAGGTGTCAACGTTTTTTTTCTTTCTTTTTTAGGCCTTGTTTAGTTCGCAAAAATTTTCAAAATTCCCCGTCACATCGAATCTTTGGTCGCATGCATGGAGCTTTAAATATTGACGAAAACAAAAACTAATTGCACAGTTTACCTGTAATTTGTGAGATGAATCTTTTGAGCCTAGTTACTCCATAATTGGACAATGTTTGTCAAATAAAAACGAAAGTGCTACAGTAGCCAAAAACCCAAAATTTTGCCAACTAAACAAGGCCTTAAAGGCCACCGGGGATACAATGCCTCAAAGGATAGGGTTTTCAGTTTAAAGGAAAAGAAAAGAAGCCTCATAAACTCTACATACAGAATCGGAGGAGCACAATTGATCTATCAAAGCTCTAAGAAGCTACAGGCAGCCTGTAGCGCCGATACGTTAGCTGCTTCTTTACATGATGATGATAAAACCTGCTGCATGTTAAGAGCTCTGTTCCTGAAGATAACTCCGTTCCTGCGTTTCCAGAGTTGCCAACAGCATAGGGCCAGGAACATTGGGAATTGCATCAGGCCTGTTGGAGAGAACAAGGTCGCCCATCGGCTGGTCTGGGGCCAAAGCAATGCCGAGCCTTGCCCAGAACGATACAGCAAAAGGACACCATTCACAGATTTCACACACCGGCTGGAGGAAACTCGGGGTGTAGTCACACACTGAACTTGGCGAAGTTGAAGCTGGTGAGCGAGGAGGTAAATAGAGGATCCCAAGGCAATCGCGCTCACAACAAGTGTGACACGATCCGCCATCTTGGACCAGCCCTGCAACAGGTGCTGCGGCTCACTGCGATCCAAGAGAGGGGCGTCCGCCATCCTGTCCACAGGATATTAGAATTATGGTTAGCTAACTCAAATGAATTAGAATGGCTGAGTGAGGTCCAGAAAGATGGTTAGCCCATCACAAACTCATTTGAATTGGGATTTGGATGCTCGTGTTGCTTTAGGATGATGCCTCCTGCCAGGTCATGTACTCACATCACAGTGATGGCAGCTGTGTTGATATGTATGTTAAGGAAGTGGTTATATATGGAGATTAGTTGATGTGTAAGCTCTGGTTTGGTTTGGTGAATTGGCGAAACTCTATGTGCTAACATATTGTTACAAGTGTTTATGAGATAGTAAAGTACACTTCAAATAGTGAGCAACATGAGTGATTAACTTCTTTAATTCTATGTTTAACCCTGGCCTCTCCAAGTGGCCACGTCATCATCATTGTCATCAAGTGATTGTGCTTGGAAAAGAAAAAAGAGAAAAACAAAAAAGTCAAGGCAAAGGTATAATTGGTTATGAGTTTTTTTTTGGTTTGTACTCAAGACACCATAGAGGGTGCAAGTGGTTTAGGACTGATAGTCGTACTATCAAGAGGGGTGAACCTCGTATTGGAATATGGTTATCAAAGCGCCACTAGATGCTCTAACTCATTGCATATGCATTAGGATCTAGTGAATGTGCTAACTCCTTTGACAAAATGCTAACACACTTGCACATGAAGATTTACACATGGCGGCAGGATTCAATGTTTTCGTGGAAATGAAATGCATTTTTTCTATTGCGCCGGAGGCAAAGTTTGGATAAGTCGTGCGACCATGAGCGTCGAATGCTGGTCCAACGCCCGATGCATACTAGAGTTTGACGTAGCACATAGTTGGTCACCACACGTCATACGCTGTGGCATTAGACACGGCTGGAACACTATTGAGCGTCCGCTGAGATGTGGCGTCAGCAGGGTCGCGAGCGAAGTTTTTTTAGACAGTGTGTGTCGAACACTGTGTTGTTCGATGCGTCTTCAAGCGGTTCTGGAACTCTCTAAATAACATCCGGTGTGAGACAGGAGCATCCGATGCGTAGCACCTGGCACGTCCGACGCCTCATGCACAAGTGTGTTATCGTTTAAGTGGCCGTTGGAGATCAACGGTTCATGTTTAACTGAGGACACATGGCAGCAATCGAGAGCTGCTGGCAGAGCAGCGTCGGGCGCTAGGCTGCGTCCGACGCTCCCGATAGAGGGTGCTCCCAGAGCATTACGACTCTATTTGTTTGGACTGTCTATATATAGTTGTTGGCCGGCTTAAGCTCTCGTTTTTGGCCATTTTTATTGACATAGCAACCTTGTGAGCCTAGCCAACACACTCCCTCTCAATTGCGTCATTGTTTGATCATCTTTATGAGATTAGGTGAGTATCCAAGTGTATTGCTTGAGTATTTGCATCTAGAGGCACTTGGTGATCGTGTTTCGCCGCGGGATTCGCTTGTTACTTTTGGAGTTTGCTGACTTCTAGACGGCTTGGTGCAGCAAGGATCGTCGAGCGAAGGTTGATGATTGTCTTCGGCTCTGATCATGGTGATTCTGAGAGGTTCTTGACCTTTCTCCGTTGGAGAGCCAAAATATACTATATGAATTGCTCGTGACTTGTGTGACCTTTTCTGAATGCTCCACTTGGTTTATAGGAAAAATGAAGAAAAACATAGGATTGGGATTTCTATAGAAATTACTATTGTTTATGCATTTGGTTCACATGAACAAAATAGACAGTGTGAAAATATTTATTTGATAGCTATTTTGGTGGAAAACTATAGGAAATTAGCACGCACTTCAACTCTTAATTAAGTTCCTATATTTTCTCAAGGTCTATGCAAATAATTATTCATTTAAAATTTCTATGTTTTTTAGCTTCTGTTTGCAACTGCATGGGCCTGTTTAGTTCCTGAGTTTTGCAAAAAGTCTTGGCATTAAGTATTTTTGGTGTAAAGTTTTTTATTTCCTGAATTTTGGATGAGGTGTTTAGATACTTAAAAAAGTTTTTGCATTCCGTAGCCATTTAAGAGAGAGGCTCGCCACCTGAGACGTTTTTTTTTTGCATGTTTTGGCACATTTGCCTTCCAAATGCAAAAACTTTACAAACCAAACCTTTTGCAAGGTATTTAGATCTATTTTGCAAAAAAAACAAAGCCTAAAACATAAAAAACATTTTGCAAAACTCAAGAACTAAACAGGATCTTATAGGAAATTTCTTTCTTTTCTCTACTCCCATGGTCTGCTTGCCTGTGTCCATAGGCACAAGGTTTGTGCCACTCCTGGGGCGGCTGGAGCCCGAGAACCAAGCAGCCAGTCCTGCTGGTCGTGGACGAGTTTAAACTTCAACCCGACCAGTCACGCCAATTTTTTTCCTCTTCCTTGGCAGGCGCAATAAACCTTCCAGAAACGAGCGGAAAAGCGTCCCCAATCCAGCCAACACACGCAGACGCACCGGCGAGGCAGACAGGCAGGCAGATCAGCCGCACCTCCCCCAGTTCCCCGCCCCACCTACGACGACTGCCGCGGCCGAATCAAAACAGCTTCCTCCTCCCGGCGTCGACTCCGCGCGCGGAGGCTCCGATCCATTCCGCCGCCCCGTAGGGTTTTGCTCCCCCGATCCGGGCGCCAGATCTCGCGTGGCGACACGCGGATCTGGGGTTTCTCTAGCGGCGGCGGCGGCGGCCGGAGCAGGAGGAGATGGCGCTCTCGGGGATGCGGGGGCTCTCCGTCTTCATCAGCGACATACGCAACTGCCACAACAAGGAGCAGGAGCGCCTCCGCGTCGACAAGGAGCTCGGCAACATCCGCACGCGGTTCAAAAACGAGAAGGTCACACGCTTGCTTCCTTGCTCTTCGCGGAGACTTTTGGTTTCATGCTGCTTGCTAGTTGTCAACGCATTTGCGTAATTCGGGCGTAGAGCGCCCGGGATTTTGCTCTAGCTGTCTCGCTAGACGAGAATTGAGGAACTCCACGGAGCTGAATTGGTGCTTAGTGGTGTGTTCGGGACAGCAAGTTCCCCAGCGTCATTTCGGGCTGTCCTAGTTTCAAACTTGTTTCCTGTCTGATAGGATGATGTTGAACTATACTGTTTCGGTCTCATGAGCCTGCAAGGGCAATGCTGTCTCTTAAGTCTTAGTCGTGAAATGGTTGCAACAGTGTTTCACGACACTGAACATTCCGAATGACTTAGGTTCGAGCTCAATCATTTCAGCCTTTGGTTGTTTGTGCTTATCTGGAAACAGTTTGCAACTATTAAATGATCAACTCACACTGCAACTGGTAGATTTGGATTCTCTTAGAAGTTAGAGATAGCTGGGCTTTTGGCATTGCCGGTGCACCTTTGAGCCCCAGGGTCACACAACTAGCTCATTTTCTTTGACCCTCTCCAGATTTTGCAGCATCTTATGTTGATTTAGGATGAATAGTTCTCCTCCTCTGTCAATAAATAACTTTTGTTCAGACAATACTAAGGTCTCCTATCCACTAAGGATGGGGACGGTGCTCCAAACGGATACCCGCGGTTCTTCTCTAGTGTAGCTAAATGAACTAAATGAAAAAATGAGGGAAGAAATTGTTTATTTAGTTCATAAAATTACACTAGAGAAAAACCGCGGGTATTCATTTGGAAGACCACCCCCATCCTTACTATCCACTGCTTTGCCCCTAGTTAAGTGTAGTTTGAAAGTTGTTCACGAAATATGATGTCAGCAACATTTTTTTTTGTGCAATTGCGTTCAGAATTTGACAAGTCTGATTGCCTACATTCTAAAGAGAGATGTGTTCTAACTGTGGGATTACAGAATCTGAATGATTGTTGTGAATTTTGATACTAGTAGTCCAATAACAATGCAACATGACATGCTTGGCATTATATTTTTGCAGAAAAAGATTCAATGTTAGACATATGAAACGAAACTGCAGATAGACTTGCTGTGTATGGACGTGCTTAAATTCATGGACCTGCACTAGGGAGTTCTGTAGTTCAGTACTAAAATAAAATAGCATATTAGCACCACACTGTGCTATACTATACAATATTAATCATGTGGGGATATTAATCTCACCAGTGCATGCAAACTGCCCCCATACAGAAAAATAGACAAATCTGGTAACTTCTTTTCCTGTCTATGAGTGTACTTGTGTTTTCACCAATGCGTCAAATTATATGGACCATGCAGGCAGTTCTTGTTAACTTTGTGTAGAAGTAGAATGCCAAAGATAACCATTTCCATTCAAGCTAAAACTTGATCACCAAGAACCTGCTTTCCCTTGAAGTAATGTTGTTATAACATGCAGTTGTAGCCCTCCCCTTAATGTTCCTGAAACCCTCAAATCATTGACACTAGTTTGCAACCAATGCTATAAATCATGCGATTTCTTATCTTGCAGGGCTTATCACCATACGAGAAGAAAAAATATGTATGGAAAATGCTTTACATTTATATGCTGGGTTATGATGTTGATTTTGGGCATATGGAAACTGTCTCGTTGATATCTGCACCAAAGTATCCTGAGAAGCAGGTATAACATTCAGTTTTAATATCCTTTGTCATAGCAATTTTGCTCAAATGGTATTATTAAATTTGATGTAGAATAATTAAGGTTTATTAGTGTAGCTGTTTAATAATTGCTATCCTTTGACGCATGCTGCAGGTTGGTTATATTGTGACATCTTGCTTACTGAATGAGAACAATGATTTCTTAAGAATGGTAATAAATACAGTACGGAATGACATAATCGGACGAAATGAGACTTTCCAGTGCTTAGCATTGACAATGGTATGCCATTCTGTCGTGTCCTTCTCTGTTTTGTCTGGGGACTTGGTCCTATCTTCCTTTTCTAACTATCGCATACATTTGATTTAGAAAAGGCACTTTTGTCATGAAAACTGTCTTTTGATATAATAAGTTGTCCAGGACATCAAATTGGTACAAATACCATTAAGGAAAATGAACAACTCAATCTTTAAAGCAGTGTCAAAATTGTAGAGCACACTGTTAAGAAATTTTACTATTTTAGGCATTTTCTTGTTATTTAGTGTTTTTTATTTCTGCAACATGTATGCCTTTAGTTTGGAATGATAGTCTAGCTCTTATATTATCCTCCTGTGCAATTAACACCTTTTTTTCCTGTCTCCAGTGTCATCTTTTATTGATATGAATATTTTTCAGGTAGGTAACATTGGTGGGAAAGAATTTTCTGAGTCACTAGCCCCAGATGTCCAGAAACTTCTTGTAAGCGAGTGTTTTAGTGCTTATGTCCCCCTTTCACTGTTTTCTGTATGATGAAATTAATGAAACATCTTATGGTTGTCAGATTTCAAGTAGTTGCCGTCCTGTTGTCAGAAAGAAGGCTGCTCTATGCCTTCTGCGGCTTTATAGGAAGAATCCTGATGTTGTGAATATTGATGGCTGGTAATAATATTATAGAATATAAAGTGTTACATTATATTATATTATATTGTACTTAATTAATAGACTAATTGAATTCTGTATATCAGGGCGGATCGAATGGCACAACTTCTAGATGAACGTGATCTAGGTGTGCTGACATCTGTCATGAGTCTTTTTGTTTCACTAGTATCCAACAATGCTGAAGCATATTGGAATTGTCTTCCAAAATGTGTAAGAATATTGGAGAGGTTAGCAAGAAATCAAGATATTCCACAAGAGTACACTTACTACGGAATTCCATCCCCTTGGCTTCAGGTACTTTCCTTTCATGCCATCATCCATTCATCCAGCTTGATTTATTAGTAAAATTAGGTCAGATCTGTATTTAATTAGTGACCATTAGGCCGTTACCTTCTATTAAGCTTGACCAATAACTCCAGTTAGTCTGCGAGTGGAGGTATGTAAATAGCAACACAAGCAATTAGTCATGTGTATATCACACATTAGTTATTATGTGTATAGTTTGACGGTTGCTACGTAAACCTTCCATAAGATTTACTCTAAAGATACTTAGGCAAGTTATGATGCAGGGCTAGTTTTTTTAAGTTTACCACAAGCCTGAAACCCATCTTACGCATCTGTACTGTGAATAATAAGTAAGCAACCATATGACTTAATTACTGAAACTCAACATGTGGAGTTGCTATTGTTAGAATGCCTGTTTCTTTTTATCGTTAGGGAGTTATACTATTTTTTCTGCAGGGTAGACTTAGGTAGTGCAATGGCCATGGCAGAGGCGCAGATCGTTTGATCTTAGAGTATTTCTTCATGGATTTGAATTCTTAAAAAAAAAACTCGACCAGGGGGAGAGACGCCCCCTGATTTTCGTCTTAAGAAGATGGTGCCGTGACTTGAACCCGGGCTGGCTTAGCCAACCACTTCTTTGGCGTGCTGTGCTGACCAGTTACACCGTGAGAGTGTTGGCGGATTTGAATTCTTTTACATCTTTGGTTCTATGTGTGTTGAAGGAAAACATGTATACGCATTGGATGGAAATGGTCCACATATTCAACTAAGCATAAAATGTTATTTTCACAGGTAAAGACAATGAGAGCTCTTCAGTACTTCCCTACCATTGAAGATCCCAACGCAAGACGAGCTTTGTTTGAGGTGCTACCTTTTTTTTTTTATAACTTTTCTACTGCACCTGTACAAAAATGTGTGGACTATAATGATACTGTTGTTATCCTTCAGGTCTTACAGCGCATTTTGATGGGTACTGATGTTGTTAAAAACGTTAACAAGAACAATGCCTCACATGCTGTTCTCTTTGAAGCTCTTGCTCTGGTGAGTTTGTACTGACTTTAAAGTGATTAACCCTCCCCACCCCCTACCAGTTCGATATGGCATTTCCTTTTCTGCATAAGTTTATGTTTCGCAGAATCACAGTTTGGCATCTTGTCTTTTTAATAAGTCTGTTTGCATGTATAATACTCCATATAGGTCATGCATCTGGATGCTGAAAAGGAGATGATGTCACAGTGTGTGGCTCTTCTTGGGAAGTTTATTGCAGTCCGGGAGCCAAACATTCGGTACCTTGGTCTGGTAATTGCATTTCTTATTAATATTTAGTTATTTACTTAATAATGCCTTTTGCTGGCAGTCTTGCTTCCGCATCAAAGTTGTGCAAGTGTAAAATTTACCATATTGAAATAGTAATCGATCCATCTTTCAGGAAAACATGACTAGGATGCTGTTAGTAACAGATGTGCAGGATATCATTAAAAGGCACCAGGCTCAGATCATTACATCTTTGAAGGACCCAGATATCAGGTTTGACTCTCTTCGAGTCTTTAAATTTCTATACTTCTCAAAAGAATCGAACGGTATAACATGAACATCCAGACTTTTTCCCCATGGATGATATGATATTATCTAGGGCAGCTTCTACATCAACTCCACACTTCTCCGAATACAACAGCAAAACCTTTTAGTCTCAATCAAGCTGGGTTGGGATAAAGATGAAATCACGCGAATCACAAATACATTTTTAGTTCCAAGTGAATAGCTGGAATTCAGTTTTATTATTTTTTAATCACAGTAGTAGGTCCAGTCATTCAGTTTTATGTGTAAAGTGCCCCATTCATTATATTGTATTTGTCCTAGAATGTCTGATGTTACTCGCAATCTCTTGCATTTGGGAGTGTCTTTGGATTGTACCATGTTAGTAAAGGCTGAACACTAAGAATAAACAGTGCTTAACATTTTCACTTGTGCAGAATGTAATTTATGTTAGCTCTTTGCTTCTCTGTGGATTCTGTTCTTCTTTTCAATAAACTGTGCCACATTCACCTTTGCTGCAACTTCATGTTATTGTATTGCAGCATTAGACGGAGGGCTCTTGATTTATTATATGGCATGTGTGATGTTACAAATGCAAAGGAAATTGTTGAGGAGTTATTGCAGGTAATTAATCTTTTGAGAGTGTACTATTGTTTATTTACTCACGTGTTCCTACTTCCTAAGACTGAATCCTCTTCTCTTACCTCACAGTACCTTAATACAGCTGAATTTGCAATGCGTGAAGAGTTGTCTCTGAAGGCAGCTATACTTGCAGAAAAATTTGCTCCAGAACTATTGTGGTAAGATTTTGATCATAGGATCTGCAAGTTACTATGTTGCAAATTTAGCATTTTTGTAGGACATATGTGACCATTGCAACCATGAAGTTACATGTTAGAACTGTGCTTTATCTAGTTATCTAATAATAACCTTGATAAGGAATGATTTTTTAGGGACCAGTAACTATTTGATGTCTTTTAATGCTTGGAGATCTTTCTAAATATAAAATTTTTGAAATAGGAATGCCAATTAATTGAACCGATCATTTTACGAGTAAGAGTTTTTGGAGTAATATAGCTACACCTACACATGATTAGAACAATAATGAAGACAACAGAAGCAGATATAAAGATAACTCATTCCTTTTGTAGTCAGAAACACATTTCTCAGCCTCAGTTTTGGAACTTTAGTAGATAGGATTGTTTTTTTCAATACCATGAAATAATTTCATGTCATCATTATTCCTGCATGTCTTAAATACTTCTGAGAAACAAAGAGAACATGAAGAGGTCAGATCTATTTGTTAGAACATGAGTACCATTCAGTCAGGGAACTATGGAGAAAGGGGTTAATTAGCTTGAAATTCTTAGCTGTACAATGACTTATGCTTAGAGAGTTCGTAAGGCCGGACTGAATTACATATGCAATCAGAGGGAGGGATTAGAATATTTCTTATCACTATCACTATACTATACCTAATTTGCTAAAAAACTTCTTTACTTGTTATCCTCCTTTTTTGCCACTTTTGTGGGGCTTCATACCCCAATTTAATTCGGATTAAAATGTTTAATCGGTATTGATGTTGTACTGTATTATAATGAATTTGGTATGTTTGTTTGCATCCTTGAGGTGTTTTGCTAACCAGAATTGGATGTACCAGCTCCCATAAACTTCAGCCTTCTACTGTGCCCATAGTTGTGGTCAACCTGATATTTAATTACTGGATTTAACAACTATAGCAAATTGTGTTGTTAGTTCTATGCGCATTTTAACTTATGCAATTTCATCTCCATGAAGTTTTTGCTGTATCTGACTTGTATTTGTGTAGGTATGTTGATGTTATTCTTCAGCTTATAGACAAAGCTGGAGATTTTGTAAGTGATGATATATGGTATCGAGTGGTACAATTTGTCACGAACAATGAAGATCTACAGGTTTGTGTATATATCTACTTGAACAAAATCATCTCAACTTCGTTTGGTGAATTTATGGTTCATTTTTTGCAACTGTATCAGTCATATGCTGCAGCTAAAGCGAGAGAATATCTTGACAAGCCTGCTTTACATGAGACGATGGTCAAGGTATTTTTCATCAGCTGAAATTGTTGTATTATGAAGACTGAATTTACGGAGCTACTAAATGATATTAGTTGCCATTGAAACATGATGTACAATCCTTAGTATGATAGTTTTACCTTTATATTGAATACATATTCTGTTACATTAAAGTGCCCGTTGATTAATTTAGAACTTTTATTCTGTCTTCTATTTGTTTACAAAAAGAGAATGGAATCTGCCTGGTATCCAAGTACCGTCCTATTTGTGCCTACATATTTTCTTTCTTGCATTACATTATCCTTCTTTTGCACCTATACAGGTGAGTGCCTACCTTCTTGGGGAGTATGGCCATCTTTTGGCCCGGAGACCTGGCTGTAGCCCTAAGGAATTGTTTGCTATTATAAATGATAAACTTCCGACAGTATCGTAAGTTGTGAAAGCTCATACTTGATTAACTTCAATGTCATTTTCTACCATGTTCTGATGCATGCACTATCGATTTTTCATCAGGACAAGTACCGTAGCTATTCTTCTCTCAACCTATGCCAAGATATTGATGCACACTCAGCCTCCTGATGTTGGACTGCAGCAACAAATCCTCACAATATTTAAAAAGTAAGAAATGATTCTTCCAGTTCCAAGCTTTAGTGATATACTACAACCACTTTATGTGTTGTTGAACTTTTGTTACTCTTCTTTATATTGTGTTCCAGGTATGAGAGTTATATTGATGTTGAAATACAACAGAGAGCAGTTGAATATTTTGAACTAAGCAGGAAAGGCCCTGCTTTGGCAGATGTGTTGGCTGAAATGCCAAAATTCCCTGAACGTGAGGTAACTCCATTGTTAGGATACACTTTTCTCTTGGTCAATTTATTCCATTGCGAAGGATTTTTTCTTACTGTGGATTATTTGCCAAATGTAGTCTGCGCTGTTGAAGAAGGCTGAAGATGCTGAAATTGACACAGCAGAGCAAAGTGCTATAAAGCTACGTAGTCAGCAACAAACTTCCAGTGCTCTTGTTGTAGCTGATCACCCCCCTGCAAATGGATCTGCACCACCAGCTAATCATCTCACTCTTGTGAAGATGCCAAGCCAAACTGTTTCTGACACTCAGGAGAGTGGAGTAATTTATGAAGAGGCTCCCAAGCCTCCCGTTGAAGCTCCCAAAGAAAATGGGACTCCCGTCGAAGTGGAGAGCAGGGACACAAACATTACTGAAATCAACAATGAGATTAAAGCTGAACCTCCCTCTACATCTCATTCTACTTCTCCCGCAGACCTCCTGGCAGATCTTTTGGGTCCTCTTGCGATAGAGGGCCCTCCTGCTGTAGAGCAAAATCCTGCCCAAGGATTGAATGCTAATCAAAGTCCAGTTGATGACTTGGCACTTGCTACCCTTGAGGATCAGTCCAACTCAGTTCAGGTACTAGTGTACTCTTATTTCCTTTGTCAGGCTTTATACTAGTTGAACTATTGTACTGGTAAAAAATGCTTTTATAGGAGCATGTTCTCTACTGACACCTGTGAAATGAATTCTGCTTTATACAGCCAACTGTCAACGTCGAGGAAAAGTTTCACATATTGTGCACAAAAGATAGCGGAGTGCTGTATGAGGATCCTCACATTCAGGTTTGCATAAATTGGTTGCGTTGCATCACTTCACATAACTGTACATCTTTATCCTAACTCATGTTGCACATCTTCCTTTTTCTACTATACCTTGTGTCTAGATTGGTTTGAAAGCGGAGTGGCGTGCCCATCATGGCCGTCTTATTCTTTTCCTGGGTAACAAAAATACTTCAGCCCTTACGTCAGTGCGGGCGCTGATTTTGCCTCCTGGTCATTTGAAAATGGAACTTTCGTCAGTTCCCGATACTATTCCTCCAAGAGCACAGGTACCAAGTGATGCAGTATAATGCTTTCGCACCTTTAAAGTTTTCTTCCAGGTCGAACTTCAATTCCTTGGTCATTTTCTGTAGGTGCAAGTTCCACTTGAGGTTGCGAATCTCCGTGCAAGTAGAGATGTTGCGGTTCTAGATTTCTCATATACTTTTGGAACTTTGGTGATTCTTCTATGCTATTATATTTTTTCCCTGGGTGCCTGAATATTCACTTATAGGTAACAATGATGTCCTTGTTTTGCTTATGCAGGTGGATGCCAAACTTCGACTCCCTGTTGTATTGAATAAATTTTTGCAGCCTATAACTCTTACCCCTGAAGAATTTTTCCCCCAGTGGAAAGCGCTGACTGTTCATTCGCTGAAGGTTCAAGAAGTGGTAAGGCCTAGGAAGGGGTGGCACGGTGGGGGTGGGGGTCGTCTTTTGAATGATGTAGAAACTGAAATATTGTCATTATGATTATCTGAGCAATCTTTCTAATGGCCTCATGTGAACAGGTTAAAGGTGTGAAACCAATGCCTCTTTCTGAGATGGCTAATCTTTTCATGAGCCTTCACTTGGCTGTCGCCCCCGGACTTGTATGTAGTTTGGTATTTGTCTCTCCATTTTGAGCCATTTTGTTTTTCAAACAGTTGAAGTTCTTGCTCTTTTTAGGATAACAACCCAAACAATCTGGTTGCATGCACAACATTCTTTTCTGAAGCAACGCGTGCCATGCTTTGTCTGGTAAGCATGATTATTTACTGCTGTTTATATTCTTAGCTGTACCATGGCAATTTTCCTTAACAAATGAATCCTGTGATAAATTTTTAGAGTTACTGAACGCATCTGTGCCTGGTAATATTCTTTTGGGGCTAGTGTTGTAGTGAGCCTTTTTTATTTTAATAATAACTGAACCCCAATCTGAACTCCAATCCACTCTTCACTACGTCAACCATACCTTGGTATGAAGCTGACTCATTTAGCTCTTAGACCAACTTGTCACTGACAAGCACAATTCAGTTAGATATGAAACCAACCTTCTTTAGACTTTAGAATACATGCTGGTTCAATACTTTTTTCCTTTTAAGGTTCATTTCCATTGCTGAACAGCAGCCCATTAGGGTGTCCGTCAAGTTGGATCTATAATAGAAAACATTATGAAAAACAGTAAAGATTAGGTTTGTGTCACCGCATCAATTATGATTTTGTTAATTGCCATTTCTTTTGTATTTTTTTGACTCGTGCCACCACTGTGTAAAACTTTTATGCTACTAATGTACCAATTTTAATCAAGACTTGTTCAATCCATGCCACTCGAAGTGGCCTGTCTGGCATAAACGAAACACATTTTGCTGATGTCATGAGTCTAAATATTACAAAAGCAATGGCAAATATCAGAACCGTGACAACATAGTGGCATAAACCTTGTTGTAAAAATGGTTTTCCTAGCCTCTGCTTACTAGTGATGCATGCTTGTAGGCCCTTGTCCTGTCACAGTGGAATAATGGATACAGTAATTGCACTTTAGCTGAATACCAGACCTTAAGAAATCCTGTGCTTGAGTCATTTGTCAGCTGTAGCAAAAGCTGATATTTGCAGTGTTTAATCCATTCTTAACAGTTTATATTGTGACTTGCAAACGTGGCATATGTGCAGTCTTGCTCATAAACTGTTCTTTTATCCCTTTATGAAGACCTGTATTTTTGTTCACTTTGCTGCTTATCTTTTGACTCTTTGCAGATAAGAGTTGAAACAGATCCACAAGACAGGACCCAACTGCGGCTAACAGTTGCCTCGGGCGACCAATATTTGACATTCGAGTATAGTCTTGCTCCTTTTCTTTAAATTATGGCTTATTGCTAATGAGAATGCAAAAGTTGATTGAAAGATTTTGGTAAACAGGTTGAAAGAGTTCGTCAAGGAACATTTGATTGGTATCCCAAGGACTCAGGCTGCCCCACCTCGTGCACCGGTCCAGCCACAGTTGCCTGCTGCAGCACCTGCCACATACAATGACCCTGGTGCCATGCTTGCTGGATTGCTATGAGAAGTAAAAAAAACAAAGCAATAGTGTTGTGATGTACATGACAGTTGTTTAATACGAGGATCTAACATCTCCACAAGCATCTTGCTGCCAAGACGAACACGTGGAGCAACGAAAGGGCTGGCGGAGTAGTCTTCAGCTGGATTCTGAACTGAGAAAGAGCTAGATTCTTTGGGGGCGGTTTCAAGGCCCTTCCCCCTTCCCCTCCATGGAGCAGTTGCCATATTGTGTAAGCGTAATTTGTTGTTTCTCATTATCATCCCCTTTTGGCCCATTTGTATAACTTGTATTGCCCAGGTCTGGTGGTGGACAATCGGTAGTTTTGCGTGTTAATATAAGGTGCTAGGTTTTCCACCATGCCGATTGTAAAGTTGCCTTTAGTGCGCATTGCATTACGATTTGTACCAATAAGGTCGGAATAGGGAAAGGAAATTAATAGAGGTTTTGTTTTGTGCATGTTTTATGGTTTGCATAGTTCCGATCCCTGGTACTGCTCTTGATGTGTTTTTTCCTGGTGTGTAATGACCCATGGTTCACGAGGCTCGGTTGCTAACTAAACCTAGCTGGCACCGGCGCATGCAGTCTCTTTGGAGTTCCCAATTCCGGGCAACTATGACACAACATGCATCGGCTTCTACATGTATGCTTCGCATGCTTTTGCGACTGCAGCATCGCTGCTGTGGGTACTGTACGTTGCACGACGATCTACCCACCGCAGGAACGTTGTTGCACGACGATCTACACACAGCATGAACGTTGAAGGCTTGAGCACGAGGAACATACTTTTAGTTTTTTTAGTGCAATCTTTAGTTTTCTTTTTGATGACGAGGAAACCCCACGCTTGGTCTGCAATTTCTCGCTGCAGTACTTGCATTGCATGTTTTCCAAAAGCGAAATACACGGAACTTTTTTTTTTTTTGAGAAACAATACACGGAACTGTCTGATCGATATACATCGAGCTACAGCGTGATTGGCCCTGGGCATTGGTCCATGGTCCCTAAGGCCCAATCGCACACAATGTGTTGGTCTTTTTCCTTCTCCTTTTTACACCCCCGCCCCCCCTTTTTTTTTGAAATGAACTGAGCAGTAGAAGCTCCCTATATTGCCGATTAATGAAGAAGATCAGATTAGGTAAAACAACATTACCACAGAAAACGACAAAAAACGCTATGGGTAAGACAACTCAGCCAACAAACCACTGACAATATGAGTAAACAACATAAACAACCATATCAATGTCAAACCCCTACGATCCATTACGAAAGAGACAAAGAGACCTCTGCCACAAAATCGCAGAAGGCATGATCTTTTAAACCCATCAATAATTTGATGAGATATGGCGACAATAGTTCATTCAAGCAGTCTATGACGTCTTGCACCTTGTCGTCGTCGAGCTTCCCATCCTTCCCAACAAATCAACAATGCCATCGCTTTTCTATCTGAGATTGGAAGAAAAAAATTTCGTGCTTCGATTAGGAAAGCATACCTTTGTCCTTGGTACCTCCGACTTGTACCTCTCTAAAACCAAATCGTTAGTGCACACCTGTGTCTCCGCCTTATACATGAGTGTAACACGACACATGATGGTGCGTACTTAATATAACAGTAGCTAGACAAGCGATGGTGTGAACAACACTTGCTGGAGGAAAGTCGTTGACTAACTAATTATTTCTGTTTCTGAAAAAGCGAAATACACTGAACTGTCCGATCGATGTACGTACGCCTCGCCAGGCCGCTATGTCGAGCCACAGCATGGTTGGCCCTGGGCCTTGTTCCAAGGTTCCTAAGGGCCCAATTGCACACAACTTGCCGGCCCTTTTTTCTTTCTTTTTTTACCCCCTCATTATTTTCTACCTAAGATGGAAGGAAAGATTTCGCAGTTCGATTAGGAAATCATACTTTTGTCGTCCTTCCGACCTGTACCTTTCTAAAAAATCCAGTGACGAGTTGCTACTGCACACATTTCTTCGTCTAACACACGACATATGTCGATGCGTACTTGTAGGCCGGGTAGATATATAAGTGATAACAACAGTTGCTGGATGAAGAAAGTCACTGAAGTAAGTAATTGCTGCATCCAAATCCCAATTCCCCAACGGTGGTAAATCACATCACCAAAAGAAACAAAACAACGGGGGCAACGCAAAGCCGTGGGTGCACTCCACACCCTGCTGCTGAGTGATACCTAGCTAGCCTATATAGCTACGAGCTATCCAACCCATAATATCATCATCTATGCTACGGACAGTCGACATCAACGATATATATATACAGTTGCCCGAACAGTTGCCGTCGCTGTCGCCGGGAGATGGCCAGTAGCTGTTCGCTGCTTCCTTTCCTTGGCGATCGATACGATAGGTTCTGTTGGCCTCACCTGCGACTGCGATGCTTTGACATGTAGGAACACATGCTGCTGCGGTCGATCGCCCGTTGGCACGCCCGCAGCAGGCGTCGCACCGTTTTCTTCTTCTGCTGTCACGAGGACATGATCTGACTCGCTTGGGTTGGGAGGACGCAATCCGAGTTAACATCGATGCCTGTCACGACGACGGCGACGATAGATATCCCTTCGTACGTGAAAATGGACCCGTTGCATACATTTCTCCGGGACAACAGTCGGAGGCTTTGCAAGACGCCAGCATCCACACGATCGAGGTGCTGCTGATCCATAGGCGACGGGATGGCCATTTTTCTCCTCCTCCTCCTCCTCCTTCTATTAATTAAATATCAATAATATAAAAGATACATCACTCACTTAGTTTTATTTATTTGTTATTACTTACTTTTGATAACAATAAATAAAGGACTTAGTCAGTGTTAATGTCATATTTCCTGTTATGAGAAGACGACAAGAACCTACCCTCGTACGTGGAATTGTACCCATTGCATCCTTTACTAGGATGACGGTCGCGGCGTGCAAGACGCCAGCGTCCACACAATCAAGGCGCTGCTAACTCATAGGTGATGAGATGGCTGTCTTCTTCTTTTTCTTCTTCTTCTTATTCTTCGTCTTCTTAATAAGGCATTGTTTAGTTCCCAAATTTTTTTAAGATTCCACGTCACATCGAATCTCGCGGCATATGCATGAAACATTAAATATAGAAGAAAACAAAAACTAATTACACAGTTTACCTGTAAATCGCGAGACGAATCTTTTGATCCTAGTTAGTCTATGATCGGATAATATTTGCCAGAAACAAACGAAAATGCTACAGTAGCGAAATCCAAAAATTTTCGCAAACTAAACCAGGCCTAAATATAAGTAAAAACACATCACTTACTTAATTTTATTTATTACATGCTTTTGATCACAATAAATAAAGGATGTGATTGGCGTTAACAACGTTACATTTCCTGTCATGAGAGAGCAACGAGAGCCTAACCTCGTACTTGAAATTGGACCCATTACATCTTTTTCTCTATAATATAATGACATGCAAGATGTCAGCGTCCAAGTTATGGAGGTCCTGCTGATCCACAGGCGATGGGATGCCCGTTTTCTAATTCTTCTACTAAATAAATATCAATAAAATAAAAGTAACACTCACTTAGTTTTATTTATTTACATAATTTTGGTAACAATAAATAAAAGGACGTAATCCACGTTAATGTAGCATTTCTTGCCATGAGCTTCTTCTTCTTCTTCTTCTTCTTCTTCTTCTTCTTCTATTAAATATAAATAAAATAAAAAGCATATTACTCACTTAGTTTTATTTATTTCACTTAATTTTGATAATAATAAATAAAGAAGGTAGTTGGCGTTAACGTCATATATTGTGCGATAAGGGTGACGAGCATCTCCTCGTAAGTGAAGCTGGACCCGTTGCATCCATTTTCTCCTCGACGACAGCCGCGGGCGTGCATGAAGCACACAATCGAGCGAGACGCTGCTGATCCATAGGTGAATTGATGGCCGTTCTTCTTCTTCTTCTCCTTCTTCTTCTTCTTCTTGCATTAAATTAATAATAATACAGTATAAATAAAATAAAAAGCACATGACTCACTTAGTTTTATTTATTTATACTTACTTTTGATAGCAATAAATAAATAAATAAAAGACACACAGTGGGTGTCAAAGTCGCATCTCCTATCACGCGAGGGCGACGAGAACGTACCCTCGTACCTGAAATCGGACCCGTAGTGGCGGGGCGTGCAAGGTGGCAGCGTCCACGCAATCGTCGACGCACTGCTAACCGATGAGTGAGATGGGATGGGGATGGCCGCGCTAGCTGTGGTGGAGCCGTGGCACCAAATAGGCAAATGTACCTTTTTTTTTTGTCATGTTGCGTCGCGGGCGGTTGCTGATGCATGCTGCTTCAGCCTTCAGCTTCTTCTTCCTCCGTCCAGTCCGTGTGTCCCAAAAGAAACACCAAAGCGTGTCACCGTCACTACTGTTTGGTGTTGTGTTTGCTAGCTCATAATGATAATAATAATAGAGCACGTAATACTACGTTAGTCTCTGCTTTGATCTGCTCTGGTCGAGCGGCGGTGGAAAGTGAAGAGAGACAGAAAAAATGCATCGAATCAAAAGCAAAAAAAAAAAAAGGAAGAAGCAAAGGAAAGTCAGGCGTGCCGGCCATTCGGCATGCGCGTCACACGTGCGGCGTACTCGGCGGGAGGGAAAGAGAGACAGAAAAGCGAGGAGAGGGTCGACAAGCAGCTGCAAGCGTCTCATATTCCCAGGAATCCCAGCGGTCAGCAGCTGTCTCGTGCTACGAGTACTCCAGGTATAAAAAAATTGGATTTTAATACTGTAGTATTTTCGTTTTTATTTAATAAATATTATATAATTATAAAGTAATTAGATTTAAAAGATTCGTCTCATGATTTATAGGCAAACTGTACAATTAATTTTTATTTTTATCTATATTTAATGCTCTATGTGTCGCAAGATTTAATTTAACGAGAAATTTTGAAAAAAATTTTAGTTTTTGGTTCGAACTAAACAAGTCCCTCAGTCTACTAGTCCATCCACGCTTTTAGTACACGCGGCAGGGACGGCGCGGAGGAATCTGCATCTCCTGGGCGGCTTTGGTGTGGTGGACTGGTGCAGGTGGTGTCCGCAGCAGGCTTGCGCCTGCGGTTGCGGACGGCTGGCTCCGCGTCCGAATCCAAGTTGCAACTTCCAGCCGACTCGAGTCATCAGTCAAAGCAACGGCAGGAGCGGAGTATCCCAGTATGGACGGCCACGGAGTCGCTCACGAACCACGCGGCGGTCCAAAAGCCCCCCATCCAGAAAAAAAAAACAACACAAAGGGGTCCGGTCCGGGCCATGCCGCACCGAGTCCCGGTCCGTGGCCGGCGTGGTGGCGTGCAGTGTGCGCTAGGCTAGGCTAGGCTAGTCTCCCCCTCCCACGTCGTCCCGTCCCGCCCCGTCTTTATTAACCGCACCTAACCACTCGCTCGCCGTCTCGCCCGCCGTCGTGCCCCCAGCGCGAAATCCCCGAGTCCGCGGGGGCCGAACCGGGAAAAGTCCACGGACATCCCGTCCCGCGTGATGTGTCACCCTCACCGCGTGATGTGTCTTCCGCCAATCCGGCCGCCTGGACGGAATGGGATCGCGGTCGGGTCGCGTAGTCGCGTGCGCTCCCACCGGCCCAAACCAAACGCGGACGGCAGCAGCCAGCAGCTGACGCCGACCGCACCTGGCTCCGCCGGATCGCCTTTATGCCGAAAGGCCCCTTCCTACCACGCGAATTATTCCGGCGTCCCTCCCTCCCTCTTCCGTCTGTTCCGTTCCATTCATTCCATTCCACACTTCCGATTCGCAGGGCAGGGAGAGAGGGGGGAGCGAGAGGGAGAGAGGCAGCCAGGCAGGCAGGGGCAGAAGCACAGCAGCTCTCGCTTTCTCTCTCCCCCCCCCCTCTCTCTCTCTCCTCCCACAGGGGCAGGGGAGCAGGGGTAGTAGTAGGCTCACGGGTAGTCATCGCACGCGAGTACGCCAGCAGCAGCAGCACCCGGGATTAGACGAGACGAGACCGCCGCGGCGGGAGGCGACGAGGAACACGTCGTCCCTCCTCCCGTGCTCGACGACGACCGCGGTCCCCTAAACCCTACCGATCCATGGAGGACGCCGCGCCCGATGGGGCAGCGCAGGCGTCTCCGACCCCCGCGGAGGCCGACTGGCCGCCCGAGCTCCGCCTCCCGCCGCCCCCGCCCCCCGCGGACCCGCCGCCGCCTGCGGGGACGGACGATCCGCACTTCCTGAGCTCGATCATCGGGGACGCGGCGGCCCCACCCCCACCCCCGCCCCCGCTCCCGCCGCCGATGCCGCTGCCGCTCGGGCAGAAGCGGAAGCGGGGGAGGCCGCCCAAGAGGAAGGACGGCGCGGGCGCGGGGGCGGTGGTACCGGCGCCGCCGCCCGCCCGGGCCGCCAGGAGGAGGGAGGACGAGGAGGAGGTCGTCTGCTTCATCTGCTTCGACGGCGGCAACCTCGTCGTCTGCGATCGGAGGTAGGTACCCGTGCCGCGCGCGCACCTGCTCCTCCCTCCGTGTTGACTGCGGGAACGCGTCGTGGGGGGTTCTCCGAGGCTCTCTGCCCCGCACGTGTTGCCTCCGCAATTCCGCGCTTCAATTTTCTTCTTTCGTAAATTACGGATTGGGGATTGACCCGCCTGCTCGTCGTCCCTGTTTCTTGCTCCAGGGGTTGCCCTAAGGTCTACCATCCGGCGTGCATCAAGCGTGATGAGGCATTCTTCCAGTCCCGGAGCAAGTGGAACTGCGGTAAGCTTTCATTCATCCAGTGCTTAAGCCTGTTGTGCTAGTGTGGGATTATTTCGCATTTCTTGCTGCGCAATTCTAATACCCAAAATTAGGAATCATGCATGTATTACTGGTTATTCCTAGCAATTGGTGAAGCGAATATTGGTTGGTTGGCGGTTGGATACACTTGCAAACAATGCTATTTTTGAACTGATTTAGAGATATGCACGCTTTCCACGAGGGGGACTCGTGTGTCGCTAGCTTCTCGGACAATGCTAACGGACTTAAGTTCCCGATATTGAGACAATAATCCTGCCTCTACCAATCAGATGGCTCGTATCATGAGTTTGTGCACGCTTTCCATGGGGCTTGTGTGTCACTAGCTTCTTGTACCATGCTAACGGATTTAGGTTTCCGATATTGAGGCAATAATCCTGCCTCTACAAATCAGATGGTTCGTATCATGAGTTCGCGCACGCTTTCCATGGGACTCACGTGCTGTTAGCTTCTCGGACAATGCTAAAGCACTTAGGTTCCCGATATTGAGACAATAATCTTGCCTCTACCAATCAGATGGATCGTATCATAAGTTTGCATTCCCTTACTTAATTTGAGTGGGGTTACCGTTCCGTACACTGCCGCGTTAGAAACGTGAATAGCTAACATGGTAAGTGATAACTGCTAGCTAAGAAAGAAGACAGGTCCAAAGGGAAAGTAGAATACATCACGTGTGGTGGAGAACAGTCACGTGCACAGTAACTGAGTTCCCGGGTCGTTTGGGTCAAGGAACGTGGTATGCTACTTCAGGAAGGTTTTGCCAAGGCCAGGACGAGATTGCTACCGCGATCCCTGGACATGGAACGTGGCATCGTACCACTTCCCTGGTGACACTGGTCACGTGTCATGTTATGGGCAATAAATAATCTTGATTACAACACCTTTTGTGTGCTTCTTTGTATTCGCACGTGCGATTCGATTCTTTAACCTAGTGTCTTCAGTATGAATGCTCAACTACCTATCTTTTATCCTTGAAGAATTCCTGTTTTCTGCGATCCCAGGACAAGGAACGTGGCATCGTACCACTTCCCTCGTGACACTGGTCAAGTGTCATGTTGTGGGCAATAAATAATCTTGATTACAACACCTTTTGTGTGCTTCATTGTATTCGCACGTGTGATTCGATTCATTAACCTAGTATATTCGGTATGAATGCTCAACTACCTTTCTTTTATCATTGAAGAATTCCTGTTTTTGTCTGGAGAAGTTTCTGGGATGTGTTTGTGTAGGCTCTTAGTGTGGTTACGTTCAGTTCTTGGGATTGTGATTGCCTAGTTCTTTTCCTCTTTTTTTATGCAAATGTACAAACCAGTATGTTTTTGTTTCTGAGGTGTACCATGTTGTTGTTTTTGAGAGAGTGGTGATAACTGATGCATAGTTCTGTAATGAAGCTCAGCTTGTTCGGATTTTTGGTAGTAGAAGATGGATTATGTATCTTAATGTGATATTTAACCTGGAAATCATAAACCCGCTTAACTGTTTTGTGTTTCTTGTCGTTTTGTATGCCAGGCTGGCACATATGCAGCAGCTGTGAAAAGGCAGTGCACTACATGTGCTACACTTGTACATACTCCCTCTGCAAAGTGTGCATCAAGCAGGGTAAATTCTTCAGTGTCAGGGGGACAAAGGGCTTCTGCGACACATGTTATGGGACTATACTTTTGATAGAATCCAAAGATGAAAGTGCAACAAAGGTAAACCTCATAAACACGTTTCAGTTCAACTTGGTGTTATGTTATTTGCCTAAAAGCCTTTTTAGCAAGTTGGTCATTCACTCGCTCCTGTTCTTTGATAGATTAATGTTTATTCTTTGCCTATCTTGCCCACAAGCCGCACTGTCCTGCTTAGCACTGAACCTCATATGGTCCATACTTTGAGAAACTTAATATTTGACATATTATTTGATGCACTTCCCTACATGCTCAATTGACCCTTTCTTTTCCATGTTATGTGTCTATTGCAGGTTGATTTTGATGACATACTCAGCTGGGAGTACCTGTTTAAGCTATATTGGTTAGATCTGAAAGGGAAGCTTTCATTAACATTGGAAGAACTTACTACTGCCAAGAACAGATGGAATGTTCCTAGCACTTCTGCTAGGAAAGAAAAAGAGGAGTCGTCTGATGACCTGTATGACGCTAATGATGATGATGATGCTGGTTCTGACTGCTCCTCAAGAAAACGAAGACGAACTAATTCAAGGAAAAAGGGTCAAAAACGCCGAAAAGTAAATAAAGATTGTAGCACTGCTGCAAAAAAGGTCGAGCTTCCAACTAGAAATACTGAGAGCGTTCCCACGGAACTGCCAAACGAACGGGTGCCATTGCCAGTAGACACAAAAGTACCAAATGGACAGGTACCCTTGCCAGTAGACACCAAAGTACCAAATGAACCAGTGCCCTTGCCACCAAACATGAAATGGGCATCACCAGAGCTATTGGAGTTTATAGGACACATGAGAGATGGCGATCAATCTTTCATTTCTCCATTTGATGTTCAGACTCTTCTGCTTGATTATATCAAGAAGAATAACCTTCGCGATCCTCAGAGGAAAAGCCAAATTATTTGTGACTCGAGACTTCACCGCTTGTTCAGGAAAGCACGAGTTGCTCATTTTGAGATGTTGAAGCTTTTGGAAATGCATTTTCCTATGAATGAGACTTCAACAGTAACTGATAGTAGCCAAGTGACAATCAATCTCAATTCAGCTCATGTAGATACCAATGGATACAATGACATGGCTGCAAAATTTTCACCTGATAAGAGGAGAAGGATCCATAGAAAGATGGAAAGAGATACACAAGTTAATTTTGAGGATTATGCAGCAATTGACATGCATAATATAAATTTGATTTACATGAGGCGCAGCCTGATGGAGGATTTAATTGATGATGCCAAATTCTCAGACAAAATTCATGGTGGTTTTGTGAGGATAAAAATTTCTGATGTGTGCCAGAAGCAAGACATATATCGTCTAGTAAAGGTTATTGGTAAGATAGTTTACTTCTTTATTAAATTTAATCTTAAAGTTTGTTTTAATGGTGAGCTATTTTTTTCATTTTCTTTCTTTTCTTTTTGCAGGAACACACAAGGTTCCGGAAAAGTACAGCATTGGAAAGAAGATGACAAATTTTGCACTTGAGATATTGAATTTAAACAAAAAGGAGATTATTACAATGGATACAATATCTAATCATGATTTTACAGAGGTTAACATCTTTTGCTTACTGTCCTTTCTGATGTTTAGCTCCCAGAGGTAGCATTTTTAGAAGTCCTTATCTGATTTTATTGTCTAGTTTGGGTTGTTGAATGCTTGGTATTTATGATCATACCTTTTAACCCAAGGGAGAGTATGGTCAAATTCTAGTTTTTCCTTACAAGTTAGAGGCGGTACTTAGTTGAACTACATTGGGTTTCGTTTTAACCTCTTTTTGATATTTACATTTGCTTGTGTAGGAGGAGTGCAAACGTTTAAGGCAGAGCATGAAGTGTGGTGTAATTAGCAGACTAAAAGTGGTACTGCTACATGGGACTGAACACTTGTGACCTAATTTCGTTTTGGCCCATCAGATATGTGTAGGTTTGATTTGTGTTTTTTTTTTCTGTTATTAATGCAGGGGGATGTCCTAGAGAAAGCCATGGTATTGCAATCTGTAAGAGTGAATGATGTAAGGACAACTCGATATGTATAGAATGATCCTTTTTTTTCTTCAAAATATCTCAAACTTGAATTACTGGTATTTATAATCTTTACAGTGGTTTGAAAATGAAAAGCAGAGGCTTGGGCATCTCCGTGACCGTGCAAGTGAAACTGGGCGCAGAAAAGAATATCCTATTGACTATAGTATGATGTGCGATGCTTTTATTATCACTTAATGTTTTTCATTGACTGAATTGCCATTTCTTGATTTCTGGATCATTATTCGCTCCTTCCCAAAATTGGCTATGCTTCATTTATAATTTTATTTAACTTAGATTAGCTCCCATTTTCTTGTCATAGCTTCGGCATACTGTGAATATTCATAGCTTCATTTAAAATTGGCTATGCTTTTAATGCTAGAGAGGCATGCTTCTAATAACTTGTAATCCTCTGCTCAGGAATTGTGAATATTCATGATAATCAAGTACAGCTTTATTTTTGTTATAGAACTATAGGCAACTACTTGTACTGCATGCTTCATTATTTTGTGATCCTTGACTGTATCATACACTTAGAGAATATGTAGAAAAGCTGCAGCTTCTCGACAATTCTGAGGAAAGAACTCGTAGGATTAATGAAGTTCTGGAAGTGCATGTTGACTCACATATGGATCCTAATTATGAGTCTGCTGAAGAAACAGATGAGAAAAGAACTGGTATATATCTTCCTGTAATGTTAATGCTTCAAGTTTCATGTTGATTAATAAATATTGGAATGTAACTATTTCTCTTGCATCGAATAAATCCTGCAACTGTAGCATAATTTCATGTGGTTTGTTGGTATAAGTTTCCGCACTGTAATTTTCTTGCAAAGTTGCAATGCAGTACATTTGAATTTATGTTGTGATAGGCATCAACTCATTAAAATAAATCACATTTCTGAGTCTAAGCGTTGATTAAGTAGTGTTTGATTATTTGCTTGTTTATTATATGCAGTCGCAAAATTGGTAAATCGGACAAGACCAGATACAACCATATCGCGAAGAATATCAAGATATAGTACTAAACAAAACCATCCTCAAAAAGTTTCTGATTCTAGCCACCATCCAAAAAGCTTGTCCACAGAAAGTACAATTTGTGAATCAGGGGCAAGAAGTTTGGAGAACAGCACAGCAAACAGAACTATGTCTGAAGCTGGATCACTTTCATCTTCTGGAGTAACAATGTCAAATGACACAGAGCCAGAGAAAGTCTGGCACTACAAGGATCCTTCTGGGAATGTTCAGGGTCCATTTACTCTTTTGCAACTATCAAAGTGGACAAGTTATTTCCCACGTGATCTGAGAGTATGGCTTACATTTGAGAGTGAAGAGAGATCATTGCTGTTGACTGAAGTGCTTTCAAAACAGCAGAAAGATTTCACTCAGGCTGCATCACATACAAGTAGCAAGGCAACATTGGTTGGCACTGGAGATACAAGGAACAGCCCTAGTGTGGATCAGACCAATGCTTTCTCTCCTGTTGGTCATAGCGTGGTTAGTTCTTCTGGAATAACTGTTCAGTATAATAAGTATTCTGTTCCAGAAAGGGAAAGTGTGTACTCTCCAGATGATAGCTTGTCACTGTCAACTAGTTCGGTTCCACTGAAGGATGCGTATACTGTGAACAGCCAAGCACACTGCCAGAATAAGCATTTTGTTTTGATTCAGTCTCCTGGGAGTTCATATGGGCACACAGACTTGAACCATGATGCAATACAGGGATGCTCTGGTGAATCAAATCATCATCACAGCAGTGGAGCCCTATGGAGTCCTACCGTGGCACATATGAGTTGTAGTGGACGTGGTAATGTGGAATCTCATCAGAATCAGCATGTTTCCTGGTCACAAAGACAGCATGAATCTAAAAATAGTTCACAAAGAGGACCTGTTAAAGATCTGATGAATTCAGGGCAGGATCTATCGAAAAATCTACCTACTCAACGTATCGGGAAAGATGTATCCAGTCCTTTGTTTGCTTGGAGTCCGGCCGAGTCGAGGACAGCTTCAAGTCAACATGAAGGCTCTTGCTTAAGTTCAACAACTAATCCAAGCTTTCTCGATGAACTTCATTCTTCTATAGCTTCTGCAAAGCCTAAGAGCCATGCTCCAGCAACCCCTATTGAAGACAGAGGTTCTAGTTCACCATCTGGCATGCTGAGTCATGCAGAAAGAGTTCCAATCTGCAGTCCACAATCAGCCCCTTCAGCATCTGTTTCTGATATGTCCAAGATGGAGGAGATCATGAATCAGCAAAGAACACTCGAGGCGGATACATCGAATGCTTCAGTTAACCAGTCTCCAGAATCAAAGATTTTCCCTGTATCCTCTCCTGATAACCAAGATACTGACCGTGAGTTTCCTAGTCCAGTTCCAAGATCTGAGAATAAGGACACTGCAGTTTACAGCTCAGGATTAACACCAGCATCACATGAAAATATTACTATGAATCTGCCTGGTTCAGATACATGCAAGATGGAGGCCGTGAGTCAGCAACAAGTAATTGGGACTGTTGTATTGAATTCTTCAGATAGTCATTCTCCTCAATCCAAGGTTTCCCCTGTATCTTCTCCTAATAACGAAGATATGAAACATGAATACCCCAGTTCAACCCCAAGGTCCGAGAATAAGATTCCTGCTGTGGACAGTTTACTTTCAACATCAGCTGCTCCTGAAAATCTCATAACAGCTTCTGCCCATGATTCTGATACATGCAAAATGGAGTTTGTGAATCAGCCAAAAACACTTGAAGCGGATGCATCAAATGCTCCACTTTGTCAGTCTCACTCTCACATTTTCCCGGTACCTTCTGACAATCAAGATATAAAGCGTGAATGTCCATGTCCAACTCCAAATTCTGACATTAAGGAACCTCTTGTGAACAACTCAGCAACAACTTCTGCATCAGCCTCTGATACAAGCAAAATGGAGGAGTTTGTGAATCAGCAAAAAACACTTGAAGCAGATGCATCAAATTCTCCACTTAATCAGTCTCATTCTCACATTTTCCCAGTACCTTCTGACAATCATGATATTGAGCGTGAATGTCCAGGTTCAACTCCAAGATCTGACACTAAGGAACTTGTTGTGGACAACTCAGTGTTAACATCAGCAGCACCTGAAATTCTAACAACAACCTCTGCAGCCTCTGATTCATGCAAAATGGAGTCAGTGAATCAGCAAAAAACGCTTGAAGCAGATGCATCAAATGCTCCACTTAATCACCATCCTCATTCTCACAGTGTTCCTGTATCTTCTGATAATCAAGACATTCAGCGTGAATGTCCTAGCCCAACTCCAAAATCTGACAGTAAGGAACCTCTTGTGGACAACTCAATATTAACATCAGTGGCGCCTGAAATGCTAGCGACAACTTCTGCCTCTGATACATGCAAAATGGAGGAGTTTGTGAATCAGCAAAAAGCACTTGAAGCGGATGCAACAAATGCTTCACTTAATCAGCCTCCTCACATTTTCAATGTATCTTCTGATAATCAAGATATTGAGCATGAATGTCCTAGCCCAACTCCAAGGTCTGACTGTAAGGAACCTCTTATGGACAACTCAGTATTTACATCAGCGGCGCCTGAAATTCTAGCAACATCTGCTTCTGGTACATGCAAAATGGAGGAGTTTGTGAATCAGCAAAGACCAATTAAAGCGGATGCATCAAATGCTTCACTTAATCAGCCTCCTCATTGTCACATTTTCACTGTATCTTCCAATAATCAAGATATTGAGTGTGAATGTCCTAGCCCAACTCCAAGATCTGACAGTAAGGAACCTCTCGTGGAAAACTTAGTGTTAACATCAGCAGTACCTGAAAATCTACTGAGAAGTTCTGCAGTTGCCTGTGCCTCTGATACATGCAAGATGGAGATCTTGAATAAGAAAAGAACATTTGAAGCAGATGCTTCACTTAATCAGCCTCCTCACTCTAGTATTTTCGCTTCATCTTCTGGTGATAACCAAGATAATGTGTGTGAACATCCTAGTCCAAGTCCAAGACCTGAGGGTGAGCAGCCTCTCATGGATAACTCAGGGTTAACATCAACAGTGCCTCAAAATCTAACTTCTTCTGCATCTGCTTCCAAGATGTGCAAAATGGAGGAGATCTTGAATGAGAAAAGAATACTTGAAGCAAACCCATCAAATGGTTCGATTACTCAATCTCCTCAATCCAAGGTTTTCCTTGTACCATCTCCTGATATCCTAGAGCGTGAATTTTCTAGTAAAGCGCCTAGGCCTGAGTTTAAGGAACCTGCTGTGGACAGCTCTGGGTTAACATCAGCAGCACCTGAAAATTTAATGACTAAGCAACATGTCCACTCACCAGATGCCTTTGTGCCACCAAAGTCTTGTGCTCCAACTGGGGAATTAGGTGACACGAAATCAGATTTTAAAGGTGAAGAAATTATTCAAAAAGAACAATATTGTGAGAGTGAATCTATTGTTGCTACAAGAGAGAATTTGTTAATTGATCCGTCCTGTGGTGCTGAGTCGATAGATGTGTCAGATGTATTGGAATCGTTGATGGAAGAAAGGGGTGAAACTTCGTACATGCCAGGATCAGTAGAGGACTTCCTAGCTGCTTCAGCCGAGGAAGAAGTACAATACTCTAGCCCTATCGCATTATCTCCTTGGGGTGAACCTAATTACTACCAAGGTGATGCTGTTGATTCTGCATTATGGGGTATTCAAGATGATATATGGTCATTGCTTTCACCAAGACCTATGCTCCAACCTTCATCTGGTTAGTCAGCATGCCAATGATTAGCATTTCCAGAATTCTCCATTAATTCTATTGTTGAATCATCTGTTTTCTCTCCACCAGGTATTGGAACTGAGAAGGAAACTTATGATATCAACGAGGTGGCTGTGACCCATGTTAATAGTGAATTGTTTCAAAGAGGATCAATGATCACAGAGGAAAATGTGAACCAGGCAAACTTGAGTGCTCTTGCAGATTGGATGCTGTCTGATCAGGTAATGGTGTTACAATATTTTTATGTCATTTATTTCCTGTATACTTTTCATATGACACTGTTTTTCACTACTTTAGGTCCCATCAATACTAAATGGTATGTCAACATCATCGGTAGATGAGAGCACCATAGTTTTAGGTTCTCAAGCATCAAACAATCAGAGCTTAGACTGGGGTACTACGTGGACTAATCAGAATATCAGCATGCATAGCAATGAAAAGGCAGAGCCCTCGAGTAAAAGCTATCGAGAAGAATCAAGGAAGCAGGAAACCACCAATTCCAGTGTTTCTATTTCTGGAGAGGCCATTGGAAACAAGGGCTTGAACTCTCCTGATAATGCTAATCGGGGCAGCCAACTGAGTCATCACCACCGTGGCAGGTACTCCCAAATCAGTGAATCTTGGCTACTTAGTTCAAATCACTCTAGGAGTAGGTCTGATAGATTTGGCAGCGGTGGGTCATCAAGATCAACTTCAAAGGGGCAAAGTAGGGGCTAATGTATATTCTCAAGTGCGGGAGAAAGGGTGCATCTTTGTAGCTACCTGCATCCTTGATCTCACAGCAGGAATAGGTTTTAAAATTCTTTGTCATATCTTTGCAGTTTGTATAGGCTAATTACAATTTAGTCGACAGAGTGTAAATGACCATCTCAGCTCCACTCAACTGTAGCAAGGAGCATATGTTTAGCATAGAGGTGTGACTGAATGGCCCTGTCCAAGAAGTAGATTTAGCTCTTGGGCATGGTCTGTATCATCTTACATTCTGTTAGATGAAGCTGCAATTGTATCACTGGCATCTATTGACACCGAAACGCCTGATGTGATGGAAACGGTTAGATCTGATTGATTGGTTATCTTCAGTTCTTCTCGATGATGATTAGTCATCGTCTAGACAGCTGTAACATTTTTGTGTACATTCATCAAAAGTATAATCTTAGGTTTAAATACTGAAATCTTGTTCGTTTGAAGAAATCAGTTAGATGTTGTCAGACCCGTGTCGTTCAAGTGGGGTCAGGGGTGAGGGGAATCTCCCGCCGCCGCCGTTCCTCCCACGCTGTGAGCCGGACGCACGGATCGGCCGCCCCTCTATGAACCGGAGTCCGGAGCGACAAAGGGAGCGCAAGAACCCTACCAAAACCACTGGAGCCCGGCACGTACGCGTCCGCTCGGCGCTTCGATCCTGCTTCGCTCGATCTTGCCGGCATCCCTCATCGGAATATATCGATTCCGTTTTCAAACTCGATATCTGTTACTCACACAAAAGAGTCAATTTGTTACTCACTTCGTTCATAAAAAAAATCAATTTCTAGAGTTGTCGTAAATCAAAATTTTTAAACTTTAATCAAATTTCTAGAAAAAATGCTAAAATTTATGCAAATTAGTATCATTAGATTCATCATAGAATATATTTTCATATGATGCATATTTTATGTTATAGATGTTGTTACTTTTTTTACAAAGTTAGGGCCTGTTTGGTACAGCTCACAACAGCTTCATGAGCTGTTGTGAGCTGTTTTTTTGCCAAACACTTATTTCCAAAACAGTTTCATGGGTGAAGCTATTTTTTCCCTCCTCTCACAAAGACATAAGTTGGATGAAGCTGGAAAAAAGTAGCTTATTGCAGCTTCTCCCTCATTTCTCTCTCTCAACTATGCATGAAGTAGTTGGTGAAGCTATTTTGCCAAATACTTTTTCCAAAACAGCTCAGCTTCATCTAGAAAGTCACTCATGAAGCTATTTTCTAAAAAAATAGCTTCACTAGTGAAGTTGAGTTGTGCCAAACAAGCCCTTAGTCAAACTTAAAAAAGTTTTACTGACACGGATTCTAGGAATTAATTCTTTCAAGAGAGTACTATATCTCTACAACTAAAAATTATACCACATCCATGGTGAAGCCACAACTCTTATTTTTACTATGTCATGATAGGCTATCCCATCAACTCAGGCCCACTCACCCATGCATGCAAAATTGTTTTAGCGAATTAAAAAATTCATAACTCTTAAACTGAAGATCTAATTAAATTTTGATTGCACCATTAAATTTCTTATAACAAATCCTTTAAAACAAGGTCACACATGGATATATTTAGATAAAATTTTATTAATGAATATTTATCTCTATAACTAAAAATTATGGAGATGACCTGTCCACAACTCCCATTTCTTTGGTGGTCTTTTTTACTGCACGCGATCCCATCAACCTAGGCCCCACTCAACTATGCATGCAAAATTATTTTAGCGAATTAAAAAAGTCATAACTCATAAACCAAAGATATAAATTAAATTGCGACTGCACCATTAAATTTTTTATAACAAATCCTTTAAAACAAGATCACACATGGATATATTTAGATAAAATTTTATTAATGAATATTTATCTTATAAAGATAAAATATTTTCTTTTATTAAGTAGAGACAATATTTTAGGTTCAACAGACAATGTTCTGTCTTTGTAAAAAATGTTATCAATTTAGAAGAATAGTACTTTGGTTTTAGATTTATGAAACTGATATTACAATATACATAAAAATACATAAATACATGACATAGATAAAAATAATAATAAAATCTAGAGTAAAAAGCATAAGAAACAATAAAAACACAAAATGGAGAAAAATTTCAAATAATGTCAAAGGGTTACTTTTCAAATATCGTAACTATATTTATAGAACATTAACATTACTAAATACATCGTAAAACATCATTAAATATATTATAGAACATCTCGGTGACCACGCCTCAGACCGCTGGCTGCAATTCCGCGCACCTCATCGTTGCCGGTGCCGATGCTCCTCGCACTCAGCAAGACCGGTAGTCTCCGCCGCCAGTGGCGGAGGGAGGGGGGGGGCTGAGGGGGGCTGGCACCCCCCAACCTTCCCATAACTTCCTTAATACACCTCATATATTAGATGTTTAATTATCTAATTAGCTAGTTAATAATATTATCTGTACCAAGATTTTTATTCTTATTTCGTATTAATCTCTAATAGTTTCTTATAAAAATAGAATTTAGATCTTTCTAATATTTTTTCATATCTTTTATTTTTATTATTGCCTATCAAACATCAGTTTGTCCCCTACCACACACTCTAATTAGCTAGTTAATTGAAAATCAGCGTTTTTCTTGTTTAATCCTTCTGAATTGATCTCCAACAATGTGATCTATATTATTTACCATTAGTCTTCCTATTATCTTTTCTTATCTCCTATGCTTCTATCATTATTCGTCTAAACTCTAAACGGCCATTTAGCCCGTTGTACTCAACTTTTAAACACTAACAGTGGTATGGTGTTTCTGTTTTACCTTCTATTTAAATGGCTATTTTACCTGTTTAAGTGATCGTTTTGTCTAAGACTAAATGATATGTAACTGATTGTTTGTCATTTGATGTTAAGATCTAGTACTAATTAATTTTGCCCCCGTTTAACTACTTGTTTTTATTGTGATTCTTTTTCTGGGCAAAGAAATAGAATGATCAGGTGAAAGTTAGAGGTCTGAGACTAGTTAAATTTCTCTTTTTTTAGTTTTTCTGCTTTTTTTTTCATTGCAACGCAAACGTTTATTTTGGTGCTATGTACAACTTTGTCATGTGATATTTTGACACACATGATTGTTCTTGGTTTGCACGGCCCCTCTATGTTCGAATCCTGGCTCCGCCCCCGCCGCGCCCACCATGGCCACTCGTGGTCGGCTCTAAAAAGCTAGGTGGCCACGCTGTCACAGGAGCTCGCGACGACCAGCGCTGCCCGAAGCTCGTGCACACCGTACGCAGCCAATGACCGACTCGCATCCTCCATGGCTCCATGAAGTATATATGGAACCGCTGCTCGCGGGGAGAGCTCTGCCACGCGTGCTGCTGCCGTCCGCTTCGCAACACTAGGGCTCGGTCTCGGTTGGCTACCACGTCGCTGGTGCACACAGCTCGTGCTCGCAAACAGCATGGACCCATCGCGGAAGGATTTTAGAGGAAATCTCATTCTTTTAAATTTATCAATTCTCTTTTATAAATCACAAAAGTGTTAAAAAAACTAAATCTAATTTTGTTAAGTTTCTATAAAGTACTACACGGTATAGCTGATAAAGATTATGAATTAAGCTTCATATTATATAGATAATTAGATTAATAAATTTCTTAATATGCTTATCTAACCACAAGCAAATGTGCACAAAAATTCATGACCCCGTGTATATCTAGTTATTTATTATATAAATAAATACGGTTGATAGGTTGAGTGTTTTTTTTTCATAAAGCAAGGGTCAATGGAATGGTTTCACCTCCCAGTTTCTAGAAACTTAACATGAAACAACTCTCTCTCAATACATAGTTTCATTAGCACAGTTTCATCAGATTATTTTAACCTTTTATGGGTTCCATAGATGTCTCTCATGCGCACGAGATGAAACGAACTAAAGGTTCGATGTGGGGTTTCATATGGATTGTAACATTTTGGAAACAACGCTCACTCCATGAAACGTTTTCCTTCTCTCTCCTCCTCGATAGATGCAAAAATCTCTATTTCTGTTTATGTGACACTCTATTTAATATGCATAAAATTCGTAAAATCTGCATTGAGACATAAAAGAGCCGAGGACCGTCTTCCAGTCAGACGAGAGAGGACCCACCTAATGGTGCGTTTGTTCGAGGAGAGAGGAGAACAATTGACCGAGGAGGCCACAATCCACACATGCGAGGCCGAAAAGTTTTTGGGTGTTATATTAGATGTCACATAAGGGTATTACCTAAGGTGTTTGGATACCAATAGAAAAACAAATTACATAAGCCGTCAGGAAATTGTGAAACGTATTTATTAATCTTAATTAATTTTTCATTAGCACATGTGTTAATGTAGCAATTTGTATCTAATCATAGATTAATCCCATGGTCCTCTAGTTCTCCTACTGGTCCTACCACAGTTTGGTACTACAAGCGTCGTGCTTGGGCTTTAATAAAGGGTTTGACATGTGTATCCATGTGCGGAAGTAGCAGGGGTTTTAAGCCTAGTGCGCCGGGATAGATACATTAATCAAATTTGAACTTTATTTAATGTTCTTTTGGGCATGGTATGTATCATCTTGATATTATGCTGAATGGATTATTCGCGAAAACTATGTAGAACGGAATTGTTTATCTGACGTCTTGTGAACTTTATATTTGTGGAGAATAGTTTGTAGATTATTATTATTATTATCATCTTTTTGAAAGAAAGTACCCACTATTTTCTATACTAGTGGATATGCACGTGCGATATACACATGTCTCAAATCTATATCAGATTGCTATGATAAAATTTTAAAGATGTATATAATATTGTGTTACTCAAGTAGACTTCTTATTGTTAAGAAATCATGTTCTCGGTATGCGCACACACATATAATCACACAAATGAACATAGACATAAGACTAAATTAGAGAGGGAAGGGAGCTCTTTATTTTCGTTATATTTGTTGGTACATCTCTTATTTCATCTTTAGCTCACCATCACCTCCTTTTATAGAGGGGGGAGGCTGATGCTTATTATAGTCTTCCAAGTAATTTTCTAGAAACATCCCTCTCACAAATTGGCCACCATCAAAGTCTCATATTCATATTAAATATTGTATTTGATTTCACAACACTCTTTTAGCTATGTGTATGCCTCGTTAAAAACTTCCCCCAAAAACCCAGTGGAAAAAAGATAGAAGAAAAGAGTATATCACTTGCATCGCTTACGTTGCACCTGTTGTCTCGTTAAAAATCTTGTATGAGAAAACCCAGTGGAAAAAGACTCATTAAGGGGAAAAGATTATAATAGTTGATGTTCGGATTAAATCTCCATGACCTACTTGTGATCTTCAGGATTACAATCATGAGCTATGACTTCAGGGTTAGTCTCCCCCTGAACCTTGCAACTCTCTAGGTCGTCTTATGTCAATTCCACGGACACTTGTAGAAGTCCGATGCTTGGCAGAGACCTTATGAATAAACCTTCTAGATTTTCACATGACTTCGTTTGCAGGATATTTACCTCGTCACTCTTCTCGAGCTCATGTGAGTAAAAGAATTTGGGAGCAATATGCTTCGTGAGCTTGCTCTTGTCATAACACAAGACGCATTATCTTTAAGGATGGCAACGGGGCGGATTCAGATCGGATGGAGTCTATATGCACCTAAACTCGAAACCCGAAATCAAAACCTGAAACCGCACCGAACACCGATTCAGGGGATAATCCATCCCTAAAACTAAAACCACCGATACTCGAAACTGAAAGGTCCTAATATGGCTAGAGGGGGGGGGGTGAATAGCCTATTTAAAAATTCTACAAACTCACTAGAGCAAGAGGTTAGTAAAAAACAAAGCGAAGCTTTTTGCTCTAGCTCTAATGGGGTGTTTGCAAGCCACCTATCCAACAATTCTAGTTGATATAATCACTAGGCACACAAGAGCTATGCCACTACTTACACTAGAAAGCTACTTAAAGTTTCTATACAAGTAAGTAAGCTATCTAGTTTGCGGGAATGTAAAAGAGATGGTTTGAACTTTATACCGCCGCGTGAAGGGGATGAACCAATCAATAATATGAAGTCCAATCACCGGGAGAAATCCAATGAACAATCACAATGGAGACACACAATTTTTCTCCCGAGGTTCACGTGCTTGCCGGCACGCTACGTCCCCGTTGTGTCGACCAACACTTGGTGGTTCGGTGGCTAAGAGGTGTAGCACGAACCTCGTCCTCACTAGGACACCACAAGAACCTACCCACAAGTGAGGTAGCTCAATGACACGAGCAATCCACTAGAGTTACCTTTCGGCTCTCCGCCGGGGAAGGTACAAGACCCCTCACAATCACCGGGAGATGGCCACGAACAATCACCAACTCGTGCCTATCCTCCTCCGCTGCTCCAAGCCGTCTAGGTGGCGGCAACCACCAAGAGTAACAAGAAAACCGCAGCCAAATCGATCTCCAAGTGCCACTAGATGCAATCACTCAAGCAAATGCACTTGGAATCACTCCCAATCTCACAAAGATGTATAATCTATGAAGGAGATGAGTGGGAGGTGTTTGCTTAGGCTCACAAGGATGTCTAGTAGTCAAGAATGCCAAGAGGGTGAGCCCCAAGCCGGCCAAACACGTATTTATAGCCCCTCAAACAAATAGAGCCGTTGGCTCTTTCACTGGGCGAAATACGGGGTCACCGGACGCTCTTAAAGGGGCACCGGACGCTCAACACCAGCGTCCGGTGCTCCAACGTCAGCAACGTGTCACCTTTTGAAACGCTCGTGTCAGATTCTAATAGTCACCTGCAGTGCACCGGACGCTTGAGCAAGTTAGCACCGGACGCGTCCGGTGCCCACCGGACTCATGCGCAGAGAGCTCTACAAACTCGCAGGGTCACCGGACACAAGCCACCGGACGCACCCTTAGCGTCCGGTGCTCACCGGACTCACACGCAGAGAGGTCTGCAAAACGGACCTCACACCGGACACGCACCACCGGACGCACAGGCCAGCGTCCGGTGCCTTACCCTAGCTGGGCCAGGCAGCCTGCACACCGGACGCTCAGACACAGCGTCCGGTGCCTCTGAGCCAGCGTCTGGTGAGTGTTTCTCGGCGAGAAACACTCCCGTGACTTCTCCAAAAAAATCCCACCGGCGCAATAGAAAATATGCACTTCATTTTCTCGAAAAGCGCCAAATCCCGCCTCGCAAGCTCGGCGGGAGGGAGAGAGGAACCCATCCTCTCTCTACCCTTGAAACTCCACCTCCTTCTCAAAGTGTGCCAACACCACAACGTGTAAACTAACAAGTGCACGTGTGTTAGCATTTTCACAATCATTTTCTTCGAAGGAGTTAAGTTAGCTCACTAGGTTCTAAATGCATGCACATGAACAATGACACCTAGTGGCACTTGATAACCGCTTAGCCAAAGAATTCCCCTCTTTATAGTACGGCTATCTATCCTAAATGTGATCACACCCTCTATGGTGTCTTGATCACCAAAACCAAAACCCTAAGCAATACCTTTGCCTTGATCTCCATAGGGTTTTGTTTTTCTCTTTCTTCTTTTCCAAGTTGAGCACTTGATCATCTTGTGGTCATCACCTTCATCACCATGATCATCACTTGCTCCATCACTTGGCATGTACCAACCTCATTAAGTCTACATACACTTAGCATAGAGGTTAGTACTAGGGTTTCATCAATTATCCAAAACCAAACTAGGGCTTTCAGAAACCCGAATAGATACCTGAAACCCGCTTTGTATGGCAACATAGTAATTCCAATAAGGACTTTCTATGAACATATACATGATATATATACATATATTCACATGTATAAACAAGAGGCAACAAATAATAAATATTTTCATGAGTCAACTTAGAATAAATTTAATAATCTAAGTAAACAAGTTACTATTAGCATATTACAAAATATAAATTTTAATTCTAAATAATTTATTTTAGATATACATTGGATATCCACGGGTGGAAAACCAAACCTAATAGGTTTCGGGCCCCGAACCCAAAAGCCATGGGTAAAAAAATCATCCCCAAATCCAAACCCATGAGAACCAAAACCCGCGGATATCCAACCCAAAACCGCCCTATTACCGTCCTTAATTATCTTTATAGATAATGGTCGGATGTGTTGATGATGTTTATACCACATAACTTCTGAATGTGGTTATTCATCCGAAATTGGAGATTAATGCTATTATGGGAAGGAATAATTAAATAATCTCCTACAGTAGTTGGTATTGAGTCTCAAACATTGCTATAGTAAGAGCATCCCAAACCATTTGGCAAATAGACTTTGCATTCATGTATTTGCAAAAAAAAAATCTAAAAAACACCTATCCAACGGGTTGGCAATTGGACTTTGCAATTTAGTTAACTTGGCAAATAGAGGAGAACGACTCTCATATATGCCAAGCCCCTCCGCATTTGGCATCGTGTCCATTTGGCATCGTGTCCCTCGCGTGAAATCTGTTGCTCTCGCGCGGGGTCGCGCGACTACTCCATCCTCCCACCGCAATTATTTTTTTTTGCCAAGTGATTAATGCCAAACTATTAGAGATTGCCTCTTTTTACTTTTGTCATATTTATTTGGGATTTGGCAAACTCCCTCATTTGACAAACGAACTATACAAAACGGTTGTAATGCTCTAAGGGAGGGGAAGAACACTGCTTGTAGGTGATAAGTGTTATTCAATTCACTTGCTCCTTTATAGTATAGATAGATAGATTATTACTTATAAGATACTGTTTTGCTGTTTTTACTATCCAAACATAATATCTCTGTATGTAACTCTTCGAATCGATATTTTCAAGTGCAAGCCACGTCAGCGCTACTCCGTATAGGAATGAAAGAAAAGAAAATCACTAAACAACGGAGCACTGTACGATTAGTCATCAATAAACTACAAAGCATTCAGTGATGTTTCCGTTCCTTCCACGATTCCATTTTCATTTGCTTCGAAATGACGATTAGTCATCATCTAGACAGCTGTAACATTTTTGTGTATCTTGGAAAGTATATTCCTCCCTGGATATTTACATCTTTTCTCAAACCTGTCATCGTCAAACTATCTACATTTGTTATTTCCTGACCTCTGGAAGGGGAACAAAAACAGGATAGTAGGTATTCAGTTCAAGATGCTCTAGGATCTGCTGGGCAGCTGACAGGTACGAAGAATGGCCATCAACAAGCTCGGTAACATCAACCTGTAAATCGTGCACAGTAAACAGTAAAAATAATGAAACCTCGCTAAAAAACACAAGAATTATCACCCAGATGCTTACATTTTCAACGCCAGGTACATCAATGACCTGGATGCCAGCCAGCCCTTGGGTGAGCAGGCTACATAATCAGAGAATTATAAGTCAGTGAAGATATCGACTTAACTGTTCCAGCAATGACTATCCAATTCGAAATCAATCCCATTTTGTTTACCTTGCACGGAAGGTTACACCGAGAATCCAGTCATCTCTTGAGTACACATTCACAAATCTCCCGGCAACCATCTGCAGTGAAGCAGAGGCTAGTTAAGTGATATAAGAGGTAAGCATTACCTTTACGGGGCATATTTGCAGCTGAAGATTACTGGTATCTCTGCATTTTAAGTGGAGAAGGGATAGTTATTGCTGTACCTTCCTGGCAGGCTCCCACCTCTCACCTTTCACTGAAACTGGTGCACCAAGGAGTACAACCCTCTCTACAAGTCCCTCTGATTCATTCCATAAAGCATAAGAGCAAAGTCATATGAAATTTAGGTTATTAGAACTAAAGAACAGATACCATTGCCGCTTGATAAAGCTAGCTCCTGTAAGCACTTGAATATGACTCGCGCTCCAAGCGAGAATCCAACAAGAGTGACAGGCCTGAGAAGTTTAGAATCAGCAAAAAAAAAAGTAGTTGGGGGGAACTACTGTGTTGGATAACACTTTTTGTAGTTGGAACTACCTGTTTCCTTGCAGTCCCTTCAGAAGCACTTCTGCGAGCATTTTTCCTGCCTTATCTGATCTGAGAGGATACAGTTCATCAGTTAGCTAAACAAGTTGTTAGGTACACTACAGGTATTCAAAAGTGTTCTAACTGGTAAATTAGCGGGGAGAAATATTAATATTTGAAACATCGGCAGTTTGACATGAGACATTTTACTACGAAAGTTTGCATTTACCTGTCGATAGCAACAGACCATTTACTGTCAATAAAATCTGTAGCGGCAAGCAACGTAGCAGGCCAAGCAAATGCTGCAAGAAGGCCACTTAAGACAGTTCTCATAGCACCTTGTTTCATTAATTCCATTGCAAGTCCTGAATAATCAACAAGAACACTAATTACAAGGTGTTCACTAACAGTAGTACAAGGCAGAGTACAAAACCCTGAACATTACTTGATGTCAGCCAATCCTGTATTGCTGTACTGACTGCGATTATATGCTTGGACTCCCATTGAAGGATGTACCTGTCAAACATTAATAGAAGTGTAAGTAAGAATGCTCCACCCTTAAAGCATAAATGTAAAATATGTGAATAAAGTATAGTGACTAACAAATATGAGAATACATTCCATACTTCTCTAGGTTATCCTTCCATCCTTCCCAAGGTTTCCAGAAATCCTCCTCATCAAATGCAAATCCAGAAATCAGGATGCCAACAGCAAGGCGCTGAAAGAGTTACCAACATTTACAAAGACCAAATCAGTTTGATTCCAAAATGGGTGAATGGCATTTTACTCAGAGAGAGAAAAGGGACTCACACCCTGATTATGGTTATCACCAATAGGTTTGAACTCAAATTCTTTCACTTTACCAATCCGTCTTGCCATTTTGGTACCCGTCAAGCCAGCCCCAGCAGCTAATTTGTAAAAAATCAATTCAAGGAACATTAAAAGCTAAGCACAACACTTGTACACCACTTTCTATCCCTTTTTTGGGATACAGCATTACAGCTTGTACAGGAAATTCATTTGGGAACTATTTTAATAATTTACAAATGTGCCAGTGCTTATACAGAGGGGTGCATTTTTATTATTTGTGTAGGTTTCCTAAGCAATACAGTAACCACCATAAATAATGGAGGTAGTTGTTGCTAACTTAAAACAAAATCTTGACTGTTAGACTGCCCAGGACATATATATATACATCTCTAGAAATAAGAGCTCCAGAAAATAGCATAAGAGTTTCGAAGGAACATTTATTACACCAACCTCCAAATGAGGCAGCAACTGCCACAGAGCCAGCAACAGATCCTGCCGCAGCAGCCATAGCAGCAAATCCACTAGCCCCTATGAAAGGGACAAGTGTGCCCAGTGTTGGAGCTAGAGCACCAAATCCTGCAGCAATGGCTGGTGCAGCTAAACCTGTCGGGTCGAAGAGAATGAGAGAATATGAATCACCTGGTGTAGTGTGTCGAAGTGATGCCAAGATGTTCAGAATTTCATTAGATATATTATCTGGAATGCAGTCCTACCCCCAGTAATAGCCAACAATGCTCCTCCAGTCAAGGCAGCAGCACCAATAATTCCCCCACGCTTCCATTTCTCCCACTTGCTTTTCGGTGATGCGTTTTCACGCTCTTGTTCTTGTTCTTTTGCCGCGGCCATGGCAGAGCATGCGACCATCACCTCCATAGCTTCCTATAATGCCAGGATTGATGATTACAAGTCAATTTCGGGCTATGTGGAAATACAAGGATATGAATGAGTTGTGAATTTCTGTTTCTCTCTTGGATGATCTCAGATCATTCTTTTTAATCAAGACAAGATTAAACTGCAATCAATTTTCACTCTGCCACACTAAGAAGAAGGGATAACTTGTACTAACCATTTTGATCCACTTGACGTCAAGCCATGCTGCTATCAACCGAAGCGCGACACGATGCCGAGCATCATAGCCCTTCCTGAAGTGAGACGACTTCCTGTCCTCTTCCTCTTGCGAGACGGGTTTATCAGCAACACAGGCCGAGAGAAGCACGTACAGCAAGGCCATCTTGCGGTGATCATTCGCAGGAACATCTTCCAAGGACAGCTTGTCGATTCCAAGCAAGTTCTCGGACAAGCCTGCCTCCGGAGACTCCTCCGTAGCAGAGGTACAAGCCGTGGAGTCTTTACTCTCCTCTTTGATCTTCTCGTCCGGCACGGTGTCGCTACTCATACTCATGACCATCACATCCACTGCTTTCGCCAAGGCGAACTCCTGCTCCAGCCTGTCCGAAGAGCTCTCGCTGTCTTCCTCAAAGAGTATCCTAAGAAACTGCAAAATCGGGGAGTGAAATGGTTAGATATATTCACGGCATTGGCACTGAAGTTCGAATCGCTTTGCAGAGAGATCATTGGGTGGCTCAGCAGCAGAGATTTGGTAGCAATTTGATGGGGAATGGGTTTGAACACTACAACTACAAGCATAAACGGTGGTCTGAATGGAACACCGGAACCCCCAAATCGAGCCCCGCGGCAGTGACCCGCCCCCAAACTACTACTACTGTAAGTAGGTGAGCACAGATAACACGATCGGGTGGGATGGAAGGGCCGTACCGCGCCGATGTGATGCTTGGCGTCCGGCGACGCGGCCGTCTCCTCGATCCCCGCCCACGCCATGGGCTCGATCTCCAGGAACCTACAGCACAGCGCAGAAGTCACGGATCGCAAGACGCGAGCGGCGACGCCGAGTTTAGCTACACGGCACCTGAAGACGGGGCGGAGGAGGCCGCGGGAGTCGTGCGTCCAGAGGCCGGCGCCCGAGGCGGTGTCGGAGCCGCTGCTGATGGTGGCGGTGGAGGAGGAGCTCCCGCTGGCGCTGCTGGCGCGCTCCTCATCATCGGGTCCGGGATCGGTGGAGCCGGAGCCGAGGGGCGCGGACTGGTGGATCTGCGCCTGTCGGAGCGCCAGCGCCAGCAGCGCCCCCGCCGCGTAACGCTGCGTGGGCGTCAGCGTGGTCGCCATGGGTTTGGCGGGTGTGCCCGCGCGCCTGTCGCGCGCCGGCAGCTCAGTTCGTGGGGGAAATTTCGATGGTGTGGGGGGCGTGGGAGTGGGAGCCGAGGGAGCCCGGGGGACACGCGAGGCGAGGCTTGACTTGGGCGGCGCCGGCGCGGGCTGCTGCTGGTTGACTGCTTCTTCTATCTGTGCTTGCAGAAGGAAGCCCATAAGCCGTTGTATGCTCAGCGTGGGCCGCCACGCCGACTCCGCTCAGTTGCCCACGGGCCGAATCAAGCAAACTGCATGGGCCGCAACTCCACCGGTGTGAATGTGCATCGTGTCGTGTCGATTCGCACGTCAAAACCCTCGCACTGGTGGTGCTGGTGCGTTGACGTAGCTAGTTCACGGGTGGTGCGTTGACGTAGCTAGCTAGTTCACGGGTGGCAGGATCGCCACTGCACATGGATTGCACACCTGCGGCGATTTCAACAGATCATCCCCGGCTGCGTGGGCGTGGGCGCGTGGTCTGCATGATATGCCTCCTCGACCGACGCTCGTGCACACCGATTCGATCCGCGCCATGCCTCGCTTCCTATTCTTCCGCAGCCAATCCATTGCTCCCGTTTGCACCGTTTGTCTACTTTAAAATTTTGCATCGTCTGTCGTCTATCCCTCCATACCGACACCGTGACACGATCCTACTAGCTTGTTCCACAGTACCGATCCATCCAACTTGCATGTTTCCAACTCTATCTTTATTTGATTACCACAAATATTAATTGCTTACTTTATGTGACACGGCACTTGCATTTAGCCAGCAGCAAGCTAAATTATTAGCCTTGCTTTTAAACATATATACTCTACATTCACGAGCCTGTTGGGTCTGAGGATTGATTTCATCCATCATGGGGGGCAGACGGGCGATCCAGCATATGCAGTTGTTCATCTTTTTCTTGCTCTGCTAGTGGCTTAACCCAACACTACGAAGAATGTACTCATTACGAATGGTTTCATTCAATTCCATGATCCAAACCAAACGGCTCGTACATATACATGCACATGTTAACACTTTTTCTATAACTTTTCAGGCTTATCCTTGATGGTTGAGAAAATATACGGCGCAAACCACATACTAGGTGGAAATATGAAAATCAATTCAAAAACGTAATTTGGTGTTCTCGAAAAAAATCTGAAATTTGGTATGTCTATAATGCATACAAATATATACTCACATGCAAAAGATGGGAAGCAAACTCAAACTATGATTTTGTCTTCTAGTGCACATACATATGAAATTTAATATTTCTGTATGAACTTTTTAATTTGAGTTTGTTTCCCATTTTTTGCATGTAAGTACATATTTGTATACGCTATGGATTATTCAATTTAAGATTTTGTTCACTTTGATTTGAGTTTAGCATTGGTATGAATGGATAATTTAGAAACATGTGTAGTGCACCTTTTGTGGTTATTTGATTCTTTTCAACAAATAAGATCTAGATTAATGAAGGGTTTTAAACAATTGTTTGATTCTAAATAAACAAGTACTTATAGAAATTAAGATCTAGATTTGAAAAGTATTTTAGTTTACGTTCTATAATGATATACGTGGATAATTTTAATGAAGGGTTACTCTATATATTATCTTTTTATAGTGGCAGAGGTGGTTAATTTAAAACAAATTTAAGGATTTATGGTTGTCTATGTTTTTCATGAGAATTTATTAATTTTTAGTGCATCTCGGGGTGAATAACATAGAGGCTCTATGTGGGGGTATAAACCCCTATACCCTTACGGCTGGACTTGGGCCAGGAGGCTTGGCCCATTACGAGACGAGTCCAAAGCTTGATCCGACAACCTGGAGTTCCGCGCAAGGAAACAAGATGTGGAGATCAAGCAGGATTCTGGTCGGTTAGAATAGGAATTGATATCGAATTATCCATGGCAATTGTAACCGACTAGGATTAGTTTCCAGATCTGTAACCCTGCCCTCCAGACTATATAAGGAGGGGCAAGGGACCCCCCTAGAGGACATAACACAGATATTCTCTCAACACAAATCAATACAACCAGACGCAGGACGTAGGTATTACGCCAACCCGGCGGCCGAACCTGGATAAAAAGCTTGTCCGTGTCTTGCGTCACCATCGAGTTCGTAGTTCGCGCACCGTCTACCGATAAACTACTACCGTGGGTATACCCCAAGGTAGACTGCCGACCAGCTTTCGTCGACAGTGGCGCGCCAGGTAGGGGGTGTGCGTGCAACTTTTCCGGCGAACAAGATGGTCACGATCCCAGCTTTCGCGACCGTGCCCGAAGGCCTCACGTTCACCGTCGGCCAGATCACGTGGACGACGTGCAGCGGCGGTTTCGCGACCACGGTTCCGAAAGAGATCCAGATCCAATCTGAGATCACGCCGTCTCCGACCACACGCATGACGGCACCAAGCTCCCGACCACCGTTCCCGCTCTACAAGGGAAAGGAGATCGACTGCTCGGACCTCCTCCAAGCGCTCGATCGCGCTGACTCCAAGCTATTCGAAGTCTCCCAACTAATAGATGGAGTTCTGCGCCGGACCGACCAAGCTGCTCGAGCGGATTTTTCGAAATTCCGCCGGCCAACTCGTGTCGCCACACACGAACGGCTGGGAACGTCCCTGACGATAACCTCAACTCCTTCAGGACGATCCGTCGAGCTCAAAAAGGAAGACTATCCCTGCGGCCTGAACAACTCGGCCTCTGTTTACTCACAGCATGTCCAATCCGTTTTCAGCAAAGCGGGCTGGTCGCCGACAAGGAACAATCGTCACCATGTCAACATGGTGACCATCCGAGAGCTACGGGACGGCCAGGTTTCCAGCACCAACTCAAGCACCGGCTCCGTCTCCACCGAGGTTGTGAACACCGAAGACGAGGACTACGACTTGGATTTTCCCTCACACCCTCCGGGTTTCGACCGATTCCCGATATTCCCCCCCCGGCGAGGGGATATTGTATTCAATGTCAGCGCCGACGAACTGGCTGTTGACGGAGAAACAGACGACCAGAGGCAACTCCGCGAACAGCGTAACGCCGAGCGCGCCCGACGGCGTGCGGACGAGCAACAACAGACGCCACCAGGTAACCTCAACGATGCCTTTGACATGGTCGGGGACCAGCCGGTCTACAAAACGCCAAGCGCCAACGTGGCTGTCGCCATGGCCAACCTGGATCGGCTTCCTGACACCCCCGAATGCCAGGGAGTCCGGACAAGTATCCGAGCACACCTGATCGCCGCAATGGGACAGACAGCCACTCTGCTCAAGAGAGTCCAGGACGTCTCTTATACGGAAGCCGCCTCCGACCAGACTCATCGTAGCCGGGCCTCACCCAGCAGGCGTCGCCGCAGCCGCTCCCCCGACAACCGTCGAGGGGACTCACGGCGCGATGATGGTGGTCGGGACGCCGATGGCCGCCGCCAGCAGGACCGCGTACGCGGCCAAGAAAAAGAAGATCAACACAGGGATCTCCGCCACAACATCCCTCCCAAAGATGCCCGGGATCGCATCAACAGGCGCGCCGCAGAGAGAGCAGTCCACGAAAACCTGCGCCGCATCGAGTACGACGCGACCCACGGTCCTCCGGGCCTAAGGCAGTTCTCCTCACACCTCCGCCAGGTCGTGTGGCCCCGCAATTTCAAGCTCGAAAAACTCAAAAAATACGACGGCAAGGAAAACCCAGAGAACTGGATCACTCTCTATGAAATCGCCGTCCGATCAGCGGCAGGAGATGAGCACGTCATGGCCAATTACTTCCCCGTAGTCCTCGACCAGGCTGGTCATCAGTGGCTTCTCGGCTTGCCCGAGGACTCCTTCGACTCTTGGGAAGAGCTACGACAGGCTTTCATCGACAACTTCATCGCCACATGCGAGCAGCCCGGAAACAAGTATGACCTCGAAAGGATAAGAGACAGGAAGAATGAACCTCTGCGTGATTACATCCGACGATTCTCGGATATGCGCCTCAAAATCCCGAAGATTTCTCACGACGAGGCCATATCAGCCTTTATCAAGGGTTTGCGTTTCCATGAAGCGCTGAGGAATAAGCTGTTGCGTAAGCGCCCATCAACGGTAGCAGAGCTCCTCGCCACGGCTAAAAATTACGCCGATGCTGATGACGCAGAAAAACTAATCCGAGACGATGCGAGAGGCACCGACCAGCCCTCCCGGCGAGATGACGGTCGTGGTCGCTACGACAACAGAAATCACCGCCGCTCCGACAACCGCGATCACCGAGAGGGTTGGGATCGGCGGCGCGACAGCCGCGACGACTTCAGAGGAAAGCGCCCTCGCGAATACGACCACGAAGTAAACACGGTCAAACATCCCAATGGACGACGGGATTACCAAGACGACTACAACAAAACGTTGAAGGGACCGTGCCAACTACACCCAAAGTCTAACCACACCATGGAAGAGTGCCGCGTCCTCAAAAGTATTTACACACGGCGGGCCGCCCAAGACGACTCCGCCAAGAAAAATAACAAGCGCGACGGGCATGGCCACGAAGATGAGGACGAGGACTAAGATAGGGACCCCCGACACCAATACGTCAGCCCCACTGACGTGGTCCACTCCATTTTCGGAGGCAAGGTCTCTACTGAGTCCAAGCGAGAAAGAAAGCTGTTAAAGAGAGCCTGCCTCAACATAGACAGCACGGACGGGCTGATCGCAGATCCGAAATTCCCCGCGTGGTCCCATAGGGAGATCTCGTTCAGCAGGAAGGACCAGTGGGCCGCTATCCCAGAGCCAGGTCGTTTCCCCCTGATTCTTGATCCCTGCATCAACAGCATCAGATTCGAGCGCGTGCTCGTGGACGGGGGAAGCTCCATCGACATCCTTTTCCGCAACAGCTTGCCCGCCCTCAAGATATCACCGGCACAACTAAAACCTTACGACGCCCAATTCTGGGGGGTTTTGCCAGGTCAAAGTTCGGTGCCTCTCGGACAGATAACATTGCCTGTCCAATTCGGCACACCCGACCACTTCCGGACGGAGTTCATCAACTTCGTAGTCGCGGACTTCGACGGGACCTATCACGCCATACTAGGCCGACCATCGCTGACAAAGTTCATGGCAGTCCCGCACTACTCATACCTAGTCCTTAAGATGCCCACGGAGAAGGGTGTCCTAACCGTCAGAGGCAACGTCTACACCGCGTACACCTGCGAAGAAGAAAGCTTCAGGATCACCGAGGCAATCGACCTCTCAATCCGCATGGCGGAAACAGCAAACCAAGCCGCACAGCTGCCTCCCGACCAGCTCCGATTACCTGAGCAGGAGACAGCCAGAAAGAATTCGAAATCCAAGGAGTACAAAGAAGTGCAGCTGGTCGAAGGCAACCCCGAGAAGACAGCCCTCATCGGGGCTAACCTGGATCCAAAATAGGAAGACGCGCTCGTCAGGTTTCTAAGGGACAACGTGAGCGTTTTCGCATGGAAACCCGCAGACATGCCCGGTGTCCCACGAAACCTGATCGAGCACTCCTTAAACGTCTCGAAGACCGCAAGACCAATCAAGCAAAAACTGCGACGGTTCGCTCGTGACAAAAAGGAGGCTATTAGGACAGAAATAACACGGCTTCTAGCAGCCGGATTCATAAAAGAGGTGTATCATCCCGATTGGCTCGCCAATCCGGTTCTTGTACGCAAAAAGAATAATGAATGGAGAATGTGCGTTGATTACACCGATCTCAACAAACACTGTCCTAAAGATCCTTTTGGTCTTCCTCGCATCGACGAGGTGGTCGACTCAACGGCCGGATGCGAACTCCTCTCCTTTCTAGATTGCTACTCTGGTTATCACCAGATCTCGTTAAAGGAAGAAGATCAGATCAAAACATCCTTCATCACACCCTTCGGCGCATACTGTTACACCACCATGTCTTTCGGACTTAAAAACGCCGGAGCCACTTATCAAAGGGCCATCCAGCAATGCCTCCACGACGAGATTCGCGATGACCTCGTCGAGGCCTATGTGGATGACGTGGTCGTAAAAACAAGGGACGCGAGCACCCTAATCGACAACTTAGACCGAACCTTCAAGGCACTCAATAAGTACAAGTGGAAGCTTAACCCCAAGAAATGCATTTTCGGCGTTCCTTCCGGTCCACTGCTCGGGAACGTCGTCAGTCGCGACGGCATACGACCAAACCCTTCAAAAGTCAAAGCCGTACTCGACATGCGACCACCGAAGAACGTCAAGGATATTCAGAAGCTAACCGGATGCATGGCCGCCCTCAGTCGTTTCATCTCAAGGCTGGGAGAAAAAGGCCTCCCTTTCTTCAAACTATTGAAAGCGTCAGAAAAATTCTCCTGGACCGAGGAAGCCGACACTGCGTTCACTCAGCTTAAGACCTTCCTCACTTCACCACCTGTCCTCACAGCGCCTCAGCCCAATGAAGACCTGCTCCTTTACATTGCCGCAACCGACAGGGTTGTTTCCACAGCAATAGTGGTCGAGCGAGATGAACCAGGTCACGCCTTCAAGGTCCAGAGACCCGTTTACTTCATAAGCGAAGTTTTAAACGAATCCAAGGCCAGGTACCCACAAATACAGAAGCTTATATACGCCATCCTGATAACGTCAAGAAAACTGAAGCACTACTTCGACGGCCATCGAGTCCTGGTGACAACCAGCTTTCCTCTCGGGGACATCCTGCGCAATAAAGACGCCAATGGCAGAATCGTGAAATGGGCAATGGAATTATGCCCATTTTCCCTGGAATTCCAGAGTCGCACCACTGTCAAGTCCCAAGCCCTGGTCGATTTCATTGCCGAATGGACGGATCTCAACGAGCCTTCCGTTCCCGATGTCTCAGACCACTGGTCAATGTTCTTTGATGGGTCCTTGAACATCAACGGTGCAGGCGCTGGGATACTGTTCGTATCACCCAACAAGGACAAACTCCGTTACGTCCTTAGGATCCTTTTCCCGGCGTCAAACAACGTCGCCGAATACGAAGCATGCTTACACGGCATACGACTAGCCGTTGAACTGGGGGTCAAGCGCCTCTATGTCTACGGCGACTCCGCTTTGGTCATCAACCAGCTCAACAAGGAGTGGGACGCAACCCACGAGAAGATGGATCTTTACTGCAAGGAAATTCGCAAATGGGAAACTAACTTCTATGGCATAGAGTACATCCATGTAGTCCGGGATAAGAACCAAGCAGCAGATGCGTTGTCAAAGTTAGGCTCATCTCGGGCCCAGATCCCGCGGGGTATTTTTGTCCAGGAAATCCATGAGCCAAGCGTAAGCCCTCCCCTGGTCGACAAGCAACCCACCGAGGCCATGCTCATAGATGACGCCACTCCGACAACCGGTGGGCGTGACTGGCGTACCCCGTTCATCAAATACATATCAGACGGGACAGGCTATCAGGACAAAACAGAGAACGAGCGCCTCATCCGACGATCAAAGAACTACATCCTGGTCGACGGAAAACTCATGCGGAAAAACGCAAGCTCCGAAGTACTGCTCAAGTGCATACCCCAAGATGATGGTATCAAGCTCTTGGAAGACATACACGCTGGATCCTGCGGCAATCACGCCGCATCTAGAACGCTGGTCGGAAAGGCTTTCCGAGCAGGTTTTTATTGGCCAACCGCGGTCGGCGACGCAGAAAAACTGGTTCGCCATTGCGAAGGATGTCAGTTTTTCGCTAAGAGGACCCACGTACCTGCCCATGAAATTCAAACTATCCCGTCGTCTTGGCCCTTTGCTTGCTGGGGGCTTGACATGATCGGACCATTTAAACCAGCCCCGGGCAATTTTAAGTTTGTCTTCGTGCTAATCGACAAGTTCTCCAAGTGGATTGAATACATGCCCCTAGTCAAGGCAACCTCCGAGAAGGCCGTGGAGTTTCTCAATCAAATCATACACAGATTCGGCATCCCGAACAGCATAATCACCGACCTGGGGACTCAGTTTACTGGCACCACTTTTTGGGATTTCTGCGATGACAGAGGCATAGTCATAAAATATGTGTCAGTAGCACATCCACGTGCCAACGGTCAAGTCGAACGTGCTAATGGAATGATCATTGACGCCTTAAAGAAGAGGCTGTACACCGAAAACGACAGAGCACCTGGTCGATGGATGAGAGAATTGCCGGCAGTAATCTGGGGCCTCCGAACCCAGACCAGTCGAAACACAGGGGCGTCTCCCTACTTCATGGTATACGGTGCAGAGGCGGTCCTGCCGACCGACATACACTTCGGATCTCCTAGAATCGAGCACTACGACGAGGCGACTGCCGACAACGCCAGAGAACTCGAAATCAATTGCACGGAGGAAAAGCGTTTAGTTTCATGTCTCCGAACAGCAAAATATCTCGCGGCAGTCAGGCGATACTACAACAGGAACGTCAAGGACCGTTCCTTCGTGGTCGGCGATCTGGTGCTTCGATGGAAAACAAGCCAGGAGGGAATGCACAAGTTATCCACTCCCTGGGAAGGACCCTTCGTGGTGACCGAGGTCACACGACCTACGTCCTACAGATTGGCATACCCAGACGGAACACGAGTGCCTAACTCTTGGCACACCGACAAACTGCGGCGTTTCTATCCATAAAGTCTTAATGACTTTCTTTTGTAAGTATCTTATAATTTTTGATAATGAAATTCTCTATTTTTTGCCTATACCTTGTCACATACAGCACTCGGCAAAACTCCCGCAATGGATGCTCTTAGCGACAACCAAGACAAATACGGTGACACGTCACTCAGATATTCTTACAGCGCTCAAAACAACGGTCATGACAAAAAGCAAACTTTATTACAAACTTTACATACAAAGTTTACAATAAATACCCTGACGGGCAGACACTAGTCTATTCCTACAGACTACTCTATTGGCCTAGCTGCTCGGGCTGATCACCCGCCTGGCCCTGCTGCCCGGACGAAGGGGTCGGGGCCACCGGCGCCTGGCTGGTCGAGACCGCAGGCGTCGACCGCCCATCTCCAGCAAAGGACGCGTCCGACAACTCCCTGGCCGACCTATCTGAGCTCGGCTGGTCTGGAGGAGTGGCCGTTCCGCACAGATTGATGTCGCCGATCACCGTCGACGACAAGTCCAGCAGACTACCCCGAAGCTCGTCCGCGTCCTGCGGGCCGACTTCCTTCGGGTACCCCTTCTCCAGCCTGCTCAAGTCGACCAGGGGGTAGTGGGCGCGCACCATGCTGAGGACGTGCGCGCCGGCAAACTCCCCGGCGTCCTTCACGAACTGCTGGAGCCAGTCCCACGCCCGTTGCGCCTTCTCGACCGGGGTCAACCGCGGCGCGCGGGGCTGGCCCTCCGGGAGCTCGGGACTGATCAGGTCCAGGACCGGGGACACTCCCTTCCAGATCCTGCAACAGTTTACCTTCCAGGAGTCCCGGTCCTTGACCAGGTCATCCAGATGCTTTTTGGTGTTCACCTTGAGCACTGCAAACAAAACGAAACGTTACTTTCGGCATATCAGACAAGCAAAGGGGCAGGCAGCAACCAACAAGGCGGTACCCATTACCAGCTAACTCCCGGTCTCTTCGACCCAATTCCTCTTCCGCTCGCCGCCCGGACTCCTGTGCACTGGCGAGCTGTTGGCCGAGCTGCTCCTTCTCTTGTTGGAGGCTCGCCACCTCCTCCTCCAAGTCTGCGTGAATCCGAACTGGTCAGCAAAGCAAACTATACAAGTACGCGCAACTGCTCGGAGCGTGTGACTAACCTTCCTGCAGCCGGTACTGGTCGGCCAGACGACGAGAGAGGTCGAGACGACGCTCCTTTTCGGCGCTCATCTCGACCACCTTCTCTCCGACCTCCGCCCGCAACCGGTCTACCTCCGCGGCAAGGGCCTTGTTCTCGGCCATAACGCTTTCTATCTGGTCAAAGCACCGTTTCCGGTACTTCGCCGTTTTCATTACGTCCTACAAAGCAGGCATACAACGATCAAGCAGGACAAGGCAAAAGAATGCGCAGCAGTACAAAAAGCCGCTTACCTTGACTTCGTCGACAAGGCGCTTGGCTGCGCGCTCCACCCTGGCGGCCTCTTCGGTCTCGGCGACCTCCTCATGACCGATAAAGTGATCCCCGCGTTGGCGCCACACATACACGTGTTGGCGGCCATCACGGGGACGACCCTCGATCTCCTCCACCTCGTCGTCGGAGGCCGCCCGGGTTTCTTCCTCCTGTGCTGCGTCCCCCCCGGTGGTGGTCCCAGGCATTACTGGCCCTTGGGCCAGACCTGCGGAGCCTGCAGCCGAAGAGGCTCCTGTTCGGGGCGGCGGGGGGACTTCACTCCCCCCGGCAGGAGGAGCGGTCGGAGATCTCCCCTTCTCCGAGGAGTCAGTTGGGGGAGCCTCTCCAGCCCTGGTCGGGCTGCTTGTTGTCGGCGCCGCACTCGGGAGCCCCTCGGTGCTCCCAGGCGCGACTGCAGCTGTTGGCTGCTCTGTGGTCTGGGGGGCTGCATCCCCAGAACCGCGGGCAGGCTCGCCCGTTCCCTGGCCGACAGTTTGGCCAGGGTCGACATCCGATGCCGCACTACAGGAACTGAAGTTAAAAAAAAACGTAAGTCGAACACTTACAGGTCTGACCGACGGTGGGTCGCGGTGAACCTCCTCCTCGCCCGACCGGTCGGCACCTGTGCCCCCGTCTCGACAGCTTGCGGGGCAGCGGCGCCGCTGGCCACTCGATCAGGGGCGACCGGCGCAGTGTCTGGGCGGCTCCGAGGCCGTCGGACCAACGACGGCGCAGCCTCCTCGTCGTCGTCGTCGTCGACGATCCGCACGAGCCGACGACGCTTCGGTGCTTGGCTGCTCTCCGCCGGCAGATTCGGTGTCGGCAAGGGATCTGCCGGCAATGGCCTTTTCCCCGCTACCCTCTCCTCGGAGGTCGGGACGGGGCGGGCTTGGTCTTCCTCACTGCTGGTATAATGAGTACACCGAGCAGCGTCCTCCTCTGGCGGGTCTTCTCCCGCAGGATTTTCCATCCCCGGTGCCAGTGATACATACACTGTGCACCGGTCGACATCACCGACCTGCAAAAGCAACAGAGATGAGTTAACTGCAGACGATATACGAATGATCAAACAGGCTCTGCTACATACCCTTGGCGCTGGTCGTCCTAACTTGAAGGCTTGCACCCGATCACTGCCACGGATGAAGCCCCCATCCGCGAAGTTAAACAGCTCGTTCAACAGCTGTTGTACCTCCGCCTTCTCCAAGATCTCCGACCGCATCCTGGTCGGGTCTGCGCTTCCGGCATACTCATACGCCGAGTGCACCCTCTTCTGGCAGGGCATCACCCGGCGGCAAATGAAGTTGCCGACCACGCCAAGCCCATCCAGGCGCGACCAGTCGATCAGCTTCATCAGATCCGCCACTTGACCGTCGAACTCTGGGCGGTCGGTCCAGCTCGTCCTCTTCTCGGGAATGTACCCCACGTCGCAGAACGTGGAGCTGCCCGGTTCCTCCCTGACGTAGAACCACTTCCTGTACCATTCGGTCAAGGAAGTGTTCCATGGGCAGTGCAGGTAGCGATTCTTCATCCCATCGCGAAGGTTGAGGTATACTCCACCTGCAACCTTGGAGCCTCCAACTGCTCCCTTCTTCCTCAAGCAGAAAAGGTACCGGAAAAGATCGAAGTGCGGCTCTATGCCAACATAGGCCTCGCACAGATGGATGAAGGTGGAAATAAGGAGAATTGAGTTCGGGTGCAGATTGCAAATCCCGATCTCATAGTACAAAAGAAGACCTTGAAGAAAAGGATGAACAGGAACACCAAAGCCTCTCTTAACGAAATCCTCAAAAACGACGATCTCACCGGCGCGAGGGTCGGGGTAGCTCTCCCCCTCCGGCGCCCTCCAGCCGCCGAGCTCTGCGCCGTGCAGAAGACCCATATCGACGAGGTCACCGAGAGATTTTGTGGTGCTGCGGGACTTCTTCCACTCCTTGGCCATCAGGTCGGCCCTCTTCCTGGAGTCGCTCTTCGCCATTAGAGGTGCGAGTGTGGGCTGGAGTTAGGAAGATGCAGGAGATTGGAGAAGATGAGAGCGGAAGGTTTGAAGGCAATGGCAGGCGAAGCGGTACAGGCGGTCCTGTTAGGCCCTTATAAACCTGCGACCCCACCTCTCCCACTTCCTGTATTCTCGGGAAGTGGGCAGGCCATGCGGCGGACGCGGCGTTTCGGTTTACAATGATTATAGATAATTAATGCGGCGGAGTTTTCGTACCAATTGATGGTTTCCTTTTCTCAAACCATGCAAAGAGCGGTTGTACAGTTGCCAGGCGCAACTTTTCATGCATCCATCTGACATATTGTCAGGAGACCTCGTCACGACAATTTTAATTGGAAAGATCTTTTCAAAAGTAAGAAGACATATACGCCAGTGAGTCAACACCCCGGGGACTGCACCGACCACCGAGCACTCGACGCTCGGGGACTGGTCGCCCAGACTACCAACTCAGAACTTCAAGGACTGTACCGGTCACCGAGCACTCGACGCTCGGGGACTGGTCGCCCAGTCTACCAACTCAGAACTTCAAGGACTGTACCGGTCACCGAGCACTCGACGCTCGGGGACTGGTCGCCCAGTCTATTAGCTCGGAACTTCAATGACTGCACCGACCACCGAGCACTCGACGCTCGGGGGCTGGTCGCTCATTCTATGAGCTCAAAGCTTTAAAGCATGCACCGACCGTTGAGCGCTCGACGCTCGGGGACTGGTCGTACAGTATAGCAACATATAATTCCAAGAAGCACGCTAAGTGCTTGGGGACTGGTCGATTGGTCTTTTCAGTTGCAGACGAGCATGATATGCTCGGGGACTGGTAAATTCAATTTTTTAGACCTTGCTACAAGGCTCATACTTCGCCTTCCAGCAAGCTCGGGGACTACATCGGTACGATGCATCTGGCGATGCATCTCAGCTACAGAATTTCTTTGAGGACTTTTATTTTGACCCTGGCACCACGTGCCTACGTCACCTACTACCAGGCTCGGGGACTAAGTGGGCACACTTCACCTTGCGGTGAATATGTTTGCTTTTTTGGTGTTTATACCTTTCAAAAAAGTAAAGTGGGCACACTTCACCAGGAAAGAAATCTTTTTTGATTTAGAGCACCATGCATTCTTCGAACAACCTGCTTCTTTGAACCTGCTTCTTCAATGTCAATGTTGATCAACTGTCTTTTGAGTTGGTCAAAATACCGTTGCAACTGTTCGGGCAACTTTCCTGAAGACGTCAAGCCTCACTGATCGAAGAAGCTCAAGACGGCGTGTTACACCATAATACATGGTGCTCGGGGACTAGCTGTGGGGGTATAAACCCCTATACCCTTACGGCTGGACTTGGGCCAGGAGGCTTGGCCCATTACGAGACGAGTCCAAAGCTTGATCCGACAACCTGGAGTTCCGCGCAAGGAAACAAGATGTGGAGATCAAGCAGGATTCTGGTCGGTTAGAATAGGAATTGATATCGAATTATCCATGGCAATTGTAACCGACTAGGATTAGTTTCCAGATCTGTAACCCTGCCCTCCAGACTATATAAGGAGGGGCAAGGGACCCCCCTAGAGGACATAACACAGATATTCTCTCAACACAAATCAATACAACCAGACGCAGGACGTAGGTATTACGCCAACCCGGCGGCCGAACCTGGATAAAAAGCTTGTCCGTGTCTTGCGTCACCATCGAGTTCGTAGTTCGCGCACCGTCTACCGATAAACTACTACCGTGGGTATACCCCAAGGTAGACTGCCGACCAGCTTTCGTCGACACTCTATTAGATTATACTTCAGTTATTAATTTTGTGTGTGCACACTCATTGGTTCGTTTCCACGATCTTCTTATATAGCTTTATAACTATAATATATACGCCCCCTTGGTAGTTTTGTAAAGAAAATGGATGCCTACTCATGAACCATTCGAACCGACAATGCGTGACGTGAGAACGAGAACGATGATCATGCATGGTCCAAGCAGCCGCTGATGCCATCACCATCAGAGACGAAAGAAGGGCGATAGATAAACAAAAGCAGGCGCAAAAGATGTCCCAAAGCATAAGGGGATTGCACTGAACGATTGCTATCTAATAAAATTAAAACAATGCAAATAGGTAGCTAGCCATCGCTGATTAAACTAAACATGCAGTAATATATAGGCAATTTAATAAAGTCAATTGATTCCCATAGACCAAGCTTGTTGGCAATACAAAATGCAGAAGACAGGACGACGGGCCCATGACATCACGGGACACGGGTAGCGAATAATAATAATATATATAGGATATAGATAGAGTAGCTATATATACATATATTTGTATTAAAACTGTTAATTAGAGACGTACTCCATCCATGGTGGTTGAGGTGTATCTAGCCACTGGGCGGCGGTGTCACAGATGATTTTTTTTTCCCCAAGCTACTAGTCGTCAACTCGTCGTCATGCATTTCTCGACCGACCGAACGGAACCGAACAAGCATTCGGGTCAGACCACCATCAGGGCCCAGGGACGGGCACGCACCGGCGGACCAGGCCAAAAAATGTAACGCCGACGCATGCTACAAAATTATTAGCGGCCGGCCGAGATACACCGCAACGACGTCACGAGATGATGCGGCGCCCGCGCGCATCTCTGTTTTTGTTTTCAAAAGAGTGCACGTTTAAATTTGATTAATTAATGTCATATAAAGTATCTTAAGTTTTTACTAAACTTACAGAAACAGTATCAACAAAAGTATGGTTTTTAAATAGATACTAGCAAATATGCCCGTGCGTTGCAACAGGAGAAAAACATCAAATGGTCATAGAAATGATGACATAATGTTACATATCTATTTATATTTATCTTTTTAATAAAATTTAAAGTCCATAATTTATTTTATTGATAACCATGACATCTATGGTATGAGATATTTAATATTTACAATATTATGTAGCTTGGAGACATATTTATTTAATAACAAAAATAGTATTATATTAAAACATGAGAAGTTTGTTGGTAGCTTTATTTTTTTATTTAGATTAGGATTTCTATAAAATATGATATATCAGTTAAATGTATGTAGATTATAAATATATGGGCTTATGAAGTGTTCATATGATATAAAAACACATTGTGCAAAGGTAGTGGAAGTATTTTTTTTATATTTTTACACACTTAAATTGATGCTAAACTATTTAGCAAGCATAAATTTAGGTAAATTAGTAAATCAGTGAGATATGCAGAAATGGTTCTAAAACTTTTACTACAAATCAAACATCACATTAAATAGGCTACCATAAATTTATTATAATAATTGGAGCAAGATAAATACAATTTAAATTTTACACTAAAAAGCATAGGCATGCATCTCCAGCAAAAAAATATACTAAAATTTGTAATATTTTTTGTTTACTACATAGATCTACATATGTGGAGCTGAACAAATTTTGTTTTGTAATTTTTAGATTTTATTTATGAATTTGTACGCATTTATCAATTTTTAGCAGATATAAAGAATAAAAGAAAAGATAAATTAATAGGACAAACACTTTGCTACTTTGCACCTATTTTTTGTTTACTATATGAATCTACATATGTGGAGCTGAACAAAATTTGTTTTGTAATATTTAGATTTTCTATGAATTACTATGCATTTATAATTTTTAGCCAAATTGAAGAATAAAAGAAAAGAAAATTAATAGGATATAAGAGATTTTGTATTAGGAACCCTGAAAAAAAATTATTTCCTTTTTGCTCTTTTACAAGCGGACGGCCGAGGCTATCCGAGAACGGATAGAAAATGTAAATCGGAGATTTTGTATTGGGAACCTTAAAAAATATTTTATTTTTTTTTCTCCTACCAGCCTTAAACAGACGGAGAGACCGATTCTGACCGAGACGGAAGCAGAAGAAAATTTTGGTATGGTATGAGATATTTAATATTTACAATATTATGTAGCTTGGAGACATATTTATTTAATAACAAAAATAGTATTATATTAAAACATGAGAAGTTTGTTGGTAGCTTTATTTTTTTATTTAGATTAGGATTTCTATAAAATATGATATATCAGTTAAATGTATGTAGATTATAAATATATGGGCTTATGAAGTGTTCATATGATATAAAAACACATTGTGCAAAGGTAGTGGAAGTATTTTTTTTATATTTTTACACACTTAAATTGATGCTAAACTATTTAGCAAGCATAAATTTAGGTAAATTAGTAAATCAGTGAGATATGCAGAAATGGTTCTAAAACTTTTACTACAAATCAAACATCACATTAAATAGGCTACCATAAATTTTTTATAATAATTGGAGCAAGATAAATACAATTTAAATTTTACACTAAAAAGCATAGGCATGCATCTCCAGCAAAAAAATATACTAAAATTTATAATATTTTTTGTTTACTACATAGATCTACATATGTGGAGCTGAACAAATTTTGTTTTGTAATTTTTAGATTTTATTTATGAATTTGTACGCATTTATCAATTTTTAGCAGATATAAAGAATAAAAGAAAAGATAAATTAATAGGACAAACACTTTGCCACTTTGCACCTATTTTTTGTTTACTATATGAATCTACATATGTGGAGCTGAACAAAATTTGTTTTGTAATATTTAGATTTTCTATGAATTACTATGCATTTATAATTTTTAGCCAAATTGAAGAATAAAAGAAAAGAAAATTAATAGGATATAGGAGATTTTGTATTAGGAACCCTGAAAAAAAATTATTTCCTTTTTGCTCTTTTACAAGCGGACGGCCGAGGCTATCCGAGAACGGATAGAAAATGTAAATCGGAGATTTTGTATTGGGAACCTTAAAAAATATTTTATTTTTTTTTTCTCCTACCAGCCTTAAACAGACGGAGAGACCGATTCTGACCGAGACGGAAGCGGAAGAAAATTTTGGGCAGACTGAAATTTTCACAATTTATTAGTAGGTATAGACTACACTGTAAAAATTATATCTCATGATGAACCTGACGACACTTGACGTTATCCATCTTTCAGCCTGAGGACTGAGGAGAACTGGAGAAGGATCGATCATGGCATCATGCATGCATGCATGACGATGATTGAATTGATCGATCAATCAAAGCCCAGCTATCGAATAATCGATACACAAATGAAACGATAACCACATCCTCAGGTTCAGGGCGTGCAATATATGCAGAACACGGACTAAATTAACTAACGACGATGTGCTCCCACACATCCTCAGCCGGCCGGCGGTCGCTGGCGAGAGAGAGTCAGAGGTGCGACGCGATGCGATGCGACGGCCATTTCCGCCCGGTGGTTTGGCTGTGTGCTTTCATCACGACCGGGACGTACGCCCCACCAGCCCACGACGCCGCCGCGCGCACCACCAGTCCACCACCACCACGACGGCGACGACGACGACGAGACCGATCGAGGGGCTCCACTCGTATATCTACACATACACGCCACGCGGAACTGATGGTACAGTACTAATATTCCTTCGTGTCATTGAAGCACTCATGAGATGAGCCCCTGCATATGCCTGCCTCACAAAACTGTTAGGTGGAACATTGCCATTGCGAATACTACGACTTCATCGATCGATCTCTATGTGCCCGATCACGACGCCACAATATAACCTCCAAACTAGATATACATAACACACTATTGTCCATATGCATTATATAATATTGCTTCAACAGATATTTCCACAGAATAATGGACTACACAGCAGATGCATTCAACACAACGGGACACGCATGGAACAAGAAGAAGCAGCAGCAACTCTCTTTCTTTTATACAATGTACGTACAATTGTAGTTACTATATATATACACACTTGGTTGGAGTGGCCGAGAATTCCATCCTCCTCCTTACCTCAGCTGTTGCATGCATGCACTACCAAGCTACTATGCATTCCCTACTACTAATATAACCCATCATCCCAGATAAAAGATATGACAAGCTAGCAATTAGCAAATCAATCCCAAAGGAATGGAAATAAAGGTTTCTCCTCCTCCGTCCACTCAAGTCCTTGTCCAAACAAACCAGATGTCTGTTCGTCCGGTAGGCTTCAGCACTGGCTCCTGTTCCTCACCAACCAAATACAATTCCCAATAGAAGGTCAGGTGAGCAATCGCATCGATCCCACGGCCACAATGCCCGCCACGTCGGATGATATCAGAGCATGCATCTGATTGATCCCCACCACCACCCTCCCTCGCCATCGCCAGCCACGGCTGCACTACAGCTTCCCACCAGCGGCGGTGGACACGACGACCGAGGAGCGGCCGTGCTGCAGCTGCTCCAGGGTCCGCACAACATCGGCCATTGACGGCCGGAGGCTCGGGTTGTCCCCGACGCACGCGGCCGCCAGCGCCACCACGGCCGCCGCCTCGCGGGCGTCGTACCTGCACCCTAGCCTCCGGTCCACGAGCTCGCCTGCCACGGCGTCGCCCGCGGCGGCAGCGACGAGCTTCGGCGCCACGGACGCCGTCAGGAGCCGGCCGTCGCGGAACGCCTGCACGCCGGTGAGCAGCTCCAGCAGGAGCACGCCGAAGCTGTACACGTCGCTCTTCTTGGTGACCACGCCGGAGCGGAGGTAGTGCGGGTCCACGTAGCCCGGGGAACCCAGCACGGCGCGCACCCGCGGGCGCGCGCCAGGGCGGGCGACGACGGCCGCCGAGAACCCCGCGCGCGCCGACCCGAAGTCGCACAGCCGGGCGCCCATGCCCGCGTCCAGCAGCACGTTGGACGCCTTCACGTCGCCGTGCACCACCTGCGGCTCGCACCGCTCGTGGAGGTACTCCAGCGCGCGGGCCACCTGCAGCGCCACCGACACCCGCCGCGCCCACGGCATCGTCGGCGCCGCGCCTCCGTGGAGCTGCTCGTGCAGGTTCCCGTTCGGCGCGAACTCCAGCACCAGCACGCCTTCGTCTGCAAGCATGCGTGCACGGATCGTCGATCGGTCAGAGAAAGTCATGTCACAGGCCGGCGCCCAAGGAAACGAACGAGCTCTACCTCGCTGGTCGCAGAAGCCAAGGAGGCGGACGATGTGGGGGTGGCGCACGCGGAGGAGCGCGTCGAGCTCCTGGCGGAACGCGCGGTGGAGGCGCTCGCTGCTGCGGTGGACCTTGACGGCGGCGAGGGAGCCCGCGAGGCGGGCGAGGTACACGGTGCTGAAGCCGCCCTCGCCGACGACGGCCGACGTGAAGCCGCCCGTCATGGCCTCCACCTGTGCCCACGACAGCTGCCTCGCCGTCGCGGTGGCGGCAGCGATACCGACCGCCCTCTTGGCGCCGAGAGGATGGCCATCGGCGGCGCTGTCGTCGTCCCCCGAAAAGGGCGCGCGGCCGCTGACGGCAACGGCCGCCGCGCTGCCGCCGCACCCGCAGCAGAGGAGACCGCCGCGCCTTTGCAGCAGCATCGATAGTAGTACGTCCTTTGCCGGCTGCCTCTTGTAGACGCACTCGCACGCACCGGTGGCCGGCCGGTGGCGAGCGGTGGGTGAGCCTGGAAGAGGACGGAGACGCACTACTCTCGTGCAGGTTCTGGCGCCGCGTGTGCGTGGTGCAGCCGTGCAGGGGGTTTATATAGTGGGCGGGTGCACGGGCCCGGCGAGGAGCAGCCATGAATTGGCCAATTCCATCGGCAGGCGGCAGGGTGCGCGCGCGCGCGCGCCAGGTAGGGATTATTTGGAATGCGACGTCGACGTGAAAAAGGTACGGTGACCGTGAAATGAAAGTAGTTGTAGTAAACGTAAACCCAAACCCATCACCGGTCGTCAGTGTAAAAAGGCGATTTTTAGCCTGTTCTTTGGATTAAAAAACAGTTTAAACCTTGGGCACGCTCCAGGAGGAAAAACCATTACTACCTTTACGCGACTGGATGTTGGTCGGACATGGTGAAGTGGGTCTAGGTAGTCCAATGCAAATGTTTTTTTTTTTTTGCCTTTGAGAGTCCATTCTCTCGTCCTTTCACCTATTAAATTCATATTGAGAAATGTTCAAACACATTTTTTAATATAATTTTATATTAAAATGTATGTTTTTCAATACGAATCTAATAGATAAGATCATAAGAGGATAAAATACAAATAGTTGTCAACCACATAGCATAGCATAGATATATGACTGAGTCATACATGTTGAAAGAGACATTGGATTCATGGGGAATTATATGAGCTCAGCGGCGAACTTACTAGATTTTTAGATGCTATATATCTTTCCTCCACGTAATTCAATAGCTAGCTAGTAATATTTTTATTGGGGACGTGGACGCCCTTACCGAGAACATCTCCAATGGTCTGTGGTTTTGTGATCAGCATATGGAGACCGTGAGCCATCTATTTTTGAGCTGTGGTTTTGTCCGTCAGGTCTGGTTCAGCATTCTTGCTCGGCTACAGCTGGACAACCTCGTGCCGGACAGGGAGCATGATCTTGGTGTTTGGTGGATTGAGCAACGGAAGCGCATCGACAAGGTGTCTCAGCCGATCTTCGACAGCCTGTTACTGCTGATTTCTTGGCTGTTGTGGAAGGAGCGTAACGCCATGGTGTTTGGACGCTCGTCGTCATTGGCGCACGACGTCGTCAACGCGGTCATCAAAGTAGGAGTGGAGTGGGCGGCCGTAGGGTTCACGCCGTTGGCAGCCCTCCTTGCGCTTTCGTCGCAAAATCTAGTTCTTTTGGAATCTTTTGTTTGGAAACCCAGTAGCCTTAAGTCTCTCTTGTGGGTGCTAAAGTTGCCCGCCTTCACCTGTTCTCGTGCATGGGTCGTGTATAGAGATGGCAACGGGTACATACCCGACGGGTAGTAGCCACCTGTACATGTATCCGCGAAGTCTAAATTTTACCCGTCAGGTTACCCCGGTACCCGCACACGGGTAGGAAAATGTTTCCATATCCGTACCCGCGGGTAAATTCTACTCGACGGAGAACCCGCACCCTATAATATAGCCGAGAATTACATATAAACATCATACATTCACACACACGAATATATCATTCTAAGCCTCCAACAAGTTACAAACTAGTATTGATATAATAACATCAAAATCATATATATACTAGGAGAGTTTAGTTGGAATTGGACTAAATTTATGGGTTAAAATGACAAGGGTGACTACTTATTTGGGCGGGTATTTTTTACCCACGGATAGGCGGGTATGGGTAGTATACACCCAGACTCGTACCCGCCATATACCCGATGGGTATAAGATTGTGCCTAATAACGTGTCCACGGATAGAAAATTCATCCTATACTCATCTCTTTCCCGGATAAAACCTGTCATGTACTCGGGTTTCGGAGACCTGTTGCCATCTTAAGTTGTGTACTTTTATTTGTTTTTCTTTTAATGAAAAATAGGCACAAACCCGGTCGCAGAAAAAAAGTTGTCTTGTCTCACCTACCAAGGTGAGCTTTGCTAGCGTGGGTGTCTGGGTGGCCCTATCTTGCTCTCCTCTAGTAGCAAGGAAAAATCTCGCTAGCATAAACCCAAAGGCAAACTCACTTAGAAACTAAATGCTTGTTCTACCTTGATTTCTGGCCGAGCAAGGGGAGGGAAGGTATGCCCAAATAACAATAACGTGCCTTACATTTTATTGAGGGCAGCTTTTTCTCTCTCTCTCCATCCGAGCATCGTCTCCAATGTGCAAATCAATTCTTTGATCTTCTTTTTCATTTGGAAGCATCAGAAAAATCTTATACACTGGGCTTGTGGTTGCTCTTAGCGTCGCCCATGATTTTAGGGAGCCATGGCAAAAATAAATAAAAGAAAAGAAAAACATGATGACTAGTCTCGTATGTAGCGACTTAGTACCGGTTACCAAACACTATGAGCCTGTTTGGCAGGCTCCTTTCCGACTCCGGCCTGTTTGGCAGGGCTCCTTTCCGACTCCGGCCTGTTTGGCAGGGCTCCTTTCCGACTCCGGCTTTGCCTCCTCTTACCAAATGTTTTTTCTGGAAAAGCCATTTTTAAATAAAAAGCAGAGAAGCCAGAGCCGTTTGACGAAGCCATAAATTATGGCTTCTTCTGACTTCTCTATGGAGAGTCTCTCGTGAAAAGCCGTACCAAACACCCCTACACGTACATGATGGGCATATGACAAAGTGAGGAGAGCGAGAATGGACTCGGTTTACATACAGAGCCACGAAAGTCATAGGAGGTGTCGTCGTCATCAGTAGTACGTACCGAGCTGATGAACTACCTAACAACAATGCCTGCCCTGGCCGTTTGTTTTGTCAGTCAGTCCCAATGCAAGTTGCAGGCCAGAAAGAAGCTTCCTGCTTCCTTAAGCCCAATCAAGGACCATCGCAAGGTGTCGGCTTGGTTTGGTGCGCCGTCATCATGCTTGGAATTAATGGAAGCCGTGACGGCCCGGCGGTGGTCAAGGAACGAAGCCCGCGGACGGACAGAGCGCACGCAGACGACGACGGTTATTACGTCGACATTGCTGTGTGGCCTGTGGCTGTGTGGCTGTGGGGTTCTTCATGACATCGCCATGGCCCCTGGGCGCCGTCGCCGGCCGCCGGCGGACTGCTACCTGATGAAATGAAACCACCAAGGGATCAGAGCTAGCTCTAGGTCCTGGCCCTTTTAATTCCTGATGATGGCCGTTACATATAAGTAACCAATGCAAGTTAATTTACAACGGTGCGTGGTGTTGATGCAATGCATGCAGTGCAGCAAGTGTTGGTGAAACCGTGAAAATTAATTAGCTACACTTAGCTAGCTTGCAAAGCAAGCTAGTATGTAAAACCTTTGCCGTGTTTGTCAAGAAATGGAAGAAATGACAGTGGTCTCTCGAGGCGCGGCGGGCGTTAGTTGCACAAAAGCAAGAGGAACATGCAGTCTGAAAAAACTGGAAAGAAGATTCTTAAGTTAGGGCTTGTTTAGATGCAAAAACTTTTTGGATTTTGATACTGTAGCACTTTCGTTTTTATTTGACAAACATTGTCCAATCATAGAGTAACTAGGCTTAAAAGATTCGTCTCGTGATTTACAGACAAACTGTGTAATTAGTTTTTATTTTTATCTATATTTAATACTCCATGCATCTGCCGTAAGATTCGATGTGATGGAGAATCTTGTAAAGTTTTGGGTTTTTGGGTGTATCTAAACAAGGCCTTACTATATATATATATATATATATATATATATATATATATATATATATATATATATATATATATATATATATATATATATATATATATATATGGTGCCCTGGAGTATATATATATTTCGAAATTAAATGTTTGTTGGCGCGACGTCCGTTTTCCACTCTGGTGTTGGTTGGCCACTGCCTCCCGCCGAGCACCCATCTTGTTTGCGCGAGAAGCAGCAGCAGGCTGCCTTGTCAGGTGATCGATCTGAAGAAAAAGAGATCGACGCGATCGATGGACCTGATGGAACGATGCCTTGCCGGCTCATCGCATGCCAGTGAGCGAGTGATCAGCAGCTAGCAGCACAGTACTATGTATGTACGTATCAGTGTATGCATGCGTGCAAGCAATAGCAACCTTTCGAATGTCTCCTTGCATTGCATTGGGATAGGGCCCTGCATTCACCAACCAAAACCACGCATGCATCTGATCGCTCTCCTCTGCAAGCTCGATTGCTCAGCTACGTACAGTGCCCCTGAGGAAGCTGAACCTTGATGCTTGACCTCACCTGGTCTAATTTAATTGCATTGCATTGTACATAAGCAGCTTAGCAGAGCATGTGAACTCTGATCACTCAATTCACAGGTAATGCAATGCAAGAGGAGGCCTTGGCGTTTTGCACGACTTTGTTAGGTACAGGCAACCACCTATGACTACAGGTAGAGTATATTTCTTATGGGTATACAAAAAGCTAGATTCGCAAGCAGTACTATATAAGTGTAGTGTTGTTACCTTTAAGAAAGATGCATGTAGATATATGAACAGCTATATATATACCAGAAAATATATGAGAATGTGAGGATCATGCCCAAACAAACCAACTCGTAGAACCAGCACTACTTTTTCCAAAGGGGACAACAATTATAATTTACATTGATCATATACATTATAGTATATATTTATATATTAATATATGCGAATCTGTGAAAGGCAACTCCAGCAGCGTCTAACTAAACTTATACCCGATAACGAAAGGGATAAAGCGCACAACCACAGACAGAAGCGATATTATGATATGATGATGGTGGACAGGAGGACCTGAGCCCTGAGGCCTTGCATTGCAATTGCTGATTTGCATATTTGCATTGGTGGTGCTAGCTAGAGAGCTAGGTTTCGGGCAGCAGGTCGCCATCGGACATGTACAAAATGAAATCCACTCATCACATCAGAATCACAGGAAGGGACTACTTTAATTCTACTGCCTCTAGTTGTGGTCGCCTCCTCGCCTGTCCATTTGCTAGTACGAACTCGTTGGGACCCATGCCAGAAGAGGACATCTTAACCGGAGACGCAGACACGCCGCTGGGACAAGACGACTTCGCCGTTGCATTCCCTTCCGATCCCATCCCATTTATTTTTTTTTCTTTGCTTTGCATTTCGTTTCGTTTTCTAGCTCGTCCTTGAAAACAATTTTCTCCACGTGTTTCATTACATCACAAAGAAAAAAATATTTATTACAAGAGTGGTGATAGAGAGGAGGAATTCAACTGCAACTCCATTCCATTTCTTTTCTTTTCTTTGCTTTGCATTTCATTTCCTTTTCTAGCTCGTCCTTGAAAACGAGTCTGCGCATTACGAACAAAAGAGTTTTTGTTTTAATAAAGGCGAACAAAAGAGTTTATTTCAAATAAAGCACGGAAGAACTCAAAGTGAGAGCATCGAACATGAATAGCATGCCCATCTGTATATATTAGGGTATATTAGAGCTAATTTTTAACCAGCTATCTTTTATCTCTCGTCTATCGTCCAATGAAAAATATATAGGAAGCTAGGTGGGCTAATAATTTTAAAATTAAATATTTAACTAGTTATCAGCCAACTAGCTAGCTAGCCCTAGCTAATTTAGTTTAATTTATAGCCCTAAGAGCAACTCCAACCCACCTCCTAAACAAGTCCCTATTCTAAATCTAGGGACTTGATTTAAAAAAATCAACTCCAACCCACCTCTTACTTGGGCACCCATTTTCCATGCCCTCCTAAATTATAGTTTCAACCCCTCACATCTAGAACCCCATATCCTACTTGTTTAAGAGGTGAGTTGGAGTTGGGTCTTAATTTGAGCTCCTACTTTTTTTATCATAGCATGTAAATAAAAATTTAAGGACTTAATTTAGGGACTTGGGTTGGAGTTGCTCTAATTAATTCAAATGACCCTAAACGCATAGCGCGGTGCGAATGTGTGGTCCTTTGAGAGCGTGGGGGCACGATATCTCCAATTTTCGCCCAATGCAATTCTTCGCGAACGTGTCCTTAATTGTAACACATACAGTACTATTTTATTAGGACTTCAAGCAGAACAGAATCAACATTGGTTACAGCGACCTAAACGGTAATTCAAGGATTAGCAAGGAACAAGGTGGAACTCACCAAGAGCGCACATGGGCGCACACAAAGCTAAGCCTAATTTACGTGATTTATCTACAACGAAGTGCCGACCGAGGTGTTAACATGTATTCCAAATTCTATTCCTGCTTAATAAAATACGTGCTTAGGCAAGCACACGGTCAAAAAAAAAAAAAGGTGCGGACCGACGAAAGGCATAACCTACGGGGCTGCCTCATGCCTGCGAGATCTCAAAGATAGGCTTCATCGACAAGAGCCTGGAGAAACCCAATGCAATCCGATTCTGATATAAATAAAATATGTGTGATGTATGTATGTATGTTCCGTTGGTTTCCTCCAAACAAAAGAGCATAAAAGGGGTCCTACCTACATTATTGGCAGGATGAATTACTCGGATCATCACCGGGATTTTAAAAGCGAATGCCTAATGATGGGGCAAAGTTTGGTGCATTGGATAGTACTAGAAGAATAGTATCTGGAAGATGAATGCTGATAGATTTCATACTGGGATGGGATGACATGTCCAAACTGGTAGCCACGATATATACATTGTCGGCTAAACTAGTGTTTTTTTTCTTCAGATGGATGATGATTGAGTGATGGGCTAAGTAAAGCTGGCGCTGAATTTGCACTTTCTGTTGTTGGTTTAATTAATCAGTAGGGATCAGCCTCCGATCCCTCCGGCCTGTTCGCTAAAAAAAAGCCGGTGCTGAATTAGCTAGAAAAAACTGTTTTTGGAGAAAATGTTAAGTATTCAGTTCAAAATAAAAGGCAAGTTTTCTTTCTTCCATCATATAGAGTGAATTGACAAAATTGTGGTGATATGAATGGCAAGGAGACGCAAAGTAAGAACATCAACGCTAAATTGCTGGGGAGTTTGCGTCTCATCAAGTGAATAGTTTCTCTGTTCGTTTAACTAAGTTATAGTCGTTGATTTATTGTGAGAGAAAAATACTGCTAATAAGTTCAATAGACTCAAGCAAACGAGTTGTCTCATACTGACATCACTAGATCAGTTTAGGACTCGCCAGCCCATTTTACCTTTTAGATAATAATATATTTCCGATACAAATTTCTTTGTATGTAAGTTTTTTTTTTTAGTGGTTGTATAGACAAGTTGGGATCAATGAAGCTGCAGCCCATTATAAGGCCTTGTTTACTTCCACCCGAAATTCAAAAACTTTTCAAGATTTCCCATCACATCGAATCTTTAGACGCATGCATGGAATATTAAATATAAACGAAAATAAAAACTAATTGCACAATTTGGTTGAAATTTACGAGACGAATCTTTTGAGCCTACTTAGTCCATGATTGGATAATAATTACTATAAACAAACGAAAGTGCTACAGTGTTGTGAAAAAATTTCGAGAAGGAACTAAACAAGGCCTAAAAAGGCCTTTTTAGAGAAATATAAGGATGCATCAAAGCAGGCTCAAATCTACAAGCGACTCTACCACAGTTATTGGGCCACAAACTAACAGTGGGCCTCCCCACACACGAAACGAGCAGGAGATAAAAGGCCCATTCGCCCAGACCGAATCGCCACGGCCCTGTCCTGCCAAGTTCCCTCTCCCCGTCCACGCTTCATCTTCCACACCGGCAGCCCACGCCCCCACGCACGCAGCGGCGCCGGCCACCATGACCGAGAGTGATCTGTAGCGGCAGCTCCTTTCTGTTGGCAAGTGGCAAGTGGCATCGCGTTCGCAGCGAGAGGTGATCTCCAATGGAGGCCGCGAGGTTAGGGTTCAGGCGTTGCTTGAGCGGCTGGCTGCGCGAAGAGGCGAGGCAGCGATCCCCTTCCCATCCTCACTGCCCCTCCTCCCGCCGGAGCAGATTGGAATGGCTTCCTCTCCGTTCGGAGCTCGGACTTCGGCGGGGGCGCAGGGGTGAGCACGAGATAAATTCCCTGCATAGGTACCAGCGCGAAAGTTCATAACCACAGTTGATGAAAGCAGGAGGTCATCACTGATGTCTTGATGCTCCTGGCGAGCAAATTCGTATTCATATCTATGTTTTCTCCCCAGGCCCCGGCAATTCTTTTGATGAGGATCGTTTAAGTTGTTGCTCAACTGGTTCGATTATGTTACCAATGTTACTATACCTGCATTATCATTTCTGACCGTGCCTATATCAAGTATGTTTCAAGTCGTCCACCGACTACGTTAACAATTTAATTCGGTCTCCCTGTGTGGTTATTTAGTTTCACGTATGCATTGGCAATTTGGCATCGATAATCACATTTCCACTGTACGCACCAGCCACTGCCACTATGCTACCTATTTAAGTACGTCTTGTTTGTTTCCTTTTACAATGTTCACTGTTTTGGTTTATTATCCCTGAATGCTTACACTGCTCAATTAAATGGGCACCGCGTCACATTTGAGCTGTTGATGCATAGCTATGTGTTACTTCATTGTTTAGTTACTGATTCTGAGTGAGAACTGTTTATATTTTGGTTGTACATTTTTTCATTGCTTCCTCACTTCTGATATACTTTCATTACCTTGCCATTCACACAGTCATTCGGTACTAACTCATTATTTGCCCCCCTCTTAACAGTTTCAATGGGCACTCTTTGCCATCCCTAATATTTTTATCATGGCTGTTCGTGATGTCAATTGCCTTGTTGCAACCGCTATGACTCTTCTCGATGCCAGCCAGACTACTATGATCACTGCAGTGCTCGACGCCGAAGTAAGTTCTTTTTTTGAGGGGTTTTCCTCAAAATTTGGTCGTGTAAAGTTTTTGCAGTACTTATTTCTACCAGTTTAGTTCACTTCAGTTAAGAGAATGAACAAAAACATGCTTCTCTAGCAGCATGTATTGAGTGAAACTTTGCTTCAAATATAGGCTCCAATTCACTTGTTATTCAGCTGTATATTGTTGCTAATTAATTATTTTATTCATCTGAAATTTTGAACTTGAATCTGAACTTGAAAGCGAGCAAGCTCTCTGAAGCTAACATCTGTCAGAATTTTTTATGAGATTTTTCAAAGTTCAAGCAATTGATACCTATAGGATAGCAGCAGCACTTAAGCTCTGTAGTACATGTTCAAACCTAACAAAGCACACTTTTAACTTCACTTCCAAATATTTAATACAACAGTCGCATTCCAACCATATACTGATAGTATAGTAAATGCCTATCGTCAGCAGGTTGTTTAAAATCGTTGAGTTTTGTGTATCTATAGTTTGTGTCTTGTCAATTTGTCATTGGTTAGGGCATCTCCAAGAGTTCTCTTAAACATGATTCCCCTAAATCCTCATATAGGGTACATTCTAACAAAAAATCCTCTCTAAATATTTGTCTTCTCTAACAGTTACCCTATCTCAAATTTTATATAGGGCGGACAGCATTTTTTTTTACATACATAGGGTGGACAACATGACATCTCAAATTTGAGAGGAAGAGAGGATAATTTAGGAAACCACTAAATATGGGATGTTGAATATAGGGGCTGTTGGAGGGTGATTTTTGTTACATAAACCTTAATTTTAGCTCCAGGGAGATGAATAGGGGAACTCTTGGAGATGCTCTTAGTATTTATACAAATTTGTGCTTGTTCAAGACAGAGCATCGTTATTACTTTTAGTTTACACAAATTATATGTTCACTGTCTAGTATTTCCTCTTTTGAAGCTGGTACATAAATACATAGAGTTTTTCTTATTGGATGAAACTAGACTCTGTACAGCCTGAGCCAATATACTCCCTTGAACTAGGGAAACAACAGTTCCCCCTCTTCCCTGAAAGGCTTGTTAATTGGGCTCTGCAAAATGCTGAACAGGAGCACACTTGCATTTGCATCAAATTTCTGTTTCCTAGTCGCTTGGAATGTCAACATGGTTTTCTTTTGAGGATTGCCAAATTGGTTTGGAATGCTTAACGAACATGGTATACAGTATACTTTAGAAAGCATGCCAAGCTCAGCATGCACCGATTCATGTCAAAATCTATGGGTGCATAACCATTCATGTCTAGAATTTTCCTTCTTATATTTTCAGGACCAAGTTTATATTTTGATAATTAGATTTTTCAAAGTTTATTCTGGGTCAAGATTCTTAGATGGGCATATGCTGGGCTTACATTGCAAACATGGACATATCAGTCCATCATCCACCAGACCAGACTTGGTCGCACTGTTCTTTTCACAGGCTCCCATTCTGCCCGGTGTGTTTCTTGTATGCGAGGGTTTGCACTTTTGTGCTGTATTTGGAGTTCCTTTTTCCTTCTGGTTTTCTTCTTTAATACAAAAATACTTGGCTCCCTGCATATTCGAGAAAAAGATAGACCAAGCATGGTGGCAAGAGTTCATTCTGGGCTAATAGATTTGATCCAAGACTACTTTTATTTAACTTGATTTGCATTTTCACCATCAAATCTACGAGAAGGGTGAGATTGCCTTTATAGGAATGATATCTCAAAAGACTATTCTGTTAAGGTATAATAGTCAAGGGTATTAGTGTAATCTCCTATGTCACTAATACCCTTGACTATTATACCTTAACATATTCCACTCATGTGGCTTGCGATTCTGCAGAATTTGGTTTCTCAATCCCTCTTACTGTCTATGGTAGAGGTTTTATATTTTTATCACCCTGGGATCCTTCTCCCTGTCATAACCATGGCATCTGATCCATCTGTGCCCTTATAATCTACTTTTGTAGTTATCTAACTGAACACCTGGCCCACTTGCCCAAATACTTCTCGCATCTTATGGGTGACATGATAACAACGTCTCAAAGTTGGGCTGAAAACGAAGGATGGTACGGATGGGAAGGATGGTACAGATGGGCATCAAAGTGAAGTGATAAATATTGTCACTTTCATAAGAATTGGAACTCCCACCAGTAGTGAATATCTTACATAATTTCCATCGCTCATCAACTAACATGCTGTTTTGAGTTCAAAATGTGAGAAGCGAGATAGGTCGTTCCATTGTGGATACAATGGATAGTTTAACCAGCTTGGAACTGTTTCCTATCACGTCTGTAGCTAGCTTCTGTTCGTAGAGAAACTAGTCAGTACATACATTATTAACTTATTTATGTTATTTGGTTGTTGCTTTCTCAAGCAATCTCTTTAATTGCAGTCTCAATGTTAATCAACTATGGGAGAAGTGAGAACGAGATGGGGTTAGTTATGAGGCCATGTGCAAAAGATGGGCAGAACAACACAAGTGGGGAGCAACAGTTGGATGGGGGGTAACATGGGATGGGAGCAATGTCTGTCCATGTTACTTAGTGTATATTTTCTGTATAGCTTTCAATCTTGGCTGGACTCCTCTGGCAAGGGAATAACAACCACCAACTTAATATCCCCGCTTCCACTTTATCTCTTTAATTCTTTATCCTTTTTTGTCCTTCCATTTGGAAAGATAATAGTGGGGCTACAGTGATGCCTTTCTTTATTTTCGTTTATGAAATTGAGAGAATCGCTAGGCATACACCAACTGTTTGCAATGTCCCTTTCATATTAAACCTAGCTGAGTCACAGCAATGGTTTCCATGCTTATGGTTGTAGGGGAAATTTAATTGTGTACATATTCAGTGAGTATTGTGGACCACTTTTAGCAGGGTGAATCTCAGAAAAGGCTGCCTGAGGATGCATATGCATCTGCTTTAGGAATACAGAGCATGGCAACTATAGTAAATAATGATCACCTAACGGTTTGGTACAATTGTTAAGGTGAGATAAGTTCTTAGTTGGCAATGCTATGGACTGGTCATCTGTATGTTTGTACTATAGTACAATAATAGTATTATTTAAGTGGGTTGTAAGGGTTGGAACTTCATTTACATTTTACTAAAGGATCTGGGTGCATTTAAGAAAAATCATTGCACTTTGGCCTTAGAAGGAACAGGGAATAAGTGGTCGCAACATGATTAGCCAGTTATTTTGGGCTGGACAAGACGACCCTTATCACTTTGGAAGGCCCCTAAATGTTGTGAATAACTCGGAGCACCAGCCTATTGGTGGACTTGACTACTTGAGATATCAAGTTTCATGCATCTTAGGCATCTTCATAGAATATTGGGAGAGCACAGGGTGGACATTTCTTATTTAAGTCGTGGTATTACTTTACTCGTCAAAGTGAGCAAGTGACACTTATTTAATATATGTTGCAGTGTACTATGCAACTTCACCTATTTCAGTTTAGACCACTAAGCTATGCACCTAGGATGGTGTCGATGGGTTCTTTTTTCCTTTTGCAGACCATCTTTTGGTGAAATGTTTTCCACAGAACGTTCTTCAGCTGTATCGTCAAACAAAAAACGAACAGCATTTTATCATTGATCCTTGCAGGTGTAAATCAATGGCAGAGACCAATGGCTACATGTGAAACATTTCAAGCCCTACACGTGGAGGAAAATGATTGGTTAAGGTGCGCATATTTTGAGGAACTTTGCTTCTGTCTTTTCATGTGGCTTATTGATTTTTTGGGTGGTAGGAGGAGGGCAGTGTTACTAGAACAGTAAGATCCGCATACCCATATCGGACACCGGTCAGCAATATTCATAGGTGTTGCTTAGGTATCGCTGTCAAGCGTCAACATTTGGTCCTAACTCCTAACATCACTTAATAAAGTACTGCAGGTCGTGCAGTTAATAGTGGGGCACCTAATAACGCTTTGTAGAGGTGGAAAAGGGATGTACTCTAATGCTAACTGTTGCCATTAAAGCTTCTCTTTGTCAAGCTTCAATGGGATTGCAAATCGAAAGAACATTTTCCTTAAGACCCGTTGCTTAGCTCATAAATCTTTCTTGCATTCCAGTCAGTCTGGGGAGAGATTTTTTTTGAAAAGATCTGGGGAGAGATTTCACTGTGATGCATGGCAATACCTGCCTCCAGTGGTCCGTGATGGACAAGGCTTTCCTTGCAAGACTGTAGACGTTTACTTGCTCACTGAAGCAGGACAAAGGAAGAAAGATATGTCCAGATCGGCGTTTATAATTTAGCGCTCCACCCAGCGTCATGGGACCATATATAATAACAATAATGCTTCACTTGTTAGTCTGTACTGTGTCGAGGAGCACCGAAATGGACCCCCACCTGATGAGGCGTTTTATTCCGAAGTGAATGATCGCCACGGCTTATCTACAGCATGGGTGCCTTGCATTCATTCTGCTTGGTTTGGTTCAGTCGCTCTCTCTTTATTTGCATTGTGCTCCATCAGATGCATTATACATGGATTCTTCATTGTATCATACACTATGCTTGAATTCTCTATATATACTGGAACTTTCAATTATTATTCACTGTTCTTTTTTCGACAAGATGAATAAAACTACTGTGCCTTTTTACTTGCTGCAGAATATTCTCTGTATCTTTTTTCTTTGTAGTAACAAAGTCTGATGATGGTCAAAAACATCTTGTTATCCTTTCTGTACTTTTGGGGCAGGCACGCAAATCATTTAGAGCCGTGCAGCCTTGCAGGTCACGCGACGCATGCAGGCACAAAGGCAAGTGCTTCAATTCAACGCCCCTTGGCGGCGCCGCGCGCTGCTGTTGGAGTGGAAGTGGTGAGTGAGTCCAATCCCAAGCATGAAGATGGAGGTGAAGATGAAAACGATGCCGCTACCAGCTCATGCACGCATCATTATGTCGTTGTGGTGCAGGCTCTTCGTACAATTCTACACGCTGCCGAATCATTTGCGCTGTCTGTGACCCCCCATCGTTTTGGCATCACCCCCTCCTCTCCCTCCATGGCCTTTGCCTTTACCAGTTTGTCGCCTTGGCCACGCGAGGTGCCTTTCTGTCTGGGCCTTTAATTTGTTCGATGCTTCAGCAATCAGCAGGTAAATGAAATGAAATCTGTTACTTTCTCTCTCTTTTTTCTCCTGTTTCCTTCAGTTTTGTTTTTGTATGCTTTACTGATTGTAAACCTGTTCCCTTTTTCTTTTCAGATCTCCTTATTAGAATGTAGTAGTGCTGGTGGTATCTTTCTGTGGAATTATTATGAGCAACAATTATTCGGGCAACTACTATTTGTGGCGATTTATTGAGGAAACAACCTGCCGGATGGGACATTTTGATCCTGCCAATTCCTGGCTTGCAAACAAAGGGCATCGTTTTCACTGAACCGCATGGCATTAAACCTATACGATGCTGTCAGCATTCAGCACAACCAGCGACCTAGGATCTGACAGGATGTTTCTTTATTCTTCTTTTTCTTTCTAAAAGATAGGTGAGTGGTTTGCAGGCAACCTAATAATACTCTACTATGTAGTATATTACTAGTACAGTAATAACAGAATTTTTGGAGATGATTTTTACTAATTACCTGGAAAGATTAGCTTCAGTAATTTACTGTCGCCAGCCCTTCCAAGAAGGTAAGGGTAAGGAGTGAACTTGTGTTGTAGTTAGTGTTAATGAAACAGTTGCCATGTAGCTTTCTGAGCAGAGATGGGCAGTAAAGTGCTTGCATAACATGACTATAAATGGTGACTGGTGACATGCATATATACACAAGCGAGGCAAGTGCAATCATATATGCCTAAGGCCAATCACCCAACGACCCAGCGCTCTTAGCTTCCTTGTGTGATTAAGAGGCTGTCCAGAGTACGTATTACTATATGGAGTACATGTACCTAGATCAAATGTCTACGCAAATCCCATCTAACCATTTTTTATTTCCTCGGACGTTTTGCAATTCAATGTATTTTCTGAAAGAAGTGGCAGGAACTCTGCCTTCAGCTCGAGCAGAGGAAGAGAGTTGAATGTGCACCGAGAGAGACGTGAGGCAGGCACGAGTGTGAGAGACCCTGCCACGCGAGTCACGACAGGAGCACGTGTGGTGTGCGCGATGGGTGTGGACAGGACACGTGTGGTGTGGGGGTGGTAGCTCTCGTACGTGCGAGCACTTGAATTCCCTTCCCTACCTGATCGAGCCTCGAGTATGGAGCAACTCATCGAGTAGTACTTGTCACCGTTTTAAAAGAAAATATACATTTTTAAAAAATATATTTCAACAATAAGTTTAATTATAATTATTTGATATCATAGATAATTTTAATTTTTTATAGATGTTTACTTGAATTTGAGATATATTGATTCTGTAAATGTTAGTTTTGTATTTTTGGGATGGAGAGAGTAGTACTCATGCATTATGCTCCAACCTCTATGGGTGGACCTATCACTGGAGCCGGGCCGAGTACGCTCTAGTCTTTTCTATTGCTACTCGAATTATGGAGCCACTTCTAAATAAACCTCTCTATAAACCAGTACCCATAAAAGCTTAATTAAATGGAGGGTTGCCTAGATCCGCCATGGTCATGCTAGCTCCATCGCAGCGCGAAGCATGCACACACCTGCGTTTGGCTCCCCACACCATGAATTTAATCGAAGCCATGCACGGATCCATCATTCATCATGCTAACAAAATGGCAACCCGACACAATCCATTCAAGAAAAATTGGATGCATGTGGCACTCATACCATCTCCTATGCTCTCTCTTGCTTCGCATAACGACAAAGGGTACCAAAAAAATGCCCATAATTCAATCGAGTCCAATAAATTGTTGGTTTACTTTATTTACTTTCGTTGAAAAATCAGAGCATGTACCGGCGGTACAGGTTGTCTAGGGGGCGGCGTAGCCCGGCCTACCAGGCTGTGTAGTAGCAGCACGTACAAGTTCCTGGGTGGCCTGTGTATTTTTGTGCATGTTTCGTGCCAACTTGTCCAAATCCCACGGTGACGTGAAGCTGCACGTAAGGGGGTCGTACCGGTACTCTCGATCCAGCCATGCCAGCAGCGAATTCAAGGCGTGTTTGAAACGCAAGAGAGGTGGTATATATTGTGACGTACGCACGCTAGCTAGTCCTCTGCTCTATCCATTTCTCCAGTGGATCGGGCTGGAGAATTTGACGTACTGTGACCATGGGTTACCCAATCTGACCTGCTAAACGCCCCCAAATAAAACTTGGCATGACCTAGAGTCAGGTCACAATTTTCGATCTATGACTGTCCGATGCAAGAAATAAACCGACTAGAGTCAGTTATATTTGTGTGGATTAAAAATCGTATAATTAAACTTAGGTTGTTTGTTTAGTTGGACTATTAGCTTAGGTCTATGATTGTTCAATAAACCGACCTAGATTCAGTCATATTTAGTTGAAATATTAGCTTAGGTCGGTTTATTTCATCAGTAAGTTTATTTGATATCAAGAAATAAATCGACCTAAGCTGTTCTGTGGATGGAGGCTAATTTTTTTTCCTCGACTTGAACTTGACCTTACTGTGCAATGCGTTTGGGAGCATTTCTACCATTAATCTGGCACTGCAAGGCAGCCCCAGCGACCCACCCTATCCCACTAGTATACTAAGAGTCTAAGACCTTGTCCAGGGCCCAGAAACTAAAAGGAGTAGCTGTTAAAATTAGATCCAATAGATTCAAACTCCACAGCTAATAGTCCAACTAATATTTCAAAAGAAACTATCTAGCTGATGAAAAGCTATTATTGTGATCTAGCTAACTAGCTACTCCCTCCATAAAAAGGTTAGTAAAAAGCAGCAGCATTTTTCTAGTGACAGGTAAACTTAATATAACTGCAAATACGATTCCAGCGTGCCTGGTTGGCCAGCTCACTAGTAGAACATTTTTTTTCATTTTTTGTATTGTACTAAAATATATTCCCTCTGTCTTATATTAAGTGTCGTTTTAGATTTTTATGCCACGAGTTTAACTCGATTTGTAAAAAAGTATGTACAATATTTGTATTTCTAAATAAATTTGTTAAAAAACTAGAGTCAAAGATCTTCTTAATAATACTAATTATGTATTGTAAATATGAATATTTTTAAATATATATTTAGTCAAAGTTATTTCTTAAAAAAACACTTATGACAGAGGGAGTACTTCCTCCATCTTAAAGTAAGTGTCGTTTGTGTTTTTTTAAAAAATAATTTTAATTAAATATATAGTAAAAATTATTAATATTTATAGTATATAAATAATATTATTGGAAAGATCTTTAAATTTAGTATTTTAATAAAATTATTTAAAGATATAAATATCATACGCATTTTTTATCAAACAAATTAAACTTGTGATATGAAAATATAAAAAGATATTCCTTTTTGAACGGGGGAGTATGCCACAGCACACAGCAGTGACTTGTCCTGCAACTGGCAACTGCAACCGCAGCCGCTTCTACGGACGGGGAGTAATTTTGTAAGGCTGCCAAATCTGGCACAAACAACGAGGTCCCCCAGCATTCCTCCTTCGCTCACATGCACGTCACGCTGTAGACCATCGTGCCGGCTAATTACTTTCATGGATATAATATTAGTTCTAATATAACGCACTTCTAATCGTCCCTAAATAAATCATTCAAAGAGTTATCTTAAGTTAAACTTTTAATTTTGAGTAAATTTGTAGAAAAGATAGTTGGGTTTATGACATCAAATTGTATCATCAAATATATCATAAACTATATTTTTCATATTCATAATACTCATTTGGTGTCATGAATTTTACTATTTTTTCCATAAATTTGGTTGAACATAAAAAATTGACTTAAGATAACTTTAAGAATTGATTGATTTTGAGATGGACATTGTATATATGAAAGAGTGTGGGTTGGTTTAACCGGTGGATCTCGAATTCATCGATTTATTTGGATGCATATGTTTCATCTCTTATTCAAATAATTACGATCACAAAATCAAAATATTTTTAGATCATTGTTTATGATAGTCAACCTCAATGGGGGTGCTAATTACAGGAGTAAGTTCTTTTATTGATTTGGCATCAAATTAATGTGCATTAAGCACAAGGTTTTTTTATTATACTCACCATATTCTAAATTATAAGCCATTTTGGTTTTTTCTGATATAGTTCTTATATAACTTATATTTAGGTGCATGCTTTTATACCTAAAAAGCCATAGGACTTAGAGTTTAGCACGGAGAAAGTAGTAATAAGAAAGTTTTAAATTTTCCATGAAAAAATAAACAAGGCTTTGAAACCAGAATGTGCAAGTACATTTGCAGAAGGAACTAGTCCGAAGTTGGTAAAACTTCAGCCACAATTTCATCCTTCAGAATCTTAATTAATATATAAATGCCTATAAGCACCTACACATGCTAGCTGGGCATGTTCTCGTGTTGTAGCTTGTCTACCTTTACGTTTTTGTAAACTGACGTTGACACACACATATATGTCAGGTTATGTACCAGTGGTTATATTTTTAATGGAGAGTTGGAACTTAGCCCTATGGGATCTAAAGGGGAAAGGGTGGCAGTTGCAATTGACAATAATAAACTAAACTTTGCTTTGGATCCCAAGAGAATAACCACAACTCAGTAAGTATTTTAATGCAACCACGTACTGATTGATCTACCAGGCATGCATGCATCCTGATCTACAGTTGAAAGATTTTAAAAAAGTGACAGGCAAATGCTCTAACTGCTAAGGTAAACCAGCAGAATAGTTAGTTGTTAGTTGTTACACAGAGAACCTCAAGGATTTTGCAATTACCAAATGTAGCACACAGTAGTATAATTTAGCCGCCATTATTAATATATATAACCACAGTATATGTAATAACGAATTATAATAAATTACATAATGGACAGTTCAGTAACAATTCTTCTTAAAAGGGGAAAGAAAAGAAAGCCCCAAAAGTATACCCTCCCCCCCCCCCCCCCCACCCACAAAAAAAAAGAAATTCCCGCATGAGCACATGTTTCCATCAGCTCAAGATGTCTCTTCTTTGTTGTACCACATACAACACTGTAGTGTAATAGCAGTAACACACGGTATATATGTACCCCACAGTAGTGTACACCCCATCAGCTTCCTCCTCCTCCAATACCACCATCTATACGTATATGTACGGTGAATTCTCATGTGTCTATGCATGCATGTGTATATGTGCAGGATTGGATCCAGAGATGAAATGATGAACAAGTGAATGAAAGAGCTTGGTGTGCATGCATGCAGGATCAAACTCGCTCCATGGATCGAAGAGTAAAATGCATGGTTTTGATGTGCTGTTCGGTGTTCATGCACGGTGTCCACTTTTTTTTTTTACCTGTGCAAGGACGTACACGTACACAGCAAGTTTGTACGCTTTGGCATGTATGCATGCATGCAGCTAGTGATGGACCATGGTCAAGAAAGACCCACTTGCTGTCGCTGCCGGGCCGGCGCTGGCGCCGCCGCTCCCGTTCGGCCGGACGCCACCGCCGCCGCTCTGATTGTTCTGCTGCTGCCGCTGGAACTGGATCTCGTACTGCATTTTGCCGCTGCCACCGCCGCGAACGTCGCCCTCCTCGTCGTCATCGAAGTCATCCTCGTCATCGTCGTCGTCCATGCTGCTGATGCTGTCGCTGTCCACGGCGTCGTCGTTCACGTAGCTGTCGTTCATCGACACCGGCTGCGGCCTCGTCTCCTCCGGCGCCGCCGTCGTCTCCTTCGTCATGACGATGATGCCTTCGTCTCGCTGTAACAAGCAGTACGGTAGCATGCATGCTATGATCATCAGCAACCGGCGGATTGATCGGATCGGATCGCAAAAGGTGTGGATATATATGATGACACCATGCATGCATGCATGCTACTTGAACGATCGATCGATTACCTTGTTCGTCGCAGCAACGCCATTGCCACCGGCGCCAGAAAACCTGGCGGCAACACCCCCGCCGTTGCTCGCCTGCTGCTGCTTCTGCATGCCGCCGCCGTTGTCCGAGCTGCCCCTGCTCGCGCACCCATTCCCGTTGCCGTTGCCGTGATGAGGCGCCGTCTGAGACAGCGGCACCGCAGCCAGCACGGTGACGGGCGGCGCCGCAGCAGCCTGCTGATCCGGGCGTGGCGCGGCCGCCGCCGGAGCTGCGCCGGACGACGACAACGACGCGAGCGCCTTGCTGCGGTAGAGCGCGTCGAGCTGGTGGTAGTAGGGGCAGGTCTTGGAGTCCTCGGGCCTCTTCTTGTTGCTCTCCTTCACCTTCTTGAAGTACTTGTTGATGTTCTCCCACTTCTCCTTGCAGCGCTTGGCGCTCCGGTTGTACCCGAGCCGCCGCATCCCCGACGAGATGTCCTCCCACAGCGGGCCCTTGGGGCCCGAGTCCTGGTACCGCGTCTCCAGCTCCGTGCGCAGCTGGATCAGCGCGTGCACCTCCGCCTTGGGCCACCTCGACGGCGACGGCGACGGCGCGCCGCCACCGGACCCCGCCGTGTCCTGCGACTCCGCCGGCGGCGGCGCACGGACCACGATCTCCTTACTGCCCTGTGGATTCGACGGCGCCTGATGTGGTTGGGGCTGTGCCGTCATCGGCGGCATTGTTGTGTGCGGTTTCGGTGTGGTGGGTGACAGCTGATGAGCTGGAGGGGGAGGTGGCTGCGCCGGTGCAGCGGAAGCCACTGGCGTGGGCTGCAAGGGCGGTGGCGTATGCGTCAGCGCGGTGATGAAGGCTGACGGAGGCGCGACGGACGAGGGCATGGGCATCGGGATGGTCTGGCCGGTGACCCGCTGTATGAAGGACACGACGGCGGCGTCGCGGGACGCGGCCATGGCGCGTTCCTGGGCGAGCGCGTCCTGCTCGCGGGCGAGGCGCGCCACCTCCTGGCGCCGCCAAGCCTCCTCGCGGATCATCCGGTCCTGCTCCCGCCGCTCCATGGCCTCGATGAACCGCCGCTGCATCTCCTCCTGCCGCTCCATCACCTGCCGCATCAGCCCCTCGAAGAACCGCATCATCTTGCTGCTGCTGCCGCCGAAACCGTCCCCGTCGTCCCGCTTCCGCTTCCTGCCATCGCCGCCGCCGGTCTCCTCCGTGTCCTCCCCGTCCGAGCCCGAGGAGAAGCCGACGTCACCAGGCGTCATCATGCATGCCGCCGCCGCGTCGCTGGCGGCGCCTGCAGGAGGCGCGGTGGTAGCAGTGGCACTGCCAGTCCCTGCCGTCGGAGCCGGCTGTGGCACGGCGGCAACGACACGAGGCTGCGTCGGTGGCTGTGCCTCGGCATGCAAGGCGGCCGGCACCATGCCGGGAAGCGCCGCCGTGGCTGGTGGTGGGAGCGCCATGGCCACAGGCGTCGGCGCGAGAGACACCGAAACCGGCGGGTGCGGCGCCGCAGTCGACGAGGCGCCGTGGAGCGCCTCGAGCTCGGAGAAGAAGCGGTAGGCCTTGCCGTCGCCGCGTCCGGCGCGGCCGTCCTTGGTGCGCTTGTAGTACTTGTCGACGTTCTCGAACTTCTCGCGGCACTTCTTGGCGCTTCGCTTGTAGCCCATGGCCTCCAGCTTCCTGCAAAACATACACAGCACAGCCACACCACAATTAACCTCGTCTCGTGTCGTCCCCATGTCATGCGCCCACCACCACTGCCATCACGATCGCATCCATCATCGCCATGCATGCACATGTAGCTCTCCAAGAAAAAGGAGGGAGACATCTCCATATGCATCTACTCATCTACTTGTACTACCTACCTACAGCACTAGTAGCGCCAGCCTCCAAATTAACTCAGTACAATTTTATCTCTTCGATCTACTTTAATTTCCTCATCTATATATATCTACACATGTATATATAGTTTGTATAATTTCCATTTGGTTATTAATTGCCAGAGGGAGACAGAAAAAAAGGTGATCTTCTTTATTTATTAAAAGTATACGACTACTCAATTTGGAATAAAATGCAGAAAATAATTTTGGGAATAATTGGGATTGATGCCATCTGCAGGCATCAGATCTGAAGTGAGTACTAGTAGTATTATTACTTTATCTATCTACTAGGAGTACATCATGTATCTCTACTATGGGATAGACGATGATGATGAGGTGACGACACACAAATGAAGGCTGAGAAAATAAGAAGAAGAATAATGAGAGTGGAAAAGTGGAGGAGGAGAGCGATGTGTGTATGGTTTTTAATTGGGAAATTCACTGTGTTCGTCGTGGCCGTGGGCGGCGGTGACGACGACGACGCAACCATCTGCGCCACACGATGGAAGTAGTGGAAGGGGAAGGGGAAGCGAGACCAGCTGCAGGCTACTTCTTCCATCACATCGAAACTGACGGAATTTGAGCTGGAAGGAACGAATCCGACAGCGAGATTTCATGCAGCAGCAGCAGCAGCAGCAGCGTGGCGTGAGGCCATGGAGAATTGTCGCGGCTAGGCAGTGAGGCTGATCGGGGCAACTGCACACGCATGACGACGACGACGCACCTGGCGACTTGCTCCCAGAGGGGTCCCTTGAGGGCGGCCTCCCGGAACGCGGCGTCCATCTCGGAGCGGATCTTGAGCAGCGCCAGCGTCTCCTGCCGCGGCCACCGGTTGCCGCCGGACGGCCCGTTGCGCTCGCCGTCGTCGCCGCCGCCGCCCGCGGACGCGCCGTCGTGGTCGACGACGAAGCTGCTGCCAGCGGAAGCCGAGCCGCCGCCGAGCTCGTCCACCTGCTGCTGTGGCTCCGGCGGCGGGCGGCTGCTGATGGGCGTGGCGTGCTGGCCCGCCGCGGAAACCGTACCCGCGGCAGGCGAGAATGGCGGCGGCATGGCCGGCTGCTGCATGCCGGCCTGCGTGGCGCGTGGAATCAAAGGCGAAATCTTGCGCCTTCCCGGCGCCCGGCCGGCGCTGGTGGGTCGATCTCGCCTCTAGCTAGCTAGCCTGCTGCTGCTACGGCAGAATTATGGAGAGGCGGCCGGATCGGAGAAGATGGGCGCGCGGGAGTAGTGGAGGTAGCTCGCGCGCATGTAGATGGAAGTGACTAGCTAGCGCTAGTGGAGGCGTGGTGAGGTGAGGAAGGGGGAATTGGAGAGATGAGGCCGGGCAGCCGGCCGGCCGGCGAGCACAGCAGACAGCACAAACTGGAAAGAGGGGTGTGAGGAAAAGGGGAAAGAAAAGGGCGGTGGAGGAGGGACGAAGGGGATAGATAGATGGAGAAGAAGGGTGGGCAGGTGTACAAGGCTGGCACAGGAGGAGGAGGGAGATGCCTGACGACGACCACCAGGCCAGGAGCTAGCTAGCAGAAAGGGAGAGAGAGGCAGTATGTACTGGTACTGTAGTGGGAGCAGTAGTAGTAGGGCTAGCTAGGCTAGCAGCACTAAATAGCTAGAATAGGGCGGTGAGGGTGAGGCCGGATCGGAGAGAGAGGAACGAAGACCGGTGAGCATGGGCATCCTTCTCCTTCGGCGGGCGGTGTGTGTGTCAACTGTGAAGAAGTGAAGCGCTTATTATGATGAGGTGAGAGAGAGAGAAGATTGCGATGGTGGTGGAGAAGGCAGATGATGTGAGAAAGAGAGGGAAGGGCGGCGCGCGCGGTGATAGATGGAGTACAGACGTACAGACGCATGCATCCATGGAACGCACCAGATTGCTGCTGCGCTGTCAGGCGGCCGGGTTACAGCAGCCTAACAACTACTAGTAGCTAGCAGATACTCCTACACCATATAATGTACGTACGTACGCCTTTACATAGATAGATATACTGTATACCACTATAGTAGTAGCTAGTATACATCATCATCATCAGCAGTAAAGTTGAACACGTAGTACAGAGATCTACATGCATATGTACAGCTGGTTGGTAATCAGTGGTTGAAATTACAATCACCCACCTCCGTAGCTTCCTAGCTACGACCTCATCAAATCTGATCCCATCCCTGCTATAGGATTAATTATATATCTGGCTTACAATGATCTTGCACATATATATCGTGTTCATACACATGTAACAGTGATAGCTTGAGAGCATGTATGTTTAGGAGAGTGAAAAAACTGCATGTGTTCTTTAATTTTGGCATTGGCACTCTAATTCATCAGTAGATGAAGAGAGGGAGGGGGGGGGGGGGGGGGGGGGGAGGAGAAAACAAAGGAGGGGGCAGACTGCCACAGGTGGTTTGTCGCTGCCAGCCCTGAGATGCAGCTCCAGGGACGATCGCATCCACCATAGCTAGACACCTAGTAGGCCCAAATTGCAGCTCTGACAAAAAAATGTTTTTTTGCAGAATATGCATGCCCTCATGCCCCCTCTATATATATCTCTCTATATTTAATATTATTTATATCTATCTAAGTATATTTATTCACGCATGTACTATACATTATTATTCAGGCCTTGTTTAGTTCTAATAGTTTTAGATATCGTAGTACTTTTGTTTTTATTTGGCAACTATTGTCCAATTATGGACTAATTAGATTTAAAAAATTTATCTCACAATTTACAGATAAATTATGTAATTAGTTTTTATTTTTGTCTATATTTAATATTTTAAGTATGTATCGTAAAATTTGATGTGACGAAGAATTTTGAAAATTTTTTGGTTTTTGAGGTAAACTAAACAAGTCCTCACTGTAAATTCACAAGGCAAGAATGTACAGTAGTCGTACGTGGTAGATCGATCGAGGCAACAGGCGTAACAGCACGGAGAGAGAAGAACGGTTGGAGCTACTAGTTGCTGCTTTGCCTGGATGGACGATGAGAGAGAGAGAGAGAGAGAGAGATCGCCTAGACAAGGCCACACTATAACAGCTGTGCGTTGGGCCCACGGCGTAGCGAGAGGAAGGTGGCGCGCAACGTGAGCGGGCCTGGGCTAGGCTAACCCCACCCGCCAAATCCACACGCCCATCCATCCCGCTGCCCCCACGGCCCCACCACCACATATCCGAGTTTAGGTTTACACATATACGGCAAGCATGGGAAAGTTAGGCGGCAGTGGATGAACCAATTATTATCATCACAACTTAGTGCTTTGGAATTTTTCCATTTTCCCCTGTCAATTATATTATGTATGCAAGCAAAAAAAATCATACAAAAATAAATGGCATTGAGTGATGCGTGTACGGTAGCACTTCTGTCATATATAAACCAACATATACTTAGAGACGAGAGACGTATATGGCAATACATATTCATATATAGGATGGTTAGATATTTATTGGATCAATTGTAGCTTATTAGTCGGCGATCTCCAACAAGCTATACCATCAACATGTGCCTAACTACCAGTCGGATCACCACATCAATGTGCATGGTTGGCCTTGTTGGCCATGCATGCATGAGATTAATATAGTTTCTCACTTTCCTTAATGTGCAAAACTAAGACGAGAAAGCCTAATAAGCTTGCATAAGTAAGTTGTCCATATATGACTGGATCGGAAAGAGACAAACTAATATAGGAGTACGAAGAAGGAGGTTAAATTAAAGATGTGTTGAACCATCATGCATGTCGCTACTATACTACATTGAGGAAATAGTGTAGTAAAGGTTACGGCAGCGAAATAAAATGCACATGCACTTGTCCACATAGCCGTGGACGTGGCCACCAGGAATAAAAACCCTGTAATTTTACCACGACAACTAGCTAGATACAACATGTTCTTCTAATGATCACCTGATCGATTATCCTCTTTTTTTTCTCTTTGGTAGCTGGATGTATGATGCATGCATCCACGTGCTTGCTTCTTTTCTTAAATATAGGCCTTGTTTAGTTCACCAAAACACCAATTTTTTTTCAAAATTTCTCGTCACATCGAATCTTGCAGCACATGCATGAAGCATTAAATATAGATGAAAACAAAAATTAATTACACAATTTGCCTGTAAATCAATCACGAGACGAATCTTTTAAGCCTAGTTACTTCATGATTGGACAATGTTTATCAAATAAAAACGAAAGTGCTACAGTGTCAAAATCCAAAAAATAGATCTACACAAGGACATAGTAATATATATAAATCACAGTATACACAATATTGTGTATATGTAGTACTCCCTCCATCCTAAATTGTAAGTCACTCTAAGAATTTTAGAGAGTCAAAACATCTCAAATTTGACCAAAATTATAAAAAAATTGTAAAGTTTTGTGGCATCAAATAGGTATACTATGAAAATATAATTAACGAAAAACCTAATAATACTTAGTTGATATCATAAATGTTATTAGCCTACCATATAAATTTGGTCAAACTTAAGATGCTTTGACTCTCTAAGATTCTTGGAATGACTTACAATTTGGGATGGAAGAAGTACTTTTTTTGAAATCCACGTTGTACTTAGTTTAATATAGTATCAAACAAATATTATTAGGAAAAGCTAAATAGATAATTTGACATTTTGAACATGGAGGCGGTAGTAATTTAGCATGCTTTGTAAAACATGTCATCAAGTAAATGAAAGTTAATTAGATCACTGAATGGTAAACTACAAGTATATATAATAGAAGTTAAAAATATATGCTAGCTACTACAATGAATATAAAAGTATATATAGAGACATAGAGATGTTGCTTCTCTTTTCTGTATATGATATTGTGTCTTTGTTGGGATCAGTCGCACACCCTTCCCGTCATCATCCATGGTAGCAGATGAATTCTTCAACTCCCATAGCAAACTAACCAAAAAATTATGTTGATGCAATTTTTATCCTGCACCCAAAAGAGTTAATAATTAATGCACTCATATCACGAGAATCAACTCGCAGTAAATTTTGGTGAAACCAGTCTCACTAGTTTCTGAAATCATCCAGCCATTTTTTTAACCCGAAAGCCTACGAACACCTTCTCTAAAGGAGTTCGTGGGGGGGGGGGGGGGGGCACATCTAGGGCAGTTCTAGGATTGGCAAGTCATCTAGAACACCCACAAACATTGTTGATATGCTTGTAGAACAAGAAGTAGGAAGCTTGATAAAATCTAGGGTTATTAGAAAAGGTAAAAAAACAATATATTTGTTTTTCTTTTATCAATTGGATACCGTCAATTTTCGAAAGTGCTTTGAAAATGGAGGCAAAATTATATAGCATGAAGCATGACATTATGTAAATGTGGTTTAGATCACTGAACGATGTATGAGTTATGTTATAATATAGAGTTGCTATATTTCACAGGTTCCTGGAATGTTAGATGATTTAATTTCAAGCAAAAAAAATATCATATAGCCAACTAATAATACAATTGAAAGGACAACTCACAAGTGATACAATTGGCTACTACCTGAACAATAAAAAAAATCAGACATCTGAAAATAAATATAGAATATAATACAAGTTATTAATGCTAGCAACTCCAACGAGACAGTATATATAGAGAGATAGAGGTACTGCTTGTCTAGCTCTCTATGTTTACGATACGATACGTCATTTATTTTGAATGATATATATACTCTTAGGCCTTGTTTAGTTCACGATTTTTTTTTGGATTTGACTACTATAGTATTTTTGTTTTATTTGGTAATTAGTATCCAATCATAGATTAATTAGGCTCAAAAGATTTGTCTCACAAATTTATATGCAAACTGTGCAATTAGTTATTTTTATCTATATTTAATGTTCTATGTATGCGTCCAAAAATTCGGTACGATGAGACGAAAAAAAAAATTTTAGAAACTAAACAGAGCCTTAGCAAGTTGTGTTATTATTATTATTATGGTATATGTAGAGCTGGGCACCGAGATATTGGTTAGAAAAGAGGGATCGGAGAGGGAATATTGTCATTCCGAGGTGGCAGCATCCATCCAATCAGCTTCAACCATGTTCTGCTTCTGCATATCAGCATACTACGCGTGCATGGCGCGATAAATGATTGGTGGTGATGTGTGCTCGCTACTTTGCTAGTGCTAGCAAGGCTTGAGAGGGATGTAACACCACCCGGCTGGGCCGGGCCGGGCCGGGATGGCCCTCACCACAAAGCACATGCACTAGGAGCATGCATATGCTGATATGCTGCATGCATGCAAGTATAACAAATAAAGTTGATGTTTTTTCACACGAAACAATGCAACTGGCATTTGCTTCATCCGTGAAAGAATAAAACTCTTATACGAGTATATATATCTGCTGTATATCAAAAGTTAGTTTTTTTTTACAAGAAAAAGGGGATCATCAAAGAAGAAAAAATATATCAAAAGATAGTTGTGTGCACCGCCACGCATCAACTCTTCTAACAGATCAACTTATTAGGCGCGCGGATGCATTACAAAACTTAGCTTGTTTGAGTACAGCTAGTATATATGCTTCTAGCTAGTATATCTTTATTTTCTCCTTTTCCACACTTTTGCGTGCGTGCACATGGGCATGGTCGTCTTTGTGTTTCTAGCTGGATTTTGCATGCATTGCTGCTACATACACCTCTACTACCACTCTGGCTAAGTTGCTAGCGTGTATATGTTTTTTAAGGACCGGATGGGGGATCGGATCATGTGAGCGCTTAGGTATAACAGTCTGTCCTCATCATCACTGCATGCAGGCGCTGGAGGTTGCTACTTGCTAGCTCTAGCAGCATATGATCTGCTAGCTAACACCAGGTTTAACTGCCGGATCAGACTGATGACATATATATATATTAATAATTCGATGTGATCAGACACATGAGATCGATTCACATATATCTCTCTCTTCTTCAATTCGTTACACACGCGATGTATATATATATGCTGCGGCTAGCTGGATATATATATATATATATATATATATATATATATATATATATATATACACATGTGTGACCTTGAATTGCCTAATGATATGTAAAGCCATATGCATCGTCTTTATTTTGCCTCCCACAACAATAGGTGAAAGCAGAGCCTGACTTTTTCGCTGTCGCACACAGATGACCATTGCATACAGTGCAGGCAGAGGCAGCTAGCAGAGTTAGTTGCAACCGCCAGGCCGCCCGGCTCATCTCCACACAAAGTGGCCAGTGCTTACTCAGTGTATATTTCTTCTTCATCACAACTCACAATTCATCTATCACCGTCTGCACACTTATGGGTAATGAGCTAACTAGCTACCTGCTATCTGCATACTGATGGTACTAACTGAGAAATTGGTTTTGCAAGTACGACCAGTACCTCGCTCATGGCTAGTTGCAACTTGCAACTAATGACTGCATGCTATTACATACTCAAAGAGATGTAACAGTTTCAGGATTGTCTGCTGGGACTATTAGCCATGCATCGTCAGCAGAGTATATAAGCTGAAACCCCATTACTAGGTTTCTAGCAGTCCAAGTCGACAGACCCACTCGGACAGTAGTCTATGCATGCAGCTCGTCCTTTAAAATGCAGTGACACGCACTAGACCTTTTAATTTCTTCGCTAGAGGTAATATAAATCTATTTATATAATTTTCATATTTGCAAACTCAACAGTTTAGAAATTATTAATGATTTATATTTCTAATGTTTGACTTAAACCTTGTTCAAAACGACTTCTAATTCCTACAGAGGGCCACGAGTACATACACGGGCATTATTTTTTAACGAATCAGACAGGAGAGATGCCGATTACTTTAGTGTTCATACTTGTTTATCTTCAATAAACCACATTATATATATGTTCATACTTGTTTATTGATTTGAGTATGTTTATATACTCATATTAAGATACTCTAGATCTTACCACGCGATTTTTTTCAAAAAAATATATTTTTAATATATTATTAAAATATCACTGCTATATTATATATTATAAGTATAACCATATATTCTATGTATGCATGCATACTTAAGATACATATCACCCTAGATGGTCTAGTATGATCATATACTTTGTCTATATACATTTCGTTCGGTCATATACACACTACCGGAATCAGCATATTTGCCGAGTGTTAAATACTTTGTCGAGTGTTTATTATCGGGCACTCGGCAAAGAAACTCTTTGCCGAGTGTCAAAGAAAAACACTCGGTAAAGGATTCTTTGCCGAGTGTAAAAAAAACACTCGGCAAAGAATGTCTTTGCCGGGTGTTTTTTTTGACACTCGGCAAAGAAGCCTCTTTACCGAGTGTATTCTTTTGACACTCGGCAAAGAAAATTTTAAATCGAATTTTGAAGCTCTAAACAAATTCAAATCAAAAAGTTTTTAACTACAAAGTTGTATAACTTCTCAAGATCTACAACATTTATTTTGATCATTTCTTCATTTGACAAAGCAAAAATAAATTTCTTTTCAAATTTTACATCTCTCTCTTATAGTTTATGAAACTACAAGAGAGATATATAAGATTTTAGAAAAATATTAGAATCACCATGTCGGATGAACATATGAGAAAATAACTAAAATAAACTCTGTAGATCTTGAGAAGTTATGAAATTTTGTATTTGATAACTTTTTGATTTGAGTTCATCTTGTCATGCAAAATCACGTTTTTAATTGAAAATTTTAAAATTTGAATTTTTAAACAACCTCGGATGGAAAAGCTTTATAAATAAACTTTATAGATCTCAAAAAGTTGTGAAACTTTGTAGTTAACAACTTTTTGTTTTGGAATCATCTTGTCATGCAAAAACTATATTTGAATTTCTTAAATTTAAAATTCAAAATTTGTAAATGACCTCGGATGGAGAAACTCCCTAAATAAAAATTGTAAATCCTAAAAAGTTATGAAATTTTATAGTTGACAACTTTTTGATTTGAAATCATTTAGGACCTTAAATAATCAATTTACACATAATTTGGTATAATATTTGAGGAACCGAAATACAATATAAGCATAAGTCATAGTGTGGTGCATCCCATAGACTGCAAAGATGCAAAAGGATGCAAAAAATTCTAGAACTTGGCTAGCAAGAAGAGACCGGTGGGCGCTGGCCTCCTGCAAAAAAAAAAGATATTTTTCTCTTTTATTTCAGATTTTTTTGGATTTTTTTCGTTTTTATCTTTGCCGAATGTCGACACTCGCAAAGCCTTTGCCAAGTGCCCGAAAAATAGCACTCGGCAAAGACCGCTTTGCCGGCTAAAATTTTGCCGTGCGGTCTTTGCCGAGTGTTTTTAGGCCTTTGCCATGGATGTCCCGTAGTGACACCTTAAATCTAGAAATATACACACGAAAGTAACTACTATGGGTCCATGGCAATGAACACCTTCCGGTGCATGCACGGGCGTGTTTGCAAAATTAAATTGAGTATCATTATCGCTCTCCTTGATCTCCGAGAAAGTCTAAAACTAGTTATATTCTCCCTTCTAAATTAAACTGACTAGGGCACTTTCGTTTTTATTTGACAAACATTATCCAATCATAGAGTAACTAGGTTTAAAAGATTCATCTTGTGATTTACAGTTAAACTGTGCAATTAGTTTTTATTTTCGTCTATATTTAATACTCTATGCATGTGGCGTAAGATTTGATGTGACAGAGAATCTTGAAAAGATTTTGGTTTTTGGGGTGAACTAAACAAGGCCTAGTTACATTCTTGAAAAGAGGCCAGGATGATTATGCAACAAAACAAGCTATATGTTGTTCTTGGATGGAGGGATGATTATATATATATGGCAAATGAAGATGAAATAGAGACATTTATTGCTGGTGAGTGGTGTGAGTTATTATTAATTATTTGGGGGGGGGGGCTAAGCCTTGTTTAGATCCAAAAGTTTTTGGATTTTGACACTGTATTACTTTTATTTTTATTTGACAAATATTGTCCAATTACAGAGTAACTAGGCTTAAAAATCTGTCTCGTGATTTACAGACAAATTGTACAACTAGTTTTTGTTTTTATCTATATTTAATACTTTATGTATATACCGTAAAATTTGATGTGACGAAGAATCTTAAAATTTTTTTTGTTTTTAGGATGACCTAAACAGCTAAGACTAAACTTTCCGGCGTTCCTACGGCACGTAAATGCACGCGCGCGCATGTCGTGTTCCGGTTGGTGGCCATGCATGCCGCATGGACAGAAGATCCACCACCGCATACGGGACCCGACATGTGGGGCGGATGGTCATGGACATGGACGTGCGCGCGGTTATTAGAAACAGAAGAAATCCAGCGGGAAAGCTAGCATATGCATGCACGCATGGCGCGCGGCTGTAACATTTGGTTGGCAGCGGCACACCGTCACCGTGCGTGCAGGACACGGCAGGCACAGGCTGCTCTGCGCGGGACGGACAGTTTGCTCAGAGCAAAGTACGAGAGCGCAGAGCTAGTCGCCGTACTGAGAGCTACCAGCTGCGGCTGCTGCAGTGCAACCGAACGGGCGGGCGACAGCGATGGCCTTTACGCTGCGCTGCCAAGTTCGTTGTTGTTGCATTTGCATGCATGCATGCCTTGATGACGCGATACATGTCGTTCACGATAGGCTAGGCTACTACCTGTGCTTGCTAATTGAACCCGCCGCAGCACATATTCTAGAACCACGTGTGTACTCCTATATGATATGATTGGAGAGGAGCCGATAGCCTTTTTATTTTCTCAATCTCTCTTTCGCTGACGGCGGATCGCGGTCACACACTATAAACCGCAAATCCATTTCTACGGACGTTCATCCATTCTAGATGTAGCGAACGATCCATGCAGGTAACCGTCTACTCTCCTCCTCCGATTCTCTTTTCCTTGTTCCTTACGCCATCATGTAAAAAACAAAACATTTATTTCAAATTACTATAATTTGTAAACGGTGTGTCTATTTTTAATTCCGTCTGCATCGGTGTGTTCAATGTGACAAGACGAACAAAACTAGACCCCAATTCCATATATTTCGAAGAATTTTATTTTTAGTAGCAATTTATGTATATTGACTTATAACATATAATTATGCTATTAACTTATTCTGCTAAGTTATGTTGCTAACATATTCTGCTAAGTTGCACTGTATAACTTATGTTTGTGTAGAATAACTTTTATAAAAGCACAACTTTGTATATACACTAAAATATTATTTCGGTAACTTATGTACATAAGTCGTATTGTGTAACTTATATACTCCCTCTATTCTAAATTACTACCTCCATCCATAAAAGAATGCTAACTAACTTATTTCATTAACTTATTGTATATAGTTATATATCTAACTTGTGTTTCATGTGTATACCATCTTAACTTATTTGATAAACTTACTTCATTTAGTTTCATGTGTTATCACATTATATTAGATAACCATGTTAGTATTTGCTATTAACTAAAGTGTTTCTCTAGTCAACTTTGTTATTTGAATTTATTATTTTACACATTATATATTTTGCATATCTTCTAATTAAAAATACATAGATGCTGAATACCATAGTTGTATAAGTTATGCAAATCTATTATGTAACTTGTTATGTAGCTTCACATTATCTATATAGAAGTTGTTGTGTAATATAAGGTGTAAAAGTTATTTTTATTTTACTCCCCCATCCTTTTCAAAATCCTTTTTTCTATGTTTCTGGATGATTATTTTTTGAAAAAAGCCGATGAAACGTAAAGAAAAAGGTGCAATTGTTTTAATAATATAAATTTTACACAAAAAGAAAAAGGTAATGTTGTAAAACTTAGAACTACTAAGTTAATCTTAAAAGTTATACTGTGTAACTCAGTTTTCTAAGTTATGCATGTGGTTTTATAAAAAAACAAAAGTAAAACTACCGTCGCTCGTGTGGCTGCATACGAAAAGAAAAAAAAAAGTGCACGCAACGTCCGCCCGAAAGAAGCCTAGGGGTTGCGTGTCTCTAGATTCGTCCAAAAATAGTAGATTGAGTGCTTTCCTAAAAAGGATAGTTTAATTGGTTGGAAATCGTTCGCTAGATTCATTCTAAATGAACGTTCGTGAATTAGTGTGGTCGACTATAAACACGACTACCCCTCGATTTGGTAAAAAGGTATCATGGCACGGCCGGCCGGGGCAGTTGATGAGACGTACTACGATTTCATCCCATCGAGTTCCCTTAATTTTTCTCCCGTTGTGGCAGGAGTAGTAGTAGTTCATTAAAGGAGTCTAGCCTTAGCATTAGTTTTTTTTTTAGAAAAAAAAGGAGAAAACGTCCGCATAGGTTCTTTTTTACTGTCAATCGAAGGTACCTGCTGGAACGAGTGAGTCGATATATATCAAGATATTACCGACCGAGTCTTTGCTAGATGATTATAAAGATAGGCGTAAAGATGAGCGTACCTGTTGTATATATTACGAGTATTCGTATCCGTGCTTGTATAAAGGGATAAGGAACTCAACACACTAAGGCCTTGTTTAGTTCCGAAATTTTTTTGGTTTTTGGAAGTGTAATACTTTCGTTTTTATTTGACAAACATTGTCCAATCATAGAGTAACTAGGGCACTAGGCTTAAAAGATTCATTTCGTGATTTACAAGAAAACTATATAATTAGTTTTTATTTTCATCTATATTTAGTGCTCCATGCATATGCCGCAAAATTTAATATGATGAAAATTTTTGAAAAGTTTTTGGTTTTTTTTTAGGTGAACTAAGTATGCTCAGGTGTCAGCAAGCGAAGATGTCTACTGCAGCCTTTGACTTTGCTTTCTCTCGAGGGAAAAATCGATGGCCCATGCTATATTACGGCCCAAACAGCAGGACGGACCAAAAGGCCAGTCCGCAGAGCCCATCATCCCTTCTCTCCTATGGGCCACTCTCTGGGGAGACGGCCCCAAGGGTCCTTCTATAACTAGCGGAGGAGGGAAAGGCAACACCAGACGGCCCACCGATCAAAAGAGCCCAAGCAGCAGACCTACTATCAACAGTAATCACATGACGAGTCCGTCCAGGTGGCACGATCGACCGGCGTCGTCGTCGTCTACGCCGAGTAGGTAGGATGACGAGCAGGTGGAGACGCGAACAGAACAGGCGCACACTGCCAAGCAGCACAGCACAGGGTTCAACGGCGTCTTGAGGCGCTCATGCACGCATTTATTTACATTTATTTACGGTACTGAGCTCCTCCACCCGTTTGGTTTTGGCCATTACTGCTCGCTAGAGCTCCCAGCCGAAGCAGCATCAATGCGCGAGCGTGGCTCCCGCCTGTCTGTGAGCCAGCCGGCCGCCTGCTTGTTGGGGGTTGTGCGAGCACAAGGCCCGAGGTACGGCTCTCCGCTCTCACGTTCCGCGGTGCAGGCCTTGTTTAGTTCCCAGAAGTGAAAAGGTTTCGGTACTGTAGCACTTTCGTTTGTTTGTGACAAATATTATCCAATCATGGACTAACTAGGATCAAAAGATTCGTCTCGTGATTTACAGCTAAACTGTGTAATTAGTTTTTGTTTTCATCTATATTTAATGTTTTATGCATGTGCTACAAGATTCGATGTGACGGGAAATCTTGAAAATTTTTTAGTTTTCAGAGTGAACTAAACAATGCCTACGGTGTGCGTGGTGTGGCTGTAGGCGGCGGGGTGGGCGGGCGACTAATCATTCGGGCTATCATCACCTCATCATGGCGGACTGGAGTATATCACAGCATGCATCAGCTCGCATCGCAAACGGCCGGATTCAGATTTCAGAGAGCTGGGGTCCTCTTCCTCTCTCCTGCCTGTGGGTACGGAGCCTGGGCGAGGAGGCAGGGAACCCCGGCGCGCGGCCGGGGCTTCATTCCTTGGGAGATAGAGAGAGAGAGAGATCTTTAGAAACAGAGAGAGGGAGAGGGAGGGATGAGATGAAAACAGAGAGATGAGCAAGGTGAATGAAGGAGAAGGAAGCCATTGCTCTGTGTGGAATGTTGTCTGGTTCTAGGCCTCTCTCTACATGCAAGCATGGATGTAGTAGCAGCCTACTGCAATTGCTTGCTGGGACCTCGGACCAGGCTTCATTCCCCTCAGAGATAACTTTCATGCGTTCCAATGTGTGGTTTCCATCAGACTTTAGCAGTAGCTACGCTTGTTCAACTGATATCATGTTGCTGCATGCATGCTCCTTCTTACATCTCCCCCTGTAGTTCGTCTCTTGAGCTTATTATATATGGTGCAATGATTCCTTCAATCTTCATCTGATATCTGTTGGGATCTGCAGCACAGCAAGTGAGAGATTGGGGAAATGATGGCGCTCTGAAGTCTGAATCTTTGGTTCCTCGACTGCTGCACGCATGCCTGCCGGCCGCCGGGTGACTCATCAAAAGGTTCATCATTGCCTTGTCATTGGAATCCTCGACTCTCTCTCTCTCTCTCTGTGGGAGTTGTGGGTGTGGCGTGTGATATGACTTTTTCCCTGATCAACGAATGAGGCCTTGTTTAGTTCCGAAAAGTGAAAAGATTTCGGTACTGTAGCAATTTCGTTTGTTTGTGACAAATATTATCCAATCATGGACTAACTAGGATCAAAAGATTCGTCTCGTGATTTACAGCTAAACTGTGTAATTAGTTTTAGTTTTCATCTATATTTAATATTTTATGCATGTGTCACAAGATTCGATGTGACGGAGAATCTTGAAAACTTTTTGGTTTTCAGGGTAAACTAAACAAGGCCTGAACGAGTGTACTACTCAACAGTCAACACTCCACGTCCTCCATCTCCACCCATACTCGCTGAAGAGCTACAGATACTCGCTAAAGAAAAAAGAATTTATGTTGTTTATACAGATCCACACTAATATATGGGAGTTGTACACGTGTCTCTCCATTTCCATCTGTTTCTGTTCCAAAGCGCAGTACAAGCATGCATTCAATTGTTTTTTGTTTCTGTTGAGATGCCTATGTAGCAAGAGCATGGCTTCTGAAATCTTCTTCACCACTTATGCATGCAGATTGCAGTGTTACAGATCCAAGTAATTAAATTCATATGTACTACTCCATCTAGAGCAATGATGCTTGTTCTTCAGGCCCCCAACTCACTACAATCATACAAATTTCTCCATGCAGTTTTTTAAATATTTGATAGTTAGAAATGTCGAGCAGCAGCTTAATTTCAAAATTACTAGTACAACACAACGAAGAGAAAGTATAATGCATCAAAAAGAAGATGAAGCAGAGATGAACCCCAGCCGACCGTGAGGTGTTCTTGTCTCTGCATCATATCGATCCGCCTTGTAGATCTCTTTTTCTTCTTTCTCGAACAACGAAATGTATGCTAGCTTAGCCTGTTCACTGTACTCAGACTCGATCTGCAGGTTGAAGAATAAGCCAAAGTACGTGAGCAAATTACGGAGCATGCATGTCAATGTCATCATCAACAGTGTCGGAGGGACATGATATGCATGTCTTGAGATGGCCCGGCCACCAGCTACATACATACAGATCGTACATACGTGGCGATTATTTTGCCCTTCGATCCTTTGAGGGGCCATTTTGGTAACTGCTTTTTCTTTTTGCGACGAGAAATAAATGTTCATTTATATATTATACTCCCTCCGTCTTTTTTGACCTCAAGTTTGACCACTCATCTTATTCAAAAAAATATATGCAAACATAATCAAATTTAAATCATTCTTGAAGAACTTCTCTTAATAAATCAAGCCACGACAAAAGAATTAATATTTTGCATAAATTTCTGAATAAGATGAGTGATTAAACTTAATGTAAAAAAGTCAAATACCTTATAATTTAGGACAATTTGAGTACGTATTGTACTCAAAGTCCATATGTAGTTTTATTTTTTTTCAAAGCCGCTCATACGTTGATGTGAGAACGAAAATTAAAGTCTACTCCCTCGTCTTTAAAATAGAGTGTATTGTGACTTCTAAAATTTATATTGAAATACACTGCATTCTATGTAATAAGTATGTTTTGATTTGGCAAGATTTGTTAAAAAAAGCTATGATTTGAGTAGAAACTCTATAATTAAATAATTTATGGATACATGTGTTATTTAAGTGTTGTTTTAAGTTGTTTAGATGTGCAAACCAGGCTCCATGAAGCCACCGACCACCCCTTAGCCTGCCTCCAGAAAAACGCAGGGGCTGGTCGTTTTCTAGGAGCCAGACTTGGCTAAGCCCGCAATCGAGGTCTCCTCACCGTCGATGCCGCTCCTCCGTGTCCGCTCATCGGCGATCTGTTTCCTCGGCAAGCTCGTCCATGTCCGCGTCCGCGAAGCTCGTCCTTGTCCGCGCACCGGCCACCCGCATCCCCGACAAGCTCGACGGCTGCGCCGTGCTCACCCGCGAGATCCAAGTGGAGGTCCATGCAAGGCGGCTCGAGGTTCACCACTCTCACAGACAGGAGCTCCACAAGACCACAAGCAAGCAACACCCTCAATTCCGTCGGAGTTGTTGGCTTGCTTGTGTTCGTGATGTGAATCCTCTTCCGTCCGCCGCCATCGTCAGAGTTGCGCTCGCCGTCGTCGCCCGGCGACGCGCTGTCGTGGTCGACGATGAAGCTGCTGCCAACGGAAGCCGAGCCGCCGCCGAGCTCGTCCACCTGATGCTGCTGCTGCTGTTGTGGCTCCAGCGGCGGGCGGCTGCTGATGGGCGTGGCGTGTTGGCCCGCTACAGAAACCGTCCCCGTGGTAGGCGAGAATGGCGGCGGCATGGCCGGCTGCTGCCCGATGTGGTGGTCGTGGATCTTCTTTTGTGCTATGTTGTGTTCATGGTGGAGGCGAATGGGAGGAGGATGAGTATGAACGGATGGCAATGGCAGTGGTGCCTAGTGTGTGCTAAGAATGTGTTCGATGAATTACTTCTTTGGGGTAAACTTACCGATGTTGTTCAGGTGTGATGATTGTATCAAAGAAACACAACTAACCAAACAAGAACTCAACTTAGTCATCTTTATCTTTGCACACAACCAAACACACGCCCGTTGGCTCCCTAGGAGCAGACCTAGGCTGCCCAGGCTACATTTGCTAATCAGGCTCTATGAGACCAACAAACCGAACAGACCCCTCGTTACCTCGTGTATACTATATGCTAGTATATGGTGAGATGTACAGTTTCATTCTTATTTATGCTGAGTATTAGGATACCATACATAAGTAACTATTTCATGACACTTTTTGTTTCCTCCTCTACCAGCTTATCCTAACTCCTATGGACTTAGGCTATCGGGTAATAATCCTTAAGCGCGCACACACACATATCCTTGCCGATCCTTTTCAGTTATCGATTTGTAAAATCCATGGTCACCCTGTTGTCTGCGCCTCTTCTTCCCATTCTCCACCCTCGCATGCTCACTACACCACAGCCCAAAATTAACGTCAGTTAGGGGTCGTTAAAAATATTGATTTAACGTCGAAAGGTTAGACGTTAAAGATTGCTAACGGACCGTTGGTCGTTATATCCCGTTTTGGCTACATACTGTCGGTCGTTAATTCTATTTCACTTTAACGTTGAACGGTTTGTCGTTATTTCATATTTTTAACGACCCACTGCTCGTCGCCATATATAGATCGCGCCAAATTAGCATACTTTCCGCCTAACTTTTTAACGTGGATCCACTTGTCAGAAAAAAAATTGGAGCCCGCCATTCTAGCCCGCCAAGGCACAACACCACATCAGCCCAATTATCTCTCCTAGTCCTGGACAGCACCCTCACGCACAGCACTCTCCTTTTCCTGGGCAACGCACGCACACAGCACCCCGCCGCCGCCAGCTCCAATCGAGAAAAAAAATCCCACAGCCACCACCGGTCCTGCATACGGAGCTGCCCCAGCGCCCTCCTCGCTGGCCTTGCCCGGCCGCCGGCCGCCGGCCACCCTCACCGGTGGCCCCCAAGCCTTCTACGCAGGTCAGCCACTCCTGGCGGTGTCCTGGGCCCCTCCCAGCGGCGACCTCGGCTCGCCCGCTCCACACCGGCGACCTCAGATTGACTCCTTTTCAGGTAGCTTGCCATTCCAGGTTCATGTCCTCTGCACCGCCGGCCACAGCCATAGCTCCTCCCATCTCCCCCTGCCGGCCATGTCCAGATCTAAATAAGGGAGTCAATATCTTCCTCTGCACTTGTATTTGAGTTGTTCTTGATTAACTTTACTAGCATTTGTAGTTATAGATGTATTAGTAGATCCATTTGTTTTAGGTCACTTACATGATAGATCTAGTTAATTGATAATCTTACTTTTGCTAGCAATGCAGACAGATTTTAGTACGCCATGCTCTATAATTTTCTTGACATTTTTTAGTTTATTTTTGGATTAACTATACTGCTACAGGTTAGATTTGTGGAATGGTTCTTTTATATGAAACTCCTTCACCCACCGTAGGATTGGTTCTTTTTTAAAAATTGTCTGGCTATCAAGTATGTCGTAGTAATGTGTTTGGTTTTTTTTGATCTGACCAATCTGCAAATAAAATGGTATTTTGATTTTTGTTTACCTGTTGTATGTGTGCTGCTAATTATAGTATGTGAGTTCCTTGTTCCTATGCAAGCCTGAGAAGAAGTCTCTTTTATTTTATTGAACCTTGAAACCATATTATCATTAATAGTTCTTTAAGATGTAAGCTGGTTTTTTCTGTACATATTTGAGATTTATTACCTAAATCATCGATTTATGGTTTCATCTATCGCAGATAATAGGAAGAAGTAGCTCCTTGGATCTTTGCCCTAAGAAAAGTCGCAGCATCTACAGGCCCTCCTCACCAAGCTCGTGGATTAGACTGAGGAGTATCAGGTAAAGTGCTCTCTACCTTTTCACTATAGTTGCTGCTGCTTGCTTTGCATGGAATCTTATGCTGAATGTGATTGACGATATGTATGCACAATGTGGTTGAATTTGATGCCATGATCTATTCTTGTGTTTATATTTCTAGTGTGTTTGGTCAGGTTCTGGTTCTCCCTAGTAAAGGTTCATGGATAAATCATGGATTGATGATGATGCTAGGTAAATACAATAACTTAACAAATACTGTAAGTAGTATACATAGGTAGAGTGGCTTTTTAACATAAAACTTTCATGTAGGCATGGCAAGGCATATTTGCAGGGGGTGAACCGTTTCTTAGCTTTTGCATTTAATAATGCAGCTGTTGGTAGCAAGATACTTTGTCCTTGTAGAAAGTGCTCCAACTCTTTTTGGAATGAGGCTAGTGAAGTCCGTGAACACTTAATATGTGATGGGTTTCTAAAAGGGTACAGAACATGGAATTTACATGGGGAACCCACCTTGTCTGTGAATCATGTGAATTGTGATAGTGATGGAGATGGTGTGGAGGTTATGGATGAGTCTGATGAAGATGATGACATCTCTGGTTTGCTTAGGGACTTAGCTGGTGGCTTAGATGATAGAGGTGATTTTGAGGACAATAGTCCTGCTCTAGATCCTTGTGAGGAGCTAGTTGCCATTCAAAATTTGGTCGAAGAAAATAGCAAGGAATTGTACCCTACTTGCAAGAAATATACCCAACTCCGATTTCTTATTAGATTACTACACATCAAACTCCTTGGAGGATGGCCTGATAAATCTTTTAACTTGCTGCTAGACCTACTCAATGATGCACTCCCTGATGGTTCAACACTAGCGAAAACCTTTTATGAAGCTAAGAAATTAGTAAAATCCATAGGAATTGGGTATATTAGTATTCATGTGTGTGAAAATGATTGCATTCTCTATTGGAAGGAGAACATAAATTTGAATTCATGTCCAAAGTGTAATGCTTCACGATGGAAATCAACAAGAAAGACTCTAGACGGGAAACATGTATATAATGTTCCCAAGAAGGTTCTCCGCTACTTTCCAATAAAGAAGTGTCTCCAAAGGTTATTTCTGTCCTCTAAAACAGCAAGCTTGACGAGGTGCATGATGAAGGCCGGAAAAAAGATGGGCTCCTAAGGCATCCTGCAGATTCCCCTCTATGGGAGGACTTCGATAAAAAGCATCCAATCTTTGTTGCGGATAGCCGTAATATCCGTCTTGCATTTGCCACCGATGGCTTCAATCTATTTAGAACAATGAATAATAGCTACAGCATTTGGCCTGGTATTTGTATACCCTACAATTTCCCACCTTCAATGTGCATGAAACAATCAAATTTCATCTTGTCTTTTCTGACTCCTCGGAAAGATTCTCCTTGTGGTGATTTTGATCTCTTTTGTCAGCCACTTGTCAATGACTTGTTAGATATGTTTGAAAATGGTGTTAGAACTTATGATGCTTCTAGGGGTGAGTACTTCCAGTTACGAGCAGCAGTCTTGTGGACTATTACTGATTTTCCAGGTCTAGGATATGTGTCTGGATCTGTCACATCTGGTGAAGCAGCATGTCCTAATTGCCACTTGTTTACTGATTCAATTAGACTTGGTAATGGTACCAAGACTTGCTATACGGGTCATCGGAGATTCTTGCATGAAAATCATCCATTTAGGTTTGACGCTAATAAATTTGGTGGTAAAACTGAGTTCAGACCTGCACCTAAACCACTTTCTGGAGAGGAAATTTTGGAGTGCACTAAAGACCTTAGTACTAGTTTTGGCAAGGATCCATCTGGGAAGAAACCAGCAAGAAAGAAACGCAAGGAAGGTGAACCATTAGTCATTTTCAAAAGAAGATCTATTTGGTTCAAGCTTCCATATTGGAAAGATTTGATGTTGCGACATAATTTTGACTTTATGCACATAGGCAAAAATGTCAGTGAAAGTTTAGTGAACACATTCTTAGGCACTGTTGGGAAGTCAAAGGATAATTTGAATTCCCGTTTAGATCTTCAAGCTCTAGGTCTTAGAACTGATCTTCACCCAATTGAAGTAGAGGACCAATTTTATTTACCACCAGCACCCTACTCAATGAGTCCTGATGAGATGAAATTATTTTGCCAAGTACTAAAAGGGGTGAAGTTTCCTGATGGTTATGCATCTGATATACGACATAATGTACATGTCAATGAGAGGAAGGTATTCGGCCTTAAGAGTCATGAGAGCAACATTATTCTACAACATTTGCTGCCACTTGCTGTGAGAAAAATACTGCCAGAAATAGTCAGTGCTGGAGTGATTCGTATATCCAACTTTTTCAAGAAACTTTCTGCCCCTGTCATTCGCATAAGTGATATGGATAGTCTACAAGCTGACATAGCTGAAACCTTGATCCTGCTTGAGACTATATTTCTTCCATCTTTCTTCGACATTATGGTACACTTGATGGTATATCTTCCTACCCAAGCAAAAATAGCTGGTCCAGTCCATTTTCGCAGCATGTGGCCCGTGGAGAGGTACTTATATCTTAGGCCATGTGTCTTACTGAATATGTATACAAACTTACTAGTTATATACCATTATCAATTAATGTGCCTGTTATTTATGTCTATAGGTTTCTCATGAGATTAAAGGGTTCTGTACGTACAAAAAGTCATCCTGAGGGATCAATTATGGAGTGGTCTAATTTTACTGGGTGCCTTACACTTTGTGCTCGCTATCTACATGGCGTGGGACAAATTAGCCATCAACCTAGAATAGAAGAAGATGACATTACACCAACTTTCTTTCGTAGCATTGGTCAAGGCTTGGCTGGAAAATGCACATCTAGTTTAGACCACAAGACATGGGTGCAAGCTCATAGATATGTTTTGTTCAACCATGATAACATTGCGCCTTACTTAGAGTAAGTTCGCGAAACCACTTGCATCATATATAATCAAATTCCCCTGCATTCTAAAGTCACAATAACTTTTGCAGTAAGCATGATCAATATCTTTCCTCTATTGGCCATCGAAATAAACGGGACATCAATCGGATGCGTCATGAATCCTTTCATGAGTGGTTAAGGTTGCATGTAAGTGAAAGTAAAACTTAGGATTTGTAGTTTGTGATAGATTTTACACATTTTAATAGCAGTCTTTCATAATCACAGGTGGGAGAAATGTGTGAGGAAGCACCAGATGAGATAAAAATTTTGGCCAAGGGGCCAATGTTGAATGTATGCAAGTATAGTAGCTATAGTGTTAATGGATTCTGTTTCCACACAAAATCCTATGATAAGGGAAGACCTATTCAAAATAGTGGGGTGGCTGTAGTCGCTGAGGCAACAACCTTTGATAGGGGCAATAATGATGACAGTACAGTAACAAAAAATGTCTACTATGGAATTATAAAGGAAATTATTGAGCTAAATTATCATCACAAAGGAAAAGTGGTTCTTTTCAAGTGTGATTGGGTTGACAACCGTGTGCAGGACAAGTGGGTAAAAACTGATAATTTAGGGGTCACATCTGTTAACTTTAAGCATTTATTCAATACAGGTGAAAAGATATCAGATGAGCCTTTCATTTTAGCATCACAAGCAATTCAAGTATACTATGTTCCTGAAGCAGTTGATCATGAGTGGGCTGCTGCTGTTCAGTCAAAACAAAGAGATGTGTATGACTTAGATAATTTAGAGAATGAACACATGGATAATAATAATGGATTAGCATGGCCATTATATGATCTAAGTGCAAATGTGACCGTGGATATTGTAAATGGGGTGGTCCCTTCTGTTAGAACTGATATAGATGGAACACTTGTTTTTCCCCAAAAGCCTAAAAAGCCTAGAAAGTAAGTGTTGTTTAAGTGATGCCTATTGCAGATATTTGTTATTGATTGTTTTATTGATCCCTTACATATAGATTGCTGATATTTGGGTCATTTTTCAGGAAAACAAATGGCAAGCGCAAGAGGAAGAAGTAACAATGACCACCTAACTGAGTATGAGCAGGATAGGGATGAAAACATTGCACTCAACAACGAGATGCTGGCATCACTTGGAATCCCTCCTATGAATACGTGCAAAGAACAACCTAGGAAAAGAGCAAAGGTAATCTCTTATATAAATGGTTCTACTAAAATGATTTGCTCATTTAATATTGCTGATATTTACACGAATTGTTCTACTACTACCTTTTAGAGTACTCATAAAACATGTGTTCATGCAACCCGTTTTCATAATCTACGGCCAAGGCCACAAACAAGGCATGCAATAAATGCGAATGAGCAAGTTGAAGAAGATTTAGCTGAAGAAGATTTAGCCATAGAAGGTTTATCGGGAGATGATTGGGAATATGAATCAACTGGAGATTTTTTATGTGATAATGAAGGTCTTGTATATCACAACAGATTTTGTCAAGTTATTTATAGCAGATTTTTATTGTGCCTGCTTCTAATTTCTCCAGTTATTTATAGCAGACTTTAACTGCAATTCACAAGAGAAGAGGAATGGGAGAGGTATCAGTAGATTGGATGAAGTCTTTGCAAGGAAACCTGAAATGCCTAAAATCAAAGTTATGGTCAATGCACATGGTCAGCCCGTTGGTGACAATGCTAGGAGGTTTTCTGGTGCTATTGGGGTCCGTGTGAGACAGAAAATATCAATTGCCTGTGCTGATTGGAGGCTTGTTGATCCTGGCATAAAGAATGAAGTATGGATAGACATAAAGGTATTATTTCTAGGCTGCATTATTTTCTCAATTCATGATTATAACTCATTTGCTACTTTTTCTCTACACACTAGGAATTCTTTGATATAGATGATAAAGTCTTTGACTGGTTTTTGACTACTGCTGGAAAGAAATGGAAGGATTTTAAAGCAAACCTGAAGAAACAGTTTTTGAAAGGCGAAATAACAGAAGAAAAAATAAGGACAAAACAAGGCAAAAGACTGAATGATGATGATTGGAACTTTCTCAAAAACCATTGGTCATCTCCAGAATCTGAAGTAAGTACTACCCCTAGTTTCTATTTTCTGGTTACAACCATCTTTGCTACTTGCTGGTTGCTGCTTGCTGCTAGTGCTTGCGGTGATCTTACTCATATGGCTGTATCTATCATAGGCACAAACTGAAATTGCCAAAGCAAACCGTGCAAAGTTGTCCATACATCATACAACGGGTAGCAAGAGCTTTGCTTGTAACGGGCATGAACTAGTATGTTAACTATACCTATTTTTCAATATGTAACGTGCTTCATTTCTTAAGTACTAAAAGTAAAACACTTGTAGGCTATTAAACTAGGGCGCCCTCCTCGAAGAGACGAACTCTATATCAAAACACATACAAGAAAAAATGGAATTGCATCGAGGAATGCAGAACCAGTTATCGTAAGTTTTTCCTTGAACAAATATCACCATTTGAAATATAGGTTTTGGCATATTAATAATGATATTCTGTTTGTGTAGAATAAACTTAAGGCAATTATTGAAGCCCAACCTGAACTGACAGAAAGAACCATCCAAGAAGGCGATGCGTTTGCTGTTGCCTGTGGAAAAAAGGAACCAAAAAGACGAGTTCGGGTTTTGGGTCTAGGACCAACTCCCCAAACTGTTGGTACACCAGGAGTCAAGGGTTACACACCAACAAGGGTTCAAATGCAAGTTCTAGAATGTAAAAGGAAAGAAAGTCACCAAGTAGCTCTAGAACAACGCATAGCCGAATTGGAAGCTGAATTGGCGCGTGAAAGGTCTAGTATGGAAAATATCTCCCAGAATGACTCTAACTCACGACACCATGAGGTAAATTATTTGTACATTCTCTGATTTAATTATCAGTCCTTGATTTTGTGGCAACATAATGAGCTCATAATAGAAATCATCTGTTACTATGTTAAACACCTATCTGCACCCCAAGTCGGTTCTGATTTCACATAAGTTTTTTCTAAGTTCTTTTTGTCTTGCTCAAAAATGGCTCTAACTCCCCACTTTTATGTTTTTAGAGCCCAAGATGTGAAGAAATTTATGTCGAGACACATGATGATGCTGAATTTCATGAAGATGGTGCCTATGCAGATAACTCTAATGAGTATGAGTATGTGCTTGTGCGTAGGACCAACTCAGCCCCACCAGTCCAGCAGCCCCACCAGTCTGGCAGCTCCCCATTTGTGCAGCCCAACACCTTTCCTGCAGCCTCATCTATGCATCGCCCTCACTCTAACCCCATTCCTACAACCATAGTTGTTCAGCCCCCTCAGTCTTGTCCCATTCCTACTGCCCCAATTGTTCAGTGCTCTCAGTCTAGCCCTGATGGTGCAGGCCCATCAAGGAATGGTGATGCAAATCACAACTCACATGCTGACCTTGTAATGTTCTCATCATTTTTCATTTTGTTTTGCTTCTAGTTAAATGGTGTTTTTTAATGAATATAATTCTCATAAATACATTGTTTGCTTTAGATTGGCAAAGAAGTTATACTCTATGCACTCCATAGAGATGAACCTGTGGCCAAGGGAATAGTTATTTCAGTTAATCCTAGCACCATGCATGCAGGACATGCTCTTGGAAGGAAATATTGTGAAGTTGTTATCAGGTTTGTGATGAAAAGGGATGCAAAGCTACCTCGCCCGTATCCTGGTGTGCAAGAGATGGCTGATGCTAAGGACCTGTCAATTGCATGGCCATATAACAGGGTAACTACACTTGTCATTCTTTGTTGTTTTCATATGTAATGAGTGCCTAGATTTTTCTAATCATTGATATGTCTAACAGATCAAGAAATGCAAGCCTAAAAAACCATCCCATGGAACAGGTGTGTTATTCTGAATTTTTCCCATCATACAGCTTGTTGAACCTTTGTACATATCTTCAACCTAGAAAACATAGAATGAAACATTATTGTTGTATCAGGGAGAGGTGCTACTAATTTGCTTCTTATTTGTTATACTTTATGAGTGTATAGATAGATGGATGCTTGTTTCAAACCATCTTTTCAGATAACATTGAATTAATGTTAGCTAACTGAATGTCCAATGTGCAACTAAGATTTATTTTTCTTTTTTCCTAGACTACGAGGGCTATCAATGGTTCCAAAGTTTGAGGTTGTGTTTCTTTTTTATGAACTTCAACTTTTATTTACAGGTAGTGGGAAGAAGTAGCTGGAAGTAGAATGCAGCCAATGATTGGATCAAAGTGCTCATGACAATGTGTTTTTGACTTTTTAGCTATAGATAAAAACTTGGGTTGGACTTACTAGAGGTGGATCATTTTGTAAAGAGTGGAAGTGAACTATGAGACCTGGGTTGTGGAATCGAATACCTCTTGCATTTTGGCTAAGCTTATTTTACCTTAGCTTTTCTATGCCATGAAATGTATGTAAATGGCATGACACATTGTGATGGCTTTAATATAACTTGTGTGCTTATGGTCTAGTTTACATGTGTTTCATGACTGTGTATTATATTGTTTGAATGTATGACACGACACTATTGATTGTATGGTTAACATATAAACAACACATGATATTATGTGCTAAATATTTGTATGCATAGTGACGGACAGTGGGTCGCTATAAATATATATCATCAGATAATGTGTCGTTATAAGTTTATTAAAAATGGCAGAGAGTCGGTCGTTATATCTTTTACGTAACGTCAGACGGTTCGACGTTAAAAGTCGGTCCGACGTTAAAAGTTTATAGCGTCGCCACTATTAACGGCTGATATATCTGTCGTTATAAGTTTATAACGACCGACCGTATGACGCTGAAACGGCTTATAACGACCCTTCAGGCGACACTATATTTGGGCTGTGGTGTAGTGGCTCCTGCAAGTTTCAATGCTCTCGTCCTTTGCTTGGCCCTCCTCATCTTCGCTACATTTCACTACCATGCTCGCTCATTTCCACTCCCGTGCCATCTATATCTTACTGGTACTAAACCAGGACCGAGATCATATATATTCAATCATAAGGATGAGGACGGAGCTCCAAATGTGTACTCGCGGTTCTTTTCTAATGAACTAAATAGACAATTCCTCCTTTTCTTATTTTTTTATTTTTTTTCATTTAGTTACACTAAAGAAGAACCACGGTTATCCATTTGGAGGGTCATCTCCATCTTTATTTGATCATAAACAGCTACATGCTATCTCTATGTGCAAAAGGTATTCAATCGGTTCTCAATCTGATTGAACACTTAGATGGACATCTGTACATGCCATCTCATTGAACACTAAGATGATATTTGATCATAAACAACTACATACATGACATCTCTATGTACAATTAGATTGGGCCATATAAGCATGAGATTGCGATTTGCTGCTTCTATGCATTCTTTTTAAAGGGGACTTGTTTTTAATTAGCATTGTTCACTTTCAATAAATAGAGGGTACAAGAGTAACTTTTATTCAGCACTAATCTAATATCCTAAAAATTCTAAACACTAAGTTTCGAGGAGGGAGTAAAGGTAACTTAAATTAATAACTTAGACAAATTATTTTCACTGGTGTTGACTGATATATGGGAATATAGTCACAGAAACATAAATAAATTATATATTTATTGGTTATCCATACATAGATACTCCCTCCATCCCAAAATAACTGTCGTTTGCGCTTTTCGGGAAATAACTTTGATAAAATATATATTAAAAATATTAATATTTATAATATATAATTAGTATTATTGGAAAGATCTTTGAAACTAGTTTTTTAATAAATTTATTTAGAGATACAAATGTTGCATGTATTTTCTACAAATCGAATCAAACTTGTAGCACGAAAACCAAAAACGACAAATAAATGAGTACATCTTGACCTGCGTGATGCACAACATGTATGTTTACTTTAAATTAGTATTTTGTATATTAGTGGTAATTAAACAGGGTCATCTAGAAACATACAAAAGGTCTAATTTATTTTTTTTTTAGAATATCAGTACAAGTTTAGATGTAGATTTGATGGTAGGTTTTAGTTTATATTGATTAAAAAGTCAGAAGTGGTAGTTTATAAGTACATACGCAAACTTAAGAGTTAACTTAGGATTGTCTATCTTAATGTATGAGTGGACAAATTAGACTTAAATTTGGGTGTTGTTTTAGATTAGTTTTATAATAGCATATGCTGTTATTATAATTCGAATCCTGCCGGATCGATAACTGTTTGCATAATGGTGAAGAATAGTAACACAGAGGCTCCACCGAGATAATCGTAAGATAATCCAAACGGGCCCTTGTTGTGGTGTCGAAATGTGGCCATACCCTACCAGCTACTGGCCCTTTTTGTGCCATACTGTGCCGGCTCAGCTCAGCCCAATCATGCAACGCACGCAGGCAGAGTTTGGTCCGTGAGGCCGAACGGTCACCGTGTCAGTGGCCGCACGCACACTGGTAGTGCTTTCCCAAAAGAGGCTGGGGGTGGGCTGGCCTGGCCTGGCCCGCCGACAGCGAGACGTGACGCGACGCGACGCCAATCGACGCGAGTGGAGCGACGTCGCGGCGCCGGCGTGTTTGGCTGTCTGCTCTGCTCTCTGCTGCCGCGCCGCCCCACACCACAGTGCCTCTCCGCTCGTCACCTGTGGGGTTGCTAGCATTGCCTTGCCGGTGGTCGCTCGCATCAGGAAATCTGCTGCCGTCCGCCCGCCCCACTCTCACCACCGGCCGGCCACCATGCATCCTATGCACGAGAGGCATGATGGAGCGCGCCTCCTGGTCCTGGCCGTCCGTTTCGCATGCACCGCCATGCATGTGCAGTTTCACTGACCCGCCGTGGCAGTTCCAGCTAGCCATAGCCAAAACCACACAAGTTCTCATTCTCACCTACCTACCCTGCCAGTCTGCCTTACTACGACTCAAGAAGATCGTGCACGCTTCTTATTACGCCTTGAGAACCTTCTGACAATTCATTAGGAGGCGTTTTCTTCGTGTCTGCCGTGCAAAATCTGCGGTCCTCCTCGTTGAGGGAATTCAAAGAACGCCAGGTACGTTGAATCGCATCCATGATGTTTTAGAACGTCCCATGGTCCAGCCACTACTTTCACCGTCAGGCCGTCACCACAACCAATTCCTCATCTTAATATGTAGCCACCACGGCCTGTCTGCTCTTCCACATACTTAGTTTAATTTGGTTGCAGTGATAGTACTCATTAACCTCAACAAAGAAAAGCTCACAACCATCCAACCAGGTGTCGCCATCGTCCAACTAAGTTTGCCGCCAAGTTTCCCACCTTGTTCGATGGATCCAGTCCTGCTAGTCGATTCAAGACGTACGATGATGTGCTTTTTTTTTTCAAACCCTAGTTTTTTATTATAGAACGGAATTTCATAGTTAGATCCTAAAACAAATACTACTCCATGCCGTGGAGAAGTACTGTATCACACGAGACAAAAGCAGCTTCGCCATCTCTTCATGCGGTGGAGCAAGTGAGCTATAGGCCTTGTTTACTTCCCAAAAAATTTTGCAAAATTTTTCAGATTCTCCATCACATCGAATCTTTAGACGCATGCATGGAGTATTAAATATAGATGAAAAATAAAAGCTAATTGTACAGTTTGGTCGGAATTGACGAGACGAATTTTTTGAGCCTAGTTAGTCCATGATTGAACAATATTTGTCAAATACAAACGAAAGTGCTACAGTGTCGATTTTGCAAAAAATTTTGGAACTAAACAAGGCCATAATAACAAACGGAAGAGGCCCTCGTCGTTTAGACTGCATAAAATTTTACTGTTAAATGTATACGTGCCATTTCTGTAAAAAAAAATTATACTAGTTCGTTGCAAGCTGGCCCTGAATCCTACGTGCACGGGCAAAGTTTTCATTCAGTAACACTGATTATTACGGTAGATGATACTATGCTACAGGAAATCAGCACGGGAATCCCACTGCATCTACCTGGAGATTCCCTGGACCCTTTCGTCGAGTGGGCCCAGGCGATGACAGATGACACGTCATCGCCGTCCTTTGCCCACTCACTCACACAGTCACGCTCTCCTTCCTCTGTCCTCTTCCAGCCCACCACTATATATATATAGGCAAAGCAAAAACCAAAGCAGCAATCCAAACCCAACACAACCACTTCATCATTTGGGCGCAGCCGCAGCCGCCCCCACAGCCTCCCTCCGGAGCACGAGCGATCGGCGCGCCCGATCGACCTCGTCGGATCAGCTGAAGGATCGAGCTCTTGGCTGCCTCCATTCGCTGCTGCGCGCCAGCCAATGGCGATGCCGAGGGCGCCGGGCGCGGGCTCGCTCCGCTTCCTGGGCCTCCTGAAGCAGCCGGAGTCAGCAGGGCCCGACGCCGCCGCGCCGTTCGAGCTAGACGAGCGCGACGTCGTGTGGCCGGCGGGCGGGGGGCAGCAGGACGGGTGGGCCACCCCGCCGGCGTCGGCGCCACAGGCGGCGAGGCGGCGCGCGCACGCCGTGCCGCACAGCTTCGGGCTGTCGTCCCTGCTCGCCGACAACGGCGGCGGCGGCGGAGTGGCCGTGCCAGTGCACGTGCCCGTGAGGGCGGTGGCGCCGAGCGCCGCGCCGAGGCAGTCGGCGCCGGTGCGGGTGCCGGCGCCGTGGCCGGGGAAGGCGGCGGGCGAGCGCCGCGCGGGGGAGGACGGCCGCGGAGGCGGGGGCGGCAGCAGAAGGGCCGACGAGGACGAGGAGGACGGCGACGAGATGGTGCCGCCGCACGTGGTCGCGGCGCGGCGCCACGCGCGGTCGTCGTCCGTGCTGGAGGGCGCCGGGCGCACGCTCAAGGGCCGCGACCTCCGCCGCGTCCGCAACGCCGTGCTCCGGCAGACCGGGTTCCTGGACCTCTGAATGAGCAAAGCAAGCGACAGGCCAGGACCAGCCATGGCAACAGAAGAAGCCGATCGAGGTGGCGATGGATCAGCAGATCAGAGATCTTTTTCTTGAGCCCCGGCCATTTCAGCCGCCAGATGCCTCTCTCTCGTCTCCAGTGTAACAAAACCCCAAACCTTCCTTGGTCCATGCATGTTCCTCGGCACCTGAAGAGTGAAGAACTGAATTCAATGCATTCAATCTGATTGATCTGTTTAAGATCCCTGCTCTTCTATTTCTTGTGCACAAGCCTCTGACTTTTTTTTTTCACCTGGATTCAACCCATTCACCTGATGACTAACAATAGATACGCAATGGATCCCTCAAAACAAAAAGATACGGGATGAATGAGATCAATGATCAGGACGAGGATGAAGATGATGAAAAAAAATGCAGGACCCTCACACAACAATCGCAGTCGCAATCGCAATCGAGTGGATGGTCTACTATACTACCAAGTTGCGCTCATCTGGCACTAAAGAAAAGCCATGGCATTGACACGGACGGGAGGGGCAATATAATACGATGCGAAGCCTGAAGCCAGGCTGCCCCTAGTTACCTGCATCAAGCATCCTAGGAGTAGAATATAGCAGCATCTTGCGGCGCTGGCCGCTGGGTGGCTGTTTCGCAATCACACCAGCATGAGCATGACGCGGTGTAGTTCGTTCCCTTCCCAACCCGCCATTGTTTTCCATGTTATTCTGATCTGACAGGGGTAATCAGAGGCAGCCATGGAAGAACGTGGGTGTAACATGGACGCCAATAGGCTCTCGTCGGGGTATTCCAATCATCATTCCTCTCTCTGCTCTGCTCCCGTCGGCGGCCGGGCGGCGGCGGCGGCGGCGGCGGTGGGGTTGGTGGCGCGCGCACGTACAGCGGGCCTGCATTATTTTTTTACCTGTCGATCGACGGCCTATTGCGGTTTCGTCAGAGATCGGAGCTGAGATCGGGAAAAGGCAGGCTCAGATCCCCATGCATGCCATGCCGTGATTGTCCGCTAGCTTCCACTGGCAGGCCGACGGGCAGGCTCCAGATTCAGGCCGCCGCCGCCGGCCGTCGAGTGCGCCAACCGTCCTTTTTGCCTCTCGTCGTTTCGTGAAGTGTGGGCTGTCCCTCTCATGTCTCATCAACACTCATCATGGACTCGTCACACGTCAGTGCCTCAGTAGGATGGGTGGATAGCATGCTGCATGCGTGGTTAATCTCTGCTGAGGCCCCAGATAATATAATTCTATGTGTACTCTAAAATATATTCAAACAAAATTAATTGGCAATACTATATTGAGGAGGTGTTTAGTTGAGGTTGTTAAAGTTTAACCGGTAGTGTAGCATTTTTCGTTTATCCATGTGTCCAAACGCGGACGATAAACTTTAACGGATGCAATATCTTTTTTCTGTATAAAACTTGCTCAAAAACAGTGATTTGGTACTTATATCATTTCTGGGACAGGAGTATCATGCATGTTTATCTCTTATATATATGCATGTTTATCCTCTTCACATTGCTTAAAAAATGCATGCATGTTCATCTTCCACCAGTTGAGATTCTGGGGTAGCATTTGTTCACCGTACGTCAGTACGTGGTAACCGTTTCTGTGGGCTCATGAGAAACTAACTCTGTTTATTTGTTGTCGATGAGTCAATGCCACGGCAGTGTTGATGGACATGGAAAGGTAATATATTGTACGTACTCTCTCGTTCGTACTGCGCTTGTGGCAATCAAGCCTCTCTTCCCCCCCCCCCCCCCCCCCCCTTTTTTTTTATTGGCGTTAATTGGATTGGATTACGGCGATGGGAGTATTGTATCACGCTTGGACAGTGACTTGTGTAGAAAATGGCAAGGTACTATCTCTTTTACCAGAGGAAAAAGAGGAGTTTGCCATCTGCATCAAAAACCACACGATGTGCGAAGCACGATAGCAACCGCATTGTCTGTAGCCGGCCTGTGCACATCCAGATATATATTCCCTGGTTTGGTTTCTCAGATTTCTAGAACTCGATGGGCACATCCTGCTGACATGCGTGGCACACGATCCAACTTATCCTACATTTTGGAGTTTATACGTCATGTCACATACTCCTTCCGTCCCAAAAAGAGTGACGTTTTTGACTTTTAGAAATCGTGTTTGACCATTCGTCTTATTTAAAAAATTTATGTAAATTATAAAATAAATAAATCATTAGTAAAGTATCTTTATTGATAAAATAGGTCTTAACAAAATATATAATATTTATGTAAAATTTTTGAATAAGACGGATGATCAAACAAGATGTCTGAAATTCTAAAACGACACTTTTTTTGAGACGGAGGGAGTATGCAGAAGCGGAATGTCCTTAAATTTTGGAGTTACTTTAAAATGTAGCCTCAAGATCCCCCGGCTAAGCCGATCTTTTTGTACTCAAACTATTTCCTTCTTAATGCAATGATACACAATTTTCTTGCGTATTCGAGAAAAAAGCTTTGCTTTTCTGTACTAATTAAACTGGGTTAAGAAATGGACCATTGCAATTCGTCATGGTGTTGAACGCCTCCTCTGCACATCGTGTATAGCTAGATAGTACTCAGTATGGCACATAATTGACGGTACATTACTTGACCATCTTTTTCCGAAAGCACGCATAGAGATTTGTATTTTTTACATTTCTACTAAGGTACACGAGAGGAGTATTCCGTTCAGAGATGACAAGAGGGAGAAGTTAAGTTTTGCAGAGTTTCACCAAAAAAATCAGTTAAATTATATACTTCCTCCGTCTATTTAATTATTGCCTTTGGTGTACGTGCTATAAGTTTGACTCGATTTGTAGAAAATATGTATAATATTTATATTTTTAAATAAATTTATTAAAAAAACTAGATTTAAAGATCTTTCTAATATACTAATTATATATCATAAATATTAATATTTTTTAATATATATGTAATTAAAGTTGTTTCTCGAAAAATGTAAATGACAGTTATTTAGAGACGGATGGAGTACAAGTTTAGGCCTCAAAACTTGCATTAACAAATTTATAATCGACTGTACTATCCAATAATTATAAGATTATAATCATAAATAAATATTATATAAAATGATGAATGATTAAAGTATAATCTTTGCGTCATATAAACTGGACTAGGTGTCGTGTTTTTCCATTAATATGAGCTAGGATAAGGGCACTCCCAATATAGAAACCATCATAGTTTCTATGAATATTAATTATACTGTCATCTGAGTGTTTTGCTGATGTGGCAAAACAATTATTGAAGAAAGAGTAAAAATCATAGAAATCATGTCTAAGATAAAAACTATGTCTACACGAGAGCTAAGACATGAAGTGATGTGATTGGTTGAGAATGAAGAGAGAATGAATATGTTTAGACAAAAAAAATTATTCTGTAAAAACTATCCATCGGGACCATAGTCTCTTAGATATACATGGCCATCGGGCCGTGCCGGCCCGGCCCGGCGGCGCGGCGTGCCGTGCCGTGCCGTGCCGTGCCTACCTCGGGCCGCGCCGTGCCGTCGTGCCGACCGGGCCGTGCCATCACCGTGCCTCGTGCCGGGGGTATGGCCCAAGGCACGGCCCACGGGCCGTCGGGGCGGCCCGAAGGCACGGCGGGCCACCGGGCCAAGGTCGTGCCAGGTTAGTAGCAAGCCTATATTTTCTTTTTTTTTTAGAATTAGCAGGCTACATTTCTTAATAGGCCAATTTTGTTTAGAATTAGGCCAATCAGGATGGATGGATGGACTAACAGACCTACATTTTCTCTTTTTTAGATTTAAAAAACTATATTTTTTACTGGGCCATTAAGCACCGGGCCGTCGGGCCGTGCCTGAGCCGTGCCACGGGCCACGGTGGCGGCCCAGGCACGGCCCGGTCCCTCGGGCCGTGCCGTGCCGTGCCCGGTCCCTCGGGCCGTGCCGTGCCGTGCCCAGTAGTTGTCGGGCCGTGCCGTGCCCGGGCCGGGCCAAAATGTCGGGCCGCGGGCCGGGCCAACGGGCCACGGGCTGCATGGCCAACTATACTCTTAGAACAATCTCAATGCTACAATCTCTCTCTCACTTTCTAGAGATTAGAGATCAAGTTAGGTATGATAATAATGGTGACAAGAGTGGTTTATAGATAGACTGCTGCTTTATTCCCCCTATACGACTAGAGACAGGATGTAGGATTAGGAGTTTAGGATAGCTGCGTCTTATCCGATCGACAATTAAGATTTTTTTCATCGTGATTGGTGCACTTTTTTCCTTTTTTTTTGACAATGACAAATATAGGGTTGGGTACGCTCAAACCGCCAAGAGGCCAAGATCCAACCACAATGACGTGGATACGATGAAATCGATCATTCCACTACAAGGAATGGTGCTTTACATGACGATCACTTTGGTCATAAACAGTTAAAAATACATCACGAGTAACTTGCCGTGACGATCGAAAAAATATGTCATGTATCTCACGTCATAAATTTGTTGGACTAACTAGAGCCGTCACCGATTGCTACTTCATTCCGTCATGGAATACATGATCAGCAACAATAGCCAAAGCCTACAGTGATGAACTTAAACGTCATGGATTTGTTCCACGTCATCGTTTGCCACGTCATTTGGTGATGACGGAATTGACGTGGCAGCTACCTTGCCACGTCAGCACTAGGCTACACCAGCCCATTATGGAGGAGGCCCATTTGTTCTTCATATCATATTATGGCCCACTATGCCCATGTTTTCTGATTTCTCTTTTTTTTAATGAGGCCATACTACTAGGCTAGCCCATATGGAATGAAGATTTGGCCCACTATTCAGATTTATTTTTTACCAAAAAATATTAAAATTCGAATTTAATTTTTTTCCAGAAACATTCAAATTCAAATTTTATTTTTTTTCCCAGAAATATTTAAATTCGAATTTAATTTTTTGCCAAAAATATTCGAATTTAAATTTTAAATCAACACCGCATCAAAATGGTCATCATCACAGCTGCTGATCATCACAGATACAATGAAAATATAGCAATGACATATAAATATATTTATATATGGATAGTGGTCCCATTGCCAATACAAGTCACCGATCATCATCATAGATCAATTACATTTAAACAGATTTGAGGTCAACTAGCTGCAGAATTAATTGCCAAAAGTTTAGGCACCACATAGGCCAACAGATTGCAAAAATTCACACCACACATGTCGACATGGCATAGGTTCACACACCAACAGTACCAGTCAAGTAACCAAAAGTACCAGTTGCCATGGACCCTCAAAAGACAAACCACGGTGCTGCAGCTGGTAAGCCAAACACAACTTTACCTTGTTGGTTGACTTGCTGGGATCATGGACATGAGACCCCTAATCAGTGCATTTGTCTCATCTTGCTTTTTCTTGTACTCCTCATCCTGTTTAGCCCTTGCTATTTCACCTTTCTGGAACTTCTTCATCATTTCATCCATCTGCATTTGCTGAGCCTTCACAACCTCCTTAAGCTCACTTGTGGTCTGCTTCTCCTGCAGCAGTTCAGCTTGCAACTCATGCTGACTTTCGGCGTAGTCCTCAGTAGCTGATGACCTTTTCAATCCCACATTTACCAGAAACTTGTTCTTCTTAGTCTTCTGAGCAAGAACCTCATGGACAATATCAGCCACATCCTTAGGTTCCTCACCATCCTGTACAGGAGCATTTATCTTGTCCTCCATTTCAACCTGGCAATAGATGGGATACATAGATAAATAATCATTTCAATCCAATGTATCATTTGATTATACACTTATTTTGATTTTACTTACAATAGCAGATTGAACTGTAGGAGTAAACCCCTTCTTTTTGCTGTAGTGCAAGTCTTTAAATCTATCAAATGCATTTGGTGGTTCATCTTGATACTTGCTTGCCTGACAATGAATTAAAAAGGGAAAAAATATGAAAAGCTTAGTGCTACTGTAGTGTCATGCAGAATACGAAAAATCATATGTTAGCTTTGCAAAAGGTGCATGAATGTTTTGTTCTTTGTACCAAGGGCAATTGGTAGTTACATAGATGAGATCCGAATGGCAAAAACAATCTGATGTAAGAGAACAGCTATGTACTGACAAAATAGCCACAGTTCATGTTATGACCAATTGTTTCTACATCCTCCCTCCCGTCGCTGAAAAGGTGGCACCACCGCCTCCTATGAGGTGCAGCAGGAAGCAGGCCCCTTCTGGAATCCCTACTGCACTCTCGTCCGCGCTGCTGCATACCAACTAGGTCTACGACGACCCTGCCCAGCACCTACAGGCCTGCTCCCATCTCAAGAACCTCAAATACGTTGTCTGAACGTTTGCTTTACTGATCCCAAACTAATTGACTGCACAATTGAGATTTTATTAGGAAGCATCAGCCACTTTATCGACAACAGCTACTGTAGCAGATGCTACTCCTGTATATATAACTGAAATTGCTGCTAATTTTTGTTTATTGCAGGTCTGCGATTCAGGAGTAAAATACTTAAGTTAGTGTTGGTCCTTGTACAGGCTCAAGCTAGTAGTGTAAAATACTTTTTTTGTTCTCTTTCTCTACGCAACAACTAGTAGACACGTGATTATTTGAATTCCAACTATATTGAAGGTTTCAGCTAGTAGTGACTACATGCTTAAAGCCCTGTTTTTTCTAGTAAGACACGTGTTCAGCTACCCAAAGAAAATTCTAATGTTTTGCAGCAGAATGAGCATGATTATAAAGGACAAATAGCTAAGGGGGAAATAAAATATGTGGCATCTAGCACTACGTACATACACAGGAACCGCAACGATAAGGCTGCTACATAAGCCGCAAGAACCAATTTGTAACATAGACCAATCAAGCACTACTAAGCCAAGTGCTAGTTATTTGTCCTCACCAAATTTATAAGCTCCATTTCATAGCTGCGAGAACCAGTTTTTTGATGAAACTGCACTTTACTTCTGTTGGTTTTGTTCTTCTCACAAGTCAGCTACACAAACAAAGTTGCAATGTTAGGCACATAAGGGATCAACATCAGATTATGGGATCAACATCAGATTTTGCTCAGTGGCATGAACTTACCATTCTTTTCTCACTTTTCCAGTATTCAACAAGCGTATCCCATTGGGCATCATCCATCGACGGCACAGGAGATTTCTTGGGCACCTTATGCAGTGGAAAAGGATCAAAATGCTTCATCTTTAGCTTATGGCGCTGCTGGCAAATAGCTTGCTTCAGCATAGCCACACATGCTCTTTTCACATGTACTGACTCTTTATCCGCTTCAAACTTGGACTACAGTTAACATTGTTAGTACTTGATATTGAATAGACAATGTAATATTTGAAAATAGACAGTATAAAGGCAAGTTTGAACACTTACACAAACACTATTGATGTATGCTTTGATCATAGGTCTCGAACTTTTTTCCTTGTAATCCTTCCACTTTGGAAATATGGGCACCCCTCCCCTGACTGCAATGTTGCATTCACTTGCAAACTTAGCAGCAATCATCACTGAGCTTGGCCTTTTCTTCCCTGGTTCAATAACCAAAGGAAGTTTGCCTCTTTTAGAGCGAGTCATCTTATCCAGCTTTTTCCCAATGTTAGGTCCCCTAATCCTAACCTCCTCATCAAAAAGGTCATCTGCAAATGATATCTTTCAGTACACTAGTGTCTTATGTTGGGTATAGGAAGGTTTACATTGTGCAAAGATCACAAAAACACACCTGCAGAGTCCATGCCATTTTCAATGGATCCATCCTGGTTCAACACAGTCTGTATATTGTCTTCTTCAGTCTGGCAGGCATTTTGCTCAGCTGCATCACCTACAGTGCATGATATAGTTAGTAGAACAAATGGAATGTTGTTTGCTTAACTTGAGTGCAATTTTATTCATGAAACTCAAGGTTAACCTTCCTCTGTAGTCTGGTTGGAGATTTCAGTTGCACTAGCCTTCTTTGCATTTGACCTTGTGAGTGTACCAGCTTGATTCTGAGGCTGCACCTTCTGACCACCTGTCTTGGTAACCTTCTTTGAAGACTTATTCCACAAAGAACAAAGGGAGATAAAATATTAGATGCAATTAAGAAGCAAAGCACAAATTTAGACAAGGCAGTATGGAATAAGTAGCACCTTAGCTATTAATCTAGAAATTACATTGTCCAACTCCTGCAAAGAGTCATCCTTCTCAGGTTCCAGGTTATCAACATTTGGATGGTCATCACTATTATGCTCATCCTCTCCAAAGCCTGCAAAAGGGGCATTGCTTACATCCAGTCCTAGCTCTCGCATCTTTTCATAGTTCTCCAGACAATTATTCATCCTTTCAACTTCGTACTCAGTCACCTCAGCAACTGCATTGACAAATAACAAAAAAAGAACTTCATCACACTAACATCATGCACAATTTTCTCATATCAACAATCTGTACAACTAGCCTCTATTATCAAAAAAAAGTTAACTGTAAATAACTATAGACTCTATCTGAACCCAGCAAGGAACAAAAAAGAAGCAGCAACAACAAGGCCAATGTTCAAACGCTCATTACTTTGTTTTCTGAAAAGTAGCATCTCATACATATTCGAAGCACAATAAAAAGGAGCAGTTCAGACACATTTATAAAATAGCTTATCCAACAGCTAATCAATTAAGTAAGTGATTATATCTTTTGCCTTCACAGATGCAATATAGAGAACGGATTGAATATACTGGAACGCTTGGCTTTTTTTTGCCTGTGTCCCGTAGGCTGTACCACACACTATTGCCTTCACAGATGACCTCGTTTGAAAAAACCGTCAAAATGAAAAAACCTCGTTTGAAAAAACCGTCAAAATGAAAGTTGTAGATCTTAAAAAGTTTTGAAACTTTGTAGTTGATAATTTTTTCATTTGAAATCATCTTGTCATCGAAAACTACGTTTGAAACATTGTACAAATGACGATGCTTGAACATTTGGACAATCCGCCAATTCTTTCCATACCTATTATCCGGCATATAGAATACTTGTGTCGCTTGATTTGCCAAAATAAAAGAATCCTTCTTGCACCACAAGTTGCTAATATTGATACTCTTGTAGAAACCATCATCCTTTAATGAGGTATGCTTACCATCCAATTTGTACCAGTCACATCTGAAAACAACAGCTGATCGTTTTGTACCATCACCCTTGGTGGAGTACAGTATCTCAATAATCTCTTTAAGTGTACCATAATAATCAATTATCCTATTTTTATATACACCTGTACAGGTCAACCCGGAGTTTTGTGTTGTCTTGTTCTTGTCACGCTCAGCAGTGTTGAACCGAACACCATTGACAACACATGTGGAGTATGATCTTACTCTAATGTCAGGGCCACTAGCTAAGGCAAACAAATCATCATCAACCACCTCTGTTTCACTCAACCTCCATATCTGAAAAGGGAAAAGGGAAATGTCTCAGTACCTAATTAAAATTAACTAAAACATGACAGAAATAATAAGATACCATTCAGAGACTAACATGATTCCTAAACCAATTCACAAAACCATTCTGCGTCCTCCTTTCAAGATCTGTTGCAGCCACCCCAGATGTTGCTAAGTCATCTTGAAACTTACTGTAACTCAAAAAAAATCAGCTGAAAAAAAACAAATGAATGTTCAATACATAGATAGAAATTTTAGGACATACATTATGTATTTCTCGGCCTGATCACAATTATTGAGAACATACCAAGCCAACTGCTCAATTTCCTCAGAGTACGAATAATCATATGCACCTATAAGATTAACACCATGCCCAAAAACATCAACGGTATATGCTGACTGATCTGAAAATCCAACATTTCTTGGAAGACGATTAAACCTTGTCTCCACATCTTCCATATATCTAGAGCAGAATGTGAGGGCTTCATCTGCCACATAAGCCTCTGCAATTGAGCCTTCAGGACGTGCCTTGTTCCTAACAAACTTTTTCAGAGTATACAAGCGGCGCTCAACTGGGTACATCCAACCAAATTGCACAGGTCCTCGAAGGATGGCCTCATCAGGCAAATGGATAGCAAGGTGAACCATAACATCAAAAAAAGCAGGGGGAAGATTTTCTCAAGCTTGCACAATATGATAGGTATTTCTGTCTTCATTCGAGCCAACAAATCTTTGTTCAGTCTTTGGCTACACAATTCCCTAAAAAATTTACCAAACTCAGCAATTGTTTGGTAGATATCATCGTCCAACAACCCTCTCACCCCAGCAGGTATAATCCTTTGCAACAGAATGTGACAGTCATGAGTTTTCAGGCCTTGCCACTTCATTGCATCAGCAGTTAAGCACCTTTGTATATTTGAAGCATACCCGTCTGGAAACTTGGTATCCTTCAAGGAATTAAGAAATTGAGTCTTCTTTGACTTGGACAACGTATATCGAGCTCTAGGCATTTCATACCCATCTCCATTATGCTGCAATTGCAACTCCTTCCTAATTTTCAGATCAGCAAGATCTAACCTTGCATTAGTTGTGTCTTTTGACTTCCCTTTGATGTCAAGAATGGTACCAAGCAAGCTTTCACACACATTTTTTTCAATATGCATCACATCAAGATTGTGTCTGAGCTTCAGAGATGGCCAATATTCCAAGTCCCACAAACAAACCCTTCTACCCCAAATTGGCACACGGTCCCCAGAACGCTTCCTTTTCTGTCCAACTCTAACATCTCTAACTTTTTCTAATTCTTCTAGCAGCTCTTCTGTGGTGAAAGTGCCTGGCTTTGCACTAGTACCATGGAGAGACTTAAAATCACTGGCCTTGCGCAAACGATGACCTTGTGGAAGGAACCGGTCGTGCCCAATATAGCATATCTTGCTCCTTATGGCATAGGACAGAGGACTTTTGTCACAATAGAGACAAGTAAAGTAACCACTAGTGGTACGCCCTGATAGAGTACTCAGTGCTGGATAGTCATGAATACACCACAACACAGCAGCACGAAGGTTAAAATCTTTTCCAGTGAGAGCATCATAGGTATCCACACCTTTCCATAATTCAATTAAATCTTCTACAAGAGGTTGCAAGAAAACATCAAAGGCCTTCCCTGGTGAACGAGGGCCAAGAATCAATAAAGACATCATGAAATTAGATTCTTGCATGCACAACCAAGGTGGTAAGTTGTATGGAATCACAAAAACAGGCCACATGCTGTAAGATGAACTCATGTTGCCAAAAGGATTGAAACCATCCGTGGCAAGTCCAAGTCTTAGGTTCCGTGCATCTTTAGCAAAATCAGGCCAACATTTGTCAAAATCTTCCCATGCCTTTCCATCGGCAGGATGGGTCATCTCCTTCTCATTGGGTTTCCTCTTCAACTTATGCCACTGAACTTCCTCAGATGATTTCTTCGAAACAAACAACCTTTGTAGCCTAGGTTTCAATGGGAAATGCCGCAACACCTTTGCAGGAACCTTCTTATTCTCAGGATCTTTCCATCTTGATGCTTCACAAATTGGACAGTTATCTTTTTTTGTGTGTCTTCCAAAATAGCACATAATTGTTCGGGCACGCATGAATTGATTCATAGCCAAGTCCCAACTCACGAAGCATCTTCTTTGCTTCATCATATGATTTTGGAACAGTATTGAACTGTGGGAAAGCTTCTGACAATACCTTCAAAAACATAGAAAATGCCGAGTTAGTGATCCTACAGTATGACTTGACATGCAGCAGCTTGATCACAAATGTCAACCTTGAAAAATTGGTGCAACCAGGATATAGTTCACGCTTAGCTTCTTCAATTAGATGTTTGAAACGTGATGCAGCTTCATTGGATGGGTTTCCATTAGATGGGTTTCCATCTTCATGTCCATCATCATTTACATGTTCGGGGCCGACGAGGTCCCTTAACATCTCATCCAATGGATCATCATGTACTGGTTCCTCCAAAGAATTATTATTTCCATCCTCAGGCACTGGTTCCTCTAAAACATAGACATTATTGTCCTCTCCATGTTTTATCCACCTTGTATATGTACTGGACATGCCATTGAGCAGTAGGTGCCTCTCCACATCCTTTTGGTCTAGATATTTATGGTTTAAACAATCGCTACATGGGCATAGAATTTGTTCAGCCTCATTAAACCTCTCTTTGATGAAGTTCATGAAAGATTTCACACCACTAATATACTGAGGTGTAAATAGCACACCATGCACCCAACTTCGATCCATCTACAACAAAAATTGCAGAACATATATCTCAAATTAAATGTACCAAATGTACAATCAAGAGAACTAGAAAAAAGGTAAGGATAGGTATGTTGCATCAATAGGAAAAGGTTTTTTTGCTGATGCTTTTTTTATCTTCCTGTACCTAGAGCTTTAATTGTTGGAATATGATCTAAAATGATCTTCTATTTGCTTGGTTATGCTTTCGAGCCCTTGCTTATCAAAGAAGCGACTTTTATAGTGTTAGCAAATGAGATTCCTACAGCAAAAAATAATACAGGGGCTGTACATGGCCAATGGCAAACCACATTGAGTATCATAATGCAAATAATTCTATTCTCATGTGACAGTATACTGAACTAACGGAACATGCTAATCAAACATATTTACGCTTGCACTATTGCTATGAAGCTTCTTTCATTTCGTTTCCTCATTGATAAAAAGTTAATTAGTCATGGGACAAATTAAATTCTAAACATCATGGATCCCATGAGATTCTATAAATCGTGAATCCCAATACCACTGGCTACCTCAACATGGCGTGGCAAGGCAACGCCACACCCCAGATTAGTGTACAATCCAAAGAATTTTTCAACAGTTGACTGCAAAGTGGATCTAGGGACTAGGGTGTTCAGCCTCCTCACCTTGCTTGAAGCCGCCGCGGGACAGGCTGTTCCTCACCTATATGCTGCAGAAGGAGCACCGTCGCCGCTGCCGGTGGCCGGCTCCTCCGCACTGGAGGGAGAGCCGCAGGCCACAGCCAGTTCAAGAGGAAGCGCCGCAGGTGCAGGAGCGAGCCGGGGCGAGCTGCGACGGGGAGGTGAAGGGGAAGAGGGCAGGGGCGAGCCTGCCGAAGTGGGGGAGGTCAGAGGTCGCCGGAGCAGCCGAGCGCGGCGAGCGGTCCGGTGGCGCGCGCGCGGAGGAGCGAGTGGCCGAGCACGGAGTAGCGGCGCGAAATAAGGATGAGGCAGCGTTACTCTTCTTATCTTATTTTAATGATACAGGAAACCAACAACACAACTCTATCCTAGTGGTATACGCTTGTTCGTTTGGTAATAAGGTCCCAGGATCGATTCCTGGAGGCCATGAATTTTTGCACATTCCAGTAAGTGGGTCTCACCTTTCTTATTTATACTCAACAACCAAACTGACATGTGGGACCAACCTTTCTTATTTTTTTAATATTCCTGTCCACCTAAGAGCGACATGGCGGCCACGTCACTGCCATGTTGGATGTTGTATCTATGACCAAATTAAGTCAATCGTCGCGGATTTATAAATGAGTTGTCATACTACTCTATGACGTCCATCAATGACGAAAACTAAGCCAGCTGTCATGGTGGAATCACTATTGGATTGGATCGTCACGGATAGTACAATTCTGTGATGATTTTTGAAAACGTCGCCAAAAAACGTCATGTAAAGCACCATTTCTTGTAGTGTTCAAACTAGTGATGGACACGCTTTTGCTCTTGCGCCGTCGTGTCCTCTCAATTTGAATGAGATGATGCTGGAGAGGCATATACTAATATACGTCTTGATTTGCACCTTCTCGGGAGATCGCACCAGGTTACGGGCAGTCGGGCAGAGTTAGTGCATTTTTTTTATAAAGATACGTATATAATGATAATGTGATCATAATCACTACTCTACCAATTATGCTCCGTCCTGACGATGGTACCTACGTAGTGCTGGTGTAAAGGGCCTGATTATAAGAGTTTTAATAGCATTTTAGGTTCTAAGTTTGAACACCCTCCCCACCCCCTTAACGATTTTGTATTTTTAGTGGTAGGTGATGTTCGTCACGTCATAGCGAGACGACTGTGGTGTCTTTATTAATCTCGAGATTTGATGGTTTAATTTTTGAAGATGCTCATAGCTATAAGGTTTGTGTGCGTACGTTTATAGGATGAGTATACGTTCGTCCTACTGTGTAATTCTCAAAACAGTGGTGGAATTAGAGAAAGAAGTGAGTAGGTGATTTTCCATAGAATTAACTTGTATGAAAACTTTATGAATTTCTAAAAGGGTACCTATGTAGTGCAAAGGGTACCTATGTAGTGCTGGTACGAAAGGGTCTGTAGCTTAGCAATTACAAAAGCTTTAATAGCATCTCAGGTTCTAAGTTTGACTCCTCTATAACGGCATCATGATTTTAGTGGTAGTCGATAGTGAGGCGTCTATGATGACTTCGTTAATCTCGAGATTTGATGGCTTAATCTTTGACGATGCTCATGGAGATAGGATTTTGTATATAAATGTTCATAGGGTGAATGTGCGTGTGTCGTACCGTGTAACTCTCGAAGCAGTGGTGGAATTAGAGAAAAAAATGAGTAGGTGATTTTCCATAGAAGTAACATGCATGAGAACTTTATGAATTTAGGACACATATCTGTACACAAACATCTAATATCTGAGAAAGCTACAATCCTCCTAATTTTATGTACACGGTATTTCTCTTGAACTGGTCCTCTTAATTTTATGCATCATTTTTTTTGACAAAAAATTTTGTGTTCATGCATTTGTATGGACACACATGTCCTAAATCTAGGACCACGGCAGATTCTTACAACGCTTTGTCCCACAAAGTGCTTCCGGTGGCTAGGCCTGCGGCACCGATGGCCCAAGAAGGAGAAGCAGAAGCCCACTGATGAGATCGGCAAGTGCGAGCCGACTAAAACGGGGGTGCGCTCGACTCCCAACGGTCGGCAGTAGTACCAGCTGTTCAAATTCCAATCGCGGGGCAACCAAAGGCATTTCGCTTCTCCCTCAAATCCATATCCAGACAGCAGCCGCGCACATCTCCTCCAAGCCCCCCGAATCCAAGCTCGCCCAAGCTCTCGGATCCAACCCAATGGAAGGCACGGAGGCGCTGTTCCCCGGCGACGGAGGCGGCGGCGACCCCATGGACTTCTCGTGGACCGCTGACGGGGAGAAGCACCGGGACCCGGCGGTGGCTTGCGCCAGCCCCGGCCGCGACGACGAGGCTACCTCGGCTCCGACCCCGGCCCCGCCCTCTTCGCCGCGGGAGGTGGCGGAGTCCATGATCCTCGTGCCCGGGCCGCGCGTCGTCATGTCCGGCCTCAGTCTGGCTGATTGCCGTTCAGGTGGTGTTTCTAAAACCTTCCTGTTAATTCGCCTCGCGTTCTAGCTCGTTGCCCTGGGTTCTTCGAGGTCGGGTGTTGGCCTCTGTAGGAGAGACTTGATGGAGGTCGCTGGGTAGAAACCCTAGGTACTACGCCTCACCAAATCGGTTCCTTCCCCCGACAGATTTAGGACCTAGATCTATCCAGATTTAGCGGGTCAACAGGTTTTGTCAAGTGAGCTGGTGTCATTCTCCAACTAGAGACGTTCCTGGGGTGTTGTGCTGTACAGGGAGTTTATCAATCTTCTCCAACGGAACAGAAAAATCCTAAATAGCGGTGCCATTGTTGTGCACCTAATCTACTTGAAACATTCCCTGATACGAAACTGGTGGGCGTTCCCTTTACATCAAGAATCTAGAAATTATTTTGCGTTTTATTATTGTAATACCTGTCAACATAGCTACTTTCGATTGATCGGTGTCCTTGCCTGATTTGGTTAACGCCAACTAAGTGAATGAAGAACAGATTTTCATTGGGAAATAGTTTTGGTCATGTACAAAAACTAGGATTACATGCTTTGCAGTCCTAAAGTACTGCTCCACTATTGTCTATTGGACAAGGAAAAATAAGCTTTCGTAAGTAAAACTGGGCTTGTTACCATAGAACCACATCTTTCATATAGCCATTTACACTGTAGGATTGCTACTTTTTTCTGTGTAAAATATCTATATGCCCTTTTCTGTTCAGAATAAATTATTCCGTTAGACTGCAAACTACGAAATATTACTATCTTATTTGGTTTTTGTGGCCTACTATTTTGGGTGGCACAACTGCATGAAATTACGAATTTTCTTCATATAGTTGATTCAGAATCATCTTTTATATAGACATGATATTGCTCCTGGTACCAATACTGTCAATGTCAGATGTTTATTCTGTTTTGGTAGCTCTAGAAACCTCTTACTCTCCTCTGTTGCCTGTCATGATCCAGATGACTGTGTTCTCTTCATTAATGCTGGTGGTGGTGCAATCGAAGGCTGTGATCCCTGTGTGAAGGTTTCTGGTGATTCATTCTTTGAAGGAGGGGATGTGATAGAGACAAATGAGAGCATAGTTGAAGGTGGCGATTGTCCATTTATTTATCACTCAGCAAGATATGGCAGTTTCAGCTACAAGTTCAATGGTCTTGCCCCTGGATCCTATTTTCTAGATCTGCATTTCGCTGAGATTCTTTACACATGTGGGCCAAAAGGAATTAGCATGTTTGATGTCCTTGTGCAAGAAGAAAAGGCAAATATGCTAACTTACTAAAACTTAATAATTGTGTCTCATGATTTCTGTTCAGGTTCAGCTAATAAAAAGGATCACCTTTGAATCCACAGGTATTGTCTCAACTCGATGTGTATGCTGTAGTTGGAGGAAACAGGGCCCTTCAAGTGCGTGATATTAGGGTTACTGTTGAGATGAATGGTGCTGTTATGATCAATTTCAAAGGAGTAAGAGGAACACCCATGGTTTGTGGGATCTGTATTCGCAGAGCGCCACTTTTATCAGGTAAGGAGTTGATTTGTTGCAATTTACTTATTTTTTCAGAGTGATAATATTGGTCTTGCACTCATGGCAGCAAACTCAGTTACCGATGACAATGTCTTGTGCAAAAGATGTTCATCTGATATTGACCAGGTCAGCACTTTCACATGATGTTGCAACTTCATATGTGATTTTATGATACTTATGCATGGTCTTTCTATGAGCATGCAGACTAGGACAAGTAAACTGATCTCAAAGTATGAGAAGCAGATTGAGGAGCTCACCAGCCAATGCACTATGAAGTCCAATGAGTGTTCTATGGCATGGTCTTCTGTAGACACTACCAATGTGGAGCTTGGCAGACTTAAAATAGAGCTTCACCAAAAGGGTGCTGAAATGGAGAATCTTGGTATGGATTATGCCAGTTCAGTAATCCTTTTCACATGCTAATTGGTTGCATATGCTCACAATTTTTATCCACTTTCCAACAGTGCAAGCTCTTGGTAGAGAGAGTGACCAACTAAGAGATGTTTCTCATAAATATGAAAATGACAAGAAATTGTGGAGTGCTGCTATATCTAATATGGAAAGGAAAATCAAGGTAAAGTTGATTTAATGCATGCGTTATCATAGCAACTTCTGGAATAACTTGAATATTTTTTCACTCCTTAATCCACAGGCCATGAAACAAGAGCAGGCATTGTTGTCACTTGAAGCACATGATTGTGCGAATGCAATTCCTGATTTGAGCAAGATGATTGGAGCAGTTCAGGCCCTAGGTAAAATTTGAACTTCTGAAGTTTCATTCTGCAGCCTTGCAACTGTTAAATAAACAATGTATGGTTTAATTATTGCAGTTGCACAGTGTGAAGATTTAAAATTGAAGTACTATGAAGAGATGGACAAGAGGAAGAAACTTCACAACATTGTTCAGGAGACAAAAGGTATCTATTATCCTTTGTTTATCCAGTTCTTTGTGCTTACTCTTAACATTTACCTGAGAGAATGAATTTCGTATTCTCATTCTATTTGTCTTCTCAATTGTTTCAGGAAACATTAGGGTTTTCTGTCGATGCCGACCCTTAAGCAAAGATGAGGTGTCATCAGGCCAGAAATGTGTAGTGGAATTCGATGGATCCAGTGATGGTGACATTGTAATTGCAAATGGCGGAACAACTAAAAAGACCTTTAAGTTTGATAGAATCTTCACGCCAAAGGATGATCAAGGTATATTAGTCATAACTTTGATGTTTGAATGAAGCTGTAGTTTATTTTACAATTGTAATCCTGTCACTGTGTTAGAAACAATAGTCTACATATTCAGTTATTTGAGTTTAACATTATAAAGACAAGATTGCTAGCTGGGTACTTGTCCATGTTTAGCTAAAAAGCATTTACAATTGTTGTCCTGTCACTGTCACTGTGTTAGACACAATAGTCTACACATTCAGTTATTTGAGTTTAACATTGTAAGGAGAAGATTGCTAACTGGGTACTTGTGCATGTTTTGCTAAAAAGCAAAAGTGCTAAATTATTATGTTCAAACAACTTATCTTACATGACTTCTGTTTTCTAATGTGCGACTTGAATTGATGGGCAGATATAGTGTATGCCGATGCGTCTCCACTGGTCACATCTGTGTTAGATGGCTATAATGTATGCATCTTTGCCTACGGGCAGACAGGAACAGGAAAGACGTTTACCATGGAAGGAACTGAGAGTAATAGAGGTGTTAACTATAGAACTCTGGAAGAACTGTTCAATATTGCAGAGGAGAGGAAAGAAAGTGTCACATATGACTTATCTGTTAGTGTTCTTGAGGTTTACAATGAACAGATAAGAGACCTTCTTGCCACGTCTCCATCTAAAAAGTAAAATTTATTTTCAGGTCCTGTTTTTTTGTTTATAACAGTAGGAGCCCGTGTTAACTCAACATTCTTCTTTTGCATTTAGGCTGGAGATCAAGCCAAACAGTGAAGGGCAAAATCATGTCCCTGGGTTAGTGGAGGCCAAAATTGAGAACATAAATGAGGTTTGGAAAGTTTTGCAAACTGGAAGCAATGCAAGGGCTGTTGGTTCAAACAATGTTAATGAGCACAGCAGTCGCTCCCACTGGTTGGACACTGTTTTCATTATAGTATCCTTTTTTATTCGTGAGCTGATTGCTTGTTGTCCAAATGGTTCTTTTAATCTTTATAACTTTTCTTCAGCATGCTATGCATCATGGTGAGGGCTAAGAACCTGCTTACTGGAGAATGTACAAGTAGTAAGCTTTGGCTTGTAGATTTGGCTGGAAGTGAGCGTTTAGCCAAGACTGATGTGCAAGGCGAACGACTTAAGGAAGCACAAAATATTAACAGATCACTTTCTGCATTGGGTGATGTCATTTCAGCTCTTGCTACAAAAAACAGCCATATACCCTACAGGTTTGTGGCATTCATATAACTGCATATGTAACTATTTAACTCCTTTGTTCTATCACTTACTATTTATGTGCCTTATCTGGTCAGAAATTCCAAATTGACACACTTGCTGCAAGATTCTCTAGGTAAGATGATCTGCTTGCTCAGGGAAAACTATTACCATGATTATGTCTAACTTTTTCCTCACTTGGCCAGATGATTAATTTTATTTGTGGTTTTGACATTGATAATAGGAGGAGACTCAAAAGCATTAATGTTTGTGCAAATTAGCCCATCCAATAATGATGTTTCAGAAACCTTGAGTTCATTAAACTTTGCCAGCCGTGTTCGGCGTATTGAATTGGGACCAGCAAAGAAGCAGGTTGATACTGTTGAACTTCAAAAGACCAAACAGATGGTGGGTTTTAGTTGTGCATCTTCCTAAGTTAACTTTCAGGATTGTCTTGAAGCTGGCCTATTGATATACTTACATTTTTCCTGCTGAATGAATGTCAGCTTGAAAGAGCTAAGCAAGAACTCAGACTTAAGGATGATTCTTTGAGAAAGCTAGAGGAAAACTTACAGAATTTGGAGACCAAAGCCAAAGGGAAAGAGCAACTTTGCAAAAACTTGCAAGAAAAGGTACATATAATTGATGAGGGTAATATTTGAAGAGTTGGTCCTTATAGTGTTTCTTGGTTATATTGTTTTTCACTTGTGCCTGACAGCCTTTTCGAAAAATATGTTAGGTAAAAGAGCTTGAGGGCCAGTTAGATTCCAAGGCACATTCACAAATTGCATCAGAGAAACAGCAGCATCAGCTTTCTGGAAAACTAAAAGAGAAAGAAGAAATGTGTACTGCTCTTCAGCAGAAGGTACGTTGAAAGTAGTTACTACTATTTGCATGCTAGGAGCATGAATAGTTAGTGTTTTTACAGATTCTTAATTAGGAGACTTGAAATTTGTATGTTCCCATGTTCATCTGTTTTCAGATTGTGGACTTAGAATGCAAGCTTAGACAGCCACACCAATCAGAATCTGAGGTTGCACTTCTCAAGAAAACGGTAATTTTACAAGTAATTTTCAATGGCATTTAGAAGCATGCTCGGACTGGGTTTTATGATTTTTTTTCTTTTCTTTTCTTTTCTCAGATCAAAGAGTTGGAGGTCAAGTTGAAGGAACAAGAACATGACCGATCAGTTGTGGAATTAAGTGTAAGTTCTATGAAGATGTTATCTTTGAATCTGGTATATGAATTGGTCTTATCATTACTATTGTTATTATTTGTTTTGTCAGATCAAAGAGCTGGAGCTCAGGCTGAAGGAACAAGAACACCAACGATCTGTTGCAGAACTAAAGGTGACTCCTTGAATGATGTGATTTCTTCAATTCTACTGTGTTATAAACTCTGGGATCAATTTCCTGTCTTCTATTTCAAAAGGGAAATGATATTGCGATTTGTCAACAGGTTTGAGTTTGTTTCATGAAGTTTTTCTTTTCTTTTCTTAGATCAAGGAGCTGGAGCTCAAGTTAAAGGAACAAGAACACCAGCGATCAGTCGCGGAACTAAAGGTAGTTGATCTTCATTGATGTTATGCTATCTATCATTGATTTTATTGCATGTTTCCAGTCTTCCAGACAAGGTAGTTGATCTTCTTATGCCCCAAAAAATGCAGGCAAGAGAAATAGGACATGAGCTGTTGGAAACACAGAGAACCGAGTCAATGCTTCAGATTAAGGTAGCCTCCTTTCTCAGAGCTGCTACATTGTATTCAGTACTGCATTTATTCAAGCATGTTGGGGGAAGTAACATAACCCGGAGCTTGGCGTCTCCATATTTCAGCTAAGAGATCTTGAAAGCAAGACCAAAGAGCAGGACACAAACATGATGTCAGTGGAGTCCACCGTCGTCGCGACTCCTGTAAACGTGAAGCTGCCGCTGCCGCCGCCGCTGCCGTTTCCCAGGGATGAAGCATTGAGCGAGAAGGAGAACCGCATCCTGAGGAGCTCAGACGCCCTGAACAAGCAGCAGCCTCACGCTGAGAGGCCTTCACTTCCTCCTGATGCTCCTCAAGCGGGCAACGAGAAGAAGAGGAAAGGAGACGCGAGGAACGCATCCATCGGCGGCGGCCAGCAAGAGAACAATGGCGTCGCCCCAGGTGGCCAGAACACTGCGAGGAAGAGGAGCCTGCCGGCCGAGCGTGAGGCGAGGCTCAAGAGGAAGTCGACCGAACCTCCTCCTCAGGTGAAGAATTTGGTAAGGTCGACGGCGTCGTCGAGGGCGGCTGCCGCTGCTACGAACAAGGCGGCTCCGAGCTCCAGAGTCACCAAGCAGCAGCAACCAGGCGGGAACAAGACCAGAGGGTGGGTTAGGTAGATGATGACGTAGAGTGAGTAGAGTGCCCGTGCTGTTCTTGTATTGTACGGGGGTTTTAGATGGCTCAACTTTTGGCTGAGTCCCACCTAGTGCATACGTACTTGCAGTGAATTATTTAGCCTGTTACGGAGATTGTGTACTTACGGTGTTTGCAGATTCAACAGAAAACGGCAGAATTAGCTGCATACTAGTATCATTTTTTCTGGAGCAAGTCGTGTTACTATATGCTGTTGAGTTTTCATTCCCTTGGGTCTTGGACTGTTTGTCGCTGCACGCACTGAACAAGTCTTGGGACTTGGGATAGTCAAGTAGTGACATGTCCGCATGTGTTGGTGGAGTACGTGGACGGAAGCTCTGCGCTGGTATTGCGAGAGCGGTGGGAACACGAAACAATGCGGGGGAAAACAGTATTTGGCTCCATGCGGCGAGGCCGCTTCGGTAGCAACGCGCGCATGGAGGCCATACGCCCATGGTACCGTCCGTCATACGCCTGCGAAGGCGAAGTCGGACCTAGTGGTGACATGTTTCAGGCTCGGTGCACACCTGTCCCGGCCCCCGTCCCGGCAGCGGCACACTCTCGCTCAGACGTCAGCTAACACCCCAGCTCGACCTAACTTTATGGGAGGGGACGACCATGCATCGTTGGCCAGCAGAAAAGGACGCGACGAGGTGAAGACAAACTAGTGTAGTAGGCAACCAAAGACGCGAGCCGCCCCCGCTGCTGCCGGCCACCGCGCCGTGGCCACGTGAGCGAGCCGAGCCCAGGGACAGAGAGGCAGAGACAAAGTCGGGAACCAACGCAAAGCAAACCGTGTGCTCCGCAGTCCGCACGCCCCCGTTTCGGCCGATTCCACCACAAAAACCCCGGGCGCCACGCGGAAAACCACGCGCTCACCCTCCCCCGCGCGCCCACCGGACGACCCGACCGTCCCGCTCGCCTCCCGACCCCGCGCTCGGCTTTATCACCAAAGCTCCCAGCGCCCCCGCCCCGCAGCACAAGCGGCCTTGCCTCGGTGATCATCACGAGGAAGAAATCCAACCCGAGAGAGCAGCAGAGACCGCAAGCAGCACACGCCGACGATCACCGACCGGTTTGGTTCAGCGATGTGCCGCGCCACGATGATGCAGTTCCCGCCCCCGCCCCCGCGCCTCGACATCCGCGCCTTCTACCTCCGCCTCGCTTCCTGCTCCACGGCGCCCGCGGAGCTCACGCTCGCCTACCACCCGGCAATCGGCGGTGCGGCGCTGGGGCTCAACGGCCGCGCGCTCCCGCCAGCCGCGCCCGCGGAGGTCACGCTACGCCGGGTCGCCAGCGGGGACGCGTACGCGTACTCGAGCGCTGACCGCGTCGCCGCCGCCGAGGGCGCGCGCTTCGAGGTGCTCGCCGGGGACGAAGTCGCGGCGGAGGGCGTCTTCTCCACGCGGCGCCGCGGCGGCGGCGGCGGCGAAGGGTGGCGCGTGGAGTGCCGCCGGGGTCCGGGCTCGGTGTCCGTGTCCGTGTGCGTGGCGGAGGTGGTGGTGCTCGCGGAGGGCGGCGTGCTGATGCGGGACAAGGCCCGGGCGGCCGGCCGCGGCAGGATGCGGTGCGGAGCCACGAGGCTGGAGGGGATACCGGAGGAAGCCACAGACCTCGGCGGCTGGGGCCGCTGCGAGTGTGGCGCCTGTGGCGACGACGACGACGACGGGTGGGAGGTGATCGGGGACGCGTCGGACGACAGCGAGCTGTGGAAACACGAAGAGGAAGAGGAGGGGGAGGTTGAGATGGAGACGGTGAGGTGGGCGATGGAGATGGGCGTCTGGGCCGTGTGCCTCGGCGTCGGCATCCTCGCCACGGCCAGGCGCTTCCGGCGGAAGCGCGCCTTCTGGTGAACGCCATCGGCAAGGCCAGACCAAATTTTGCCTGTAGCTTCAGGTGTAGCTTCGGAATTTCTGTACAGGTTTCGCGGAGATTTGAGATTTCACTCTGCTTCACGAGTGTATCCCTCCCAAGCGTCATTTTTAACTTTTGCACTTCTTGGTGACCGTTTATTTTATTCAATTTTTTATTTTGTTATAACTTACTTTATTATTAGAAATAATAAATTATTTATTTTATTATTTATATAGAATTTTTGAATAAAATGATTAGTGAAATAAAAAGTCTAAAGTTAAAAATGACATTTTTATGTGCCTCTTTGTCTTTGTGCCTTGCGGATTAAATTTACTCGCTTAGCCAGATTGCTTTAAGGTTGATAAAATGTGATTATTCTAACACACAAAAGTATTTTGCAACCTAATCTTTAACTCTGTTACAGCACAAAAATACTTAGTAAATTATAGAATGAAAAGAGAGTGCTAGGAAGACTCAAATTTTTCATGAGATGTTTAAGTGTTAGTACCCTTTTTTAATGAGTTCATACTATTTTTTTTATTGATGATAGCAATGTTACTAGTTTATGGGAAACTATTGTTTCACGTTTAGCACAAAAATATTTAATATTCACTTGGAAAATGGTCACAAAGATAACATTATTTTTATTTTAGAAAAATTGTTGTTATAGCTTCCTAGTTTGTGTAATTGATATATGTTCTTGTGAAAATGGCTTCTAACTTCAATAGAAAAATATTCAACCTTAATAAAATATAGAAAATTACAATTACTTATTTATAATGTACTATATATTTACTAACCGCTAATAATGTCCAATGAAGAGAATAGATATGAAATTTCTATTATTTAAAACAAATGTTGTACTAGACATTGATAGTGTCTAATGAAGAGAATAGATATGAAATCAACAAGAATAAAAAAGTAAAAGGGAGATAAAGAAAATTAAAAAAACAGAAATTTTCAAAGAAACTGAAAAAGAAAAACAGCCCACAAGAAGCCCGTGCGTTATTTTTTTTTTCTTTGAATGTGAATTGATTTGCTGGCTCCTAGCCTTGCCAAGCAACAGTAAGGACAGTCCCAACCCGAGACACTAGTAATAGTTTCCATAATCTCAACATCGTCAAGAAACTAGTACTATTTAATATAATTCTTCGCAAAAAAAAAGGTGCTCTCTCAATGCAAACAATACTACCACTCTCGCATTATGCTTTGGAATCATACATTTTTCTTTGTTTCCATGATCAAATAAACGATGATTCACTCTTTCTTCATCCTCTGCGTATACCAGTCCCACTGTCTGACTTGAATTGGTCCAGTTGCTCAAAAAAAAAGACTTGAATTGGTCCAAGGATCATCGCTGGTTTTGGTTAATTAAATGAAACTTTCCGTGTACTTTTTTTTTTGACCCGTCCTCCGTCCACAATTTCGCATTCCAAGCTTACAAAAAAAAAAGAAAAAAAACTCTGGTTTTGACCTATAAACATCCGCCTTTTGCGCGACGATCGCCGTCGCAGTGCAAGATTTTTCATCAGTAAAATATTCTCTGGTTTTGACCTAAACATCCGAGTTTTCCGCGACGATCGCCGTCACGGTGCATGATTTTTCAGTACGTCAGCAGGCAAGTTTGCAGGGTTCTTGCAACCACAGCAACTCATCAAAGGCTCAGGCACACTGGTTTGAGAAACAAGCCATCGCAAACAGGACGTTGCAAACTCGACTTCTTTCTTGATCTAGCTGACTGACTAGCAGTGAATGCAAATGCCATCGCAGAATAACAGCATTCTAACATACATGGGCATATATAGCTCCAGGTTCAGTCATTCCATTCACATCACAAATATCTTTGACAGTGCAGGCAGTCTTCATCTTTAGAGAAAACCATCAACGTGAATGAACAAGAAAACACAGCAAGCGGGTATGTGGATGGCAACCGAACCTTAGTTGTTTTGAGAACACCCACAGGATTACCTTCGGTACTTTTCATCACAAATTACAACATCAATGGCATGCTACAATCTAAACTAGTTTAAGCATCAGAACCACTGTCTGAATCAGAATACAATTCATATGGTCTATTCCTGTTTGTGTTTGCTTCTAGTGGTGGAAGATCGTCATCTTCATCAGAATCTGGTTCCTCATCAATCTGGGCAGCAGTTTGTGCTTGTGTTCCCGCCTCTGAAGCTTCATTTGTAGTTGAGCTGAAAATAGCTGGCCTATATAAGAAGGGACGAATTGATCAGAAGACCAATTTCAGGATGTCAAGCTAAGAAAAATTCAGCAATGCTGAGACAAATGTACACGGACTGATATTTTATAAGATCAATTAGCAGCTTAGGATTTCTAGTCCTAGTATTCTTTTTTTCTCTCCCATTACTACAAAATAGAAAATACAACACAAAATTCAGCTATATAAAAATAATTCTTCCAGTGGAAAGTTGATCAGGTAAAACCTATATATGTTGTTCAAATTTATTACTCAGTGGCCCTTTCTTTTATTATGAAGCAAGTGAATCATATATCCAAGATGCAAAGAATTAGATGATTGATATTGAGGGTTTGTTGTAAAAACAGAATTTTGGTTGAATGCCAATGACATGACACCAGATCCAATGCAATAAATTTTCCAGCCCATTCACTTATCTTATAAGCCGTACTTTTTCTGCCAGCCAACGGTGTTTTTCTCACGATAAATCAGCAAACAGTATTTTCAGCCATGACTTTTCAGAAGTAATTGAACCAGTCGCTTTGTAAATCAGCGGTGCAATGCCATTTGGATAGAGTTACACATGAGATATACCATCAGCAGCCTCAGTCACACACACACACAAAAAAAAAAAGTTTTATCTCAACCTAGGTCTTTCACTGTTTTTGCTTATCGTTGGCCACTCAACAAAACCCTTCAAAACAGGAGGCAACCAAAGCAATGGGTGCAAATTATTCCATGTTGATTCTTGCTTTTATTTTTCATGTACACTCGATCAATTAACACGAAGGAAATCATTCATCATGTGCATAAAAGGAAATGCATTTTGTTAACCTTTCTTCAGGCCTAAGGCAAACAAATTGACATATAAAGCTGCAGTAGTCAAGTGGTTATCCTATTATAAGATGTATCAGGTTTGTGGCACATTGAACGAAAGAATAGCAAGAACGATATTTACTGTCAGCTAACTTTAGTGCACTGACCCCGGTGATCCCTCTCCAGTACTCCTACCATCCTAATTTCCGACTGAAACTCTTAAGCCAGAACTGTGAGTACTTGTCATTATCCAGCATCATTGCATCAGAAGAACCCAGAAACTTACCAGTTACCAGACTTCTCCAGAGCCCGAACTTGTTCGTGGAAGAGGACTTGCGAGACAACACACGCAATCTTGCTACCCGATTCCAGAGCCTGATCCCTTCCGCTGGCATCCACAGCAACGAAACTCCCTACGGATTCAGAGTGAACACACAGACTCAGAATAGAGAGTAAAAAAGCCAGTTCTAACCAGGAGGAGTAATCAAGTCTTTACGAATCACTCACCGTTCTTGATCCAGAAGCTCTTCTGGAACTTGGCAGGGAACAAGGCCAGGGACTTGACGCCCTCGCCGTCCATCACCTACCAAGAAAGCACGCCGGTTAGGAAACTAATCTAGACGGTGCGCGACTGAACCCGGAAGCCCGGGGAAGCATCTCAATAAGCGCCTCACCTCGATGACGTTGGAGCCGCGCAGCGTGAGGACCTGCATGATGCTCTCGCCCTCGGCGAGCGTGACGGCGGCGCCCTCGTCGCACGCCCGCCGCAGGTTCTTCCTCCCCGCCTTCATCTGCTCCTCTCCCTTATTCGACGGGTACAAGGGAGGCGGGGCCTTGCTTCCCGGGTACCGAAGCACACGGAGAGAAGCGACGACGGGAGGCAACAGCGGCGGCGGCGAGGCGAGGGGAGCAAAACTGTCACGGGTCAGGTAAGGTTTTGGGCGAACAACCAGCCTTCCCTGCCTCCCTGGTGATGTGGATGCAAATTGGGCTTGGGGCCTTTTTACTCGTATAAAGGCCCAAATACACAAATGGCCCGAAGCAATTAAGGCCTTGTTTAGGTCGCAAAAATTTTCAAGATTCCCCGTCACAACGAATCTTTGGTCGCATGCATGGAGCATTAAATATAGACAAAAATAAAAACTAACTACACAGTTTATCTGTACTTTGTAAGATGAATCTTTTGAGCCTAGTTACTCTGTGATTGCACAATGTTTGTCAAATAAAAACGAAATGCTACAGTACCCAAAAACAAAAAATTTTGTGAACTAAACTAGGCCTACTACTCCATAGTACTAGTAATCTTTAGGAACTCAAACTGAACAGTCAAGCATTTGCATCGTTCACTTGATCCTGAGAAATGGGACATTACCACGGGGTTATGGCGAGTTTTTAATCTCGTTTCTTCTACATACACAGTACCCTTAGTAACATGTCACGCTCTAGATTCATCTCTATGTGGAATATTTTTAGGATCTAACAACATTTGTGCTTTTAGTGTTGACGACGTTTACAGTGATGTAGGGGTAGAATTTGTGTGTACTCCACATATTCGATCTTATATTAGTTTATCTGAACATTGTCATAATCAAAATGTCCAAATAAGGCCTTGTTTGATACTACTTCAACTCTGGCTTCTTCGGAGGAGCCATAGCAAATGTTTTTTTTGGAAAAAACGGAGGAGTCGAAGCCATTTTAAATATGCAACAAATTGTGGCTCCTTCGAATGAGCCCCTCAGGAGAACCCTGTTAAATACCCTCTAAATGCATCATTAAGACATTTAATATTCCTTCATATTAATACAACCCATTTGATATTGTAGATGTTGGTGATTTCAATCAAAGTCAGAAAGTTTTGGCTTTGGATAAAGTCAAAGTGAAAAATAACATATTAAATGGACAGAGCAAAAAGGAAAATTAGAACTTACTCTCTTTGTCCACAAATAAATACACGTCTCGCTTCCTGAGGAGTCAACTTTTTTAAGTTTGACTAGAAATATATTAAATAATATCAATATTTGTATATGCAGATAAGTATATTATGAAAGTATATTTCATGCTCATTCTAATAATACATATTACATCTGATAAATACTAGTATAACTTTATATATATTTGGTCAAACTTAAAAAAGTTTGACTCCTCAGAAAATGAGATGTACATTTATTTGTCGACCGAGGGAGTAGGTACATATAAAGCATCTGTGTTTTTAAAAAAATATGTCTTATGCGTATGGAACAAAGAGAAAAATATATTGTTGGCAAATGAGATATAATAACTCCTTCATTCCGTCAATTTTTGTTAGAGCATCTCTAACTGTTTGGCAAAATTCGTTTTTCAAATCCTGTTGTTTGTCAACTCCTAAAATAATACGGGAAGGAAAAAAGATCTTATCTCCAATAGTTTGGCGAATTTGTTTCTGAAAACCTCAAAACCCGCTAACGAAACGAAGAACCCGCTAAACGTGAGAAGAAAGACCGATGCCAAACATGGAGGCCGCGTGTATATTTGCGTGCTAGACAGAGAGATATGTCAAGTTAGAAAAGATGAAAAACTGAGATACTAAACTGTTGAAGAGGGTTTTTCTTATTTTTACTAAAAAATAATGGATGAAAAGTCATTTGTCAAATTGTTGGAAATGCTCCGTGGACTGTAGTGTCTAACGCCTTGCTTTATCCTTGACTTTCGTGACAACTGCCCCTGCATTGGCGGTGTGTGTTGCCACTCTATGCGTTTTAGCTTATCTGTCGAATTAACAAATCAACGAACAATACTTTTAGTCATAGCTTATCAACCAAGCAGAATGAGAAGGGATATTTGAGTTGCTTCGATCACATAGGTTGTAGAAAAGCTTGGTTTGGTTGCACATAAAAGTTAGGGTAACGTTTTGATCCCTGAACTGAAAAAGGCTGGTTTGTACGGAGTAAAATGTGGATCATTGCATATAAAAGGTAGGGCATTTTTCGTCGTTAAGGCAAAAATACACAATTGGCCGGCACTATTTAACCACGTAATTCGTAACTTTTGGGTGTTTTGGCTTTTGTTTTGTTATAGATGTATTTTCCAGAGCTCGAATTGGATGAACGCGCTGGGACACTTGCCTGTATTACTAGGGCACTCACAATGCAAGACTCTCTCACAGAGTCCAAGACAATTAATTACATATTATTTATGGTATTTTGCTGATGTGGCACTATATTTATTGAAGAAAGAGGTAGAAAAAATAAGACTTCAAGTCTTATTTAGGCTAGTCTCAATGGGGTTTCTTAGAGTTTCATGCACATTAAATATGCTGATGTGGCGCTATATTAATGAAGAGAGAGATGATAAGAGTTTCATGGGAGTAGAGAGAGTTTCATCCCCATGAAACTCCTATACACTGTTTCCAAAATATTGATGTGTTGGAAACTGTGACATGAAACTCCCATTGAGGATGGCCTTAGAGTATGATAGAGTCTGCATTGTGAGTGCCCTTAGGCCAGTCTCAATGCATAGTTTCATGACACAGTTATCAAGACTATAAACTAGGTAACCGAGTCACATGAATTTTATGGGAATAAAACTCCTCTCTCATCTCATGAAACTCCTTCATTTAATGACCCTACAAATCAGCAATTTTACTTATGTGGCACCCTATTTAATGTGCATGATATTTTCATGAAACATGTATTAAGACTCGCATTAGGCGTAGGTGCTGTCATTGACTGGTCTTCGTGAGGCATGCATGGGACATTTTAGCGAGCTCGTAATCGCGTGCGTCATCATTTGATTTTCGTCGTGGTTGAGGCTGACTCTGGCTTGATATTTGAGGTGAATGTCATACCAAATCTTATAATGTCAGTCTCATACATAGTTTCATGACACAGTTATCAAGATTATAAACTAGGTAACCGAGCCATATAAGTTTTATGGGGATGAAACTCCTCTCATCTGATGAAACTCTTTCATTTAATGACTCTGCCAAGTCAGCAATTTTGCTTATGTGGCACCTTATTTATTGTGTATGACACTCCCATGAAACATGCATTGAGACTGGCCTAAGGCCTTGTTTAGTTCACCCCAAAAACCAAAAAGTTTTTAAGATTTTCTGTCACATCGAATCTTGCGGCACATGCATGAAACATTGAATATAGACGAAAATAAAAACTAATTACACAGTTTGCCTGTAAATTACGAGACGAATCTTTTGACCCTGGTTAGTTTATAATTGAACAATATTTACCATAAACAAACGAAAGTGCTACAGTAGCGGAATAAAAAAAATTCGCATCTAAACGAGGCCTGAGACGAAAACGAAACAACGACAATTGCCAAGTGCCAATTCTCGAGTCTTCGTAATATTTAAACTTAGGGGGTATTAAAAAAAAGGCTTTGGTTCATTATTTGCAAAATGGAATTCTGCATCATGCAATTTTTTTAGAAAAAGGATGATTATTATTCATTTTGGATTTTGATCTCGAGGCAAAAAAAACCCAAAAGAGTATCACGAGGCCCTCACGAACTAGACATGATCCTGAAAATTTTAGTATTTTACATTCTATCGTTCCAAAGTAGTTGACATTTTGCATTTTGCATTTTTTTTGAACTAAACACCCCCTTAAAGTTGGTAAAAGTTTTACTCACTTCGTCCTAAATTATAAGTTAATCTAGCTTTATGATCGAGAGTTAAACTTCTTTATTTTCGTTTGGCTTATAAGCCATGACAGAAAGTTTGACTGATTTATTCTGAGAGAAAAACACTGCTGAATAGCTGGCAAATTCGACTGATAAGCCCAAACGAATAAGGCGAAATGTATAGAGGCTTTTGACATGGTAACAAGCAAAATAGCTATGCAATGACAGGGCTCCAACTTCTTGCAAAGAGCTTTGCTAGACAACCATTTAAAAAATACTCCCCCCATCCCAAATTGTAACTCATTCCAAGAATTTTGGAGAGTCAAACTTTTTTAAGTTTGACCGAATTTATATGATAAATAATAATTATTATGACACCAACTAAGTATTATTATATTTTTTAATTATATTTTCATAGTATACTCACTTTACGTTAGAATTCTTAGTATTTCTCTCTATAATTTTGGTCAAACGTAAAAATGATTTGACTCTCTAAGATTCTTGGAATAACTTATAATTTGGAATGGAGGGAGTAGCTCCTTGCAAAGATCTAGGAGTCAGAGTCGAAAAAATAGCTTATTTTGAATTTTCCCTCACCAGTACAAAACTGGCATTGAAACGGTTTTGCCAAACATTTTGAAAACAACTTTAGCTCTATCAAAAAAGTTGTTACACGAGAGGAGTCGAAGCAAAAACTTACCTCATGATCTTTTAAATCGTATTATTGCTAGAACCCAACGTATTGCTTCGTCCTTGATTTCTACATTTAAAAAACCAACTTGTATACGTATATCATAAATTTTACTTTTCACAAAGTGGTCTAGAGTTCATGCATAATAAGGGAGTGTTTGGGACTGCTTTGCTTCATGTTTTTCAGCTTTGCTCCACGTTTTTTAGCCAAACGGTTTTAGCTCCGCGCACTCAGTTCGAGCAAAAAGCGTGGAGTTGTGAGAGCACCTAAAGAAATACTCTAGAAACTCCAGTTTTTTACGGAGCTACTCTACGGTGAAGTTTGTGGAACAGTGCCAAACACCTCCTAAACCAGCTCCTATGATCTAGCTCTCTATGCTCTACTTATTAATCATATCCAAGTACAAATGCAATATACTTGCCCGACACAACTCCATATGAAATCTAACCAGATACATATACCACTACTAAAAAAGACACCATAGAGGCGACTTAGTTTTTTTGCTTATAGAAATCGTAGAGACGGTTGCTGCCTTTACAAATTGGATTCTTACAGGTGCCTCTATAAATCATGTCCAAAACATTACTCTCTCCGTACAGCAGATGTTTTGGGCTCCCACTCTATTTCTACAAGGGCTGATGTTTTACTGTAACAAGAGAGATTTGGACATGTTTACCCCTCCACTCGCGCGTTAACTGCAGCAGGCTTGACGTGCATTCGAGGTGATGCGTTGCGCCACCCGTTGCATGCAGAAATCAAAGCGCTCCATAAAAAAAAAGGTGCCTACAAGGCTTTAAAACTCAAGACCTCAGGGCTGACACCTTGACACACTAGTCAACTGAACTACAAAGCTTTCTTGAAAATGATATACCCGTAATTCTATTTAATAAGGGCAAAGAAGAAAAAACACTTTTTTATTAATCACTCATTGGTTACCACAATTCATGTCCTAAACGTCAAGAATTTCGAGTACGGAGAGAGTAATTCGGATTTAAAATATAACAATTTTTTAATGCAGGGAGACCCCACCGCCCGCCACACGCGCGTGCGTTTTTTTTTTTACATGTGGCTCTATTCCGAGGCAGCTCAAAATGGAGATGCGTCACTGTAATTTTGTGTTTTCGCGTGTTGGATCGCCATGAGGCCATGAGTGCCGTGTTGAATTGATGAACCGAACGCCGCTCTTCTTCCAATCGAATCTAGTTGGCCGGAACGGATCTGATCGATGGATCGGACGTCGGCCAGTGCTAGAGATGCGTGCGCGACTTACCACGACAAAGACGCGACGGCATCAGTTGCCACAACCGTCAAAAGCATGGTCGGCCGCCCGTACGTGCCGATGTTGGCACGTCCTTGTTTTGAACAATGAACCTTCTCCGCCCCAGATCTTGTCCGTGTGACCGACCGTGTCTCTCTCTCTCTCTTGCTGGCCTTGGATATACTACTGGTTTCGCTGTCCCACACGTCAGGATGAGAATCTCTCTAGCGTTTAGCGCAGTGCGCAGTATTGCAGCAGTATACTGGGCTAGCTGGTGGCCAAATAATGCACACGTACGTACGGTTCCGTCCCGTCCTCCAACACGTTTCGCCATGCATGCATATATCACGGGCGCCTGGCGGATGCGCGCCCGCGCGGAGCTACTCGTCGTGACGCCGCCGCGCTTGGCTGCCGGCCGGCCTGCCTGCGCGCTTGCATTGCACGTGGACGTGGTCACGGTCACGGGCATGCAGGCTCCCGGCCGGCCATGCGCTCCAGTCCCCGTCATGGACGCGCACGGCGCACGCGACGACGCCCGCGCCGGCGTTGTTGGATCCTTAAGGCTTTGTTTGGATGTTGTCGGATTCACTTCAATCCATGTGCGTTGGTGTGGATTGGAGTGGAATGTAGTTCAAGTTCCACACCAATCCACCTCAATACACGTGGATGGATGTAAATCCGACTACATCCAAACAAGGCCTAATTGTGTGCGTTGTGCTTGTGCCAGGTCGCGGGCAAGCCTGCCTGACTGCTAGTAGCTAGTAGCTCGCTGCCCGGCGCCTGTGCGTGGCGGGCTGGCGGCAGCGGCCGCGCGCCCAACCACCTCCAGTCGGCGGATCGTACGGCGCGGACGGAGGCGCTGCGGTAGGCTCCCGGAGGGAGGTGGGTCCCGAGAGCGGAGCCCCGTTTCGTACGAGCGTACGTACCCGGCCGTGGTACTTGGGTCCGGCTCGCTCCCAGCCAGCCAGCCCGCAGCAGCCGGTACGGAGCGCTCTGGACGGGGCCTGCTGGATCCAATCTGGACGGCGACCTGGTGGCAGCCGTGTGTCCCAGCACCCAGCAGCGCACCACATGCTACTCCTGGCTGTGGAAATCACTCACTGTAGCCTTTTTCTGTTGCTCCGTTCGATCCTGCGCACATTTTTCACCTTGGCGTCTCTCTTTCTTGGCGAAGAGGTGGACAACAGACCATTCGTACCAGACCAAATCGAGAGAGCATCTACCTACGTAGACCACTTTATCATAAAAAAAAATATATGAATACCAAACCCTCAATGAACATACTCCCTCCCTTTCTTCCTTTTTATGTGTTGTTTTTAGAGGCTGTTTGGTTACCGGCTACAAAATACCACACTAGGGTCTCTTTGTGCCACAGAAAGTTAGGCTTTTATTTGGCTGGTGAGTAGACGTAAGTGTCCACAACAAATACTAGTGAAAAGCAATTAGATTTTCGCCGCACTGTGGCGTCGATTTTGAGCGCCTCAACTGCGGCAGTGCCACATCTCAATCATGACACAACATAATCAGCGACCAAACAACCTAGTAATATTTTTTCGAGAAGTCAAACATACTTAATTTTGACCAAATATATATGATAAAATATTCATGTTTATGCTATATATTAGTATACTTAGATAGATCGTTGAATCTTTTTCCTAATAAACCTATTTGGAAATATAAATGTTGCTAATATTATCTACAAACCCAATTAAAGTTGAGAAAATTTGACCAATATATTTTTCCATAGCGACAAATAAAAAGAAATAGATGGATATACTCAAACATGGTCAATGTATGTGTAATATATTACATAATTCAAAGCGATGTTTAAATCGTGGAACATGTTAGCGTCTAGGAAAAAAAAATATGAAATCATGTCACGTCGCCAACCACTTTTTTGTTTTACCTCTCAACATTACTATAAATAATATCCTAATATCTATTTTCTTGACTCGGTATCATTTTTTGAATTGGTACTTTATGCGATAATAACACTTTCAGTACTTGCCTTGTACTTCCTCTATTTATTTATCTCCTTTATTTAACAAAAAGTATTCAAAAATCTCCTACATATTAGCATGGAATTTGCCTATATTTATTGTCCATTTACTGCTTATTGACTACCACTTGCCTGTATTTATTGCCTATTTGCTTTTTATTGGCTGTTCCTTATTTGTGACTCCTCGTATGCGCTCAGCCCATGATAATTAAATACAAATCGGGTGCTTTTGCTTGCTCCTTGGTCACTACGCGGAAGACTAGAACGATAGAGATAAATGAACAAAAAAAATATCCCGTAGCTCGATTTCTATCCCTATACATCTTTGCCAGATATCTCATCTATCCACTAGCTATTATTAGCTAAAGTTGATGCCATTGCAATTGCAATCATAGCCACTTTGGCCAACTTTCACATGCTATTGTTCGCTGGAAACACAAGTATTATATGATTTTTTTTAAGAAATAACATATCAGTATACTCTTGTGGAGATGATTATGGGTATAGGATGTGTATGTGTGGATTTACATCGATGAACAGATGAGCATATATAAATATATGCGCCAGTTTTATTATGCGTCTGAAAAAAAACAAAATTTGGAGTATTTTTGTAGCTCGGCGTCCTTTCCTTTTGCCAAGAACAATAATGAAAAAGAAAACATTTTCAGCCACAGAAAGGCACCCCCGCACAGGATCCTGATCACAGACCAGTATCGGGAGGCGGAGATCTCTCAGACAGTCGGCTGCATCTGCCGCTCCAAGCCACTCCAATCTTTCACAGCCACCACCCACCGCTGAGACTGCCATCGTGGACCCCACCAGTCCGGACCCACACGTCATCGTATTTACCGCAGGTAAGACAACCAATTAGACCCCGCCTCTCGGGTCCCACGCCGGCCACGTCAGGCCAAAATAATTACCCCTCTCTTTCTTTCCCAAAATCCCCACTCCTTTTTCTCCTCTCAACTCATCTCCCCCAGTCTCCCCCCCTCTTTCTCCCTCGCTTCTCTCTCCAGTCCCCAGCGCAGCGCGCGACACGACACGGGTCAAGCTCCCAGCCGCCGCCGGCGGCGATCGCCGGAGCTCGGTGCCGGTGCCGCCGAGCACGCTCCGCGCGGAACCATGGTGAGGACCGGGAGCATGCGGCGGTCCTCGGCGCCCACGCCCACCCGGGTGGCGGCGCCGGCGTTCACCGTGTCTCCCGCCGACTACCGGCTGCTGGAGGAAGTTGGCTACGGCGCCAACGCCGTCGTCTACCGCGCGGAGTTCATTCCCACCGGCCGGACGGTCGCTGTGAAGTGCTTGGATCTCGATCGGGTCAACAGTAACCTCGTGAGCTCCTCTGGAAACTTCATTCCTTCATCGCTCGATTCCTAGGGTTCGATAGTGATTGTTGGTTTTTGTTGATGATGGATGTAGAGGTGGATTAGAAGCACCTGATGTTGATGCGATTAGTTGAATGATCGATCTAACTGTAGAATTTTTGTTTTGCTGAAGCGATTAGCTCAACAATCGGGCTCTTCACTAGTTAGCGGAGTTGGGGATAATCAGGAAACTTGGCCGTTCAATTCTTAGTTTTGCTACGAGTCTCAGTTGGCTCGCTTCTACAGTTGATGCTGGCCACTTGCAATTACGCCTGCAGCTACCTTGGGGCTTCTAGGATGGGATGCAGTTACCTTCTTAGTGATCTCGATTATTTGTGCTACAAAGATGCTATATCCTTTTTTAATGTAGCTTTTATTACGAAAAAAAAAGTGTACCCCTTTGGCGTGGATCGTAGCAGCATCTTGTGTTAGCTAGCCTAACATCACCAGAACCTGTACATGAAACCAGTGTTCAGAATTAATAACTAAGCACATGGACTGTTTCAAGCCTATTTTGGTTCTCTTGCTCTGCCCCTTTGTAAAATGAACACTATAATCAATGTCTCACTGTAGTATATATATCTATTGTATGCAGGATGATGTAAGAAAGGAGACTCAAACTATGAGCTTGATAGATCACCCTAATGTCATCAGGTCTTACTGCTCATTTGTTGTGGGTCATAATCTTTGGGTGGTAATGCCGTTCATGTCAGAGGGTTCATGTTTGCACCTAATGAAGGTTGCATATCCCGATGGTTTTGAGGAGCCAGTTATCGCCTCTATTCTAAAGGAAACACTCAAAGCTCTAGACTACCTCCATAGGCAAGGACATATTCATCGTGATGTGAAGGTTAGTTCTGTACGATTCGTTTGAGATTAGTTTTGACAGTGCTTTTTCTCAACGTATCATTGTTGCAGGCAGGTAATATCCTTATTGATAATCCTGGTGTAGTCAAGCTTGGGGACTTTGGTGTCTCTGCTTGCATGTTTGACAGGGGTGATAGGCAAAGGGCTAGGAATACATTTGTTGGAACACCATGCTGGTAACTATGTTTCTTTTCTATAAATATCTTCTGCTAGTGGTTCAATAAAAACTAATTATTTATGCATAGTTTGACATGTTTTTTCTTATTTTACTTGGTATTTAGGATGGCTCCAGAAGTTCTCCAGCCTGGAACTGGATATAATTTCAAGTGCGTGCTGAATATCAATACTATCTTATGTTTTCTATGCGCACATGCAGTTCTGCTTGACAATTAGCTTTGCTTAATAAACTTGAGATCGAGCAAATACTACACTGGAATTTGGTTTTACTTGTCGTGTGTTCAAATATGAGTGCAGCACATCATCAAGTTGGAACTCTTCCGTCTTCCCAGAAACTGGGTGTCACTAGGTTCTGGTTGGTTCTAGTTTGAGTGTCCTGGGAAAACTTCCCTATTATTGGTTTTCAATTATACTGCTTATGAGTGTACTGATGTAATAATCATGTTTGTTTAACGCATCATAGCTTTTTTACATTCACTTTTAATTTTCTTGGTTGCTATTGTAAGCTACATCTTCTAACAGCTATCGACTCCTTTGTACAGAGCTGATATATGGTCATTTGGAATAACTGCACTGGAGCTGGCACATGGACATGCTCCCTTTTCGAAGTACCCTCCCATGAAGGTAACGGGTCATTTGCCTTTACAAATTAAGATCTTAAATCTTTTTTCCTTTTTTCTCTTATGGAATAGAGCAATGTAATAATAGTTCCCAGGGAGCGTGAATGCTTGATGATTGATTGCATCAGTTTTCTCTTATTTGAAATTTCATGAAGTACCTTATTTTTAAAGTTACAGTGCAAGCATATGTGGTCTTAATCATTTTGCTATTCAATCATACTAATTACTAATTAGAGTCTCTTTTTGTAGCCTCTACATTAATCCTCACAGGACACACTAGAAATATAGAGAAAACCTAGAGATTCTCCCATGGGCACACATTCTTTTGCGAATACTTATTTAGACTTGCTGATTGCCACCAGCTTGTAAAACTATTATAGGTGTCAGATAGTCTTATCCATGAAGTTAGCTATCCAACTTTACAAACTTTCCGGCTCAATAACCATTTCATGAAGTTCACCTAATCATGTGTGTGAATTCAGTATTAACTGGTGACGTCCTTGGTGGCTCAGGTTCTTCTCATGACGCTCCAAAATGCTCCTCCAGGTCTTGACTATGACCGTGATAAAAGGTTCTCAAAGGTAGTACTAGTCCTTTTGTACAGAGTCTGGGCATTAGGTTAGATTATTGTAGTTGCTCTTCTAATGAAAGTTTTTCAGTTGTGACCAGTCCTTCAAGGAAATGGTTGCGATGTGCTTGGTGAAAGATCAAACAAAGAGGCCAACAGCCGAAAAATTACTTAAGCATTCTTTTTTCAAGAATGTAAAACCTCCGGAGCTAACTGTTAAGAGCATTTTGACTGATTTGCCCCCTCTTTGGGACCGTGTAAAGGCACTCCAGGTTTGTTTTTATGTATTTTTTTTCTTATTTCTCTTTTTCTCAATGCTTGTGATTGTGTTTCTTAGTGAATGACTCTGTATTTCCAGTTAAAGGATGCTGCACAGCTAGCTTTGAAGAGAATGCCTTCTTCAGAACAAGAAGCACTTTCTATGGTTCGTGAAAGTGTACTTTGCCTCCTTTTTCTACTCGAACTTTTTTTTCTCTCTGAAGCATGCTAGATGCATCCTTCATATTGGTGATTCTTATGCTTCATTTTATTTGGACCATATTAACATTAAAGATGCAGCTTGAAAGCAAATTTCATAAAATATGGTAGGAATATGTATGAGCAAAATGGTTGCTTTATTGAAAAAAGTAAATTTAGATTGTGAGAGTTTTATGTCAATGCCTGAGTATGCTAGTATTTCCTAATGTTTATTTGTTGAACAAGGACTAGAGGAGAGCAATTAGGAACCATGCTACAAAATAAGACTCATTTCACAACCCATACGATGTTAGTTTCTTAGGGATAAAATTAATGCTATAAAACAATGGCACCTAAGCTAGATGATGGGACTTTGTGTTAAAGTGATGGCTGCTAAAACATGTTTTATAGCTCTTCAGGAAGCTACAAACTTCTTTTATTCTATAGGGAGGCATTTCTATTCCCTACTATGTGTACCTCTTAAGAGCTACAGAAATTTGAAAGCACAAACCAAGGGTGGATTCTGAAAGCTAAGCTCTTGGACACCCAAGGTGGCAAGATCTGTGCGACTCCAGTATATGGATACAACACTCACATGGACTATCAACTATTCATTTCATAAATAAACAATCAACTATTCTGTTTAGTTGCTTAGATAATACCATGACTACTCACAAGATGTATTTCCCTTACTGTATTGTTTCGTTAGCACACCATCATGTATTTTCATAGGCATAGGCGCACTATTTACTTCCATCTTTCAATCCATCTATGCGACTATTTCTGAAGGTTCGATGATTTATGTGACAGAGTGAGTACCAACGAGGTGTCAGTGCATGGAACTTCGATATTGAGGATCTGAAGGCTCAGGCATCACTGGTAAAGCATTAGGTTTTCGTATCTTTTATCGCTGCGATACCTTACTTGTATGTGTTAAAGTTGGCGGTGTTTTTGCCTTACAAGTAAGCTGTATAACTTTGCAGATTTGTGATGATGATCCACCTGAAATAAAAGAAGACGATGACACTGGTAGAATAACTGACATTGATAAGGTTTGCTTGACTTCTTTTTCTTTATGTTAAGAAATACCTTAGTTCTGTCTACTAGGAATAATGACATAAATTTGATGTAAGCTTCACAAGAAAGCTACAGAATGATTGAACAAATCATACATAACAGTATCATCTATCATATGTATATACTATTCACTATGGAAAATGTTACCATGTGGTTTTCAAAAAAGAGGAGAAAATAGATCACCATATGTTGGATTCAGACAGTAAGACATGTTTAAGCGGGGCCGAAATGCTCTGTGTAGATCTGTGGATGCATTTCTGGATTCACTCCACTGGGTACTTGAAAAAAAGATATGCAATCCTTTTGTTTTATATTTCACAGTTTTTCACTACTTGAATTTTGAAATTGCAAAAGACATCTGCTTGCTCTGTGTGTTTTTATAGCAAGAGAAAAGTATATGGTTGATGTGCAAGTCATTTCTGAATGCGCTATTACCAGGATACATCTTCTGACGGTTATTTTGGAAAGCCAACACCATCGAATGGTAATAACTGCAGGTCGGTTGAATCTATAACGTTTTAGCATCCTTTGGTTCCCAATAGTTTTCTGTTTTCTCATTTTCCATACTGATACCTTGAATACAGAGGGACCTGTGGAGTGGGCCTCCATGCATATTTCAGTTGCCGTAGGGTAGTTCATTTATAGTTTTCTGTTATGTTTCAGTAAGCGTTCTTCTGCGGCAGCAAATCCATGTCCAAATGGCCCCGAAACAAGCGAAGTATTGTCTTCCAACAATGGGAGTACCTATAGTGAAAGGAAGGCTGATGGACCTAAAAACCCAGGACCGGAAAATGATTCATTGCCCTCTACATCGAAGCATGATCCTGATGGGAAAGATTACAGAAGTGAAGTCGGACAAAAACAAAGGACATACTCAGGTCCAGTTCTGCAATCTGGTCCGCATGATAGTTCGATGACTGAAAGGGGCCACATTATTGAAAGGTGTGCCTAACAAAACTTACTGAACATGTTCCATTTTAACTATCTGATTTACTTTAATCTGACTTACCTTCTGTTAATAAAAACTCTTCAATAATTCTTGGCTTCTGAAGAAACATCGCAGAATTTAGATACATGTGTCCAAGGGCACTAAACATCATTTTGATTTCTGAGTTCTTGAAAAACAAAAGTTGACATGAGCCTATGCATTCTATATTCAAAGATTCTTTATCATCAATATTTCTCATGGCAGGGATGCTGGAGTTCGATCTGTATCTGATAAACAAAAGAATGGTACAAGAAGAGCCAATAATCTTAGTGGTCCTTTGTCACTTTCAACTCGTGCTTCTGCAAATAGTCTTTCTCTTTCAAGAACGAATAATCTTAGTGGTCCTCTGTCACTTTCAACTCGCGCTTCTGCAAATAGTCTTTCTGCTCCTATTCGATCATCTGCAGGTAGGATTTAAACCTTCAATTGCTGTTTCCTTTTATCTGTGTATAGGCTTGCCTGTACATTGTTGTTAATGTGCTTGACTTTTGGAATGTAAATCTAGCCCTTTATTTACTATGCCAATTGCTCTTTTACAGGCTATGTAGGCTCTTTGGGTGATAAGCCTAAGCGCACTATGGTGGAAATTAAAGGCCGCTTCTCAGTGACATCTGAGAATGTGGATCTTGCAAAGGTGGGTAGCCCTCCCTTAACTGAACAAGATCAGCAGATCACTTCAGCCAAATAATCTAAAATCTACTTCACAGGTTCAAGAAATTCCAGGGAGCAGTACCCCACGTAAATTGCAAGAGGTAAGAATTTTTCCATGGTCCATTGTTCATAAGGCACTGTTACACTCTACTCAGATATATCCATTGATCATGACCATTACTGGGGCTTTCAGGGGCCTTCACTGAGAAAATCAGCCAGTGTTGGTGATTGGTCAGTGAATGATAAGACAACGGTAAGCTATCTTCTCGAGTTGTGCTTATTACAGACTAAAACTTCTAAATACCCTTTGTGCTGGCAGATTTAAATGCTAAATTTTGAGTTTTTATCTCAGAACAATGTTGTTGGGATTTTTTCTATTTCTGGAAGCAAAACTGCTTCGTTGCTCTTCAAGAAACAGCACACAGTTTTGTCACTGGGAATTTTGTTATTTGCAGTCTACTAATCATCAACGGAAGGAACTCTGCAATAGCTCTGTATCTACATCAATTCTGATTCCCCATCTTCAAAACCTTGTGAAGCAGACTGCATTCCAGCAAGTATGCAACAATCTCAATTTATTTTAAACATGTCCATTTATTTATAGCCTTGTAACGGTTTCAAATTTCCTTGCTACAGGATCTGATTACGAACCTACTAAGTAGCTTGCAGCAAAATGAGAGAGTCGATGGTACAATTTTTTCTCCTGTGCTGCTGAATGCACTTTTCCTTTTTCAACTATTATTAAAACTATTGTTTTTACCCAGCAGCTCAGTCAAGAGTTCAGAGCACAGGGAGTGATACAGTGGTAAGTACAAGGTCAGCTTAATATCAGAATTTGCCTTCATGGGAAAAAAAACGATGGCAATCTTATAAATCTATTCATGAATAATTTGGCAGGTTGAAGCTGCTACTGCTGAGAGAGAACACTCGTTACTTGTTAAAATTTTTGAGTTACAATCTAGGTAGGCCCGTTCTGTTTATAAGGTGGCAATTGCATCTTCAAGAATTCAAATTCTGAATTTTGAATCTCTCTCTCATGTTTGGAACAATAATTTTTTTTGCCTCGTTCAATGTTTCTATCTGTATCTGTTGTTAATGTCTCATGACATCTTGATTGATATTTAACTGAGATATAGTGGGTAATTTTCTATTTCATCTGAATTTGTTATCCTGTGAACTTGAATAGATTGGGACTTGTATTTTGAACTGATCTCATTGCAAAATGGATCAAGTTGCCTCAAAAAGTTTGTCCTCAAAGGTATTTGAGACTTTGATAGTGACAAGTATCATACGCAACCAATAGGACCGATGGATTTTCTTGTTTTTGAGTTTATTACGCTCTAGAAGCTCTAATATTTTTTTTCTTAACTAACTCTGTCGTTTCATTGTTTTTCCTGTATAGTAATCCCTCCCTTCCAAACTATAAGATGTTTGGTTTTTCTAGATGTGTAGCTTTTGCTATGCACTTAGATATACACTTTGTCTAGATACATAATAAAAGTAATGTATTTAGAAAAGCCAAAACATCTTATAATTTGGAATGGAGGGAATAATGATTATTTGTGGTCAAAGATGGTAATGTTTTCTCCCATTGCAGGATGATTTCTTTAACCGACGAATTAATTGCGACAAAGCTGAAGCATGTTCAGGTCTGTATGACTGTATGGCACTCGGAAACACATAGAGATAGAGTAGGTTCATATTATTTTATTTGCATTATTTAATAGCCCCTCAAGAAAAAATAGTGATAGTAACTATTAACACTATAACTCTTAAAACCCTGGGTTATTTTACTGTATTATTTTGCTGTGGACTGCAGTTGCTTCTAGAGAACCTTTTCCCATTCTAGTAAGATATTGCATCCTTGCAATGGCTCGCAAAACATGCATTCAACACCATAATAAATGATTAATTTAGGCAATTGTGTGCTTGTCTCACTTATGATCCCTGTGTTTGCTACCAGCTGCAAGAAGAGCTAAATGCACTGTACTGCCAAGAAGAAATCGTGGACATGAGAGAGGACGAAAACGAAGAAGCATGATGTGGTCAAGCCTCCCTTAAATACTACTAGGAGGGGGCCTAAAAGCCACATTGTCCCGGGCCCATGCAAGTGAGGCCTGATTAACTGGCTGCGTACAAGGACTTGAAGGAGCATTTGGTGCTGAGCCAGACAACTCCGAGCGCAATCGAAGAACCTGCAGTGAGTTTTGAAGGAGCGGGGAGACCTCTGCCTCTAAGGGGTTTATCATCGTTGGCCTTAGATTGAACTGTTATGTATATTCACTCGACCCGGTGCGTTCGAGTTTGGTTTGTTGGGTGAGTTTTTTAGGCGTCTTGCGATGTGTTTTCGTTTTGATCGCATTCGCATCTATTATTAAGATGGCTAGGACGCCAGCTTCTAATATAGTAGTAGTTTAGACGTATAGTACCATTGTACTTGTACTTCAGAAGTCAGAAAGACTGCAACAAATAATTGCATCGCGTCTATAGACAGCGGAATGCATGTGTAGCTACTGTATACAAGGGATTGTCTGTCCTACATCGAGCCTTTTTGGCTGGGACCCTTAGCTAGACTCTGCCTTATGGATCGACATCAAGGCCATGATTATTTTAAGTAACTTTCTTAATGATGTTTTAATAATAATAATACAAGTACAGTTTTTTTTTAAAAAAACAACATTTCTAACACTTCTAGAGGAGACAAAGCATGGAGCTGTTTGTTGCTTAGGAAATTATGCCTCACCAGGCTGCAATCGGAGCCCACAATTTTGAGTGTTTGGTGGTCCATATTTATTGTAGGGCCGCTTGAGCTTGTTAACTACTACTTTTCAGTTATAGAATCGTGTTTTTTTCTTAGAATATATTAGCATCAGTATTAGTTTAGCCCATTCGCTTAGCCGTATTTTTTTTTACCAATAATTTCAGCCACCACTTTTCAGATCAGTGAATAGTAATTTCAGCCGAAAAGCTTGGCGGGTTGAGGCAGTGATCTCGTGAGTCTGGGACTGGTTACGTGGTTCAGGTAGCGATCCCATGCGTAGATCGCTTCCAGGCCAGGTCGTCAAGCAAACATCCTAGGATGCCATGACTGGCGGAGATTTGTTGTGACGATAGCCCTGGTAATTTTCGTTGAAAAATCCAGCCTTGGTTTGACCGAGGTCAGAATCATGATGGCCATGGCCCGGTAATTGTGTCAGAGCAGTTGTAGTAAACCATGGCCATGGCCATTCATTAGGAGGGGTCTAGGGGGTACGGACGCTATAGTTAGTGGCCTAACCTATTCCTCCGACGCTTCAACGTGCAGCTGGGGGGCATGGTCGCGTGCAGCACGCCGGAGAGCGGTCAGGCGACAATTCTCAACACCTAACCCCGGTCCAAACCCATCCATGTCATTGAATTGAGTTTGAACAGAAAAATGTTCGTCATGGTCCGGCTCCTTGACCCGGTCTGATTTCTGAATCCTGATCAGGACATCACGTAGGAGTACTCCTGCACTGCTGTGCACCCTACGAGTACTGTAGCTAGGAACAGGCATGCAGGGATGAGGGATCCAGCAGCAATCATCATCGAGGACAAAAGCTTGTGAAAAGCTGTGAAAGAAGACGACGACGGAGGATCGGATTGGTGTGCCTGCCAAGCAATCCTTGCGTTCGCGCCTTTTCAGGTTTCATTACAGTAGATAGATTGTCTCCATGCCGATTTCAGAAATCCACAGCAGTAGCAGTAGCACGACGCAAAAAAAAGGTCACCGCGTGGCTTCCTCCGGTGAAAAAGGATGCCTCAAATTTCGTGACCCGTCAGGCGCGCCCCCCCCCATCCCCCATGTCTGGTCATGGTCACCGCAAGGTGATTTCTGTTCCCCAAAAGGGCTACCTTGGATGGTTATGTGGGCTAGTGCAGCCAGTAGTATGGAACTGTATGCTTTGCTTTTGGCTCACGTTCTACTTGCAGTACTTCAATAACCTTCGTCCTAGTATTTCCATATTTAGGATATGATTGGATCCTCTATTGTAATAGAAATATTATTACCATTTATGACTTTAAATGGACATACTGCAAAAAAATCATAATACATCTAATTGTAATTATTTGTTATCATATATATATATATTTATATACTTAGTCAGAAGTTAAGATGTACTATTAAATTTAGTAGAAGCTAGAATTGCATCTCTCTAAAACATTGGGGGCTAGTTGGTGACACTAGTAACTATTGGAGCACAGGGCTAATTGATACTTAGGATTAAGGGCCTGTTAATATTGGGGATAACTGTTAGCTGCTAAAAATTAGTTTTAGGTGATCCAAACATGATGACTAACAGTAGGGTGAAAATTAGCTAAGCCATTGGCTAGTTATTAGTCCATTAAACAAGCACAACCATGTAACAAGGGCTAATAGTTGAGCTATTAATTGCCATGGAGGTAAGTATGCACCTGTTAGACAGGAATCCAAACAGACCCTGAAGAATACAACGATCCATACAAATTTCAATGACACTACCTAGTAAAAATAAGATACATATTTCAATAGGGCCACTTGGTCGGGTGATATCTAGTGCAGTGATTGTTTATCGTGTAGGAGTAATCCCAAATCGTAGGAGTACTTTTGTATAAGTGCAGCTTGCTGACAAAAAAATTTAAAGGCTTCCGTTTCATGTCATCATGTGTAAACGTGACATACAGATCATGCTCTGCATCGCTTTCTTGAGCTGGTGCAAGCACAGCCAGCTTTTCCAGATCAGGAGCCAAGCTTCAAGACGTGCTGTACACAGCTAAACTGCTTCGCTCATACCCATACTACATGCGCAATCATAATCATAAACAAACAACTTGCTAAATACACGGAGGGAAGGGAATCCTTGTGCAGATGGCTGCGCAATCATGCAGTCACTCAAAACTACAATAATGGAGTACGCATGCAGATGCAGCTCAGATTCAGCGTGCGCGCGGTGCCGCCGGGCAGGGAGCGGTCGGCGTGGCGGCGACGGCGACGGCGAGGTGCGCGCGTGCGTTGGTCCCTGCAGAAAAGACAACGCACTGAAGCGAACGGCCGCGGAGTCGTCGCCGTCGGATCGGCGGGCGGGCAAGTTGCGGCCGCCCGGAGGCGTCGGCCTCTCTGACCGAAGCAATAACTGCCTCCCGGCGATTGCGATCGAGTCAATTCCCCAACTGATATTTGGGACCGGATGTTGGCAGTTGGATGCTGGAGCTCAACTGATATTTCTTCATCTTTGATGCAGAGGATGTGAGATGCCCTACCAAATGGTAGTTTTCCATGCACAAATTTTATGCGAATTTCATCGACTTTATCCGATTCTATGCCATTGTTTAATTTTTGAGTCTTTCATTCACTCTGACGCAGTGCAAATTGGTTGCTTTCTAGAGATTGAGACCACACAAGAATGCCTCTCATGTACATCACTCACAATCCTCCATTGTTGTTATCTTCCTCCAATTCTAGTTGTTCCTTCCAGTCACTAACACCTAGAGTAGTGTAACAACAAACTGTAATAATAACAAGAAAAAAAGGAAATAAAAAAGCTTTCTTTTTGCTGGCCACTACAATTCTACCATCCACAACGTTCACCGGTCCCTGTCGTGGTTGCCCGGCGTCGGCGGCCCGTGCGCGTCGCCTTCCTGTGGCACGACGCCCGACCCCTCCCTCCGGCTCCTGATCTTGATCAGCCCGTACAGCTTCTTGAACTCCCTCATCGGCGCCTCCTTGCCGAACACCCCGCACGTCGGCGGGGCCCCGGCGGCCGTCTCGTCGTCGGCCAGCGCGGAGTCCGCGCTGGCGCGCGCCGACTGGGCCTGGTCCTCCCACTGGTGCCCGCCGCCGGACCAGCTCGTGTTCCGCCTGTGCGACGGGTACCGCGGCGCCGCGCCGCCCCCGGACGCGACGTGCTGGAGCTTGGTGATCACGCTGCGGAGCGCGCGGCTCGGGGACGCGCGGTTGGCCAGCATGATCTCGCCGAGCTCGGCGGGGCTGAGGCGGGCGCCGGCGGCGTGGAACCCCTCTTCCACCTGCGGGTACAGCTTGTGGTCCTTGAGCCCAAGGTAGTTGCTGGCCAGCGCCTTGAACGCCTCGAAGTCGCAGAGCGTGAACTGGATGTGCACGTCCAGCCGGCCGGGGCGCAGCACCGCGGCGTCGACGGCGTCCTTGCCCCCGCGCATGGTGAACACCATGACGCGCTCCTCGCCGCAGCACGACGCGACGCCGTCCATGAAGCTCAGCACCCTGGCCGCGCGTGCCTCCCCGTCCCCGCCCCCGCCCTGCAGGTACCGGTCCAGGTCCTCGACGAGGACGAGCGAGCGCGGGGTGGTGTGCAGGAGCAGCGCGCGGAGGTCGTCGCCGGAGGCGACGGCGCGGGACAGGTCGACGTCGTAGACGTCGTAGCCCAGGAACCTGGCCATGGCCGCCGCGAACGTGGACTTGCCGGTGCCCGGCGGGCCGTAGAGGAGGTAGCTCCGGCGCCAGACGCGGCCGAGGCGGTGGTAGTAGGCGCGGCCCTTGAGGAAGCTCTCGAGGTCGGCGCGGACGCGGGCCTTGAGGTCCGGGTCCATGGCTACGTCGTCGAGCGTGGCCGGGTGGGTGAAGGGCGCCGACGCCCAGCGCGGCGCGCCTGTGTCCGCGTCGGTGCCGGCGTTGGCGAAGAGCCGCAGCTCGCGGCGGCGCTGCTCCATCTCGTCGGCCACGGACTCCACGTGCTGCAGGTAAGGTCTTAGCACGCGGGAGCGGTCGTGGCGGCGCACCCGCAGCACCAGGCGCTCGGGTCCGCCGCCCGCGCTGGTCCACGACAGGCGCGCACCGAGGAACGCGTCCCGCGCGGTGTGGCCCGGGCCGAGCTGCAGGGAGAGCCCGCCGTTGGTCCGGGACGCCGAGGACACCACGCACGCGGCGTCCGCGTCCTCCAGCGACGGCAGCGCCGCCACGTAAGCGGCGGCCTTGCGGAACAGCGGGTTCTCGGCGCCGTCGCACCCAGCCCCGGCGAAGCGCGGCACCTCGTGGTACTGGTACGCCTGCGCCCACTCGTCGGCGCACCGCCACAGGCGGCGCAGCGCGTAGAGCGCCGACTTGTAGGACAGCAGCAGCCGCAGCGCCGCGAGCGCGAGGGCGGCGTACGCGAGCACGCCGGCGGGGCTCGTGGCGTGCAGTGGCATGGCTGCTTGCTTTCTGTGATGGCTCGGGTCCGTGTCGTGGTCGTGGTCGTGGTCTCGTGGACGCCCACGTCCTGTACAGTTGCCGATGTGAAGAGAGAGGCTGGGCTTTTTAAGATGGAGGAAATGGGTGGAAATGCTGTTTGACGAGAGGAATGGCGGTCAAAGAAGGTGGATAGAAAAAAAGGCTTGGCAGGCAGCCGCAGCAGCCTGCGTTTCATTCACTTCACAGACAGACTATTGGGCCCGGCGTTTCAGACTTCCATGAATGAAACCGGCCCAAAATGGAACAGCTGAAAACTGATTTACAAATTTCGTACCGTTCGCGCAGAATTGACAAAAAGATACAATTTTTTTTATCCGTCGGTGACAGATTTGAAGTCGACTGTAGACAAACCTCGCCGTGATGCAGTTACAGTTTCAAAGTTATGATGATAGCTGGTTAACAAAGAAATATAAATTGAGTTCAAGTCTTCAAGTTTTTTTTTAGAGAGGCAGTTCAAGACTTCAATAAAAATGTTGTTTTTACTGTGAATAAAAACATCGTTTTTTATATGAATCTGGACAAAAACATGGAGAGAGCACGTGCTAAGACACGTTCCCTAAAAAATGTTCAAGCCGTCGAGGAGTTTTTTTTTTTAACCGCAGGTGTGGAGAAGACAGTTGGACGGAAACAATCCCATGACAGCAAAAACCCCCAAAACATTTTGGCCTCTCCTCTTGCCAGCAAAGCGACCACTCACCAACTGCCAGTACGTACGTGCTAGGCAAGAAGTTCATTCAAATAAGGCACCGTACGTGGTGGTGATGGGTGTGTTTAGTCAGTGGACGGCGCCACGTGGCCCGAACTTTAGCTCATACGTGTATTTGAACCCATGAATTTTGCTGGAAAACCCGTTTCCTCCATTCCATGTTGTGCGATAATAACCAAGCTATACACCTCGCTCCATTTGAAAATGGAAAAGTATACACTGTTAGGCCTTGTTTAGTTCCGAAAAGTGAAAACTTTTCGGAACTGTAGCACTTTGGTTTGTTTGTGACAAATATTATCCAATCATGGACTAACTAGGATTAAAAGATTCGTCTCGTGATTTCCAGCTAAACTGTGTAATTAGTTTTTATTTTCGTCTATATTTAATGTTTCATGCATGTGCCATAAGATTCGATGTGACGGGGAATCTTGAAAACTTTTTGGTTTTCAGGTGAACTAAACGAGGCCTTAGTCTTAGTCAATAGTACAAGACTCATGTTCCAATCTACACAATGTGTCTGTTCTTCCCTGTATCTTTCACTTTTTACTTTACGTGCTTAATTATTACATGCATGCGACAAATTTAACCTTTTATAGACACTAATAAGGGGGGCACTAATAATTCGCTTGAGCTTATCTGTGAATCTAGGGAAAATATTTTCAGTCATGACTTATCAGCCAAGCGAACAGTAATATGTTTTTCCCTCCCTCCAATCATGAATCTGTTTTTGTTTTTGGTTCTGTATATGAAGGCAACTGTGGTAAAATTGTGCCGTAAAAATCTAATTCACTTATAAACTTTATGAAAACGGAGAGGGAGTACTAATAGGACTATAAGAGGACAATATTTATAGTGAACTTAAAGTTCCTCTTGGGCTTGTGGTAGGTAAAATATCCTGTTTCCTCCCTCTCTCCAGTCACGAATTATTAGGATGTTTTATTTCTTGTATGAATGTAACCCATGCATGACAAAATTATTGTGGTAGGCAATTTTTTTTACTGTGTTTAGTTTATATGTTTCAAAAAACTATACTTGTAAATTAACGTTGAAAAGTATGACACTGCATCATACTTTTTCTGCGCATCACAAGACACAGAGACATATCAGCTGAAAATATCGGTCAAAGTTCCATTTTGAAACGCTACATCATCTTGCTGGAGGTGGAGGGTGTAACTTGAAACAAGCAAGCCATGCATATGCATGGTTGTTTTTCTACATGAACCAGGTTGACATCAGTTCAAACAAAGCCTGCCTGGCCAGGTCGTCAGGCTAGACCTCTTCTCTTCCTTGCTTGGCTGCTGGGTGCTGCCACACACTACTAGTAGTATATATGACAGATTCTTCCTTCTCCCGTTGCTATCCATCTCCATCTTTGTGTATTAGCCGTTCTCTTCCTCCGTTCAATGGTCACAAGGTGCCGCTAGCTAGCCATGGTTGTGCAAGTCAAACAGCAATTGCATGCTCAAATTAAGTCGCAGCACAATTTAATCAGCAACTAATTAACCTGCTACCGGTACCGGCACTTGTATATATGTCAACATTATTTCGGCGCAGCTCTCTATTGACATTCGATCTAGTCAAAATGACTGTTTTGTTTATTGTCAGCAGCTAGCAATCCAGGCCCTCGATAGGCCGTTTTTTTTTTAAAAAAAAATGGTATAGGGAGTATTTACTGGTTATACAAAAAAAAATCAAAATGGTATAGGGAGTACATACTGCAGGTTATATACATATAATAACAGTCCCAAATAGAAGAGCAGTTTGTTGTTATTACTACTAGTACATCGGTACAGAGAGACTGATGGATGAATCATCAATTCACACCGTATCTAATCTGGCCGGTGGCAGTACTGGAGCTGCGCCAATCCATCGCGGGAGATACCGGAAGAAAGGACATGAAGATGGCGTCCGGGAATTCCATAACCGAGTTTAATTCTCTTGTATAGTACTTCTTCACTGTACAAGAACCGTCGTCGATGGGAACAGTCTTAATTTTACTAGCAGTGTACTACTGAATGAATCCGTTTGTTGATTATGACATGAGTGACATGCATGCCGTTCAGGCTTGAGATATACTGTACGTACTACTCAGAGTAATCAGCCGCTTTGGCTTTTGGCATCGGCCATCAGGTAGAGGTAGGATAGGAGCAGTCGTCTTCCGGTCTCCAATGTGCCGCTGACTTTAATTAATAATATTTGTTATGCAAAAATGCATTGACATTGGCACATCTAGATGATGGAGAGATGCCATTTCGACCCCCGCTAGCTCTCTGTCACTTGTCAAGCCGACTAGCCGATGAAAATGGTATGAGCACTACCGTGTTACCACCTCGATCCGTCACTAAAAGATATAATTCTTGTTTTGTACTATCCCAAATTTCTAAAATTTTAACTAATTGTATCTTCTGATGACGCTGAATAATAAATTTTATTTTTTTTATATATAAATTTGATTAAGTTTTAAACTAATTGTGTATTCTTTTTGTACATACATTCAACGCACTAGCCTCTGCCCTCTGCTAGTGTGCACCAGCGTTGCGATTGCGATCGAGGCCGGATCGGAGGTCCCATCGAAGATGTCGATGTCGATCTCCGAGGACAATCGATGGCCCGCCGGCGTCGGCGCCGGCCTACCGCCGTGCCGTATCATCACGAGGAAGGGAAGCCAACGGCCGGGTCGTAGCTGCGGCGGCGTGCCAACGCTGGTGCACAGTAGCAGAGGCAGCAGATGCGTGCCCCCACGGCGTCGCATTGGTTTAGCGCCGCCCGATTGGGACGACGTACACCAGCTGCTGTAGCAATTGGCAAGGAGCATGGAAATGGCTACTCCCTCCGGTCCGGGTCCATAAGCTGCAAACGTACGCATATTAAGATTCAGACTTTACAATCTTTGTTTTGATTGTTGATTGGTCAATAATTATAGCCAACATACCCCCTTTGAAGGGAACAAAAAATAGAGGAGTTGTGAAGGATCCAAATTCTACAGTAACAATTTCTATGACGCCCTTTGAAACGAAGGAATGTTTCCTTGCAATTTCTTTGAAATTCCTATGAAAGGAACTTGATAAGCTCTAACAGTCTAACCTCATTGTTTTGTTTCCTACGCTGTTTCGAAAGGCATCTTTGTGAACTTTCCTCTGCTCTAAACTTCTATAGGATTTGAAGTGTTAAGGCATTTTTATTCCTATGTTTTTCGTGTCCTTGTGTTTTGTAAATCTTTTGTTCTAGAGAGGGGCATAACTATTATAATACAAACTTGATATTATAATCATACATCATCTCTATTTTAAATTGCATGTTATTTTTGTTTCTCTAGAGACATTATGTATATTTAGAAAAGACACAACGACTTACATTATTCATGCTTTTTTTAACATAAATTTGGTCAATATAAAAAGTTTGACATAGGACAACATATTCAGGGACGTATTCCGGAATTAAATTAGGCAGAATGTGACACAAGCAAGTCTAATCTGGCCGCTGTGAATTCTATTCAAGCACACACGCCTGGAATTCCCCAGTCAGATAATACTACTAGTATAATACGTAAAGCAAATCTAGTGAATGGCTTTTATTACAGGGTCAGAAACACGGATTAGAAGGTTCTGCACGAGGTTTGACTGAATAAACTGCCGCCAAGATGGCAGAGGCGGTTGCTGTCATGTCATGAGGGGGAGGGCACACAGCGTCAAGTAGAAATCCCTTTGCAAACGCCATACGATCGAGACATGGTACCTTATTCGATGAGCACCATGACGATGCAGAGATCATCTATACAATACAGGTACTGAATTGCCTGTCTTCATCATGCTTCGATCCATTTCAGTGTGCTTTAGTTGGGTGCTGAGTGCTGACAGCGCCACATCCATCGCCTTCGCTCGAACAACAACAGCATGAGCAGGGTATCTCTGAACCTTACTTAAATCTTAAGAAATCAGCCAGCTTTTTTTTTCAGAAAAAAAAAATAAATAGAAGGCTTCGATCGACGTCAAGCCTTCTCTTGTCAGTTTGTCACTCTGTCCTAGCATTCGATGCTGGAAACTGTCTGTCACTAAAGGAAGAGGAAGAGAGCGCATGCATGCTTTAGAACTGAACCTTCTTCAGATCACTTGATGCATGCAACTGAAACAGCTGCTGTACCGCAGCCTGACACTCTCGTCGGCAGATTCACCTACTGCTGCCTTGGTGCTTGGTGATTGGGAGAAAAATAGCTGCTAGTAGCTGCTGCTCCGTCGCTACCCTACCAGCAGGCTGCATCGATCGTCCACAATGACTGAACTGAACTTGATTCCTATCCTAACCTTGCTTCACTTCATCTCCAAACCTCACCAAAGCTGAATTTTGTTGGGGAGCATTTTTGGTCGTCCACACCGAACGACTGAACTTGACTCCTATGATGCCAACAGTAGTGATCAATCAAAGAGCCAAAAACAAGCTAAAGAGAGCTCAAGATGCTCTCTGCATACATCATGGCATATGACGATATAATGCTCGACCAAACATTGTACTGACGGCTGACGCGTCGACGAGGGCACGAGGCCGTGTGAGCTCTCAAGTCTGAACCAAACACAAGCATCGGTTTCAGTAGCAGGTTAGGCTACAGTGCTACAGACAGCAGCGACATGCCGCACTGCCCACATGCCAATGGAGAAGCTCCAAACCATGAAATGCCAACGTGACCTTGGTCCAACCAAACTCCAAACCATCTTCAACCTCCAGTGGCATGGGTAGGCAGACAATGTCATGACATGGCTCTTCTAAATTCCAATTCCATGTGCATCAGTTCATGACACGAGGACATTCTTCGTGCAGTGGAGTGTTTCGTTACGCGGTTTAGAATGATGATCGAAACAATATCTTTCGTTGCAGTTCATCTCTCAGTTTTACATGGCAACCAAAAGTATTTACCACATGAAACTTGCACCGAGAATGGCTTGATTAGCTCATGTGCATAGTAGCCCTGTATTATTTGCTGTCGAAGAAAGCACGTGTCTCAAGAGTCGGAATGAAGAAAGGTCCCTTAACAAATCCTGTATCGCGATGTCTACAGTACAAAGAATATCTGACCGTAGAAGCAATAACATGCACTTATCTGGCTCAAATAAACCGCTGGTTCAAGTATGAATCGAAGTACAACACTTCTGAAAAGCTATCAATGATACATGATCAACCACGAGTCCACGATACGAAGCATCTAACCCGACTCAAGGCAATTTTATTCAGATACCCAGCATTTGGTTCAAGACACAACCTAACTCGGTCGGTCACATATCTCAGGTAGTGAAGTGCCGAAATCATTTTTGGATTACAAATCTGTGCTAACAAAATCCCCAAGGTTAGAAACTTGGCAGGTGCAATGAAACCAGCATGGGACTATTAGTCAGGCGTGGCCACACCCTGGTTAAGCTCGGCGAATCTCATGCCAACCCTCATGGAGTGCTTCAGGAACTTCTCTGCGCAGCGGCGGACGCATGACTCCTCTTGCTTGTCCAGGGTCTTGCGGCGGAATGTGTCCACACAGTCTGTGAAGCACCTCTCCACCAGGGAATTGTACATTCTTAGACTGCAAAGTGATAGAGCAAAGATTTGATTATTCTTGATATGCAATTTGACAGATATATGCACAAGGCATGAAAGACCAATGAAGCCAACCATCAGGCATTTGCAGGAGGTTTTAATTAATTAGACAAAAAGGTAAATCCAAATTTATGAGGAAACACCACTTGAAATTAAAGTCAAGCATAACAGGATCTGCAGAAGTTTTTAGACAAATGGCAAGACTAAATTTACTAGGAAACACCACTTAAAATTAAGTCACATTTCAGTGTTTGCAGGAAACAACAATTAAGTTAAGTCAAGCATTACAATATTTGCTACAATCAAAATCAAGGATCATTCATTAATTCTACAGGAAATATTATCCTTTTCCACCATCACATCCTTATTTCTCCACACTTTCGAATAGCTTCGCATTATGACACACCTAGTCCTACTCCTACCCTTAAACAACAAAATATCAACACTAGCATTTCTGGCTCCAGCATCTGCACCTTGAAAAAATCCATCCCTTTCCAAGTATCTAAAATGCTGGAAACTAGAATAAATGTAAACTATAAAAGGTTTTGGCTTGAGCCTAGAACCACCAACCAACAAATCCATGTGTCAGAACTCAGAACTTTGCATACAGAATATACAAAACTGATATCACAGACAAACGAAAGAGATAAAGCCTTGAAACTATTGATTCTGACCCACATGAACCTTGTTTACAACCGGAGTAGCTAAGGGTACCAAGTAATTCAAAATTTTAGGTCCACGAACTCTGGGCACCAATTCACGGGACGGTTTGGCACCTTCTGAATCTAATGAAAGCAGTTAGCTTCCATGACTACTCGACTAGGCTTCCCATTCCCAACCACAGTTGCTCATTCCGATAATACTGGGACAAACTAAAGATTTATCACTGAGCAGCTTGTCATACACAGCCAGACGCCTACGAAACCAATGCTTATATTTCAATCAACGAAAGAAATCATATCGCATGATTTGCGACGTACAAGGTGCAAACTGCAATATCACAAATCTAGTGGGTACCTATTGAAACGCTTATGTTGCAGTGCGCCGCACAAGTGTGCCAATCACTTGCAATACTTTTCACTGAAAAGTGAAAACCAGCGGTAGGAGAGCACAAAGCCCTATTTACGCTTCCAAATCTTATTACACGCGAGCAACAGGGGCGCGTTCTGTTTCAACTTAACCGAAACTAGACTGGCAGGGACCGGTAAACATCAGGATTCAGGAATCAGAAGGCGTTCGTAAGGCACGAACCTGTCGCGGATCTGGAGCTGGTCGATCATGCCGGCCATCCGCATCTTGTCCTCCTCGGGGAGGCCGTCCAGGTCGCCGAGCATGCTCTTGTCCATGGCCGCCGCTGCCACGGATCCAGCACCTAAAAAACCGCCACGGATCTTAGCAAATCTTACGAACACCCCCCTGAAACTCGTCGAGAGCCGAGATCCACACCGGGAGTACGGAGGGGGTAAGGAGAAGGAGCAGGCAGATCTACCTGGCCGACGACGAGGACCCGCAGAAGCTTCGCCGGCGGCAGGCGCTAGCGACGGCTTGCACAGGGAGAGGACAGAGAGGTGAGTCGGAGAGATGGTGACGCGAGCAGCGGTAGGGTTTAACGGAGAGAACAGCTCGCTGCAGGTGGGCCGCGTGGGGTTGGATGGCGCCACGGCCCGTGCGATCTGGACGGGCGGACATGATGGGCTCCCGACCACGAAGCACGGGCGGACATGATGGGGTTGCTGCTAAAATTAAAATTAGTAGTGAAATTTTATTATTTATCTATTTTATAAAATAAAAAACTTTTTTCTAAAAAAAATGTCCACAACAGTGTTGCTATATATATGGCCATCGAAAATTTAGGGATAGTCAACTTTTTATTTTTATAAAACTAAATAGCACATCCGTTGAAATCTACATTTTATCATGTAAATTCTAAAATAGCCTCCACCATAAAAATAGACAAGCCGTTGGAGTTGCTCGCTCTTCTCCGACCGGAATTTCTGTGCTTCAGTGCTGTTTTTTTATTTTACTAAATACTTATTTTCAAAACAGCTTCATGGACGAAGTTGTTTTTCCTCTCCTCTCATAAAGTCATGAGTTGGGATAAAACTAAAAAAAATAGCTTATTACAGCTCTCTCCCTTATTTCTCTCTCTTAACTATACATTAAGTAGTTGGTGAAGCTATTTTACCAAATACTTATTTCAAAACAGCTCAGCTATCTAAAAAATTATTTATAAAATTATTTTCTAAAAAAACAGCTCTACTTGTCAAACAAGACCATATACTGTCATGATAAATGGTCACTTGAAAAGACAGAGTGAGAATGGAGATTTGGAGGCTGCACTCCAGTTGAAGGCTCAGATGGAGCAGGCAGGCTTCAACCTTCAAGCCAGATGAATGCACCTACCATTTGCTGATGGCAGAACTCTGCTCGGCTGAACGGCTGGGAGAAGTTACAGCTTTATTCCACGAGATGCTGATACAAGGGACGACATTACATAAGATCGTTCATAGCAGCCTGTTGGAGTTCCTATGTAGAATCAATGAAGACCAGTTACTGAGCATCATTGAAGAATCTGCAAAGAACAGTGTTTCTGCAGCGGATAATGGTTGTGTTACCTTGTTGAAGGAGCTTTGCAGGATTGATAAGGTTTCAAGTGCAGAAAAGGTGTTGCAGACATTTTCCAAAGCTGGGTTGGTCACAACAACAGAGATGTACAACACTCTTATTGACGGGTATTGCAAGATTAGGGAACTCCAAGGAGCATTCTTGTTGTATCGCCAGATGAAATCACATGATCAGCTTGTACCTAATGAAGACACTTACCAGGCACTACTGCTGGCTGTGCGCAACAACACAAGCATCATCTACTGGGAGGACGTGGAGGAGTTGTTTGAGAAAAATGGAGTTGGTATAGATGCGCTAAACTCCTTTTTTCTGACATACATGGATTCAAGTCGGTATATTCAAGTACCTAGAATGCTTAAAAAGGTGTCAGTTCAACTTGCTAGCAAGCTATTTTAGCATCTATAGATTGGACATCTTCATTGTATATCTAGACTCCTAGCTTAAACAGATGGTCGATGATGCCGCATGTATTCTCTTTAAGATCTGTATACAAGCATCTTTGTTTTAATTATACAGTGTTCTCTATCCTAGATAGCTGGTAGCAGCACAGTTTAGAAGCCCTTAGAAAATGAAACATCAGAACCCACGAGATCCGCTTTCTGTACCATTATTCCCTATATGTTCCAACTTTTCATGTACCATTCAACAGAAAGTTTCTAATATTAGGAGAATCATACCAAAAGCTTAGGCCATCCTCAATGGGAGTTTCATGTCACAGTTTCCAACACATCAATATTTTGGAAACAGTGCATAAGAGTTTCATGAGGAGGAAACTCTCTCTACTCCCATGAAACTCTTATCATCTCTCTTCATTAATATAGCGCCACATCAGCATATTTAATGTGCATGAAACTCTAATAAAACCCTAAACTTCTATTGAATGGTACTGTACATGAAAAGTTGGAACATATACCGGTCGATTGCAAACTTTGAGGTGAGTCATTGTCTACCTAGTATGACCACCTTTCCGTTCTACTCGTTTACCTTGATGCCTCTAATTTTAAATTGTTTTCATCTGGGATGTCCTCTTTGAGGGACAAGCATTAGCAAAAGTGGACATTGGCAATGTTCTTGGTTCCTGTGGTGACTAGGCTGGTCCATTGCAAGCTTATGAAGAAGGCTTAGGTAACATCTTCATGTCTTCCTTTCCAAAAGTTAGAAGATCTAGAAACACGCCGAATCAGTTTCTTCTAACATATAGGACACGTCGCTGGAGGCTTATTCGCAACATTTCTTTTATGCATTCGAGAATCCATTTCTTGTACAAATGAAAACGATACATTTTAAAGTTTGAAGTTTAGAAATGAGAAATTGTGTGTGCCGATGTTTTTATGATATAGCTGCATCGTTAGTTTTGGGTTTGCAGTTGCACCAATCTTCTAAGGAAACACTTGGCATATTGAAGGGATTGAACCTGTCGTAAACATCCAGTACTTTTGATTGTTTTACTATCAGCTGGATTGTGTTGCCATAAGAATTGATTTGTTGAATCCCATATTGTCGTTTTAGCTTTTGTGTCATTGTTGTGTCCGTGTCCGTGCAATCTATGCACCGTGTTGCTTCCATCTTTAGTTTCTAAAATACTTGCATCACATCATATACAGGATTGCTGTGAAAGAGACCTACACTGCACCTAGCTAATGGCTAATGTGCAACTTTCTGCCCTTGAGAACATGCATTCAGGTCATAAGGTCAGATTCGATAATAGTGAAGAAACCAAGTAATAAGTTACTAAAAAGAGATCGAATTTGCACGAAAGGGTGTTATTTTACGCTATTTTAAATTACTACTAAAGAGACTATCATTTTTCAGGAAAATGCAGGGGTTATGGTATATATTAGTTGTGTTGGTTGAACCGGTAGCTTGTGTTCTTTGTTCCTTGATCTCACTTGGACAGAGTGCGGCTTGCCGACCTGCACTGCAGATCGACTGTCTGAGGAGTGCTTGTGAGCCTGCCTGCCTGTCAACCAGTCGGCAAAGGGCAAAAGCAAAACCCAAGTCCACGGTTGAATTTCGCTGCAGGGCAGGCAGTGGGTGGATGTGGCCTACGGCCGAACACGATGGGTAGTTATAGGATACGGCCAATTCCAAGGTCTGCTGTATTTTGTAGTTGTGTAATTATTGTACTCGTCGACATGTCAGTTTTTAGTGTGATTTTTAAGCTCCAACAGACGATCAATGACCAAACAAAGAAGACAGTCAAATTAGCTAGCGTTTGATGTACTCTTATTTTTAAAGACCTTTTTGTGTCAGATTATCATTTGTCTTTCAAATGAATATCAGATACGAGGCACTCGATCAAGTCAGCATCCAAGAGCCGAGTGGGCAGTTCTTATCTGAGCATGCAACAGTAGTCAGTGACGCTATCGCTATGGGTCAATGGGCCCAGGACCGCGTCTAATTATCGAAGGTTCCGAGGGCCTTTGTCTCCATGCAACTGTGCCAGCATCAAAGCAAGGTAGATCCGCCGGCCCATTGCGTGGTCCTGGCATTGGCTGCTCGGCCGACACTCCCTTGAGTAACTCTGTTTTCATCTGATAAGGTTATGCCACTCAATCGCTTCATATCTAAGGCCTGTTTAGGCCTTGTTTAGATGTTTTTTTTTTGGATTTTGACACCGTAATACTTTTGTTTTTATTTGATAAACATTGTCCAATGATGAGCTAATTAGGTTTAAAAGATTTGTCTCATGATTTACAGATAAACTTTGTAATTAGTTACTTTTTATTTATATTTAATGCTTGTGCCGTAAGATTCGATGTGATGGAGAATCTTGTAAACTTTTGAGTTTTTGAGTGCATCTAAACAAGGCCTTAGTTCCCAAATTTTTTTAAGATTTACCGTCACATCGAATCTTGCGGCACATGCATGAAGCATTAATATAGATTTAAAAAATAGTTAATTACATAGTTTGTCTGTAATTTGCGAGACAAATCTTTTGAGCCCAGTTAGTACATAATTGGACAATAATTACCAAATACAATCAAAAGTGATATAGTACCCAAAATCCAAAAAATGTGCCAACTAAACATTATGTCATTCTAAATTTTTTACATGTATATTCAAAATTGTTCAAACATAATATATATCTAAATATATAGCAAGAGATATATGGTCAAAAAAAGGCTGACTTATGATTGAGAAAAAGAGGGAGTAAAAGATATTTTTCGTATTCGATCTTTCACCATATCTGATTTGTATATCTGACCACTAAATTCGTCTAGAATATCTTTTAAGAAAATCCTCCATTCGAATTTCACATAGAGTCACGCATGATGAGGCATGCGGAGCATGGGATCGTATTGTCCATTTACTGTTATATAGTCAACAAATGTTGAAGAGTGGCACAAAGATGACGTTAGAGGAAGACCTTTTTTTAGGGAAACTATGACAATCTAGCTAGGTTGACTGAACTTTATTAGGAGCATCATATGAGAAGATCTTGAAAATCTTAGAACATCATATGAGAAGACGAGGGAGTGTATGAGGAGAACACAATTGCTTATAAAATGGCGAGTAAATCTTGCTAAAGAATTTACATTACGGGTGGTCTAGAGTAAAGGATGAAGGGCAAATACTACAAGCAAAAACTAAGAAATGAAGAGAGGGTGAAAGGGGGGAGGGGCAACGATGTTATCCTTGTCTTTTGGGGCATCATATCTATGAGCCCAAACTACATAGTTACTAGACTTTGAAAATTTGGTTCGTATGAGAAAATCTTGGGGTTGTTGGAGAATATTATGAGAACTCTAGAGTTAAATCAGAGCCATCTTGCTACAAGTTAGTGTGATGAACATGAAACAACTACTAGTTGGTAACACTTTTTTGGCACTGAAGGAGTAGATGAGAACAATGTTCTTGGCACTTTTATGCCTACAAGCTAGTCATATTACAATGAAATCGACGGGCATTTGTGTTTCGTCCATTATGACATTGCATTGTACTACCTTCAATCACAGATAATTATCATATAGGGCTAATGAAGTCTTGAAGACTTTTGAATTTGTAATATTTTCAAGTATTTTTCGATGCAAATAGTGTATCATACATGTCTCCTAACTAAAAGATACAACCATTATTTAAGATTTTTCCAAATCAAATCTCACCATCAATGACGTTTTTTTTGTGACATGAGGAGTTATGAATTCCTATTTTGAATTTGAATTGTAAAATTCAAATAACTACACGTCTGAATTTTCGAGGAGATAAGCTAGATTTATACAAAAATTTTATCAAAATCTGCATATTCTAATATATTTTTACGAAAATATATCTTGTTATAAAAAACAATACATATTAACACATCATATAGGTATTAGTTCTCCTTTATATATTTCTAGTTGACTCCTTGAAACTTTGGGTTGTGTAGTTTTTTTAACAAATAGCAAATTTATTAAATCAGCAGCACGAGGTTGCAATTAAGGTACAAATGTGTAGTTATTTGTAGGAGAAAGATGCACTAGGTAGCCCTAATGTAGAGTAGCCGGTTAGGCAACCAGTTTCGTCACATCCATAATTCTATTCTACTACTACATCTATGGCCTTGTTTAGTTCCGAAAACTGAAAAGTTTTCGCAACTGTAGCACTTTCGTTTGTTTGTGGTAAATATTGTCCAATCATAGACTAACTAGAGTCAAAAGATTCGTCTCGTGATTTACAGTCAAACTGTATGATTAGTTTTTGTTTTCGTCTATATTTAATGCTTCATGCATGTACCGCAAGATTCGATGTGACAGAGAATCTTGAAAACTTTTTGGATTTCGGGGTGAACTAAACATGGCCTATATTGAATTCTGAAACCCAAGAAAGCAAAATTGCTGCAACAAACAACAAGATAAAAATCTCACCCACCATTGGACCCCTCAAGAACACGCCAAGAGTAAACAACTCGATTTCCATCCCCACCAGCACGGACCCGGCGGTGGCCGTGGCCCGGTGGCGCACCACCAGTCCACCACCCCGAGCAGCAGCCAGCCAGCGGGCGCAGGTGAGGTGCGGCCCGGCCGAAGATTTGGCGCACGCACACTCAGTCCAGTCCCCCTAGTGGCTCCACTGCCCGACGAGGAATTTTCACGCGCACGCCGCACCGCACCGCACCGCACTCTCCCCTTCCCCTCCAGTCTCCACTGCACACGAGACGCGCTCGGCTCGGCTCGGCTCGGCGCACCACCAGCCCGTATAAATCGACGCCGCGAGGGGGACGAGCCCCTAATTCACCAGGGCCAGGCGCACCGCTCCGCGCCACCGATCCATTCCCCCCCGGTCTCCCTCCCTCCGGTGAGCGGCGGCGCGGGCGCGGCCATGGAGGTGTTCTACTACGTCGTGTTCGGCGCGCTAGCCGCCGTCGTGGCGGGGCTAGAGCTCGGCAAGAGCGGCAAGGACCGCGTCGCCACCACCTCCGCCTTCAACTCCTTCAAGAACAACTACGTCCTCGTCTACTCCCTCATGATGTGTACGCCCCCCTCGTTCCCTCTCCTTCCCTTGTTTAGATTAGATCTGCGAATGTTGTTGTGGTTCTGATGGTTGCTTGTTGCCCTTGCCTCCAATGGCATGGGATGGATTCGTGCAGCCGGGGACTGGCTGCAGGGCCCCTACGTGTACTACCTCTACAGCCAGTACGGCTTCGACAAGGGCGACATCGGCCGCCTCTTCATCGCCGGCTTTGGATCCTCCATGCTCTTCGGCACCATCGTCGGCTCGCTCGCCGACAAACAGTACGCCCGCCCGCCCGCCCGCCTGTCTTCCCCCCGCGATTTCTTTTCCGTATTCCAGTCCCAATCCAATGTGGCTTGCCTTCTCACTGACGAATCGCTTGTGGTGTGCCTCCTCTAGGGGCCGCAAGAGGGCCTGCATCACCTACTGCATCAGCTACATCCTCAGCTGCATCACCAAGCACTCCCCCGAGTACAGGGTCCTCATGATCGGCCGCATTCTCGGCGGCATCGCCACCTCCCTACTCTTCTCCGCCTTCGAGTCCTGGCTCGTCGCCGAGCACAACAAGGTAACCCATCGCCATTGCCTTGCCAGTTGCCCCCCAGATCTGCCTATCACTGTCTGTTTGTCTCCATCGCTGAATTACCGCTGCTGTCTCCATCACTGAATTACTGCTGCTTTAGAACTGCTCTGCCTTTGCCTTTAATTCAAAGGTTTCCTTTCCAAGCGCCTCTATCCGTAAGCCACGTAGGAGAAGATGCATAGACTAACGCGTATTTGGAATGTGTTGCTCTTAAGTTATGCCTTTTCCTAATCCTTGTCGTTAATAAATTAATATAGTGGGAGGACCCTTAGATTAGATTCATTCATCACATGCTTGTCATTGAAGCTAGCTAAGTGTATTGGATCTTGGATGTTTGACTGCTAATGCAATAGGACACTTATATAATGAGCTGACTGACTTACGATTAAAAATAATGAACATTGAACGGACGTAGTAGTATGATAGTTTGAAGTTTCGAGAATAAAAAGATGTCCATGTTATGTTTCACTGCTAATAAGCCCAGTAAAATGTGGCTTTGTCAGGATCAGAAAAGACTGAGGGAAATCTTGCTGGATTCAAGCTGAAATCCACCATGTTATGTTTTGTTTGATTTCTGCTACTTGTGTCGGTGGATCAGGTGGTTGACACCTGACGTGGCCAAGAGGACGAGCATTTAACAAGCATGGCCCAGTCCTAATAAAAAGCCATCACGGATGGTCTTATTGAGAATTGTCCTTTTATTCGGCCATGTCCTGGCGGCATTAGTCTCATTCGCAGATAATAAATTATCAATAGAATCCAAAGGATCTAGTGCAGTAGCTGCTGCCTGTGATACAAAATGCCATGCTCTTCCACTTGCGGCAAAATCTTTAGTAATACCACATGATCTTACATTTGTGAATTCTGGGGATGGACATTTTGGTTTGTACAGACACTGAATATTTACCTTCTTTTTTACACGAACAAGGGGGGAGGCCCTACGCTACTGAATCTGAATATTTACCTTTCTTTGATCTTTTGCAGAGAGGCTTTGACCCGCAGTGGCTGTCCATAACATTCTCCAAAGCCATCTTCCTTGGGAATGGCTTAATTGCCATTGTATCTGGGCTATTCGCGAACCTTCTTGCTGAGAACTTGGGTTTTGGTCCTGTGGCTCCATTTGATGCGGCTGCATGCTTTCTAGCGATTGGCATGGCTATCATAATGTCCTCATGGAGTGAAAACTATGGAGATCCATCTGAAAGTAAGGACCTGATGGCCCAGTTCAAGGTTGCAGCTAAGGCAATTGCTTCAGGTATGCTTAACCCATCTCATCAGACTGCAGAGAACCAGATATACATATGAAATCATTCTAACATTGTCCGCTGGATCTTCAGATGAGAAGATTGCATTGCTGGGAGCAATACAGTCATTGTTTGAGGGCTCGATGTACACATTTGTCTTCCTATGGACTCCAGCATTGAGTCCAAATGAAGAAGACATTCCTCATGGTTTTATATTTGCTACATTCATGTTGTCATCTATGTTGGGTAGCTCCATTGCGTCACGTCTATTAGCCCGAAAGCTCAAGGTTGAAGGTTATATGCAGATTGTGTTCTCAATATCGGCTGTCACCCTTGTCCTCCCTGTTGTCACCAACGTAAGATTGTGCTGTCAGTCACTACTCCTTGGGTATTCTCTGCCTTTGAAACATTGCTAATGTCTATTTGCTGATAATGCCCAAACAGATCCTAGTGCCGACATCTTCTGTGAAAGGAGGCAGCATATCAGTTGGAGGTTCTCTTCAGCTTCTTGGTTTCTGCACCTTTGAGGCATGTGTTGGCATATTCTGGCCATCAATCATGAAGATGAGATCTCAGTACATTCCCGAGGAAGCAAGAAGCACAATCATGAATTTCTTCCGCATACCACTCAACTTATTTGTTTGTGTGGTGCTTTACAATGTAAGGAGTCATTTCCTCATCCAACTATTATGGTCTCTTCAATTGAGCCGGCAAGAATTATACAGAAATGTCAGCACACAAGTAACACTTTGCCTGTGGACATTGTCTTTGCAGGTGAATGCATTCCCTATCACTGTCATGTTTGGGATGTGTTCTATCTTCCTCTTCATGGCAGCGATCTTGCAGAGACGGCTGATGGTTGTCTCTGATCTACACAAATCATCAACTAGTATGTGATATATTTCTTCTATTCCAGCAATCCTGTGCCAATGAAGGCCTAAATTGTTATCTCTGATAAACTCCACTGCCCTAGTTCATTTTCAATGCTAACCATAGGGTAACATTCGTTGCAGAAGCACAAGAAATGATCGAGGAAGATGAGCCACTAAATCCTTAGGTGTCGACAGAATCATACGTTCAAATCAGATATGAAGACGGCATCCATACTGCAATTCATTACCACCTGCGCAATAAGATGGACGTCAGAACCATGTAGTAGAGTCCAGTTGTTTTTGTTTGTAATTTCGTTTCTGTAGTGTAGATGTGACCAGGCTGTTAGTTTGCACCTCGGGTCTGCTTATATCCACAGGGCAATATATAGTTCAGCAAGTATTGAACTATACCTATGTCCCGAGAAGATTAGATGAGTTGGCGCTGTTGTTTCTTGCAATTATTTTGAAAAAATGTTGGCTTTAAAGTTTAAACAATACACGGTATATATATTCTTGAAAGTGTTATATTACTGCATTTGATAACAATTCTGGCTGATGTACATGTAGCATGAGAAAAGTGTGTTGTGAACTAGTGTGGATATCTTTGAATTGCGTACTTTATGGCGGCTGCTTTGATGACCAATGACAATTTGTTTGAGCTTACCAGCCAAATCAGTATGAACAGCCTCACGCCGCTTATGGCCATTGCTCCCTCGCCCATGGTTACAATGTGGTTAGTTAGTCCTTTGTCCGATGAGATTTGAGAGGAGGTTGCTCATACTCCCGCCGTCGCATAACAAGTGTTGTTTTAGCTCTAGGCACGGGGATTAAAGAAAAAAGTGCGGTGCACCCAAGGAATCGAGAAGGAAAGAGACAGAGATAAGGTGCCGCGTAACAAGTGGCGTTTAGCTCTAGGCACGGAGATTACCGATTGAAGAAAGATGAAAAAGGTGTGGTGTACCACAGGAATCAAAAAAGGTGAGATAGAGATATCATATATCGGAAGAGGAGAAATGTGCATTGAGAAATGGTAAATTGGTAATGACATCTATTTTGGGACAAGTATAGAAAGTTAAAACAATATTATTTTGGGCAGGAGTAGTAGATTCTCTTTGGTCGTTGTAAGAACTATTGCTTCTTAATGAAAAACAAGCTCCACATATTCTTTGAAAAAGTTGTGTACCTAATGCATATGGAGTTGTAGACTACGGATATAGGTCACAGATAGCTATTTCACAGGATATGGTAATTTTGCTCTGATTATTCGTTTGCAATAAGCATCTCAATTTTTTTTAAAAAAATATTCTGATGACATGGCTCCAGTTACAAGAATCATTACGCGCTCCATCACAGTTGCAGTATCTAGTTGTCGAAAAAAAAAAGAAATTGCCTCGGCGCAATGGTGAATTGGTGATCACAAAAATTATTTACATGCGTACCGAGACCAATTTCCATTCGAAAATAGATCTACACGAGGTGAAAACAAACTGGCCGCGCTGAAATACTGAAAGCTATCGCTCATTTCATCTTTCCGTTGGCATAACGCCAGTCCTTTTTCGAAAAACAGTGTCCAGTGAATAATGAAGCTATTGCTCATTTCAGTTTTGTACGCATCAAATACTAATTCTGGACCCAGAAAGTTGGAACTGCAGAGGAACGAAGACAGGCATGGGCAGTCACATAGTAGTGTTCAATTGCAACTTTGCAAGCGGTAGATACCTGCAGCTGCAGCAGCCATACAACATAAAACAGTGTTTCGGTAGGCAAGAGATGGACAAATAATACCACCGAACAAGAAGATACCTTAAACATTGATGCAGAGACTTAAAGAGAAAGCTCATATGCAACAGCACCCAACTCAATTCCACCCAGATGGGTTTCTAAACTGAACCGAGACACAGATATTGAAAATCACACAATGTTATATCATATTCAGACCAATCAGGATACACGACATTTGCAAATAAAGCTCATACGCAACAGCACCTCAGAACTCAGGTGCAACCCAATGGGTTTCTCAAACTGAAGCAAGATCCAGATACTGAGAAATCATATGAAAATCACATCACTGTTTTATCATAATTCAGACCATGAAGATACACGATTGTGTGCAAATAAAGCTCATATGCTGCACCTCACAAGTCAAACTCAAGTCCAACCCAACACTTTTCTCAAACTGGAGCAAGACCCAGATACTGGTAAATCATATCAAAATCACATCACTGTTTTATTATATTCAGACCATCAGGTTACACAGCTTTATTTGCAAGTCCCACAATAATGGTCAGGATCCAAAATGAATAATAAAAGATCATATTTTTATCAATATAATTCAATATGAATCACTTTTATCTTGCGACCGCTATGTTGTAAAACCATATGAACATCACGTCACTGTTTATCATATTCAGAGCACCAGTATAAACCAAGGCTGTATGCACAAGTCCAACTAGAAAGGTCAGGATGCAAAATGAAGATCATGTTTATGAATATGAATCACTTCTGAATGATATCCTGTGACCAGGATGTTATGAAACTGTTTATGAACATCACATCACTTTTATCATATTCAGAGCACCAGGATACACCAAGTCTGTATGCGCAGGTCCAACTAGAAAGGTCAGGATGAAAAAGTGAAGATCATATTTATCGAAATGAATCACTTCTGGATGATATCCTGTGATTGGAATTCAACAAATTACTATTCCGTTTGTTCCAAAATGTGTGTTTTTTAGTTCTGTCTTAAGCCAAACTTCTATAACTCTGACCAAGTTTTCAGAAAAATATATTAACACCTACAATATCAGATAAATTGACCATCAAGGCATTTAAAGTCGGATCTAATGAAATTGTTTGATGTTGTAGATGTCAGCACATGTTCCAAGTAAAACTCGTTCAGAGTTAGAGAACTTTCACTTAGAACAAAAGTAAAAATGACCGATTTTTGGATCAGAGGGAGTACCAAACTATGCATGGACTCAAGAAGTACAAGATTTGTCTTCTAAAACAATTCACTGACAGATCAAAACATGCCAGGCTGGCGAAGAATTCCATCTTTAGAGATAGGAAAACAGCGACAATGTAGCAAAACTACACTACACTCAAAATTACATTTCACAATGTCATGGGTTCTCCAGCATAATGCAATAAGCAGTATTATTGTGTCGATACCAGCTAGCAGCTAATGTTACATTGCAAGGCAGACCAAAAATTTTGTGATCTGATGAGACCAGATCATTGACATATATAGTACCAGCATATGGCTGTCAACAATATATAGGAATGTTGAGAAGAGACTCTTCCCAAATAATTAACGAAAACGAAGAAATGACATCCACGCGACGAATTGATTTTGACTTTGATCACGGCAAGGCAGGGGGAAGTACCGGAATCAGATTCAGAGGGCAGGGACGTATCTCTTCCCAACCTGCTTGGCAGCCGCGGCGGCGCCAGCAAGAACCCCACCGACGGCCCCGGCGACGACCGCCGAGCGCGGCCCGTTAGCGGCGCGGAAGAGCGCGCCGGTGCCGAGCCCGGCCGTGACGCTGTTGATCCAGTCGTCGCGGTCTCGCGCGGCGACCATGGCGCTCTCGATCCCAGCGTACATGAGGCCGATGACCCCGAGCGTGTTGCCGACGCGGCGCCCCGAGCTGCCGCAGGAGTTGAGGACGCGGTTGGCCCGGATCTTGGCGGGCTCCCCGGGCTCGGCGCCGCGGGCGGCGTCGCGGAGCCCCATCGCGGCCCCGGCCACGGCGCCGCCGAGGTAGCCGACGCCCGTGTAGTAGGTGAGGTTCTCGCCCCAGGACCGGCGCTGCGCGACGGCCTCCTCCTGGAAGAGGAACTCCGGGGAGGTGGGAAGGTCGTAGAGCTGCCGGTAGGGGAGGTTGAGGTCCTGGTACGGGTTGTAGAGGCGGCGCTCGGAGCCGGGGTAGGCGGCGTCGCGGCGGTCGTCGGACCCGGACCCCGTAGGGTACAGCCGCGGGTCGGCCATCGCGTGATCCGGCGGCGGCGGCGGTGGCGTGGGAGGCAAGAGGAGGGTTTGGGTCGCGCACGGCAGCTTGGCCGCGCCGCGTATATTCGGTGCGGGTTATATTTGCGAAGAGGTCCCCCGTCGCGTCTGATACTTTTTAGCGCCGCCGACCTAGGCGTTGTTTAGTTCACCCTGAAATCAAAAAAGTTTTCAAGATTTCCCGTCACATTGAATCTTGCGGCACATACATGAAGCATTAAATATAGACGAAAACAAAAACTAATTACACAGTTTGTCTGTAAATCGCGAGACGAATTTTTTGATCCTAGTTAGTTCATGATTGGATAATATTTGTCAAATAAAAACGAAAGTGTTACGGTAGCGAAATCCGAAATTTTTTCGGAACTAAACAAGGCCCTGCAACTTTTTTTTTTTTTTTGAGAGGAGCCGACCTACAACTTGGACGAAGGGTCGAGACTATGGGCCGAGTTTTTCGAAGTTTGGAGGCCTGTGTTTTAATTTGGGCCCAGCTGAGCGAGGACGAGGATGCTGCCAGTCTAACGGACAAACAAAAGAAAACTAGTCTCCTCCGAGTCTGCTTTGATTCGCGTTATTTTGGCACTCTGTCCAGAGAGCTTTGTTATTTTGAAGCAAATGGCATCTTATTGCAAACACTGTTATGCAGGATGCGATATATGCGGATGTTCTTTGCCATCAAACGTAGAAAATGACCATGCAACCCGAGAATGTAACTGTTCGATCCAGCCGTGCAAAATTACTGGAGCTCTACTGCAGCTTTCTCCTGATCAAAACAGTAGATAGTCTTCACAAGTGATTTTTCAGACAAGTAGCACTTTTCCATGCATGTTCAGATTAACACAACGTCACAACCAATGACGTCCGAAATATGAGATGATCTCCTGATCCAAACATGAATATAATCTCTATGGTGGGGGTGAATTGAAAAAAATAAATAAAATTGGATTGGTGGGAGGGTTTAAGTGGTTAATTATCCCACCTTCATCGGAAGCCATCGGATTAAAATCGTGTGCGCTTAATTAGAGTTTGCATAGTTTGCAGTTGGTTTTCATAGCATACGCTTTCACTAAATATAGACCTAATATTATAAAACAAAAAAACACAGCTAGAGAGTAATTTACGAAACAAATCTTTTAAACCTAATTAGTCTATAATTAGACACTTAATTATAATTATTAAATAAAACAAAAGGTTATAATATCCATTAAACTTTAACACCTTCCATCAACACACGAGTCGGCCGCCTGGAACGGGAGGTTGCACGAACCGGGGCTGAAACTCTGAAAAACATGAGTGAGGGACGTGTTGGCGCGCAGTCGGTGGCATCTGCTGGTCTACAACCCTGTTTAGTTCCCTATCTAAAAATTTTTCATCCATCCCATCGAATCTTTAGACACATATATAGAACATTAAATATAGATAAAAAAATAAACTAATTACACAGTTTGGTTAAAAATCACGAGACGAATTTTTTAAGCCTAGTTAGTCTATAATTAGCCTTTAGTGCTACAGTAACCCACATGTGCTAATGATAGATTAATTATGCTTAATAGATTTGTCTTGCAGTTTCCTGACGAGTTATGTAATTTATTTTTTTATTAGTTTCTAAAAATCTCTTCCGACATCCTTCCGACGTATACGCCTAAAAAAATTTCATCTCCAATCCCAAACTCTACGTGGACAGCGCGAGATCGTAGCGAGCAACTGTTGAGCCTGCACGAGCTCCACCGGCAGGCCGCACAGCCGCCCGCCCCCACCCCGGCCGGGAAAGGAGGATAGAAAAGAACTCGCCAACTCGGCGGCCACTCGCCCCGCTCGGCTTCTGTTCACGTGGTCGCCCCTACAGTCCCACGTGCCGCCTCTGGAGTCTGGACTGGAGTCCACCCCACGTCCACCTCTACCTCCATTTTCCACTGCCCACCAGCCCACGCCACGCCGTCCGTCGACGTGATTAGCCGTTGGTTAATGAGACGGCGGCGGTAGGCACCGGAGATTCCGGCCGGACACATGGCCCGAGCCGCGACAACCGGGCACGGACCATGCCATGCCATGCCATGGTGTGGTGCCAAATCCGAATCCCCGTTGCACGCACTCTGCTCTGCTCTCATAAATAAACAACCCACAAGCCCGCACCGCAACCACAAGCAAGCAGAGGTTTTCCGGTTGCACGTTGCAAAGCAGCAGCGGCAGCCAGAGGACAGCGGCGCTCGCGAAGCAAAGCAGCTGCTTACCCCACCCACGAGCACAGGATGAGGATGCGTGCGCGGGCGGCATTGCCATCGGCGTCGGCGTCGGTGCTGCTGCTCCTCCTGCTCCTGGTGGGCGGCTCCGCCGGCGCCGTGTACAAGGTGGGCGACCTGGACGCCTGGGGCGTGCCGCCGCCGTCCAAGCCCGACGTCTACAAGCGCTGGGCCAAGTCCATCCACTTCGCGCTCGGCGACTCCATCTGTAAGCAAACCAACCAACCAACCAACCCATGCATCTCATCCACCGCCGCCGCCGTACTCACTCACTCGCATCGCAGGGTTCCTGTACCCGCCGAGCCAGGACTCGGTGCTGCAGGTGACGCCGGAGGCCTTCGCGTCCTGCGACCTGTCGCGCCCCGTGGCCAGGCTCGCCGACGGCAACTCCTTCTTCAACCTCACCACGCCGGGCCGCGCCTACTACGCCAGCGGCGCGCCGGGTCACTGCCGCAAGGGCCAGAAGCTCTGGGTCGACGTCCCCATGGCCAACGGCACCTACCTCCAGCCCTCCGCCACCGACCTCGCCGCGCTCGCGCCCACACCCGCCGCCGACCCGCCCGCCGGGTTCGCATCCGCGTCCGCGCCAGAGGGCGCCAGCGCCTCGCCCGCGCCCCGCGCCGCCGTCGCCGCCGCTGGATCCGTCGTCGCCCTCCTCTGCTTCGCCCTCCAAATCCTCCTCCACTGATGATGACATTTGATGTGTAGCTAGCTGATTAGCTACCTCGTTGTAGTTTTGGGATCTCCACTTTTTGCGGAATGAGAGTTAGTCCAGTTTTTTCTTGGGTTGAATTGAATTTTTCGCCGAATGAATGAGAAGTGAGTGCAGTTATTTCTTCGGTTGAATTGATCGGAGGCAAAAAAAAAAAAATCTGGTTTGTTTCTACTGTAGTATCTACATCTTGTTCCATTAATTTAATTAATTCCATTGTAAAATATAATCAATTGATGACACGGATCATTTTAGCATCGATCTCCTTGCGTTACAGCATCGCCGACAAGTAATTGAATCGTCTGGCTCCATGATCAGCTTAGCGGATGGATCGACTAGCTAGTGGGGCAGATCAACCCACATGCGGTGGCGGTAGACGAGACGACTCGTGATGAACAGAACACTAGAACAGGTGCTGGATCGTGTCGGTGTGCACAAAAAGGACGGGGTGGCCGGGAATTGACACGTATCGCGATCGATCCGCAACAGTACCGTGGTACCATGGTGTTCGTGTCGGCCATCCATCTGCCTGGACGAAACGGGAACTGTTTCAGGAAACATTAGATCAGCGATATTGGGCATTCAGCCACCAACCAGTGGGAGCAATAGGGTACGGCATGACCGTGTTGTGGCGTTGGAAAAGGCGAGGGGAAAGCACGGATCGCACTCATCGGCTCATCGCAGAATGCCCGGTTTAATCGTCAGTACAGCAGAATGCTCCTCCGTCACAAAATAATCATGTCATAAAATCACCCTTAAAGTCGTTTGGCCAACTTTATACAAAATAATGATAACAGGCTAACAGCATCTATTATAAAAAAGAAAATAGATTCAACATTTATATCTCTAAATATGTTTACTATAAAATATATACTCCCTCCATCCCAAATAAAGTTATTCTAAAAATTTTAAAGAGTCAAAGCATCTCAAGTTTGACTAACATAATAACATTTACGATATCATCTAAGTATTGTTAGGTTCTTCATTAATTATATTTTCACAGTAATATCTATTTGATATTATAAACCTTTCTAATTTTTTCTATAATATCGGTCAAACTTGAGATGCTTTGATTCTCATATATTTTTGGGATGACTTATAAATTGGGATAGAGGGAGTAGTTTATAACTAGTCTAATGATATTTGTTTAGTATCATAGATTCCAGTAGGTTTGATCAAACTTAAAACTATTTGTTGGCAAACTCAAAACCACAATGGTCACATTACTTAACAATATTCCTACTCGTTACTTAGCAATATTGTGGCTGGAAAGTCATAGCTGAAATTACTGTTGGCTGATTTATTGTGAGAAAAACACTACTGGCTGGCAGAAAAAATACGGCTCCGCAGAGGCATCTATCAACCAGAATGGAAAAACGAAGACCGTGGCATGGCTCTCTTCTGTCTAGCATCACCTCGTCACCGTGGCATGGCGACGTTCCAATCGTACACCTTCACATCGAAGGTGGCAGACTCTTCAAGTGCCCGTCTAAGTTCTTTAGCGCAGCTCACATTCTTGGCAAGCAGCAACGCAAAGCCACCGCCACCGGCTCCGACCAGCTTGTAACCACAGCAGTAAGGGCCAGCGAAAGCAAACAGCTTGTCCACGAGCTTGTTGCTGCAGAAAGGGTCTAGCTCCTGGTGCAGCCTCCAGGCCTCCAGCAATATTCCGCCGAGCTCGTCCAATTCACCATTCATCAGGGCTTCTCTCCCGATCTTAGCTAATTCGGCAAGCCTCTTGATGCTAGATATCAAGATATTGTCGCGACGGAGGTACCGGGTCACAACTTTCTGCAGGACTTGGTGGGCAAGCCTTACCTGTACAGATTCATTTTAGGGAGGAACAGCAATGTGGAAAACTGCTAAACAAAACATAACCGGCACATGGATAGCATGGCCATCAATGAAAACTGTTGGGTGCACTGTGATCTAGTATAACTGGACCAAGAAGATGTTGTTTTGCGTTTTCAACATTCAGGCATTTAACGTCATGGGATGTTATTATATGATAATTGTGAATGCCTAATACCTAGGATCTCACTATGCTAGGTACAAAATCGAGAAAGATCGCAAGTGTGTTATTAGTCCATTGCTTTTAGACATAGTGCATGCAAGGGCACAAGCAATGGAGTAAAAGAAAAAAAGGAATTTTATGCTTCAAGCAGAAAGGATGAACTTACTTGGCCAGTGAATACAACCAGGAGACGTTCTTCTAATTCCTGAATCAACTGAGGAGTGGTCAACACTGGAACAACTTGCAACCGTAATGGTTGTCCTGGAAAACTCTGGGCGCACTTGATCCCAGGATATAGGCCACCAATTTGGTCTTGCCACCCACCACCTGTGCCCATTATTTGCTCCACCACTAGCACAGCTCTAGCAACATTATCATCACTTTCATCGTCTTCCATTACTTGAAATAGTCCCTTAACAACAGCAGCAGCTAATATGCTAGAAGTTCCCAGCCCACTTCCACGAGGAACATTTGCCCATGTCCTAATGTTCAGACCTGATTTTGACAATATCTTGTGGCCAAGGATTCCAGTAACAATAAGAGCAGACTTAACAAGACGGAATGGATCACTTTCTTTGAATGGAGGAGAAATACATGACAGATTATCAATATAAACATTTCTACCAGCATCATCTTCGATTCTTACTCCAAGGTGGTCTTCTGTTGTCTCTATCATAGCACCAACTGGAAGGCTTCCTTGCAAGCATATTGCCATATTCAAAACACAACCTGGACGCTCCAAGCTCCACGGAGGTGTATCACTCCAACCCCCAACAAAATCCACACGGACTGGTAATTCTACAACAGCCTTCCTGGGATGCAAGTTTCCATGGTTTGAAGACATCTTGCCACTCGATGGCTCTAAAAGAATGAAATCTGTTAACTGTCTAATAGCAATATCGATGGTTCAAATGGTAAAAAACGACCGCAATTAGCTCGTGGCGGAACCATGGAATTTTGAGTAAAGTCACTATAAGCACAGCAGTTAGTTTTGGAAATGCAAGGTCTTTAGTTATTGTAAATGACTAAATGTTGTGATGACTAATACACACCTTTCGATCCATATTTTATTGCCGACGCAGTTTCGCTTGCTATGGAAGCCCACACTTTCTCTTCCACCATACATGCAGTGGAAAGATCTCCAGAAGCTCTAAGCAGATCCATCTTGACCTGATATTCTCTGCTCTGAGGAAGAACCCCAGGATACTGATCCCTGTGACTTGGAAAAAACGAAAGTAATTCTTCATAGACCGCTAAACATGTATCCTTTTGTAACATTTCCTCACAAAGTTGAAACAGATTACGCCCAAGTAAGCCATAGTTCATGCAAGCCTTGGCTATGTCAGCTGCAAGATCTGCCTGATGCTTGCTCGAATCGGTGCAAAGTTGTCTGTAATCAATAGCACGATGCAGCTCGTCCAAGCTGATCCTCTGTGATTTTCTCCACAAGGAAGCTATTTTCCCATCTGGGTCACATACTGATCCCATAAGCCACATGCCAACATTAAGCATTTCTGGGAGAGACATGACAGGAAAAAGCTTTGCAGTCCATAAGCATTTGTCCTGGCTGGTTGAATCCCACAGATCCACAACCTGGATTCTAAGATCTTCCAAGACATTTATCCATGGCTTGCCACAGAATGTCCCATCCATCTTAATAGAAACTTTTGGATTATCGTGAAGACCACAGTAAACCAAAACTCTTTCTGCAGAGTTTACCAAAGGTACTTCCCAGAGGCAATGTCGATCAGGTAATGTGAAACAAGTGCTACTATGAAACTCACGTATATTCACCGTGACAACAATACATTGTGAGCCAATCCGTATTCTACCGCAAAGTACTGAATCATAAACCAATGAATCCTCTCCTATTGAGACCCCAGAAGAAATCTTGGTAGACAAAATAATAGCTGTCGCTGCAATATCACAAGCAGTGGTCTCTGGTAGTGAGCACATATGCCTTCGACCTACAAGTCCAGAATAGGAACCCGCCAGGTGATCAAGAACCTCCACGGATGTGCCAAAATGTAAAAATGAGAAGTTATCTGAAAAGGTAAACCATCCGAATTAAGCATTTGAACTGGGCAACTGACACGAAAGATGATAGGAATAATATCTCACACCTGATCAGGAAAAAAAAAAAACTTAAAGGCATAACCTCTAGATAGAAAACCAGGATAATGCACTAGCCCAAAGCAATGATAACTGAATGATCAGTAGGAACATACATGAACAAAAGCTGAAAATCCTTTGTTTTCCTAAAGCAGAAATCAGTTCCTTCCCCAATGGACGGTTTCGCAACCATTCATGCTTGGCTGGTACCCATGCCGCCACAAGATCCTCATACAAGCTGAGCTGCAGTATATTGGCAAGCATGATCACAAATCGAAAGCTCAAAAGATGCATATGCAATTAGAGAAATATGCCTAGCAGGAAGCAATGGAGCATAAGGAGTGGAGTTTGGAACACACTTATGACATTTCAAGTCTAAATTAAATATGTTACTAGAAGATAGATTAATGAAGTTCTGTAAATCCACTTTCAACATGGAACAAAGAGTGAATACTAGCAATTTCTTAAGGACAAAAGAACTGTATCTGATCAAGAATATATATTCAGTTTCTATCACCTAACTATATATTCAGTTTCTATCACCTAACTTGTTTAGTTACTAGCATATCAAAGTAGAAAGTAGAAACTGAAACATAGTGTTGGTATCAAATTACGGATTAAGGGTTAGAAAGCTATTCAGAATGTACAATCAGGAGCATCCTGGACAGGAATTGAGCATTCACAGTAATCATTCCTTCAACAAGGTGTCAAAGATCCAAGTTCTAATTGCTAAAATACAGTAAATATTTTTTGCAGAATAATAATATTTTGTTAATTTAGTGAGCATGGTTTCAAAAGAAATGAAATCACCTGCTTGGCAACATCCAAAAGCATCTTAAGAAACTATGAGACAGGAAATTAATAATGTTTGTTAAATGTTATAGCTCAAATGCTGGAAATGGTAGCTTGCCTCTTTGTTACTAGTCATGAGCTCCTTAATCACAGTATGGCTAGATGAGAGTGCAAGGGTAACAAGGTCCTGCCACGCTTTACCCCTTGCTGCTATTATTCCTGTGTCAAGCAATGCTCTCCCATCATCTAGGATGGCATGGCCCTCTACAAGCTCGCTCACTGTCGGCTTCTGCAGGAGATCATCAACCAAACATAGCGAATAGGTCTCCTGATCAATCCCACCGTCCTTTGATGCTACAACCACTCCATGATTAGCAGCCACATCCAGAGTGGTGGGCACCGTCACAATACAAGCAGCATCGTCAGGAAGATATAGGTTGGAGGCATCAAAGCACGGGAGAACATCCCCGGTCATTATGAAGATCCCTCCTGGTCATCCACGGGCAATTAGAAATGGAAATAAAAGCGAGGGTCCCTTCTTTCAGACATTACTATATATAAGTGCGCTAATCTGTGAATTTTGTCTGAGCTACAACCTTGGTTGTTGAAAGCTTGCCTTGCACTGGAGGAGATGGCAAGAATGTGATCGAACAAAAGCGGAACAGGTCCATCGGGATTGTCTCCGGCCAAGTAAGGCAGAGGGAGAAACGCCTTCCCCATGGGGTTCGCCCAGGGAACCCTCTTGCTGTCGCCCCCGGCGTGAAGCAAGAGCACGTGCTTCTTCGCCATGATGCTCGATGCCGCGGCGATCGCGGCCTCATCCCCCGAACCACCATTTGCTGCTTCGAGAAGGAATTCGCCGATCTCTTCCTTGGAAGCCTGCGAAGAAAATCCCGACATCCCAATACGCCATCAGAACCACGGGTCGAGTAGAGTAAAGCAAGGTAGCGATAGTAGGTAGGGCAGAGGGTAGGTGGGTCGTGACCTGGGCGGCGAGTTGGCGGGCGAGGGCGGCGACGGCGTGGAGCGTGGCGGCGCCGGAGCCGATGCGAGCGCCGTCTGGGTCAGGGACGGCGATGGCCGCGGTGGATGCGGGAAAGCGGCCGAGGGCGCGGGCGCGCTCGAGCTGGCGGTTGTAGAGCGCGGCCTGCTGGGGGCTGGCGGCCGTGAGCACGACGGCGTCCCAGGGCGGCACGCGTGCCGGGTCGCGCGCGGACAGCCGCAGCCGGCACCACGCCTTCCGCAGCGTCGCCGCCGCCTCCTCCGCCGTGCGCGGCCTCCGCCGTCGCGGGCGCGCGTCCATCGCCTCGCCTGCCGCGCCTTCGGCCCTCGGACTCGGATCGGGCAGCAGCCTGGGGCGTAGTAGCCACTGGCTGTTTGTTTTTCTTTTCCCCCTCTAACTGATGAAGAATTGACTGCGTGCGGAAGCTGGTGGCAAGCCTGGCATTCAGTAGTGTGTGTGACACCGTCAAGGAGTTGCCTTGCCCAAGCCTCTGTATTCTCCGTGCATCTTCAAGTGGCACAGCAAAGGGAAAGAAGGCTATACAAGCTGGTGATGTTACTGCAAAAATTCCAATCTCCATTTGCTCATTATGTCCGTTGTTTTGTGAGAGCACCGATGCACCACAAAAAAAAAAAGGCCAATGTTGTACCCCTGCACTTTAGAAGAAAAAAAGCATCAAGATACTCGGCTGATACAACACTATTTTGTGGCCAACAGGAGCCGTGGATCAAAGCCCATGGTGAAGGTTCATCAGCTCGGCGGCAGGTCATGCAGTTTGCAGAGGAGAGATAGTGGCCTTGTTTAGTTCATCCAAAAACCAAAAACTTTTTAAGATTTCCTATCACATCGAATCTTACGGTAAATGCATGGAGCATTAGATATAGACAAAAATAAAAATTAATTGCACAGTTTACCTATAAATCACGAGATGAATCTTCCATGATTAGATAATATTTGTCAAATAAAAACAAAAATGCTATAATACCGAAATCCAAAATATTTTCGGAACTAAACAAGGCCGGCCACTCACTAATCCGCACTTGCTGTTCTAGGGGCAGAGCTAAAGAAATTTGGAGCATGTCCATGTAAATACATACTCACTCTATCCACAAAAAATACAATTTTTGTTTTTCAAAAAAACAACCAATTTAAATTTTGATTAAAGTTGTACAAAAATATACTAACATTCATGATACGAAATAAACACCACTAGATTAGTTATAAAATATATTTTTATAATAAATAAATTTAGAGACATGAACGTTAATTATATTTACTATAAACTCACTCAAATTTAAACTATTTGACCGTTATAAATCTTATAATTATATTCTTTTGTGGATGGAGGGAGCATTTTTTATAATGAAAATTTTTATTGTAATTTCAATCGCTTTTATTAAGATATGGTATATTGAAAAGGCATTTTCTGACCTAAACGTGCACAGACAACTAACAAAAAGAGAGAGAAGGCCAACTCACTAATTATCAATCCCTAAGCTAAATGTAAATTGCCGGCCGGACGTACTTCATCGCTTTGCCTGGCTCAGGGAACATCCCAAATGTCTAATTTTGGACAACAAAAATGCCGTCTTGGTTGTCTGCTTTCCGGGAGCCTTGCAGCCAAACAGACCGACTGCTACGGCCTACGGCCTTCAGCAAAGCTAGAACCTTCAGCCTGGTTTGATCCCACAGCCGTTGGCCACAAAACAGTACTCCTTCCGTAAAGTGAATAAGATTTTGATTAAATATTAGAAATATAAATTATTAATAATTTTTAAATTGTTGAATTTTGTAAATATAAAAATTATATGAATAGATTTATCTTAAAAAATAATTATATTGCTATTCTAAATAACTTTTAAATACTATAAAAATTATCCTAAACGACTTCTAAATACCATATAGGAAGGGAGTATATGAGTCGAACAGGGGTTCGCGTCCGCGACACGTCTGTACTCGATCAGGTACGGTACTCCTGGTACAAGTAGCTACTGTAGCTCATCTCGTAGTTGTGGGCTTGTGGCGCACCAGATTTCATTAGTGCAAGGTGTACCGCGTCTGAATCGAGTAAGGTCTTGTTTAGTTCCAAGAAAAATTTGCAAAATTTTTCACATTCTCCGTCACATCGAATCTTTAGACGTATGCATGGAGTATTAAATATAGACGAAAATAAAAACTAATTGCACAGTTTGGTCGGAATTGACGAAACGAATCTTTTGAGCCTAGTTAATCTATGATTGGACAATATTTGTCAAATACAAACGAAAGTGCTACGGTATCGATTTTGCAAAATTTTTCGGAACTAAACAAGGCCTACTCCCTCCGTCCCAAAAAGAGTGACGTTTTTGACTTTTAGAAATCGTGTTTGACCGTTCGTCTTATTCAAAAATTTTATGTAAATTATAAAATAAATAAATCATTAGTAAAGCATCTCTGATGGTAAAATAGATCTTAACAAAATATATAATATTTATGTAAAAATTTTGAATAAGACGGATGATCAAATAAGATGTCTGAAATTCTAAAACGATACTCTTTTTGGGACGGAAGGAGTAATTGACATGGACCCCGTTTACTACTCCGAGCAATTACGGTCTTGTTTAGTTCCGAAAAGTGAAAAGTTTTCGGTACTGTAGCACTTTCGTTTGTTTGTGACAAATATTATCCAACCATGGACTAACTAGAATCAAAAGATTCGTCTCGTGATTTCCAGCTAAACTGTATACTTAGTTTTTGTTTTCGTTTATATTTAATGTTTCATGCATGTGTCATAAGATTCGACGTGGTGAACTAAACAAGGCCTACGAAACCCTGCGGTACGGTGACAGGCAGCTCAGCCCTCAACCGCAGGATGCATCGTCGTGCAGTCCTACGTGCTCCCCTAAATTACTCTGTAAATCTGTATTATTGGCGACCTATATCTATTTATTTATTATTATTAGTTGAACCCACAATTATTCATGTGCTTTGTTCAAATAATAGAATGGCACTGTTGTAAAAGAAAAAGAATAGACTGGTACAGGGATGAGTCGATCGTATCTACCTCTTCATTCTAAATTATAAGTCATTCCAAGAATCTTGGAGAGTCAAAACATCTCAGGTTTGATCAAATTTGTATAATAAGATAATAATAATTATGATATCAACTAAGTATTATTAGATTTTTCTCTAATTATATTTTCATAGTATCCATTTTATGTTACAAATTTTAGTATATCTTTCTATAATTTTGGTCAAATTTTTTTAAAAATGACTCTCTAAGTAATTTAGAACCGAGCGGTATATTAAAAACTTACGTACGTACGGATATGCACATCACAAATGAGTATGACGGTAACCGGTTGGCGCGCACGTACGGTCACCTTTCCAAGTTCGCTGGCTTGCCTGCCTCGTCTTTGTCTAGGGCTCTACGGTGCGGTGCGTTTTGCATGAGACTGCAACGACAGAGAGAAAGGTGGTGTTGGAGTACGTTGGATCCTAGTGCTATCTTGGGCCAACCGGCCGGCTGAGGACGACAAAGGAACAGGACGTGTTGGCCTCATTAGCAAGTAGCTGCCTCTCAAGTCTCAACGTACTCCTTCGTTGTTATTGGCTTGTCCATTCAATTTGTGATCAACTTTAGGCTTGGATCATGCGTGCATGTGCTCTAACTGCAGAGCATGAATGTCCGCCGGATCACATTAATTTGGTTTCAACACAGGCCAGATGGTCCCGTCCTTGATAAGGAGATGGACATGTCTCTAATTTATATTTGGTTGGAGAATAGTAAAGCTGGGATGGTTACTGACAAGTAGAGTATATCTCCTACCGAACCACCGAAAAGAAATAAAATGTTCTACTTATTTCCTATTTCGTCCTCAAACAAAAAACTAAGGTGCCTAAGTGGGACACTTGTCTTGACGATGGACATGTTACGAGAGTTAATTGGGAGCTGGCTAAAAATAAATTAAAACTAGCTCTAGTGCATCTAAACAAGAGAACTAATAGGCAGACACTTACCCAAAAACTAAAAAATTTTCAAGATTTTTCATCAAATCTTACGACACATACATGGAGGATTAAATATAGACAAAAATAAAACTAATTGCACAGTTTGTCTATAATCGCGAGATGAATTGCCAAATACTACAATACCTAAAACCAAAAAAAATTCTAAATTAAACAAGGCCTTAGCTAGACAACTATAGCTAATCCGAGCTAAATTTTGGCCCAGCTAGTAATTAACTATATGTATCCAAACGGTTTCTAACAATACATCATATAATCCCTCTATACTAAAAAAATAAAGTCATTTTAGACATAATTTGGCATACTAAGGAGTAATTATGTTAAATATTCACAGCACGACTGGTTAGCGTGGTGAGGCTGGAAGCAAGTGGGCATGGTTTGATCCCTCAGCACTGTGTGTAGCGTGATTTTCCCCCTATTTTTTCCAGACGCTCGCGTTGGCGCAGATGGCTGCATGCACACTGAACGGCAAGCGAGGGCGCAATTGGTGTGATTATATGTTAACCTCCTGGTACTCGGCGATGGGATAAGAAACGTTCGTGTGTAATCTTCGTCCAAACACACTTTTACTAATGCATGTGAAATCAACATCTAACCCCTAAAACGACTTTAATTTTTTTATACGAAGGGAGTTAGTAATTTGAAGCTAGTGCGATTGAATTGAAAAAATATATATATTTCTAGAGTTGACGGATGTTTCACCGCTGGTGATCGGCCCGAAATCTGGGCAACCGCCATTAGCAAAAAGACAGGCCAACCAAAGACGCGCGTGTGGTGTGGCACTACCACTAGCACAGCACCAACGACAAAAATTCACCGCGGGGCGGGCGAGTCGTCAGTGCTTCGTGACCCGCGCCACCATCCACCAAACACGATCGACAGCGGTCAATATAGGCCTTGTTTAGTTGGCAAAAACTTTGGTTTTTGCCTACTGTAGCACTTTCGTTTTTATTTGACAAACATTGTCCAATCATAGAGTAACTAGGCTCAAAAGATTCATCTCACAAATTACAAGTAAACTGTGCAATTAGTTTTTATTTTTATTTATATTTAATACTCCATGCATGCGACCAAAGATTCGATGTGACGGAAAATCTTGAAAATTTTTGCGAACTAAACAAGGCCATACTCTCAACGCGTGGGAGCCACGTGACAACGTCGTTGGTTTTATTGCCCGAATCGACGTCGAGTCGGCGAGGAAAAGATTCGCATGGAAGGGAAGGGATGGTGGCGCTGCCGCTGTTGTTCACGGGCGCACGTCCGGAGTCCGGACGCGACGAAGCAGCGTCCGTCGTCGGCTTGTCGCCAGTCGCCACCGTACGTGGGGGCAGCCGAAACCCACGCGCTTTCTCTTCTGGGCCTGGGCGGCGGTACTGCAGGCTGCAGCGGCACGCCGGCATCCGTCCGCCCGATCCGTCACCGACACCCTGCCCTGCCATTACTCCAGACTCCATCTACCTCGCCTCGAGCCCTCGAGTCCTCGATGCTCTTCTCTTTTGCAGGTCCAACTGATGACACTCTTGTAGTCTGGATGTTCCGTAGTGGGATAGCAGTATATATGCAGCAGATGGACACGCACGGCACGGCAGCTTTGTGGCACGACCGGTGCTCGACGGAATGCTTTCAGCGGGGTGGGGCGATGGCCTCGTCTCTGGACTTATGGGTGTGTTGTGTCGGGGGCGGTGACGTCAGGTGATGAGGCAATGCATGTCCAGTACTATAGTATAGACGCCATAGGAAAATGCCACAAAAATATGACTCATGCCGGCCGGGTATGTTTCAGTTTCTGTTGGTCTCATGCCTCTGGACTATTTCTCTAGAGACAACAAATGATAGCATTGGTTAAAACTTCTCGTTTTATGGTGTGCTTGTCTTGTCACAAAATTCATAATTTATATATGGCCAGGAGGGAAGACAACAGGCTATGCTTGGGGATCTTGTGTTGTTGTTAGACTTTGTTTTTTGCTCAAATTTTGTGTGTTATAACAAATGATGAGATATGTCACCGAGCTCAGGCTCGGCCCCAGGACACGGGCAAGCGGGGTGGCCGCCTTGGTCCTCCTTTAGATAGGCCCCCACCTTTAGAAGTATGCAACCCTGCAATGATTTTTAAGGTATTTATACATTTATGAATTATTGCATATGAATATTGCTTTTTACATGCATAGTTAAGTATTTATGAGTATCTATATATAAGTGTCATTTTACATCTAGGTGTAGAATACTATTCTACGCCGAACTGTTATACTGAACAGAATTCAATATCGTTTAGAATTTTCGTCTTAGTATTGCTTAGTATTTTGTAGTTTTAGGTGTAGTATTTTTCTGCTCAGTACTCAACCTACGGTATAAATACTTATATATAGATACTCGTAAATACTTATATATAGAACTATTACTCTATAGCTGACTATAAAATAATTTATTCTGTAGCTACTTTAACTTACGATAATTACTGTTAATTTACGAGATTATAAAGGGCCCGGGCCTAAAAACTCAGGGCCGGGGCTGACCGAGCTTCTCCTAGCACCGGAGACACGTGGTCTGTTTGGGCTAAATTGCCATTGCATTTCCATGTGACTACTCCCTCCGTCCTAAGGGCCTGTTTAGTTCCACACCCAAAAAATTTTCATCTATCTCATCGAATCTTTGGACACATGCATAGAACATTAAATGTAGATAAAAAAATAAACTAATTACACAGTTAAGTTGAGAATCGCGAGACGAATCTTTTAAGCCTAGTTACTCCATGATTAGCCTTAAGTGCTACAGTAACCCACATATGCTAATGAAGATTAATTATGCTTAATAAATTTGTCTTGCAGTTTCCTGACGAGTTATGTAATTTGTTTTTTATTAGTTTCTTAAAAAACCCTCCCGACATCCTTCCGACACATTCAATGTGACACCCAAAAAATTTTCATCCCCAATCTAAACAGGCCCTAAAAAGAGTGTCGTTTTAGGTTTTTGTGCCACAAGTTTGACTCAATTTGTAGAAAATACATGCAATATGTATATCTCGAAATAAATTTGTTAAAAAACTTGACTTAAAGATCTTTCCAATGATACTAATTATGTTCTATAAATATTAATATTTTTTACTATACATTTAGTTAAAGTTATTTCTCGGGAAGCGAAAACGACACTTATTTTGGGACGGAGGGAGTATGTGAGAGTGGGTGCCTACTCCTTTGTGACGCTGATTTTGTAGGTGCCAACCATTACACTTCATGGTTATAGCCTGTCTTTTTTCCTTGGGCCTCGTTTATTTTCGAAAAGTGAAAAGTTTTCGATACTATAGCACTTTCGTTTGTTTGTGACAAATATTATCCAATCATAGACTAACTAGGATTAAAAGATTCGTCTCGTGATTTACAGCTAAACTGTGTAATTAGTTTTTGTTTTCGTCTATATTTAATGTTTCATGCATGTGTCACAAGATTTGATGTGACAGAGAATCTTGAAAACTTTTTGATTTTGAGGATGAACTAAGGCCTTGCTTCACCACTGATTGTCCTTCGTTTCCTCGGACATCTTGCAGCAGCACGAATTCAATTATCTGCTGCTTCACCAGGGGCCTGTTTGTTCCCTTTACTAAATTTTAGTTATTAGTAGCTAAAGTTCCAAACACATTGATTAAAAAAAAGCTAAAATAGTTTAATTCTATTAATTATTTAAGAGTAGCTAAAATAATATTAGGTAGCTAAAATTTAGCAAGGAAAACGAAATGGAGCCTAGGTACAAAATTGTCGCAATTAACCGGCCGCTGCAACATTTGAAGTTTGAAATTTGTCCAACTAGTCGGTGTGGAAAAGAGAATGAAGAATGAAAAGAAACAATATATAGGCCTTGTTTAATTTCACCAAAAAGCTAAAAACTTTTCAAAATTCCTCATCACATTAAATCTTGCGGCACATGCACGGAGTATTAAATATTTTCAAATAAACATCAAGCTTGTGAAGTTGTGAAGGTAGTTTCTTTTAGTTTCATTGGCTTCAGCATTTAGCTGCTTCAAACAATACAACATGAAGCTGAAGCCAAACTGAAGCCAAATTGAAGCCGTGACCAGGACTTGTTAACTATTTGTATAGTCGTGTAATGGTACTCTAAATATGTATATCACCACTAGCATTTTTTTTCTCGGTCACGCAAAAGATCTTCACGTATTTGTATTTAAGAAAGGGAGAATTGTTTACACCATGCCCTTTAGGCGCTCTAGGGGGCAAGATTGAATTACATATAAGGCCTTGTTTAGATGCGAAAAGATTTTGAATTTCGTTACTGTAGCACTTTCGTTTGTTTGTGGCAAATATTGTTCAATCACGGACTAACTAGGATCAAAAGATTCGTCTCGTGATTTACAGTTAAACTGTGCAATTAGTTTTTATTTTCGTCTATATTTAATGCTTCATGCATGTGTCGAAAGATTCGATGTGGTAGTGAATCTTGAAAACTTTTGGTTTTTGGGGTGAACTAAACAAGGCCTAAGCCTCAACCCTCCCTAGATTACATGATGTTCTAAGCTACTACTCACTAAGGGCACTTCCAATGCAAGACTCTATCACAGAGTCCAAGACAATTAATTACTACCTCCATACCTGAATTAGTTGACGTTTAAGATATGATTGTGTTTACCAAGGAGTCATTAATTAGAGGCTATTCTTCCATGTTTATCCCTATTAAATAGGGCTGCGGGTATTTTGTATACAACAATTGAGGCAATGCTAGGATGGCCAGGTCGTTGTGCTTTTAGCTAAGCGGGCAGCGGGTCATTCTTCACTCATCGGCAGCCAGCCAGGACGTCAACTAAAACGCAAACGCACCTTCCTCTCAGAACGTCAACAAATTGAGGTACGGAGGGAGTACATATTATTTATGGTATTTTACTGATGTGACAGCATATTTATTGAAGAAAGAGGTAGAAAAAATAAAATTCCAAGTCTTATTTAGACTTCAAATCCACATTATTCGAGGTAATAAATAATTTTAGACTCCATGATAGAGTCGCACCGGCTTGCGCCCACATCTCCGCCTCTGGCTTGATGGTGTATACCATCACCAGCGTCACTACCAATCAACATATATGTATGTATGTATCCCATCATCACCAATCAACCACCAGATATGATTGTTGTGGACCACGAGCTATCTATTCGTAACGGTACTCCCTCCGTCCACGAAAGAGTCAATTTCTAGAGTTGTCCTAAGTCAAACTTTTTAGACTTTGACCAAATTTCTAGAAAAAAATGCTAAGATTTATAGTATCAAATTAGTATTATTAGATTCATCATAGAATATATTTTCATATAATATGTATTTTATATTATAGATGTTGTTACTCTTTTCTATAAAGTTAGTCAAACTTTAAAAAGTTTGACTGATACGGATCCTAGGAATTGATTCTTTCGAGGACGGAGGGAGTACCTCTTTAGCTAGTGATAAATTGTCTATTAGTATCTCCCATTTTCTACTGCTAGTACCGTTGTCGAGGACTTTTTGGAATGCAGGATTTTCAAACACATGGATTAGAAAAGGCACAGGATTTCACATGTATCTTACCAATTAAAAATGTAGAAACGTTTTTATTGTGATCTTTAGATATAAAAAATACAGGAATTTCAAGAGAGGGTTACACATAAAAGAAAAGTTTCTATGAGGTCAAACCTGATGTTAGTTTTTCCCCAAATTTTTTGTGGCTTTATACACCGCTTAGGAAATAGGAATCCATAGAAATATAATAGGTTCTTCTGATCCTTTGTTTCAAAGGAACATAAATGAAAATGTACTTCTAAAATTACACCATGTTAGTACAGACATGAGGGCCTATTGAAGATACAAAACATTAACTAATTATGATCTGACAAAAACTAATAAAGGCTAATTTATAAGTAGTACAATTTATTAGAGAAAAATTTAATTAATTTATATTTTGTCTATTATCTGTTCGCAAAAAAAAGTCTATTATCTAACAATATACTTGCTCTGTCCTAAAAAAAAGTGTCGTTTTTTTACTTTTAGATATCTTATTTGGCCATCCATTTTATTCAAACTTTTTTGTCTAAATATGATCTATTTTGTTATGACTTATTTTATCATCAAGTATACTTTAATATTTATTTATTTATTTCATAATTTATAAATTATTTTGATACTATAACACTTTCATTTATATTTAACAATTATTGTCTAATTATAAACTAATTAGACTCAAAAGATTCATCTCACAAATTAAAAATAAACTGTATAATTATTTTTTATCTATATATATAATATTTTTATGTGACGGGAATTTTTTTTGAGAGTAACTAAGGCCTTGTTTACTTCGCGAAGGAAAAAATTTCGTGACACGATAGCACTTTCGTTTGTTTGTGGTAATTATTGTCTAATTATGGACTAACTAGGTTCAAAAGATTCGTCTCGTCAATTTCGACCAAACTGTGCAATTAGTTTTTATTTTTGTCTATATTTAATACTCCATGCATATGTCTAGAGATTTGCTGTGACAGGAAATCTTGAAAAATTTTGGGTTTTTTTTGGTGGAAGTAAACAATGCCTAAACAAGACCTGAGTTAAATCAATTTTTCAACCCCCGTCGTCCTACTCCTACCACGCTAGTACCCTACGGATACGCGGGGCGGTACGGTAGAGTTTGGCCGCTTGACATTTGCCGATGGCAGACGGAGACGCACCACGTGAACGTGTTTTGTACCAGCTGTACCACCAGATCGTCTCCCTTGCCGTCGGTGCTGTGGTTCGCCTCCCACTCACGCTACCAGCTGCTGGGCTGGGTGGGAGTGGGAGGGACTGGAACTGGACCAAACCAAGACCATCCCTCTTCTCCCCTGCCGGTGGTGTGGTTCGCCTCCCACTCACTCACTCCTCACTCACTCTGTCGCACACACTTCCGCCCCGATTCTCCATATATAGCAAGCCGCCGCCCCGTCCGTCCGGGCTCCGGACTCCGGATCCACCGCCGCGCCGCCGCACTCTCCCTCTCTTTCTCTTCACCCCCAAAGTCCCCGCCGCCTGCCAGCCTGTGCCTGCCCAAAAGCAAAAATGGCGCCTTCGCCGCGCCGGCCCGTGCTGGTGCTGCTCCTGCTGCTCGCGCTTCTCTGCTCCCACGTCGCGCTCTGCTCCTCCGCCGAGCCGGGGAAGCCAAAGCCCAAGCCCAAGGTCTCCGGCGGCCGCAAGGCGCTGCTGGCGGACGACGACGGCGAGGAGGTGCCCGCCGCCAAGCCGGCCAAGACGGCCGCGGCAGGGAAGACCAAGAAGAAGCTGCTCGCCGGCGACGCCGCTTCCAAGAACCAGACCAAGGTTGCCAAGGCTAAGAAGCCAGAGTCAGCCGCTGCCGCCGCGGCGAAAGGGACCACCAAGAAGCCTGCTGGCAAAGCGGCTGCGGGTGGGGATGCCGCCATTGCCAAGGTCTCCAAGGCCCCCAAGGTCCCTAAGGCGGAAAAGGCGGATAAGGCCAAGGTCCCGAAGCCGGACAAGGCTGCGGCGGCGGCTGCTGGTGCCAAGGCCAAGGGCGCCGATTCAACCAAGCCTGCCAAGGTTTCCAAGACGGGCGCCAAGGCGGTAAAGCCACCCAAGACGGGCGCCAAATCTGAGGTTGCCGCCGTGGCTGGGAAGGCGAAGAAACCGGCAGCGGCCAATTCGACCGCGGATGCCGGTGCCAAGCCGGTCAAATCCGGCAAGAAGGCGGCGCAGGTGGTTGCCGACGCGAAGCCGAAGGTGAATGCCACCGTCGTGAGCAAGGAGGAGTCGGCGGCGACGGAAACGGCGGAGGTGGAGGTTGAGGAGGACGTGGTGTTCGCCAAGGAGGCGGAGGAGGGCACGGACGACCTCATCTCCGAGTTCCGGGACCTGCCCAGTCGGCTGCAGGAGACGCTGATGCCCGACCTGGCGCGCCTCTCGCACCACTCCAAGGCGTACCTGTCAGCGGCGAACGCCGGGATCGCCGACGGCGTGCGCCCGATCCTTGGCGGCCGGTGGGCGGCAGTGGCCGCCTCCGCGGCGTCGGTGGCGGTGCTCCTGCTGCCGCTCTTCATGCTCACCGCGCTGGTGCGGCGCATGGGCCCGTACCTGCCTCTCCTCCACCGTGCGCTGCTGCTGGCGCAGGCGTACCTCGCCATCTACTTCGCCACGCTCGCGCTCGCCGCGGCCGCCACGGGGCTGGAGCCACTGCGCTTCTTCCACGCGGCCTCCCCGGCCGCCTACGCCTGGACGCAGGCCGCGCAGTCCCTCGGCTTCATGGGCTACCTCGTGCTACAGATGGTGGACCTCGTCGCCGTCTTCTCCGGCGCCGCCTCCCCCGAGGACGACGGCAATGGGGACGCCGCCAAGGCGCTCGGCCTCGCGCAGATGGTGGTGGGCCTCGCCGTCGGCCTGCACTACTACGCCGCTGTCTTCCACCGCGCCGCGGCGGGGGAGGCGCCCCGTGCCAACTGGCGTGTCTACGCCGTGTACGCGGCCTGCTTTGCGATCGTCTGCGCCTGCGCGCGCGCCGAGAGGAGGAAGAAGGCCTACCTCGCGGGCACCGACGGCGCCGCCGAGGAGTGGAAGAAGAGCTGAGCTGCTCATCTCCTCTCGGGAAACATGGCTAGATCAGAATTTGGGAGGGACTTTTCTGAAAGGAAATCCCAATATGGCGGAAGCCCAATGGCGTGAGTGTAAGAAGGCCCAGAATTTAGGAAGAAAAGGAGGATATAAAAGTAAAAGAAGAAGGGAGACAAGCTGTGATTTTTCTTTTTTCCTTTTCTACATTTATTATTTATATATGTTCCCCTTTTCGTTTTAAGTTATTGGTTTGAGTACAGAGGGATAATAAACTCATAAACCTGGATGGAATGACCAGGTTTAGTTCAGGGATTTCTCTGGCTCTGGCCATGTCAACTTCATTGCTCTGTTCATGTTAATATGCATTGATCAGATGGCTTGAACTCTGCTTATTTTACATTGCAAAGCCTTGTTTAGTTCGCAAAAATTTTGGTTTTTAGTTACTGTACCACTTTCGTTTTTATTTGACAAACATTGTCCACGGAGTAACTAATTTCAAAAGATTCATCTCACAAATTACATGTAAATTATGCAATTAGTTTTTATTTTTGTTTATATTTAATGTTCTATACACGCGACCAAAGATTCGATGTGACGGGAAATCTTGAAATTTTTTACGAACTAAACAAGGCCAAAGTAAACGTGAAAAACAAATCTGAATACATAATGGATCAACAACGTACAAGAATGCATCCTTTTTTTTACAGCCTGATGAAGCTGAAAGCGCATAAGGTTGTGCGCACACTACATTTTGCAGGGTTTTACCACTTCATCAGCACCTTCAGTGAGTATGGACAAATGTGATGACTCCAAACTGAGATCCTTGCAGGGTTTTACGGTTTTACCACTTCATCAGCAACCGAAGTCTGCAACGCAACTCCCGTGACCTGCGAGTGCCTCCTCCGCGATTTATTCATGATCTGAGTGTCATCCATGCCGCTTCAGGCTCTCAGGATCCCCAGCCTCGTCAGTCCCACTTGGAAGCTGCTACAACTTGCAATATGCCAATATGTCGAGAAGAGTCGGGCGATCAGCACAGCGGCATGTGTCGCCTTGGTGACAACTGACAACATAGTGACCGAATTCGGCGACCCTAAATATGAGCCCCAAACAGATGGATTATCTGACCAAAGAACTAATTATCAGGACAGGAATTTAGAAAGGGTTTTGGACTTCTGGTTTCATTGCCGTCTGCATGACTGCATCCAATTGGCACGACCCTTTTGGTCAGATCCTGTTGTGGATTCCCAGCTATGTTCTCCCATAGCACCTCTTGCACCGCAACATCTTTCTCCATCCTTGGATTAGTACTAGTCCACAGAGGAGTTATTGTATGCATTATTCGCCATCAACCTCAGAAACTGGTCCCTGATCCAAGGACATGATAACTAGTGAATCAACATGGGATAATCAGTATGAGCTCTTAAAAACACAGTCAAACTTGAAAGGAACTTACCAGCAACCTTTTATCAAATCTTTCAGCTTCCATCTCCAGCAATCTAGCAGCTTCATCCATCCCCTGTGCAGTGTACGCCTGAATCATGGTGGCATAAGTTATTTTGTCAGGCTTGCATTTCTTCTCCTTCATAAGCTGCAGCATCTCCTCCATGATTTTGATATCTCCAGACTTCGCATATGCGCTTATCACACAGTTGAAGAATGGAGTATCTAAGACAACATTGGTGTTCTCGGTCTGTCGAATAATCCCTGGAACCTTGTCAAGTAGCCCAGCTTTACTGTACCCGTTAACTAGCGAGCAGTAGGTGATGGGGTTGGGTTTGACACCCTGAATCTTCATAAGCCGGAAATAGTACTCCATCTTTTCTATGTTTCCAGCACGTCCAAAACACTCTATCACTGTGTTGAAGGTAACCGCAGTCGGTGAGAAGAACCGTTTCTTCATGTATCTGAATATCGACATCATCTTGTCATACATGCCAGCCTTACCGTAGGACTTGATCATGATGTTGAACGTCTTGGTATCTGGTTCAACACCCATCAGCTGAAACTCACTGTAACTCTTCTCCATTTCATCTGTTCTTCCATGGTTGCCATATGCCCCGATGACAGAGTTCATGGTGTAAATGTCCGGCACATTGCTCCCACTCTCAAGCATGGCGGAGAGCGCACCCTCCATCTCCTCAAACATGGCAGCCTTGCCGTACCCATCAATTATCGCGTTGTGGATAACCGAATTGCACTCGATCCCCAGGTATGACATCTCGTCGAGAACAGCAGGGATCAGATCGAAGCGGCGCGACTTGGCGCAGCAATTGATGAGGACGGAGAAGGTGTACCCGTCCGGCTTGCAGTCGGCGGCGCCTTTCATCTGCTCGACGGCAGCCAGCGCCTCGTCCAGCAAGCCGCTGTAGCCGTACGCGCCGACGAGCGCCGTGTACACGTCCGCCGTCGGCCGGAGCCGCTCCGAGAGCATCGCCTTGAAGAGGGCGGCGGCGGGACCGGGCTGCCGGCACTTGCCGAGCATCATCAGCAGCCGCGCGTAGGTCTGCGACCTCGGCTCGTACCAGTGCTGCTTCCGCAGCAGCTCGAAGATCTAGCGGCAAGCAAAGCAAGAGACACGGTAAGCATCGTTGAGGAGAGGAGAGAAGAAGATCCTCCGCGGGGAAGAAGGGGGGGAAAAGCGCAGGGAAGGAGGGGACCTCGAGGGCAGACTCCCAGCGGCATGCGGCGACGGCGGAGTCGAGGGCCTCGAGGACGGCGCGGGGCCAGAGGTTTGTGGACTGCTGCCGCGCGGCCGCGGCCTTGCGGGAGACGCCCGAGACGGCGGCCTCGGTGCGGAGGATGCGGGCGAGGGCGTCCGGCTGCTCGTGCTCGGCCTCGCCGACGCGGGTGGACGGGGACGAAGACGGTTTCCGCCGCTGACGCCGGCGGCCGGTGCCGCGTCGGGCAGCAGGCACGACAGGCGCACGGCTGGCGCGGGGAGCCGGGGCCGGCGAGCTGGTGGGCGGGAGCGGCGTCTGCAGGTTCATCATGGCGCTAGCTTGACGTGCGCGAACGAAACGGCGATAAGGGTCGGACGCCGGCGCGACGCCAAATTCAGCAGGACCGTGGATTTGCTGGACGCCGGAGAGATGTGTGCCGTCAGATCGAAGCTCTACGCGCAAAATGTTAACTCTCCGTACTTGTTTGGTTTGGGCATCAAATATTCAAATCTCATTCTACAAAGGCCTTGTTCAGTTCCAAAATTTTATGTTTTCGGGTAACGTAGCACTTTCATTTTTATTTGACAAATATTGTTCAATCACAAACTAACTAAGCTCAAAAGATTCATCTCACAAATTATAGATAAACTGTATAATTAGTTTTTGTTTTTATTTATATTTAATGCTCCATACATGTGTGTAAAATTTGATGTGACGGGGAAGAAACTAAACAAAACCAAAATAGGAGTACGCTGAACACAGCTGAATGCCCGCCACTAGTTAACAGTTCACAAGCCTAAAAACTGGGGATTCCCTAAAAACTGGGAATGCAAAAGTTCGGTGTATAAGTCAGTCGACTACCATTACATTTCAAGTTTCAGCAGCACAGGTTATACTTAAAAGCAGCCAAGGTGGCAATGGCAAGCAATCCATGCATCCAATTTCTTTGAGATGCGGGATTTTGTTGCAATCAACAACGGGAACCAGGAAACCAGCATCACGTTACATGACAACACTCGGATATACTTGGAACAGTAACTCTTTCACCACACCACTCACGACACCACGGCTGATCCAGGTATACTTGGCATGGCAAAATCATGTTGCTTACCACTTCTTCCTCTTACAGGTTCTTCCGAATCTCACAGACTACAAAAGATTTCAAGCACTGGTTATAATTATAAGCAAAATTCAAAGATGATTGAGAATCAGATGTAGCAAGCTGATAAGAAGTATGCGCTTTTCAAGTTATGCCACTGAAACCAAACACATTTTACTTCGCCTTTCGGCATATTAACTCTGCAATTAAAGCGTATAACTTCATGGAATTTGCTTACCTAATATTGATCATAGCCAGGGCTTCCTCTCCTATCATAGCCATCATAAACAGGGCTTCTGCCCCTGTTGTAGCGATCATATACAGGGCTTCTGCCCCTATTGTAGCGATCATATACAGGGCTTCGCCTTTCATACATTGCTCCGTCACGGCGATCATACCCAGGATAACGCCCACGCCGATCATAATCTGGACTGTACTCCCTTCGGTACCTTGGGCTAGGTGAGCGCAAGTAGGGGTTACCACGACGCCTGTCATAAGCACCTCGCTTGGGGCTGCCGTATCTGTCATCTCTCTCGCTGTCATCATCCCGGAAGGCATATTCAACAGTCACTACCCTGTCCAATATGGTGCTGTGGACAACCAAAAACGAATAACACCCAATTAGGAGAATTCTTTTAAATGTAAATAAAATCAGTTCAGCTAAACTCTTGTGGCAAGGAATTCATGACAAGGCGCCACTTAAAAAATTTGGTACTAGTCAATTTTAGATATATCAAGCTAGGGAAGTAACCATAACTATAGGGACAAAAAGCAGAATATTCCTGAAAGAAACACTATGTCTACTAAATCTATCTTACTGCTGACGTGAGACAAAAGAAACAAAATGGAGGCACTTCTGTGAAAACTTCTAGAAATCTTAGACCCTACAAACTGAATTCCATTAAAAGGAAACAACTCATGTGCAATATCTCAAATGGCTATCAGAATCGAGTGAAAAGATGCAAAAGAAGAACAATATCACTTCAAGATGGCCACAAATGCAGATATCCTGCAGGGCATAGGCCGATGCTATGTATTTATCACTTCCATGTTGACACTAACCTAACTTACTAAATAAATCAGATCTGTCAAACAACTAAGTAAGAAACCATTAAGGTAAGTGCATAACTTAATGTGGTATTTACGCATAAGAAACCAATAAACCATCATCAAAGGTAAGTAAAACATTTCCAGGAGCAAGGGATACAATCTGTTATATTGAAAAGAAAAGAAATAAAGAATGCCTGGTTATAATCTAGAAGCAGAAGCAGATACATGTGAGGCATGAAACATAATTGTCATGGGACTGGGAGCAGCAGCAACTCAACAACACACTAACGACAGAAGGATGCCTAGTGGTAAGATAATAATACCTCTTGTCAGTGTTCTTGACAGCAGCACTAGCTTCCTCTTGTGTCTCATACTGTACGAACGCAAAGTTCCTTCGAATGCGAATGTTGGCAATCTTGCCGTAAGGTTCGAAATGCCTCTCGATATCTTGAACCTTAGTGCGCATGGGGTCAAAATTGATAACAAAGAGGGTTCTCGTTGGCTTTACATCCCCAGTAGGTCTATCACGGCTCTTTGGCACTGGTTCAACTTGCTGAACAAATCAAAGAAATGAATGGTTGCGAATAATAAATTTACGAAATGTTGCTCATAAAGAAAATGGAAGTGACAAAAATATATATCCAGGCATAGAGCCATAGACAAGAAATTACCCTGGACCATTCTACAGAGAGTTTGCGCCTGTCATAACCAAAAGACACGTTGTCGAGGCGCCTTATAGCATCCTCTGCATCACGCTCATCTTCAAAGTAAATGAAAGCATAGCCTACAACAGATATATTGAAAGAGAAATTGAGAAGTGACTTCCAGGATTTCCCTTGGCCCCACCACAACTACTAGTACATAACACAATAAAAAGTAAAAAAAACAAAACAAATTTGCAAACATGCACATGCCCCATGAAAACATGTGCACTGGATGATTAGGTGTTGTGGTATAGCAAGGACCAAGGAGATAACTGCACTATGCACATGTACCATATAAGAAAGTGTTTGGGTCGGTTCCATGTAACATAATCTATTTACGGTGTTAAGCGATTACGTAAAATCACGTCTGTTTCCACCTTCACCGTAATCAGGTCCCATGTAATCGGATACACTACCATACAAAATTGATACCCCTGCCATCCCTGCGTAATCACCTAATCGGAGCCGTCATCTTTGCGGCTCTCAGCCATAGGGCCACACCGCCGTGTGACCCCCACTGAATACTGATAACGACGACCCAGCCCCTCCCTCCGTCTCGTCTCTACTCCAGGCTGCTGCTGGACGGCAGGTGCGCAGCCTGCAGCGACGATGCCGCCGGCTGCAGAAACACTGGCTACTGCAGCGGTGCACTGCTTGTCGTTGTCGTAGATGCCGCCGTCGGCCAAGCTGCCACCATTGTCGTAGATGCCGCCGTCGACCAAGCTGCCACCGCCATGGGTGCCACCTCCGTCGGGTTCCGGGGAAAATTTCTTCAATGCCACTGGAATTTATAAGCCCTTCAATGCCACTGAAAATTATGCATTCCCTTCATTGCCATCAGTATCTAATTTTGCTTCTCCTGTGTGCCACTATTACCAAATTTCTGTTAAAACCCTGTCCTCACTGTTGAGTCTCCCCCAGAGCAATAGCACAAACACCTTATGTGCAATAGATACCGTTAAGTGGGGGAGCACTGTGGCCTGTTCCAGCCTAGAATGTTGGAGGTGGACGCTAAGCACTGAGCAGCACGCCGGCAAAGCGGGCCAGCCGGCGAATGCATGGGAGAGGTGAGGACGTGAGGTGATCAGCGGTGGTGCCATGCGCGCGCAGGTGGGTGGCCAACGTGCAGGGAAAAGAGGTGGACTGCAGTGGTGGCATGCGCGGTGTGCGTGTGTGGGCGTGTGGTGAGGAGAGGCAACCGGTGTGCTCAAAAGCGTGGCGTGTGCATGTTGGCGGTGAACATGAGGCCAACGGAGGTAGCCCACATGATGGTGCGTGCGCGACCGGCAAATCGAACGCGTGACCAGCCAGTGGTGTCATACACCTAATGGAAGGCCCAGGAGGTGCTACAGGCCCAGGAGGGGTCCAAGCCGGCCACACCCTTGCCAACCGCGCCTCTAGAGGGGTGCGCCCAGGGGTGGGGTGGCCAACCGCCACGCCGCCAACACCCACATCTCGGAGAATCTAGAATATATTAAAGAATAGAAAAAGGATCAACCTAGGAAATAATATTAGATGGGATTTGATAGTAATTTACTTGAGATGCAAGTCTATCCAGGACTATAAATAATTAAATATAGGAGCATTGTAACCATCCGAAGGCAAGAAAAGAATAGCCTCAGGCTTTCCTATCTCCTCTCTCTCTCTCTCTCTCTGCGCCCCCTGCCGCCGCCCACTCCCCCCTAGCCCGACGCCATCATCCCCTGCAACCCTAGCCGCCGCCACCAACCAGCCCCAAGGAAGAGGGCCCTTACAGGTGGACACTATCTTCGTCTCCCTCAACCCCTCTGGCGCCCGCTCTGTATGCCTCTACCTCCACGGGTTCTACCACAGCCAGGCATAGAAGTGCCGGAAAGCGCCGTCTGCCTCGTCCTAGTAGTCGCAGCAGGCCGCTCCTGCCTCCTTGCAGGCCCTGTTGGTCGCAGACCGAGAGGGATGACGTGCGGGCACATGTGCAGGACACCGGGCACCAGCACCAGCACCGCTTCATCCCATTCCCACACCACACTCGTAGTTCCTGCACGAGTTTATTCAACCTGGTACAGAGCAACCACGAAGAAGTGGCTGGCAATGGCAACAGCAGCAGCGCCGGCATGACTGCGCATGCAGCAGGGTGCATGCTGCCGCTGTCAGTGTTCAAGTAGCTGTATAGACAAGCAAGTAGATTAATTCCATTGGCCAAACGTGGTGTGGTAATTCGTGGGCGCACGGCGCGGGAGGGTTACAGCGGTGTGGAGCGGGAGGCCTATGGGTGCGGCATAGGAGCCCCGGGCATGTGAATGGATGGCTAGTTTTTTTTTTCTTGAAGGAACACGTGCAGCGTACGGGCACGGAAGTTACACGGAGGAAATAAACAGGCATGCAGATGCAGTAACTGAGAATTTGGACAGAATTTAATGGCAACGGCAAAATTTAAAAGCCATGGCATAGAAGGAAACTCATATTTTTCAACGGCACATAAGACACAAGTACAAGTTTGAACGGCATAGAACAAATTTTCTCAATACAAATTATTGCTCCTCACTCCAGGTTTTGCATTTATGATTAGATTCAGGACAAGCAAGATCTAGCGCAATACTGGCTGGGGGATTCTACTAGCATACAAATGTTCACAGCACACTCATTAACACAAATACAAACTAGTGCTCCTGACTCCAGGTTCAGCATTTCAGATTAGATTCAGGACAAGCAGAATTAGGATTTCATTAAATAGGCATTTGCATTGATGACCAGACATGCTGCATTCCCCTTATACTGCCGTGCAAGTGCGGACAGATTGGTTAAGACTAGCTGGGGGTGCTGGTAGGATACAGATATTCATAGCGCACTAAAAAACACACACACAAAAAAAAAACTATCGCTCCAGGCTCCAGGTACTGCATTTAGCATTGGATTGGATTCAGGACATGCAGAATTAGTACATTGATTATTATCAGACACAAGCGGCATTCCCTCTCTATTGAATTTAAGCGCCAGGCAAGTAAAGAAGAGAGATCGAGTACCTGTCTTCATGTCGATCCGGCTGATGGAGCCGTACTTGGAGAAGAGGCGCTCGAGGTCATACTGGCGGGTGTCGTGGTCGAAGTTGCCGCAGAACACCGGCCTCATGGTCTCCGGCTCTCCGCTGCCTCCTTCGTGACAGCACTTTGAATCTCCCGCCGTCCGTCCCAAAACCCTCGTTGTCCCCTTGCAGCCCGGCTACGCTACCGCTGCAAAAATCGAAAGGGCGCCCCCCGGGTAATCAATCGATCGAGAGGACTAATAACTCCAATGGAGAGGAATCGAGAACACCGGGAAAGCGTCAGGTTCGGAAGGGCGATGAGCACCGACCTGCGGCTGACGCCGACGGGTCGGAAGCGGGTGCGGTAAAAACCCTAGGGGGAGGGAGAGACAGGGGCGCAGGGCCAGGGAGCGAGCGGTCGGAAGGGACGACGCGACGGTAGAAGCAGCGGTGAAAAATTAACTTGGCAGCGATGGGATTGTGATGTGAGCGAGGGAAACAGGCCCGTCTGGCTCAGGTTACTGTCCCCGGGTTTATAGGGCCCATGTCTGCCGGGCCTTGCAGCTCGGTAGGATCTGGGCCAAATTCAAGATCTTGAACCAGCCCAAACCCAATCTTTCCGGCACCTCCAGACATCTTTTCATCAATCAATATTTACTATTTATTTATTTGTTTGTTTGTTTTTCTGTAAAACTCTATTTCTGCTGATTATTTGCTACTGCATATGCACTCTCAATTGTATAAGCATCAATCCCCAGCAATTACCCACGGTTTTTTCCCTTTCATTCACCCAGAAAAAAATCATTATATTTATTATTAGGGTTTGATTGTTTGTTCTTGCGTTTGTATGGGCATGCATGCACAGCACATTGTAGCTAGGTGCCGAGTGTTGGAACTCGGAAGTGGTTCCAATTTCCAAGCTTGAACTGAAAGACGATGATGGAGTCACCGGCCGCGGCCTACGTACAACCTAGCTACTCCTAGCTGCTAGCACTTGTCCTCACCTTCAAATATTCTTCAAATAATAACTACTGTAGAAATATTCCAAACTAGCTAGTTAGACCAAGGCCACACACTCACACAGAGTGCATGATTTTTTTTCTCCACGCGCTGCATCAGTGTGCATGATCATCTCTGCATGCATGATTGATCGTCATCTGGTACGGTGTGGGAGTGGTATCTAGTCTAGTAGTAGTACGTGGTGGGCGGACACACATGTGCCCGGACTTGGGCTAAACAATTCGTGACACCTGAAAAAGGTTGCACGTCGCTCCAATTTCGTCGCCACTGCGTAGTAGCTGGCTCACTGGGTACTGCGAGTACTGTGTGTATCCATCCCGCCTGCTTATTAGGTACGGTACGGTAGTAGTAATATAATATAAGAATAAATAAAGATGATCCATGCATGCAAATGCATGATAGTATCGAGGTGTCTGAGCAGGTAGCGAGTAGTAGGATCGTCGGCAGTTGATGAGGCTGGTGTAAAGGAAGACGATCGAAAGAGCATTTGCATTGTGCTAGCTTGTAACACCTGTCAGTCTGTCGTCCTAACATAACAAGGATCCACCGTACGTACGTCTCCCAGCGTGCGTGTGGTCGTGCTGTAGTGTACTGGTGTACCAATAATCCACCACCACCGGCGCCTTGCGGCCGGAGCTTAATTGCATCTGTTCAGAGAGAGAGAGAGAGAGAGAGAGAGAGAGACTATATTTCAAGTCTTTCAGATTCTTGGATTTTTCAGATAATAATCCTATACAGCTAATTAGTATAATTAAAATATCAAGTCGTAAAAGATAATTTGTATTTTTTATATAACCAGATAATCATAAGACTACGTGATGTTGTCTTAACAACGAACAAATTAAAATGTGCACGAGAAAAGGAAAGAAAAATGATTTGCTAGGGCATGGGCATGCATGCTTGTCCACAGGCGCCACACACAGATCAAGATGGATATATCGTCTTCTGATCCTAGCTTAATTAGCTCATCTTTGTGTCCCTGCAACCAGATGAGCTGAAAACCCAGGGAGTTCAGGAAACACGCCGCGGTCGTGCATGCACCTAGCAGGAAGTGCATGCAGCTATACCAGTAGCTATACTGCCATGCAGCATGCAGTTGCATGAGATGATGGATCGATGGCCTGCCCTCCACGAGAGAACGAATTTACGGCATTAGGCACATGGGAGCAGTGAACAGTCGCAGCAACAGTACTGCATGCTGCTGGGGCCTCGATGATAGCTCCAACGTGTTTGATCGATCGTCGGCCGGTCTGCTGCGCTCATCCTATAGAGTGAGCAGCCATATATACAAGATCGATGCAAGTGAGCGACAGTGTGTTTGTTAGCTACATGATGTAGGTCTTGTTTAGATCCAAATTTTTTTTGAATTTTAACACTATAGTATTTTCGTTTTTATTTGACAACATTGTCCAACCATGAAGTAATTAGACTTAAAAGATTTGTCTCGTGATTTACAGGTAAACTGTGCAATTGGTTATTTTTTTATCTATATTTAATGTTTCATGTATATGCCGCAAGATTCGATGTGACGGAGAATCTTGTAAAGTTTTAGGTTTTTTTTTCATCTAAAAACAAGGCGGTAGACTTGTTTAGTTCCCAAAAATTTTCAAGATTCTCCATCACATCGAATCTTACGGCACATGCATGAAGCATTAAATATAGACGAAAACAAAAACTAATTACGTAGTTTACCTGTAAATCACGAGACGAATCTTTTGATCCTAGTTAGTCTATGATTAGATAATATTTGTCACAAACAAACGAAAGTGCTACAGTGGCAAAATCCAAAAATTTTCCACAACTAAACAAGGCCCAGGTAGCAGCCAGCAGGATACAAACATGATTCCACGTATACTGTAGTAGTACAAGCTTGGGATCGAGACGAAGATGCATATTCAGGCACGCAGCTCAATAATCTCTTGCAGATCCCCCAACCAGGAGAGTACACGTGTACGTATCCCTGATTACCCCCAATAATACAAGGGTCGCATGTGCAGTAATTGGTGGTCTACAGTTCTACACCCTGCAATGCAGCAATGCAACAACCCACATTCATGCAGAATTGCAGATGCAGATGCAGGAGAGAGAGAGAGCTCGCCGTCCCGTACTGCGCGGCGATAAATAAAAAACGCATGGCATGTGGCAGCAGATGCTACAAGCAACACATCAACATGAGCTCCATCTCCTTCCCTACTAGCTTCCGCGTATAGCGAGAGTGATTCTCTTATTAGCTTTGTTATTTAACAAGAGGCCTCAGTATAATGCATGTGATTAGCAGCTAGCGCTAGCTGCTAAACTCATGCATGTGCTTGCCCATGATAACAGCAGATCATCGGCATCGATCACTACGTACTACAGTAGTACTGTGCCTCCTAGTATAGTACCGCCAGCTGTCAGCTGCTTATACTCCCTCCGTCCCCGAAAGAATCAATTCCTAGAATCCGTGCCAGTCAAACTTTTTAAAGTTTGACTAACTTTATAGAAAAGAGTAACAACATCTATAATATAAAATACACATTATATGAAAATATATTCTATGATGAATCTAATAATACTAATTTGATACTATAAATCTTAGTATTTTTTTCTAGAAATTTGGTCAAAGTTTAAAAAGTTTGACTTAGGACAACTCTAGAAATTGACTCTTTCGTGGACGGAGGGAGTAGCTCCTAAGCGACTTCTTTAATGATCCGAGGAACCGAAAGCCACTCTTGCAGCACTTGCGTTTGTAATTAATATTGTTTTGTTTGGGAACCAAAGCTAACGACGATTCTGTACTTGTGTTCCCACCACCCAAACTTTTCTTTAGCATTATTAGCTAGCACATCTCGTTACTATTTTATATTCCCTGCTGCAAAGCTTAGTTATTAAGCTAATTTCACCGGCCAAGGAAGGTGCCATGTTACATCACAAACCTGGTTTGTTCCTAATTAATTAATTATCTCGCTCACACTCTAGTTAACATGACACTACCTTGTGCCACACTACCTTGATTAGGGTGCAAGGCACTACTGAGGCCTTGTTTAGATGCACCCAAAATTTCAAATCTTTACAAGATTCTCCATCATAACGAATCTTTGGGCACATGCATTAAGTATTAAATATAGATAAAAAATAACTAATTACATAGTTTATCTGTAAATCATGAGACGAATCTTTTGATCCTAGTTAGTCCATGGTTGGACAATGTTCGTCAAATACAAATGAAAATGCTACAGTATCAAACTTCAATTTTTTTGCATCTAAACAAGGCCTGATTAGGAGTGTTTTATTTTCTTGGGGAAAAAACATAGCTAGTACTGTACTATGCATCGTATGACTGCTCCATGAGCTAGGGAATAATTAATCTCGCAGACAAAAGTACCAGGACCCACCTCATTAGAAACGTGAATGCCGGTGATTACTGAGAGCGTGTGTTTTTACATGTCTCTCTATTAATTAGGTGGCACCAGTACAATCTTTCACATGGTATGATTTACTCCCTCCATGAATAAATCAATTCCTAATGTAGTTTTAAGATAAACTTTATTTATGTTTGGTCAAATTTATATATAGAAAATAATATGAATATTTATGAAACCAAATAAATATATTATATAAATATTTTTACGATTGTATCTAATGATACCAATTTGGCACCCTAAATCTTTGCATTTTTCCTATAAGTTGGGTCAACCTTAAAAAGAAGTTTGATTTAACACAACTCTAAAAATAAGGTGGTACTCCAGATCGGTCAATTTAATTTAGGCCTATGACAATGCCTGTACGAGTTTTGTTCCTATTTAATGCAGTGGTATGTCACTAAAAATGACCATGTGGCACATAAATAAATTATAAGGAGAGAGAAGTTGAGTTTCATCTAGACAAAACACCTAACACACACGTTTCTAACATTTTGGAAACAGAATGAAACTCGATTAGGAGCGTTTTGCACCATGCATCATCACGTGTTGGAAACTAAGTGAAACTCCACTGTGAGGTATGAGCATTTCTCTAACAGTAACACCATTTAACCTTTAACTTCATAAGCCAATGAAGCTGTGAAATAAAACTGTTTACTATTCGGTATTTAATATTTTCATCACCCATGTCTTGCTCTTTGAAACAGTGCAATAAACCTAGCATCATGAATGGCCTAATATAAATCGTGGCAAATTAAAATTAAATTAAAGAACTGTTTTCACACATGGAGGTGAATGAAGAATGTCATGTGCTGATCAAATTCTGTTTGCCGTTTGGGGGAGAACAAGTACTATAGCCAGCTAGTGTACGTACGTTTGCAACTGAATCGTCAGAGCATGGCACATATGGAAGATTGGAAGTATAGTTTAGGATGCGCGCGGCATATGATAGCGCTACCGCTGTATATCATCGTCAAAGCTTCTTAATTAATTTACTATACAAAAGTGCATGGGAGAAACGACACAAAAGAAGGGAGATGTGTGTGTAGTCAACCCCAGAAATCAGTTTGTCGTTAGCTAGTATTAATTTGGCAGAATAGTCTGGCTCGGATACTTCCGGTGGGAAAGCAGGAAACCATACCAAGAAGTAGGCTAATGTGTGCTCAAAGAAAGATCAAGGCCTTGTTTAGTTACCCAAAAATTTTACAAAATTTTTCAGATTTCTCGTCACATCAAATCTTTAAACGTATGCATATAGTATTAAATATAGATAAAAATAAAAACTAATTGCACAGTTTGGTCGGAATTGACGAGACAAATCTTTTGATCCTAGTTAGTCCATAATTAGATAATATTTATCAAATACAAACGAAAATGCTAATATTCTTATTTTGCAAAAAAATTTGTAACCCAAATCAACATCCGATCCGCGGTGACGACACGAATAATAATCAAGGTGCACGTTTTTTTACTGTAACTGTTGACACAGGAGACCTATCTATATATATAGCTATAGCTAGCTACTAGGTGCAGGAAGTTTCTCAGACACAATTGTTTGGTTGGTTAAAAAGGCTAATTATGCTTCTCATGTGTCGTTAACTACCGTAGCGTACCATATATGTATATGAAATTGCAGCAGGCAGACGAGACGCGCAGATGGAACAAAATGTATATATATACGTCGCCGGAATTAAGCAGCCGCGCTATCCTCTGCTGGATTATTATTCAGATGAGTCAAATGCAGCCATGCATCATCAGGATTCAGGGCTACTGTTGAATAATCGATGACGAAGGCTTGCCGTCCTGCTGGTCTGCTGCTGACCGCATGCATGATCATAGCTGCTGCGTGCTACTAGTGCTATAATTATTAATTTAATTAGTATATAACCTGTAGGAGTATGTGTATTATTGGGAGCTAGGGGAGAGGGGGAGCAGAGCAGCTTGCGGTCAAATCACATCACTGATCATTGATCGTAAGATCCCTCTAATCCTGGGTACTGTCTTTGGCCGCATGCATCATGCATGCTAGAGCTCCTAGCTACTCCTACTACATTCGACTGTTAATCTGTTTTGTCAAAGCTCAAACAAAAGTCTGATGACCAAACAGCAGCAGTGAGAGGGAGCTAGAGGAAACAGGTAGCTAACCACCTGCGTGCTTCCAAAGAAGAGCAGTGGTTTCACACCATGTCTACAACGCCTTTTCAAACGACCATATCTCGCGCGCACGCGGCGACTTCAAAGTTAGCTGTCGTCTTGCATGATGTAAACGCGCGCGCTTGCGCTTTTCCTGCTTCCTGCTTGTGCCTCCTGAATTGCCGTTGCTGCACATGTATACAAATAAACAGACAAGTAGTACTAGCTATCAATATGTCTCGTTGACACAGCTTCAGCTTCAGAACCATTTTATACCAAATAGAATAAAACAAAACAGCTTCATTTAGAAAACCCCTTAAACTGTGCTCTCACAGTTGTTAGAGGTGGGACACAGAGCCAAAAAAATATTAACTTCATCCGACTTCAATTCGTTCGGATAGGTCATACATGGAGTTCTATAAGGGGTACAAACTACATATAATTTCTATATCTATTATTTTCTATAGACACTGCATATAGAAACATAGTCTTAATGGATAGTTTTTACAAAACAATTTTTTATCCAATCATATAGATTCTCTAACCAATCTCTACCAAACACATCTTTTCATGTCTTGGTTTTTGTGTAGACATGATTTTTAACTTAGACTCGGTTTCTACGATTTTTGCTCTCTATCCTCGATAATTATCTTGCCACATCAACAAAACGCTTAGGTGACAATACAACTAATGTGCATAGAAACTAGAGTGATTTCGGTATTAGGAGTGCCCTAACAACATATTTTAAAAGAATTCTACGTGTCAAATTGTTTTGCTAAATGGTTCATTGAAACGGCTTCAACTTTCACAAATGGAGCTATTTGTGAAGCTAAATCTAAAAAAATGGCCTAGCTCAGTGAAGTGGAGCCGCGTTAAAATGGGCCGTAGTGTCATGCAAGCATATGAATTGCTTAAAATCGATGGAGATCGATGCTATAGTATAAAAGTGAAGCCATATCAAGCATGAAGCCAAAGTTGATTAAACGTATCAATAGATAGATATAGATCCTACTCCTACATGCATGTATAGGCAAGGATAGGATTAGCAGTGGCGGATCGGTCGGTCATACTATGCATTTGACCCCTAAGTCGTCTTGTTGTAGCTACGTACTTTTGCCCAGCATGCATATGTTGGGTGGATGGCCAGAGAGACGCCATGGAAAGGCGAAGTGATCGAGAAGAATCTCCAGCTAAGCTGTACTAAAGCTAAAGCTAGCAACGTGGTGACGACGATGTCTGCTGCAGTGGCCTGATCAGCTCGCGGACGAACACGTACGTACTACGGCAGAGCTACTCCATACGGATATATTGTGTAGCAGGTAGAGCGGATGGCGGATGTGACCACATGAAAGCTCGTGTCGCACGGGCACGAAACAAGCAGGCCATCCAGTCGCGTGCATGGCGTAGCTACCTAGCTGCCTCTGGTTGCGCTTGCTTTCTCTCCATGCATGGATGGATGGTACGGTGAAAGACGGCCGGCCGGCCAGCTGCATGCGGGGGGTGGTGGTATGCATCAGTGAGAGACTGCATGCGATCCGGCCGGTCCGCAGGTAGGTAGCTAGTAGGAGCGGTGTACTTAGGCCTACACCCAAAACCCCAAAACTTTAGACCTTGTTTAGTTCCCAAAAAATTTTACAAAATTTTTCAGATTTTCCGTCACATCGAATCTTTAGATGCATGCATGGAGTATTAAATATAGACGAAAATAAAAACTAATTGCATAGTTTGGTCGGAATTGATGAGATGAATCTTTTGAATCTCGTTAGTCCATGATTGGACAATATTTGTCACAAACAAACGAAAGTGCTACAGTACCTGTTTTGCAAAATTTTTTGGAACTAAACAAGGCATTACAAGATTCCCCATCACATCGAATCTTGTAGCACATGCATGGAACACTAAATATAGATAAAAAAGATAACTAATTGCATAGTTTACCTGTAAATCACGAGACGAATCTTTTAAGCCTAGTTGCTCTATGATTGGATAATGTTTGTCAAATAAAAACAAAATTGCTACAGTGTCAAAATTCAAAAAGTTTTTGGATCTAAACAAGGCCTTACTGTAGATAATTGGTGGCCTAATAACCTAACCCTCCTAGGCACGAGCTTGGCCGGCCGGAGCCGGACAGCCCGGACGACCGCGGCTGACCGGTGACCGCTGACCAAAACCAAACCGCACCCGCGAGTCCACAGCGAGTGCTACCGATCGAGACTCGCTGCGACTCTGCGAGAGCGATCGGCCGTGGCTGACCACGACCATGCATGAATGGACCACCACCACGCGGCATGCTAGTGCGCGTGGACGCGCGCGCGCAGCGCAGCGCACCAGCACACATCATGCATCAGACCCCATCAGCGCGAGCGTACGATGGTTTCGGCAACGAAAGCACGCATGCAGGTCGTAGTAGCAGGCGTGTCGTTGCTCTTGCTTGGTCATCATGCCCTCGTCGACACGGTATCCCCCCCGGTGGTCATCTAGCTCCACCGTGTGTCCGGCCGCGAGCCCCTCGCTCTTGACCCCAAGTTATAGTTCGCAAAAATTTTCAAGATTCCCCGTCACATCGAATCTTTGGTCGTATGCATGGAGCATTAAATATAGACGAAAATAAAAACTAACTGCACAGTTTACCTGTAATTTGTGAGATAAATCTTTTGAGCCTAGTTACTCTATGATTGGATAATATTTGTCAAATAAAAACGAAAATGCTACAGTAGCCAAAAACCCAAATTTTTGCCAACTAAACAAGGCGTTAGTCAATTCAACATTGTGGTCTCTATTAGTTCTACTTGTTAAATTTTAGCTAGCTAAAATAATTTTATCTATTTTCGAATGACTAGTGAAATTAAATTATTTTAGCTTTTTTAATTAGTGTGTTTAGAACTTTAGCTACTAAAATAATTAAAATTTAGTTAGTAGCAAGAGAGCATATATTAACCAGGCAATATATATATATATTCTTCGTTCAGGAGATCAATGACACACGCAGACGCAGGTGCTTGTCTCGTCACAAGGGCAACAGGATCATCGATCGATCATGCATGTACCACATCCTGCATAGATGCATCGACGATCGTATACTCGATCATTGTATTTTTCATCTTGTGTTCTCTTCTTAATTTCCGGATCCAACAAATCGTCTCTCTTCTTTAATTTCACCCCGGCTGACCCGGCCCTTGCTGCAATCTGTTAATCTTTCATATACAGTTGAATTTGACTCTCTGATGCTCTACGAATATTATTACATACTATGGCCTTGTTTAGTTCATCTCGAATTTTCAAAATTTTCTGTCACATCGAATCTTGCGGCACATGCATGAAGTATTAAATATAGACGAAAATAAAAACTAATCATACAGTTTGACTGTAAATCGCGAGACGAATCTTTTGACCTTAGTTAGTCTATGATTGGACAATATTTACCACAAACAAACGAAAGTGCTACGGTAGCGAAATCACATCTAAACAAGGCCTATGTTTGATTAATCGTACTATGCACGATGCGATGGAACAGAACCTGCACATTCTACTATATACGAGTGACAGCAAGAGTCGCAGTGCCACATGTATCTCAGCTCACCATGGCAACTAGCTACCTAGAGCAAACACATACTTTTCAAAAAAAGAAAAGAAAAAGAAAATACCAGCTTGAACAACACCAGGGCAGAGGTAGTACGTCCAGCTATGCGTGGCACGCATTTCATATCCAATCCCACCAACCTGAATTTCTATCAGCTTTATTTCTAGCTTGTTTGATCAATCAGCAGCTTTCAGCTGTGTGGGTGCGCGCGCCCCAGCTGAGAAAGAAGAGAACAGTTTATATATTTGGCTCCATGTGACTCTCATGTGGTCATGCCTTAGCTAATGCTTGCTGCTTAATTATCGCATTAATCAGTCAGTGATCTGCCTATATATATATATATATATATATATATATATGAGCTCTACAAATTAATCATCAATGTTAGCGTCCTCCTAAATAACACCTACTAACTAACAATGCAATGCAAGCGAGCCTCGCTATCAATCTCGCCGGGCCCTTATTGAAAGAAAGAGCCAGAGCAACTGACAGTGCTGCTTACCGACTAACACCGCCGTACGTCATATAAATAGCAGCTAGCAAATTAATTAGGCTGCCAGCTAGCCTGATGCTGAATATATATTGGCAATGGGTATTCTTGGGTACTTATACCTAGCTAGTTGTATCTACACAAGATCTCGTATCAACATGCCCATTTTTCTTAGCAAATAACAGCTGATCGATGACAAAGAGATGTGTGCAGCCTCGCTCTCTACTCACCGGCAAACTATACTGGCTAGCTATAAGACAGGACGCCGTACGCGTTGGAGGGAGATAGGATAAAATTTGTGGAAGCACCAGCTGCATGCGTTAGTTGAATTGGCTAGGTTACTTATCTGGGGAGTACTATACTGTTAGTAGTTAGGTATACAACCTGGAACAGACATCAAGTTTTGTTTACTGGCCTTGGACAACAATAACAAATGCAAGTAACTAATAATGCGAATGTTTCAGTTTATAGTAGCTTCATTAGAATCAGGAATGCGATTCAAATGTACAATTCTTTAAGCTAGGGTCTCAAGGCATACATACATATATATATCCACTCCTTTGGTAGATCGATTAAATCCAGATGAGATACTATTTGACAAATAATTTATTTAAAGTAGACATATAGTTTTTTTTTCGCGAACGGGCGGCCGGCCGGGGTTTAAAGTAGACATATAGTATACATACTAGAAAACTTGCGCGGCGTTGCCGCGCCACCTTGAGCTTGCCCAGTGGGAAGCCATTGAGGTAACCTAGTGCAGACCTTGTATGTTGTATCAAGGTGGAAACTACAAATTGTCTCAATGTGAAGAGATCAACATATGTTTTAGCACTATTGAATAACATTCAGGCTGAATGATAACAGAAAACGTTATATACAAGTAAGAGCATAAAAAGCTCAAAACATTTGTTTTAGAAAATGTGGTCGATATATATGAGTATAAAACAAAAGTGTGCTACTATTGACGAAGTGCAGTTTGCTAATGGTTAGATATAACAACCGTATCTTGAAAAGGTTTCGGATGTTCAAACCTCATATCATCAGAACATTGTTTCAGAAATTTAGCTCATCTAAACATTTGATGTACCCTGATATCGGTCTCTAAACATTGACTAAAAATGATATTTGTTTTAGTGAACTTGATTTCATTGACTCAACTAAGATCAAAAACTACAGTGAAAATTGTTTTCAGTCAGCCTGATATTATTGATTGAATCAAAGCAGCAGCTCAGCATGGCTGGAATTGTTCGCCAATGGGCAAATTATGCACTTCTGCCGCGTTTAGGAGTGACGGCTAGCCGCACGGGGGGGGGGGGGGGGGGGCTCGTCAAGGCAGACGATGGTGGCCAGTCAAGCTGAGGAGCCACGCGTAGGGTGCCAGGTGCCATAACCCCTGCCACTGGTGCTGCGCAAAGGTCTTTGTGCGAGAGCCCTGCGCAGGGGCAGGCATCCATGGTTGTCGGGTGGTTGTGACAAAGGAAATTAAAAATAGAGATCAGATCGCTCCATGTGATCAAAATCTGATATCAAGACTAAACTTTTTAGTTTGTTAAATCTCAGAAAAAAATTGGCTGCTACAACAAATCAAAGAAAGTCATTGAGAACTAAACAACTTCAACCGTGATATTTGTGGTGAGTTCAATGAACTTGAAAGAGTGATAGTCATATATTTTAGTATTTACACTTTACACACAAGTCATCTAGTCTCGGAATTAAGAAGCTTAAACTTTTATGAGGTGAATGATACATTTACAGAAACTTTCTTTTTAGATTGGAGTAAAATTTAACTTTAAATATAATAGGACTACTTAATTCATTGTTTGCTTGAAGGAACCAGATGTCACATGTTAGTAACTGTATCCAAACTCTATGTCAAAAAAAGACACTATAAACTTGGAAGAGGGTACACAGGTCCTATGGATTTTTTCCAGAATTAATCATGCACAGCATACCAATCCGTTTTAATGCAGCTATCTAGCTTCAGCTCTTTCACTCTGTTTTCAAAAACAACATTACTCGGCTTTTATTGAAACGAGATTAAGCAACATCTAGATAACAGGAATTCTAAGCTACTAGGGAGGCTAGTCAAAACGACAGACCGAAATAGTGAAGATAATGCATAACAGCACCACATGATATATAAATTATGAGCTAAGGGCAAACTTCAAATTTTATAGTCCAATCAACATAGGTTTACAAAGCCTCCACTAAACCTAGAAATCCAATTCATAGCTCCATTGCGTTGTACCCTCCGTCTCTAAATACTGCTATTTCTAGGAGAAAATTTTGTCCACAAATAATGCTATTTCTACTAGCATACTCGGTCCACCAGCCCATTTAATTTCTCCTCGGAACTTCCGTGGTCCACGAGCCCATTTAATTTCTTACAGAGAGTAGTACTTTGGCGCATGGTAATTGTTTGAGTCGGTTTAGTTGACATTAAATGCAGCTCGCTGAAACCAGAGAACCATGGCTTAACGTACATGATTAAATGGTGGAACCTAAATTATTTGAGTGTAGAATGGTCTTTTGTTTGCCACACTAATATGTCTGAAAACTGCTAGAAATAGTAGTATTCGGAGACGAAACAGAGGCCGAGGCTGGAGAACCCCAGATCATGATAGCCATAGGTACAGGACTACATGTGGTCCTCTGTCAAACTATTCAATAGGACATAATGCAAAGATAGTATTTAATGTCTATAAAAATTTAATATTTTTCACTGTATAAGGCAACTAAAGCATATGAATCATTATAACGCAAAGATGGTTGTGCATATGCATTTCTCAAGGTAAGGCCACATCACAACAGATCCAATAAAATTGGTGTTGCCACCACATCACAACAGATCCAATAAAATAGGTGTTGCAATTTGTAGAGCCCTAGGAAATTTATTTCCATTTATCAAATTTTGCACATTATAATAAATAAAGAAACTCTAGCTCGAGTACATATGCAAACATATTTTCCATGGGTAGAGAATTAAGTTATGGATCTAAAAAAATCAATTTCACACTCTTTGGATCTATGATTATTTTCCTAGGATTTACACAAGTTTCTGCATAGGCCTTGTTTAGTTCCTGAACTATTTTGCAAAATTGCAAAATCCCAAACAGAATGTTCAGCACACCAAAATACTGACATTTTGTATTTTGCTTTTGCTGTTTACTTACCAAAATTTTTTGCAAAACTGCAAGTCATGCAACTGCATTAAATGGTTGCCATGCAACCCCATGCACATGCAGCATGCCGTTAATGCTGCTTGGCCACCATGCACAACATGCATAGGATCAAGTACACACAAAATCAGAGGCACTGTTCATACACACTTTATTACAATAAAACTGTATTCATCCTATTACAACATTTATTTGCTATTACAACCACATAATGGGCTCAACAATGTTACAGTAAACATCACAACTCATATATGTCCTCAAACATTCACAGATACTCGCATGAATTCAAAACTGTCGTAAAAAAATACTCACAAACCGCAGGAATCAAATAAACAAACCTGTGAAGAATCACAACACTTTTACGAACCAGTTGACATAGCATAAGCAAGCGAGTCACGGAATGCAGCCATCAGGTTTGGACCATCTTCCACAACCTCAGGAGGTGGCTGATTCTCATACGCTTCTCGCGGCACATAGTTCTCATTATTGTCACACCTATGGAAGTGCTTATCTGCTATGCCACTGCTTCTCATAAAATTATGCAGTGCCATACATGCAACAATGATTTTGGATTGCTTGTGAGGTGCGTATGGAGGGATCTTTTGCAACATGCGCCACTTCATGTTCAAAACTCCAAATGCCCGCTCAATAACATTTCTAAGGCTAGAGTGCGCATAATTGAAGATTTCCTCTTTACCTTGTGGCTCGGGCCCGTCACGGAACTCCTGCAGATGGTACTTGTTACCTTTGTAAGGAGCTAGGTACCCCTGCTTGTTCGCATAGCCCGAGTCCACGAGATAGTATTTCCCTGCATCCACAAACAACCAGTTAGCCATAATGTCATCAACTGTTACAATCAGTCATCTGTATCAATTAGTCAGTACCTTGAGGTGGATGTGGGAACACAGCACTATATGTTGTTGTCGAGTCATTGAACACTCTCATGTCATGAACAGATCCAGGCCAACCAGCATTCACAAAGGTGAATCTCATGTCGAAGTCACAACAAGCCATGACATTTTGTGTGGTGATCCCCTTGCGGCACAAGTGCTGAACAAACATGTCATTTGGCACTACACATTGGACATGAGTCCCATCTATAGCCCCTATGCAGTCCTTGAAATGTGGATAAAACCTAGGATTTCTAAGCCTTGGATGCAGTGTTCTAAACTCTGGGTCAACTGGCTTAATGATGTCTGCTGCTAGCTGCACAAGGCTATTCAAGACTCTGTTGAACATTTTTGACACAGTCCCCAAAGACCTCTCAAATCTGTCCTCAGCTTGCCTAACAGACTGTGGTGCCCCAACCATCCATAAGAACATGCCTAGAGCCTCAAAAGAAGTCGACTTGGTAGTTGATTTGAGACCGTACTTATCACATAAAAGCTCATGCAAGGTAAAGAACATTGTAGGGGTCATTCTAAACATGTTGTAACATGACTTCTCACTGGCCGTCTTAGCATGAACCCATTCAATGCCACTCATTTTAGGAACTCTATAGTCAGCTCTACACATGTACTTGTCAATGTGCATTGTATATTGGTACATACCGAAGATGAACTCATCCTCCTCAGCATCTTCCATCATCTCATCCAGCAACTCATCTTCTTCCTTCTCCAACTACTGCAGCAACTCCTCCCTTCGTGCATGGTACCAAGAATTCTTAGCCTGCCACAATTACACCACAAAGTAGTCAGCATATGGTACAACACAATCAAGGTTATCAGAATGCCCCAAAAGTACCATAGTACCACATACACATTCATAATGCAACAAAGATTGGTGATCAAACAAATTAGTACATTCAAAGGTCTTTCCAAATCAATCACAACATAGAGTTCAGAGTTCTTCAAAAGAAAGAAATAAAACCACACACACGTACGCACTACAGCATACATCACAACCAAAAGCAGCTGGAACGTATCTCCAGCAAAAGGTTCTACACTGTCAGTGCAACTACTGTCAGTGGAACTACGGCACCATTGCTACATGCATTAGATGGAAGGTGTTCTAGGGGTCCACCGGCGGAGGGTTGCTGGCGAGCTTCTGGATGATTCGTATCCTCACTGTCTCACTTGACGAAAGGAACAAATCCATCTGCGCTTCATTCTCAGCCAGAGCAAGGAGTCCGTCCAACAGGGCTGGCGTGTCTCGAGAAATGCCAAGCTCATGCTCAGCAATCCTAGAGCACTCAGCTATTTTCCAGTTCACAGCTGTCCTTGCGGCGTCCTTGTCCTGTGCTTTTTTCTGAAGGGCATTCTTGTGAACCTCCAGCCTCTCTCTAGCAAGCTCCAAATGCGAGTTCATGTGCTGGTTCATGACCCTCGCGTATGTGTTCTTGGTCTTCTTGTTGGGGCTCGTTGCAGTTGTGCTAGTGCTTCCTGTCCTTTTGGTCCCAAGGCTCATAGGGGTAGGGGTGTCCTCGTCATCTGCTCCTTCGTCATCAGATGAAACTTCATGCACTTGAGTTGTTGGACCAGCAGCTGGAACGTACGATGAGGAGCCATCCACTGTGTTCCCGGCAAACATCTGATCAAGCTGATCTAAGTACGGAGGCAGTCCAGTTGACCTAATCTTCATGAACTCGGATTCCTGCAGGCAGTGAAACAGTTACATATTGTTGGAGCTGTACAAGTGAATTGCAATGTATAGTCCATGAGACACATACCGTAGCGTTGTCGTTCCACCACTTGTCTGTAGCTTGGATGAACCCGTCAGCATCTATGTTAACTCTAGTGTGAGTACGTGCAAGGTTACAGAACCTCCATAGCTTCTTAAGGGTCCTCTGCTTGCCCTGCAATTGTTCCCTATCGTGCAGCAAACCTGTGGCACCGTAGTACCTAGTGCTCAACCCCTTCCAGCCATATTTGTTCATTTGGCCTCCAGGGCAATTCCCATGGTGCATCTCTAAAACATAGCACTCGCAGTACTTCATTAGGTTATCGGTTGTCCAATTTGCGTTGCTCTTGTGGACCTAAACCGTGATAACCGAGAGCACAAATTATATATAACATGAATAACGTAATCTGATAATTTCAGAAGACTATGAATCAAGGCTCCAAATGTGGTGTATCATGCAAAAACTATGTTATTGAAACTTAAAGAATATGGTACACATGCAGAGCATTGAACGAGCATATCATTGAAAAGTAGAGCATTGAACCACGCACTGTAAGCATCGAACCTATACTACAATACAACATGCAACATTTATAAAGATGGGGCACGGTGTTCTGTATCTTCCCGGCCGATGCGTGTGCGCGGTGACCGCGTCCTCGGCCTCGTGATGGCGTGCGTGCAGATCGGGGGTTGCTGCCCCCGTCAGGCGACAGCGGGTCGCCGAAGCCGTCCTCGGCTGAAGGCTCAGTTGGACCCGCTTGCCGAGGCGGGCGGAACAACGGACGCCGCGAACCGCCGACCGACGGAGCTCGAACGGGAGGCGGCATGAGGTCCCTGCTGCCGTGGAGATGGTCGGCGTAGTGGTCCACGTCGTCTGGCGCTCATTCCTCGCCAACGTTGATGTCGAGGCCGTCGAACCCTAGGTGCGGGTTCGGGTAGGAGCTTGAACCAGCGCCAGAGCCGAAGGGGCTTGGACCGGAGGAGCCCCAGAAGTCGCGCGTTACGCCGCCGGCCCCAGATCCAGTGTTGTGGCTCCGATTGAAGGCGCCCTGGTCGCTGTCGAAGCCGCTACTGCCATGCTCGGCCATGATTCGCAAGGTACAGGCGAGGAGAGTACACGAGAAGGGTGGATCTAGTGGTGGAGCACGGACGCGAGGGAGGAGAGCAAGGCGGCGGCCGAGGGCACGGACTGGAGGGAGGAGAGCAGGGCGGCGGCCGGTGTGCGGTGCGGGTGTGCGAGAGTGAGGATAGGGTTAGGGTTCGTGCGGGTGGCCGCGTATAACGCCGCTCGCGAGCTGGCATGGATGTTTGGGCTGGTACCGATTTCGGCCTGTGAAACTGGTACCAAAAAAATTCGGGCCCGTTTACTTCCAAAAGTCCAAATTGCAATTTTTTTTTCATTTCGGCCCAAAATTTTGGGAAGTAAACAAGGCCATAGATTAGTACAAATGTGCACATTCTTATTAGCTTGTACTGTTCATCTTTTGGATAGGACGAAGGAACAAATCTGCCGTACATCCACATCAAGAAGCCTTCGAAGGGTGCGTCCGGCTCGTAGCGCCGCACTGCTAGCCTGCCTGCGGCATCCGCTTGACCCGCCATTGGCGCCTTTTGTTGCCTACAGCGCCGCCTGGGGACACCGCGCCGGAGTCGTCGTGGGAGGGGGTCGCAGCTCCTGTGCCCGCGCCTCCCGCCTGCTTTGAGGTGGCCCGTGGCCGGCACCCCCGCTCGCGCGCAGGGTCGCCGAGGCCGCTTGGGCCGCCATTGGCGCCGGGAACGCCACGCCCGCACCCCGCTCGCGCCTGGAGGAGGGAGGTTCGGTAGTCGAGGGCGAGGGGAGCAAGGATCAGCCCGCGAAGGTTCGTGTTGGTTCGGGTCGACGATAAAGCGGGTACGATATGTGACCGATCCATAATCGGACGGACCAGATCACTTGCTCGCCCGATCCGACGGCTTGCGGCTTAACGGGCGACGTGGCCCTATCCGTTAGCCCGCTTTTGGTGCAAGAATCGTATTTAAAAGATAGAGCACACGGTACACAGCTAGACCAGATTCATGTGTATTTCATGCATGCATGCATGGTTGATGGTTGTTTGTCTATATATATTAGTATATATATATATATGAATAAATAAATGCAGTGTGAGATCGATCAGTGCACCGTAGAGCATCAGGTATTACGCCACAGAGGATCCGGACGATCTATATAGATAGGTCATGTTGCAATATAATGAAGGTTAGGCATGTGTAAAGTAATAATAAAGCATAATTGTAAAATGGACGTGCCACCACCTCCATTGACTTGGACCAGTTGCAACCTGCACGGCTGCCTTTCTGAAACGAGCGAGCTAGTGCCAGTTCAACTGTGGAAGCCGACACCTGCAGCCGCAAGCAAAACAAAATCTTAGAGCAACTCCAACCCAAATCTCTAAATTAAGCTCTTAATTTTTTATTTACATGCTATGATAAAAAAGTAGGAGCTCAAATTAAGACTCAACTCCAACCCACCTCCTAAACAAAGGGGTTCTAGATGTGAGGGGTTGAAATTATAATTTAGGAGGGCATGAAAAATAGGAGCCTAGGAGATGGGTTGGAGTTGATTTTTTTAAATCAAGTCCCTAGATTTAGAATAGGAACTTGTTTAGGAGGTGGGTTGGAGTTGCTCTTAGCAGTATTACAAGTTCCTTTATTTCAAATTATATAATAATTTAACATTTATAGATATATTTATTTTACTATGTATCTATCTTTTACGGTAATTTTTTTTACTGTGTATTTAGACATATAGTGTATATATGAGTGCATAATAAAAGTTATATATCTAGAAAAATCCTATATAATTTTAAACAGAGGAAGTAGTACTATAGAATTGTTTTGTTGCCTGTGAACTTGGTTGTATATTATCTGCAATCGAGATAGCCACATAATTATGAGATTGTTATTATATGGGAATAAACCTAAATCTGTCCATCTCCTTCCCGGAATGCTAGAGAGAGAAACAATAAACTGAACGAAAAGTTATTTTGATTTCATCTTATATTTCATAATAATAACATAGTACTTAGAAAAATACTATTGTTTTTTGTGGACCCTCTTACCAGGGACCATGCATATAGGAGTGCGGCTCAAATAAATCAAGCACACAGTCGTCGTTGCTTCCAAAACAAAAGGTGACACTTAATTATTTGATTGTTTTGCTCCTTGACGCTCCTACAGCAAACAAACATATGCGTGGCAGCATATGCTGCTTTGGACGGAGGCATCAGATTCAATATCATTGGATTAATTAATAATATATCCTACAAGGGTATATGTATGTATATATATAATAATTAAATCCATTGCAATGATCGATGTGTGGTCTTGGTCCTGCGCAAGGGTGCATCGTCTGCTGAAATGGAGGATTCAGGCTCAAGAGTGTGCCAATAATCATCATTATTTTCTCAGAAATGGAGGGTTCTGTCCAAACACACAATAATCCAGCTTAAGTAGTGGAGATTAGTTATAACTGTGATGTTGGGAATGCCAAGATTTATGTCACTCGTCCTGCTAGTATACCTCATTTTTTTTAGATAATGGATAAAAATATCCGGCCTCTACATCCGGAGATGTACACAAGCTAATATACCTCATGAACGAAGAAATTCTTTCTAACCGTATCTCTTGGCCCATATATACACCAAATTAAATATGCATGCTTCAAAACACTCTAACTCTTCCTTCCAACTTATAATGAATCACTTTAGCTTTTTTATAAAGTGAATTACTCTAACTTTGACCGAGTCTACATTAATTCATTCTCACTATCTCTTGGGCCATAGACCAAATATGCATGCAACCTCGAACGGTATAAACTCTTACTTCCAACTTATTAATCACTTTGGCTTTGTTATAAAGCAAACTTCTCTAGCTAAAAAATAGTGATCCAAAAAATAACGGGAAGAACAATTATGAGTGTGAGCATATCAATAAAGAATATGAGGAGACAAAAGAATTAAAGCTAAAAATATATATGCACGCAAATCCTTCATTGTTCACAAACACACTGCCTTCTGGAATAAACATTTAAGAAAAAACAGTTGTGACAGAGACGAGAATAGGAAGGCGAACCATGACTATGACCATACCAATACGGAAGAAGAATGAAAAAGGAGAATTAGACCTCAGAATTGCAGATTTTTCCCCACTGCTAAAACGGTAGTGTGGGCAGCGAAAACGACGCAAAGAAAGACTAACGATGCTTTGTGAGGCTTGTCCGGTGTACAAGTTGCTCTTACTGTACACCCAGAAAGTATACCTTGCTTCCTGACAAAAAGAAAGAATGAAGGGGCGAGCAAGTCAAAATTGCATGATGTTTATGTAGAGGAAAATGCTGAAAAGGTGAGAAAGTTATCATAATGTAAAACGACACAATCTAACCGAATTTTGTATGGCACACTTATCTTACCCTACTACCCCAGTCTCTCAAGTTAAAACTTTGAATATTAGTTTTATCCAAAGTAAAATTATTTAAAATTTACTCAAATTTACGGAGAAAGTAATTTGTCAACATTATTATGATACCAAATAGATATGCTATAGAAATATGTTCTAGGATGAGTCTAGTTATACTAAACGGTAATAAATTTATTTAAATTTAAAATAGTTTGACTTAATATATAACTAAAACATTAGGTTTTTAGACGGAGGTAGTAAAAATATATAATGGCCTCTGATAACAGCTGCTCCCAATAATAACTGCTCGCGATGATTATGGTAACAGCTGCTCCCAATAATAACTGCTCGCGATGATTATGGTAACAGCTGCTCCGAATAATAACTGCTCGCGATGATTATGGTAACAGCTGCTCCCAATCTGGACAGATGTACAGAGGATCAGGTGATTTTGTTCAGCAAAAATGTTGCCAAGAATGGAAAATGTACATGTACCGTGCCCTGTAGCAGCATGTGTCAAAACGAGACCCGCGGACGGACAAATAAATAAAAAGGCGAGCAATTTCAGTCGTCTTCCTCGGCCCTCGTCTCGGCTTTGCCTCCTCTCCGTGTCCGTCCCAAATCCTCCTGCCCCCAACCGATCCCAGAGATCACGGTCCCCATCCATCCCACCATCACCCATCCGCCATCGGCCCCGCCTCTCTCTCTCTCTCTCCCCCGTCCCCCTCGTCCTCCTCTGCTTTTTATTACTCTTCTCCACTCATTAGCTTTTGGTTGTTGTTGGTTGGTTCCCTTCTTGAGAGTTGCGAGAACCCCCGAAACCCAACTGGGTACATCATCATCCACCCCCCAAGGAGAGAGAGAGAGAGGAGGCAAGGGGCGGAGAGAGAGGAAGAGGACGCTAGCAGCAGTGGGCGCGCCATAAGCGGGGGCGCACGCACGCGACTCTCCCGAGATCCAAGAACCGCGAGATCCGCTTGCCCCCGTCGCCGGCCAGAGCCCAGAGCCCCCCCTCCCTTGATGCGGCCGGAGCGCTGCCTCCAGTTCTTGGGCTCCAGGAGACCGGTGCGGTGACGTGGGGGCCGACCGGCCGGGTGCGAGTACGTGTCCATGGCGCGCTTCTTGGGCGCCGGAGAGGAGCGAGAAGAGTTCTTTGACTCGAGGGAGGTCCTGTCGCCGGCGTCCGTCTCGTCGTCGCCGTCGAGTTCCGGCCGCCACGACGACGGCGGGTGGCTCTTTGCTCAGCAGCTGCTCGAGGTCTGGGTCAGGGACCCGGGCAGCGTCCACGAGCGCCGCCAGAGGTTCGTCAAGTCCTTGGGCCTCTTGGATCCGAGCCCCTTCGGCGCGCGGCCCGGCGAGGAGACGTGCTCGAGGCCTGAGGCCAGCGAAGAAATCCTGCTGGCAAGCCCCAGCGCCGAGTTGTTCTCAGCCGCCCCTACCTTTGCGAGCAGGGGAGGGGAGCCGACAGCCTCCGGCGACGACGGTGCTGCCACGGAAGAGAAGCTGGAGTGCGTGTTCAAGAACCTGGACGATGGCACAGTGTTCGTGGTCGACGAGATGGGAAAGGATGGGAGCTTCCGGAGCCTTAGGGAGAGGCGCTCCAACAGGACAGTAACGGCTGCAGAATTCGAGCAGACCTTTGGCTCATCACCTTTCATCCGTGAGCTGATGCGGAGGGTGGATGACTCCGACGAACCCTCCACCCCGGAGAAGACTCTGATGAGGAGAAGGAGGCGGCGGCGGCTTGGGTGGCTACGAAGACTGGGCGTTGGTGTTTGTGTTGTCGATGCCGACGCAGAGGAAGACGATGAGGTCAATTCGACATCCTCCACTTCTTCCCGGGGTTGCTCTAGGAAGGTTGCTAGGGTCAAGGTGAGACCATACAAGAAGCGGTCAAAGGAATTATCTGCAGTGTACAAAGGCCAAGTCATCAAGGCGCATGAAGGTGCTATTGTGACCATGAAGTTCAGCTCTGATGGCCAGTTTCTGGCTACTGGAGGTGAGGATGGGGTCGTTCGCGTTTGGCGGGTGGTGGAAGGCAAGAGGCCTGATGACCGTGATTTTATTGAGGATGATCCTTCATGTGTGTTCTTCACTGTCAATGAAAACTCTGAATTGGCTCCCATCAATTCCTGCGAAGGGAGTAAGGGCAAGCACAGCAAGAGTTCAAAGGGGGCTACAGATCCAGCTTGTGTTGTGATTCCTCACCGGACCTTTGCGCTATCCGAGGATCCTGTGCATGTATTCCGTGGGCATCATGATGTCATATTGGATCTTTCATGGTCAAAAAATAGGGTGAGTTGAAGTTAAACGGTGTGTGTCTGTACCCGTGGCCTGCGCCTGTTTTGGTCATCTAACTTCTGTTTGCTTTATTTATGCAGGAATTGCTTTCTGCGTCCGTGGACAAAACTGTTCGATTATGGAAGATTGGGTGTGATAGCTGTCTGAAGGTTTTCTCCCATAATAACTATGGTAAACCATCTTCTCTTCCCTGTTTACTGCTTGATGACACTGTTTGCCTCTTTACCGTCTGATGCTGACATATTGGTTATTTCTACTATGCAGTGACATGCATTCAGTTTAAACCTACCAGTGACAATTATTTCATCAGTGGTTGTATTGATGGGATGGTACGTATTTGGGATATTCCTAGATGCCTAGTCGTGGACTGGGTTGACAGCAAAGAGATAATTACTGCAGTTTGTTACCGTCCTGATGGAAAGGTTCATCCGAATTCCTTTGCGATCATCAAATTTTACCATTTTTTATGCTCCTGAATGTTAATAGTTCATACTTGTGCTTGTTCCTTTCAGGGTGCAGTGGTTGGGACAATAACAGGAAACTGCCGGTACTATGACGCATCAGGTGATCATTTGTTATTCTGTTCAAGATACTAGATGTTTGTGCACTTTCTGATCATTAGGAAGCTAATATTTGTAGAGAAGTAGCTTCAAACAGCTACAGCATTTGTTTGTTAATATGTCAATATCATTTGCTTTCATGTAGACACTAATGTTGCATATGCAATCTGCCAATGATGGTAATATCTTATAATTCGTCTCGTTATGAGATAGTGATGGGCGGACTATTGCTAATTTGCTACATATATTGTCTCGGTCTCTCATATCTGTAGCAGCCATGCTGCAGTTTCATCCTACGGGAAAGATATTAGTGTTCAAGGCAATTTTTTTTAAAATGTTAAGATATAACAACTATGATAAAATTTTAAAATCTGTTTATTTAGGAACTGATACCCCTATATCAATGCCAGAAATATGAATATTTTTGGTGAAAAGTTTATATGATATTTTTGGATAAAACATAAGGTATAAGGCTCCTTAATAATAGTCATAAATCATAACCAATGAGTTCTTGTCCTGCACGTAAGAAACAAGTAGCACCTTATATTGGCTGCCCTTTGTTACCATTAAGATTTAATGTTTAGATATTATTTGGGAAATATTAAACTTGTTCAGATGACTTTATAAAAAGGCATAATCGCAAAGAGCTGTTAAACCGTTCTTTTTTTTGTGGGGGTATAAGAATCATAATTTCTTTAACTGCTGATTTGTTTAATGGATTGAAGTATGATGCTTCCCAAATCTTATGCATATCGAATTCCTAATTCATTGTCTATTGCATTTTTCAGAAAATCATCTAGAGCTGGAGTCCCAAGTCCCCCTGTATGGCAGAAGGAAATCTCCACTTAAAAGAATAATTGGATTCCAGGTATGGAGCTATTGACCTTCTCCATTCTTTTCTTATATTGAATATTCAGAGCATCTTTATGGCCACCGATTCTTATAGCATTTTTTATTTCTTGCATAAACAGTATTGCCCATCCGATCCAAAGAAACTGATGGTGACAACTGGTGACTCACAAGTTCGCATTCTCGATGGGGTTCATGTTGTTTCTAGCTACAAAGGTATTAAACAGCTCTTCTAAGATTACTCCTGAATTAGTTGTTGACACATTAAGTTAACATGCCTTTTTTTTGTGCTGTTCTCAGGATTACGAAGTTCAAGTCAAGTCCCTGCAGCATTTACACCAGATGGAGATCACATTATTTCTGCTAGCGACGACTCTAGTATCTATATGTGGAATTATGCAAACCAAATTGCCCCAGTCACAAGCCGTGTGAAAACCGTATGGTCATATGAGCGCTTCTTCTGCAATGATGTGTCTGTTGCAATACCGTGGAACGCCTCGCCTACAAAGAGTTCTATTTCTCTTGCTTGCAACATCCCTTCTTCACGGCAAGAGGTCTCTGAGGAGTTACACAACCTGCAAGACTCTACGTCGGGCTGCAATGCTGAAGACTCACTTGAAGGTGATAGCTTGCACCAATTGCCATCTGGCAATTTCACTCTTAGTAATGCATTCTTTGCGGAGTTGGCACCAAGGGGAAAGGCGACATGGCCAGAGGAGCAGTTGCCATGTAATTCAGTGACACCATCATCATCTGCCTTGCGTAAATCTCAGTATAAGTTCCTGAAGACTTCTTGCCAGAGTGCCGCCACGCATGCTTGGGGTCAGGTCATAGTCACTGCAGGTTGGGATGGAAACATCAGGTCATTCCAGAATTATGGTTTACCTATGCAAGTGTGACATGGTACAAGGGATGCATCTCTTCACTGTTGCTTGATCAGTGGATATCCCAGGAATGGCAGATGAGAAGTCGATTGCAAAAACTTTTATGCCTCCAGAAACTTGGTTGGCTGACGGCGACGCCCGTCCAGATTATGATTACAGTACAAAGAGTCACATGGCTGTGTGCTTGAGCTGTATTGCTTGTGGACCAGAAGTTGTATTTAGTCCTGTGGTCCTGCAAGATATCGACAGCATCGGGCGGCACATTGTTGGGACGGCCCGGGGAAGATGGATCCCATCACAGACCAAACAAACTTTGCGCAAAGATTGGGGTGTCTGGCTGCAATTGCAATGCCTTGATGTTGTTCCTTTTCTCTGTTTCGGGCTCCCTTTGGGGCGGTCCTCCGTAAATATATATAGTTGGATGGATGAACATAATTTTTTTGCCCGTTTGAGTTCCCCTTGCCTGATCCAAGATGGTCGACAAGGCGAGCGGGGAGGTAGTAGAGTTCACTGTTGGATAGGAAAAATTAGTTGGAGGGGAGTGCACATATTGGATTCATTTCATTTGTTCATCACATGCCATCACCATCATTCATATCATGGCCTGCCTTTATGGTGGAACTGTGCATAGCTGATGCTTCCATTTCCCTGTGTTGGAGACGCCATTGCCCGTTGCTTTGTTTGTGGTGGTGGACATGGTCAGGTGGCTGTGGGGGACCTCTGTGCAGGCCTTTCTGGATAGGGATGGTGCAGTTGGTCCTGATGGGTTTCCTCCTAACGCCAGGGACCGGCCTGGGTGTGGGAGCATGGGGACTCCTCCTTGCCCCACTCAATGGCCATGGCTGTTTAAAGCTGGGGGCCATGCCTCAGATCTTGGCCTTTTACTCCTGCATCGTCATGTCTTTTTCTTAGATCCTCCGCATCTTTGGTGTGAGCTGCGTCTGCAAAGAAGTTGACATTGCTTAATCTTTTGGCCTGTATATACTACCTTTCGCGCTGCATTGTATAAATCCATTTCCATTTCCTCTCAAGTTCAGAATCTTTGGTCTGTCAGTTCATGCTTATCTACATGAAGTTGAACTAGCTTGTAAAATAAAAACTCTGAAGTGATGCGTGAGTTGGGAGGGACATGGGTCCAGTGCAGTGCTCAAAAACATGTTTGTGTGTGTATGCTCAGGGCTGATACTGACAGGAGTTGCCCACCATGAAGGTGATGATCGGCATGCCCTGGCCCTGGCCATGCCGGATGAAAAATGGGTCCATCTCCATCCCATGCCAGTGCCACAGCTGGGTGAAGGAAATGATCAGCATCAATCTCGATGCTGGCCTGCGGCCTGTCTCGTTTTATCCAGCAGATGATGTGGTTTCAGTGGCAGTCAGTGCTGGGGACGGGGAGGCGACGGGGGGGCTGTGACTGAGGATCCCCATCCCCATGCCGTGACCCCCCCTTTGGCTTTGGGGGACAAGGGCACAAGGCCCCCCCTCCCGTGCCCGTGTGAGGTGAAGTGGCAGTGGCAGGCACAGGCAGGGTAATTTTATTTTTCAGAGACGCACGCGATGCGACAGTCAGTACACACTCACAACTCCTGCTGCACCAGAACTGAACTGAACAGAACTGAACCGAGATGATTTCGTCCTCTCGGCATCTCATCTCATCTTCTCCTCAAGGAAAAGCTTTTGTCTCGAGGTACCCGGCCGCTGTCCCAGTCCCACGAGGAGAGGACCCGCCATGGCCTGAGGTGATCGGGTGATGGGCCGGTTCAACTTGCGTGTGCTTTCTTTCATTTCACGTTTCTCGTTACGATTTGAGGTATCAAGAGCCACGCAGGGACAGCAGGCAGCCATGGCCATGCAGCCGCCCATGGGTGGCCTCCACTCCACTCCATACCGCTGCACTAGTGCTGCCGCTGACTCTCCGTTTTCACCACGCACGGCACGGCACTGTGCAGCTGCCTCAAATCCACTGTGGAAAGGAAAGTGGCATAATCCACTGCACAAACTGCAAGCTGCTGCGCAAGAGATGCGAAGAGGGAAGCAGTTGCCCGAGGTCCCGTCCTGTGCTGTGAAGCTGTCAAGCGGATGTATATGCCACTGTTGGGTGTACTTGATTCACCCGCTCGAAAACCCTGTATGGCCTTGTTTTAGTTCATCCTAAAAACCCAAAATTTTTCAAGATTCTTCGTCACATCAAATCTTACGACACATGTATGGAGCATTAAATATAGATGAAAATAAAAACTAATTACACAATTTGTATGTAAATCGCGAGACGAATCTTTTAAGCCTAGTTACTCCATGATTGGACAATGTTTGTTAAATAAAAACGAAAGTGCTACAGTGTCATTTTTCCAAAAAAAAAATTGGAACTAAAGAAGGCCTATGTATGCTCGCGTTCTGCTTGCTGCCTGACTGACAGGTGAACAGAATCAAAAACTCTCAGTGCTTTGAAGAATAGTGCTCGCATATCCTTAATCGGTGCACATTCTTCTTACAATCGTGGTAGTATCCCACAAAGTTTCCCTAAGATTCAAAAACTTTTCAACATTCTTCGTCACATCGAATCTTACGGCACATATATAAAACATTAAATATAAATAAAAAAATAACTAATTACACAATTTGTCTATAAATCATGAGACGAATCTTTCGAACCTAGTTAGTTTATAATTGAACACTAATTACTAAATATAAACAAAAGTACTACGGTAATAAAATCAAAAAAAATTGGATCCAAACAAGGCCACAGTAACAGCTGGCCAACTAGTACGCTGTAGGTGTTCATGTCTGCTATGGGCATGGCCGTATGGCCGAATGGTCCTGCAGCAGGATTCCAGCAGTGGAAATCTGATGAACCACGCAACAGCTGCTTCTTGCCTTGTTTGTGTTTCCTGGTGTAGATTAGCGGATACTTTAGTGGGTCGTGATAGGAAGAACATCTCATTACGGAATGTTAAATTAGATTATTCACATGTGCAGGTAGAAGTACTGTAGTTTGTAGAACATGATGATAGAACATCTTCACCCATCCTGCTTTATAGTTGTGTCCTTCTAAAATAAATACTCAAATCATCCCAAATTATAAAATATTTGACTTTTTTAATACCAAGTTTGAACACTCGTCTTATTAAAAAAACGCAAAATATCACTTCTTTTGTCGTGGCTTGGTTTATTAATAACAGTTCTTCAAGAATGACTTGAATCTGACTATGTTTGCACAAATTTTTTTGAATAAGACGAGTGATCAAACTTGAGGTCAAAAAAAGTCAAACATCTTATAATTTAAGATTAAGAGAGTAGTTTTTTGGTATATATCTATAGCATAAGTACAATAGCAAAAGCTATGGATTTCAAAAAGCCAAAACAACTTAGCGGAATGAGTATATCATGTACATCTAGTAAAATCATCAATGTTCAATGTTGTAGTGTTGGTCGTCGAATTTGGCATAAGGACTATACTTTAGCTTTGACATTCAAGGGAAGCCATTGGATAAGAAGAGGATGGAAGAATGTGGATAGAATATTATATATTTCTTATTTTAGATTTAATTTTCATGTATAATTTAGGGATGTATTGAGCCCCCTTTCCCTTGCAATAAAATAAAATAAAATCATAGAAGATAGAAGCATCTTGCCTCTGCGACCAGTGGGACTTATCATAGAAGATAGAACAAGAAGCAGAAAGGACTCTATGTCATTATGGGTTGAAAGCTCAAATCCAGCTACTATCTATGAAACTTTTACTTCTAATAACGATGCAAGCAGCCAAGGTATAAGAGCGTTGCTTGATTCTTCACATGAAACATTGTTACTTGTAAATTGTTTGATTAACAATGAGCCATCAGAGAGGAGGCAAAGGAACAATCAGACAACAAACCCAGCAGGACTGGAAAAGGAAGTGATAGCGTGAGCAGGAGTTGATCATAAGTTTTCTCACATTCTGATAGTAAATTTTGAACTGTATTTGTACGTACACATAATAATCTACTCCCTCCATCCTAAATTATAAGTCATTCCAAGAATTTTAGAGGGTCAAAGCATTTTCAGGTTTGACCAAAATTATAGAGAGAAATACTAAAATTTGTAACATAAAATAAAATGAGTATACTCAATACTACAATATTTTTAATCGTGGCAGGCAAAATAGCGTAACCTTGTTAGGCAAGTCAACCGCCTCGGATCAAACGTCACGATTAATTGTGGCTTTAACCGAGGCGGTTGACCAACCGCCTAGGTTAATATATTAACCGGCAGCCCAGCCAAGATTAATCGAGGCAGGCCGCCAGCCCGCCCGCCTCTATGGTCCAAAACAAAATGTCTCCAAAAAAATTTGTGTAGCAGTGACTATAAAAATATAATTAAGGAAGAATCTAATGATACTTATGGTATCATAATAGTTATTATTTCATTATATGAATTTGGTTAAATTTAAGATACTTTGATTATTCAAGATTTCTAGAATGACTTATAATTTGAGATGTAGGGAGTATCTATTTTTTAGTATTATTCTCTGTTATTATGCAAGCGTTAAGCTACCTGGTGTAGGCTGAGCCACTGATCTGTGGTCCCACAGAGGTTGACAATCACTGACGTATGGGGCATATGGGACTAAGGGCACTCACAATGCAGACTCTATCATAGAGTCTAAAGTTATTTATTACCTCGAACAATGTAGTCTAAATAAGACTTGGAGTCTAAATAAAACTTGGAGTCTTATTTTTCTACCTCTTTCTTCAATAAGGCCTTGTTTAGTTCTCAAAATATTTTACAAAATTTTTTAGATTCCGCGTCACATCAAATCTTTAGACACATGCATGAAGTATTAAATATAGAAGAAAATAAAAAGTAATTACACAGTTTGGTCGAAATTGACGATACGAATCTTTTGAGTTTAGTTAGTACATAATTGGATAATATTTGTCAAATACAAACGAAAGTGGTACTATTCATATTTTGCAAAATTTTTAGAAACTAAACAAGGTCTAAATATGCTGCCACATCAGCAAAATACTATAAATAATATGTAATTAAGTGTCTTGAACTCTATGATAGAGTCTTGCATTGTGACTATCCTAACGAATCGCGTCCGTTAATCTGCACCAGCGTCCCCCTCTCCATCCGGCGTTGGTGAAGCCGCGCGTCGGGGAGAGGGGCGGAATCGGCGACAAGGAGATGGCCGGCGGTGGCGCCGCCGCGTCGGCGCTTTCAAGCCCGTGGAGGACGCTGCTGCAGCGAGCGCTGGACGCCAACGCCCACCTCAGGCACTCCACCTTCTTCCAACTCGTACGCTTCGATCGCCTGTTTGCCGTTCTCCGGATTGGGGAAAACGAGGTTCGCTCACAACTGTCGATTCGTTTCAGGCAACGGTGGGCGCCTGCGGCAGGCCGGCGAACCGCACCGTCGTGTTCAGGTGCTCTGGAGCGCGTGGTTCTGCGCCCTTCCTCTCTCTGTCTCCAGTTTGTTTTACCAGTTTTGATTTGACGTGGGGTTTCCATTCGCGATTAGAGGGTTTCAGGAACACTGTGATAAGATTCAGATTAATACGGACGCCCGAAGCAACAAGGTGGGTTTGCTGTGCTCTGCGTTGATTGACATTTTTTATTTCCCTGCTCGCTGATTCCCTGTTACGTTTCCATGTGTAATTTTGATTCAACAGATTGGTGAGATCAAGAGCTGCCCCTTTGGTGAGGTGTGCTGTGTAGAACATTAGAAATGTCACAGTTACATCAGTCAAGATGGCAAGTTGATTTAGCGCTGCCCCTGAACTTGTGTGTAACCCTGCAGATTTGTTGGTACTTCACAGATAGCTGGGAGCAATTTCGTATCAGTGGCAGCATAGATGTGATTGATGCTTCTAGTGCAGACCCTGCCAAGCTCCAGGTTAGACCTGAGAGCTGATCACTTCTGCATTTTGTCTACACGCTGTATAGAGTGCACTAGCACACTGCTAGTTGTTCTAGTAGTTTAGCTTAGTGTAGCCTTACTTCAAGTTCATACCTTGTTTTGTGTCATTTATCATGTTCAACCATATGTTCTTGTCACCTCAACAACCTGTCAAAACTTTTGTATATGCTGCTCAGAATAGCCCTATCTCTTACCTTGTTGTATTCCCATGTAAAATAGAGTTTTATATTCAATCCGTGGTGAACAATGGTTGTCACTTCTTTTACAGTACAGGGAGAAAGCATGGTTTTCAAGTTCAGTGAAGTCGAGATTGCAGTACTTAGGACCACAGCCAGGCATTCCGGTTCTAGATGATGAGCACGTTAAGGGTGTTCATCTCGATCCATTAGCTGGCCCAGTAGATGCCTTTTGCCTTCTGGTTCTTGATCCGGAAAAGGTTGGGCAGCCCCTTTTTTCACTTTTTGTTGCTCTCATGTTTTGTGCTACCATGTATGATATTTATATTAAAAGTGCTGTGTTTACTATTTTCATGCAGAGGACAAACCTAAAATTCTGGTTTACCACGAGGAACCCAAACAATATAATCTTGCAAAAATTGTTTAGGTTTAGAATTTATTTTTAGTTTTTTTAAGTTCCCTAATTGGTGATACGACTGTAATGCACTATTTTTGGAAATTGTAACTCTGGGGATATAGTGTGAGAAAGTGATGACTTTGGTGCTAGATAGGAACGAAGATAGGTTATGGTTCTTTTTATTTACTGAATCTGCCCACTATTTTCAGTTTACACTCGAAATCAGATTTAAATAGCATCTCTTCAATGCCATATTATTTCATTCCCTGCTAAATGGGCACTGCCATTAATTGCCAGAATATCAGAAAATCCTACCAAATCACAGTAGCTTACTGTTCTTTCATTTTTGTTTAGAAAAAAAGGTCAACTCAGTTCCCCTTGGAAATAGTTATTTTGCAGTAACCAGCTATGCATAAGTGCATGGGTACCCCAACTACCAATGGTCTGGTAGCTTTGTTAACTCCAGAATTTGTGCTTTTGTTATATGCTTCATCCATCAGTAATTCAGTACTCCATCCAAAATGCACAGAAGATTGCAAATCAAGAGTCTAGCAGTTGTTGCTTGATACACGAGAGCTTTTGCAAGATTAACCATGTCATTGTCATTGTATTATTGTGCTTAGGTTGATTATTTGAACCTGAAAAGCAATCAAAGGTTGATGTTTACAAGACAAAATGATGATGGATCCAACGATTGGATGGCAGTAAAAGTTAGCCCTTAAGCTGCTGCAAAAAACATTATTCATGAACTTCTCTTGGTAACAAAGCTATCATGATCTTCTGTGTTTTCATATCCTTTCAAATTTTTAGGTGGATGTCATTTTGTATATTTGAGAGATATTTTCATGGTCATACGTTTATATATTGGGAACACTTTGTAATCTAAGGGATTTGTTATTTATGCTCCCTGAACATACAGGTACATTTTAATATTGGCATCTAACACTATTGATAAAGGTATATCTTCGAAGTCTTGGAATTTTTACTCAACACGTTGAGTCTTATGGATGTTTTTTTTATTGTAACGGTATGTGTTACATGCACTGTTTTTTTTATACCAAAGCTTGCAGACCACTGCATGTCTGCATCCACAGATAAATGCTACTAATAACCAATCAAGAAAACTGATATATTTCAATCTTGTTTGGTGGGGGTGAAAGGGAGTCCTCTTCAGAAACATAGAAGACAAAGAATGTAGGGTATTTAGGAAGATTAGAATTCAAAGGTTGTACAAGAATGTGAAACATATCAGTTAGAGCAAGTATATTAAGGGGCTGCAAGTGGGTTGTATGCTGATGTGGAGGAGAGAGCGGTAGAGAGAGAAGAGAAGCGAGTTGTAAGCTTACAGCCAGCTTATGCACATGAACCAAGAAGTTCTGTGAGATAGACAAGGAGGTTGTAAGCCGGCTAACTATATACGAGTGGGCTGATAGATTGACTGTGAGTTTTCATACAGCCAACAGCTAGATGTATTATTAGCCTTGCTCTTAGAGGTATTTGATCCAACTGATTGGTTTTCGGGATAATAAAATTGTATTCTGTGTATGAAGTCAAAGCAAGCTGTGGTTATTTGTGTTTGTTCAAAGTCGTTGGACTTGAGATTTGTTTGAAGATGAGTGTGGCTCTAGTTTGCCACTCGTGCTTGTTTTTGTGGATAAGGTTTTAATAGAGGATTCTTCTTTTCGCCATGGACCTTTATGTGCTTGGCCAGTTTGCTGACCTTGTTGCTTTGGCAGTTATCTGTGTGAGCAGAATGCAGAAACAGCATTTGTCGGCTTTAATAAACTACCAGCATATGGGAAGCATTAAAGCTGTGTCTACACTTGCAACGATGTGATGAGCTCAAGCCGATGGATGGTTGGAGAACTTCAGGTCAGCTTGGCAAGTCATGAATGTGGCCTTCGAAATCAAAGCTGATTGCTCTTATCCTGCAAAAGCCCCCAGGCAGACACACCACATGATCTGCCCTTTCTCTCTAACAGTGCAGAGCAATAAACATCTACTGATTACCGAAAGAACCATGTGGCTGCAGTGGCCAGTGGGCTCAGATCAGTGTCTGATTATGAACAGTTTCAGATAAAAATGTGCTAATAGCATTATGTCATTGCAAAAGCAAATGGAAAGTGAACCGTTGCAGCCATGTTTTGTTTGAGGCCCCAGTTGCAACTTGGAGTGTATGTGTTGGTGATGTCAAGTCTTGTCTTGGGGGACCGAATGACTATTGGTTCATCTTGACTATTACTGCGGCTCAATCATCTGGCACTTGAGAGTTGAGAGGAAGAGATAACCATGAGCACCTTTCAAGATCAGTCAAAACGCTACTCCATTGCGGCTGATTGGAGAGGTCAAAGGTGGCTGTTAAATTGGATATTCAGCTTTTGCATCGGAGACTTCTGGCAGCCTTTTCTCCCTCCCTCCCTCTCTCACTACCCAATCCGGTATTGTGGTGCCAAACAAAAGTCATCATGCCTCATCGCTTTTGCAAAGCACGCAAGGGACATGTGTTTGGGCATAAAGCAGATGTTTGAGGTCAACAGCAGGTCTGCGCCGCAAGTTGTTAATGGTAGGTTCGTTAAAAAAACGACTCAGAAGGCCTTCTTTGGTTCCGTCTTTGGACAGTGGTCTCTTTTTGCCTATTGGGCCTGTGTTGGTCTAAAGGCCTGGAAGATGTGGGCCATGCACAGCTTGGCAGACTCACCTAGTGGATAACACTCAGTCTCCACTCTGCAGAAGGTATCTCTCTTGGTATTCTCCATTTCTCGGGTTTCATACTGCAAGATTAACCCCAACACCCCCAGTTTATATGAACTAACACTCCTAAGTCAAACTTTTGAACTTTGATAATTATCTGAAAATATGTATAGATTGACAACACAAGAATGATACCAGGGGATATTTTAAGAAAAACAGTTCCCTGATAATATGTTTTAAATTTAAGATAACATATTTTATAGATATTCTCAGTTCAAGTTGGAAAAGATTGGGTTGCGACAAATGTAGCTGAGTGACATTTAGTACTATAAATTGGGTGCGCACCCTGACACCCATATTTATATTACATTTGGTTAAGTATATAGCCATATATAGAAGGGGAAAAAATCGAAATCAGTCCCCTTATGCTTGGCAATTTATAGATAACACCCTAAAATAATGTTTAGGCTCCAACTGTTTTAGTTGGTTCAATTCACCATTTAATAAGATTTGATTTTTTTTGTATCTTCACTTACAAGTAGTAGAGTTTAATTTCAAATTTTATGAGGCAATAGAGCACATCATACTTTATGTCAAAAAGTACATCTTATTTTTTTCGTCATTATTTTGATAGGTTAGGAAAATTCAAAATAAATTAATACTTCAGATAGAAAATTATACATAATATAATGATGAAAATTTCATAATGTATTTTTCTAACACAGAATATGATGTCCTCTATCATCTCACAAAATATTAAATTGGAAAACTTGTACTGAAGAAACAAAAAAGTCAAACTTTGTTAACTTGTAAATTGGAGCAAGTTAACAAGATTTGTCTTTTTTATTTCTCCACGTACAAGTTTTCCAAACCAAACATTAATTAGTTTAGAGGGTTATTTGAACATATGCATAATTTGAGGAGCAATGGAACTGCAATTCGTACTCGTCAGAGTGCAAGGAAAAGATAGGAAATAGAATAACGAAGCTGAACCTAAAACACTACTCTCATATTTGTTACCCTGTCCATTTCTTGTGGTGTTAGCGGTGGCACTTAGCTTAGGTTTGAGCAGACCTGTGTATAGTATATGTAGCTCTCAATAATTAGCAAAGAAGGCCTTTTATATCATGCAAGCATAGGTGTTTAGTCATTTTGATAGACGGCCTACTCGCTGCCCGATACAGAATGCATGATTATCACCTTTAATTTTTGTGTGTGGTAGGGTGTGATTATCACGTATAAACACAAGAGGAAGAGAGAATTGCAGTGGACATGGACATCGTCACCTATCGGGGGCATGCTCCATCCCTGTCTCATCCCATCCCACAAAGCAGTGAGGTCCTAGAAGCATCCATCCAAGGACCAAGATCCAAATGCTGGCAATGATTTGGACGGGGGTCATGGTCATTGCCCTTGAGACCTGAAATTTCAGAATCTGGAAGGGAAGGATCTCTCACGGTACCCACTCTTCCTTTTTCACAAATCGGAAGTCGCGCCAACAGGCCTGTGGTGGTGCCCTGTGCTTTGTTTAGTTCACCCAAAAAAAACAAAAAAAAATTAAAATTTACCGTCACATCAAATCTTGCGGCATATGCATAAAGCAATAAATATAAACGAAAATAAAAACTAATTAAACAGTTTGCTTGTAAATCACGAGACGAATATTTTGATTCTAATTAGTCCATAATTAAATAATATTTATTACAAACAAACGAAAATACTACAGTGTTAAAAATACAAAAACTTTTTCACACCTAAACAAGACCCTGGTCGATGGATCCAATCGAACAAGACAATTCGGCAACTCATCCACCCGTGCGTGCGTGCAATAGCAGCAGCTCGTACTTGCACGCAAGCGAGAGATGCTGCTGGCCGGCCGTGCGCGGCGTGTCTCGACATGTCACCTTTGCTGACACCAACGGATAAACTAGAGCAGCGGCAGGCCACGGAGATGGTGGATGGAGATGGATACAGAAGCGGAAAGTTTTTTATTTTGCTACCGTAGTATTTTCGTTTGTTTGTGACAAATATTGTCCAATCATAAACTAACTAAAATCAAAATATTCCTCTCGTAATTTATAAATAACTGTATAATTAATTTTTATTTTTATATATATTTAATACTTTATACATATGCGGTAAGATTGTTCAATCATGAACTAACTAGATTAAAAGATTCGTCTCGTAATTTACAAGTAACTGTATAATTAGTTTTTATTTTTATATATATTTAATACTTTATGCATATGCCGTAAGATTCGATGTGATGGATAATCTTAAATTTTTTTTGATTTTTGAGATGAACTAAACAAAGCCATAGCCGCTCGGAGCGCGGCGCATGCATGGATCACAGGATGATGGATGCATGCACGCGTATCTCACTGACTGACACCAATGGGTAATGGATGCCATGCTGATGATACACTGCTGGTGCAGGAGGACAAACAAAAGCAAGCGGCTGCACGTCGTAGAGTACAGTACTTGCTTGCTGCCCACTGTTCCGGCACCGATCGACACCAAGTACGCAACACAGGTCAAGTAAAAGCTTCAATGTTCAGAGTCCAAACAGACTTCTGAGACACACACAAAGAACTACTACCAGCGTTGGATGGATACTGCTACTGATTGGATTTGGAGTACTAAGTAAACAAATGGTGTATACTAGTATATAGGACAGGAGGATTATGCTACAAGCTGTATTTATAATGCTGCTAGGACGGGATCGATCGGATATGTATAAGTATTGTACACGCATCTCACATCATGGAGACGCAGCGGCGAAAACAAAAGGGCGGATATACTGGAACTGGATCAGCATTCGATCAGCAGGCTCGACGACGAGGCGACGAAGAAGCTCCGGCCTGTGACTGTGTCTGTGTCTGGGCCGTCCTGCTGGGGTTGCCCGGTGCTGGTGCAGCCGTCGATCATGGCCTCGGAGACCCGCCAGAGGCGCGCGGCCTCGTGGCGGTCGGTGGCGGCCGGCGACGGCAGCGCCTCGTTGCAGTCGGCGAAGTAGCGGCCGGACACGCCGGCCACCCTCGGGTGGGCCGCCACGTAGCACGTGGTCGCCGCAGCCTGCATGCGCATGCAGCAGCAGTGGGAGGAGGTGAGCTCAGAGCAGTGGATTGACCGGTGGCCACTGACGGCGACCGCGGTGGGGTTTATTACAGACTAGTACAGAGAGGTTTATAGTGGATGCTGCAATAATTACAGACCAACACATAGGAGTACTCCTACACTAGTAGAGGTAGAGGTCGAGAGAGAGAGTGTGTGCACGGGACCCAACACATGGAGCAGGGAATAAATTTAAAGGGATTTGGTGAGGGTACGTTAATTAATTACCTGAGGGATCGTTTTCAGCAGCTTGGACAGCAGCAGGAACACCAGATCTGCAAATAAACAAAATTTATTTAAACTCACTCATTCAGAGTCATTCAGACGAACGAGTCAGCTAGCTGACAGTGTAGTATTGAGACCGGTGAGGACGCCGTCGCGGTCGCGGTTGAGGCGGGTCCTGACGATGCCCGGGTGCACGCAGTTCACCGTCACGTTGGCGCCCATTTCCTGGTGAAACGAAACCCGACCGACCCGGCCGTCAGGATCATGACATCCCCCATTACCCAGTCAGAGTCAGTCAGCGCACATGCATGCCCCATGGCGGAAACGTGAGAGCCGAGAGGGACTGACCTGCAGGCGCGCGGCGAGCTCTTTGGTGTGCAGCACGTTGGCGAGCTTGGACACCGCGTACGCCTGCGTCGCGTCGTAGGGTCTGCCAACCGACATGCCATTGCCAACACAATGCAAAGGTTGTGTGTGTCAGGTTAACGACGACACCACAAAATGGTTGTAAGAAGCCATGGCAGGTTCAGAGACTCACATCTTCCGGCGCGTGACGAGGTGCAGGTACTCGGCCCAGTCGCCGGCGAACCAGCCGTGCACGCTGGACGACACGTTGACGATGCGGCCCTGCACGCCCGTGTCCGCCGCCGTCTCCGCCATCCGCCCCGCCAGCAGCTTCGTCAGCAGGAAGTGCCCTAGGTAGTTGGTGGCGAAGGTCATCTCCACGCCGTCCTCCGAGAGCGCCAGCTGCCCGTGCGAGAACTTGCCGGCATTGTTTCTGCACGCACAGACATCCACCACATACGTACATGCGTGTGTGTGTGAGAGAGAGTGGTGACCGTGCCCCGACAAACACACGAGACGATCGGTCGATGGGGCGAACAAGCAGGCGCACTCCACAGAGAGACGTGTGGCGTAGGAGACGCCAGGGAAAAAAAGGAAGCCGAGGAACTGGACGACGACGACGACGTACATGAGGAGGTGGAGCGGGAGGCCGAGCGCGAGGAACCTGTCGGCGAAGGCGCGCACGGACGCGAGCGAGCTGAGGTCGAGCGGGAGCACCAGGACGTCGGCGCCGGGGCACTCGGCCACGATGCGCGCGCGCACGTCCTCCGCCGCCTTGGCGCTCCGCGCCGGGATCACCACGCGGGCGCCGCGCTTCGCCAGCACGCGCGCCGTCTCCGCGCCGATCCCCGACGTCGCGCCCGTGATGATGGCCGTCGTCGCGCCCAGGTCCGGGGTCACCTCCTCCGCCGTCGACCTCGACCCGAACCCGCTCGCGCCCGGCGAACCCAGCAGGTACCGCACCGCCCGCAGCATCCCCGGTAGCGCGCGCGTCCAGCGGGCGGCGCCGGCGAGGTGACGGATGCTGCCAACGGGAGGGAGGGAGGGAGGGAGGGAGACTGGTGGGGAGGACGGGGAGTGGAATTAACGCGCCGACCCGGCATTTATATACACCTCGGGGGGCTCTCTCTCCTCGCTCGCATCGCATGAAGAGGAGAAGCGAAGCGAAGCGAAGCATGGGTGGAAACTAGAAAAAGGCGGAGAGCGAGCACGCGCGGCGCAGTCAGTTCTTGGGCATTGACTGCCTGCGTGCGTGCGTGCGTGCCAGGGCCAGCGAGCAGCAATTGCGCGCACGGGCCGTGCGTCCGCGAGCGGGCGACACGACGGCACGGCACACGGCTCCGACCGAGCGCCTGACCGTGCGGCGGTCGGTTCCGGACCGGACCTTGGCTCGTTGGCGTTGCGCGCGCGACCCCCCGTCGTTGTCCTCTGCACCGTGCACGGTCCGCGGCGCCGAACGGCGAGATCGTGACCGTCTCGTGGGTGCCGTCCGGGACAGTCGTGTTCACCGTCCGGCTCGTGCAATCAGCAGCGTGCACTTTCCGTGTGCCAGTGATGCAGCTAGCCACGGCACGATCGCGCGAGCTAGCTAGCGTGTACTTAGGCCCTGTTTAGTTCCTCACCCAAAATTTTTTCATCCATCCCATCGAATCTTTGGACACATGTATGGAACATTAAATATAGATAAAAAAATAAACTAATTACACAGTTTAGTTAAGAATCGCGAGACGAATCTTTTAAGCCTAGTTACTCCATGATTAGCCTTAAGTGCTACAGTAACCCACATATGCTAATAACAGATTAATTATGCTTAATAAATTTGTCTTGCAGTTTCCTGACGAGCTATGTAATTTGTTTTTTTATTAGTTTCTAAAAACCCCTCCCGACATCCTTCCGACACATCCGATGTGACACCCCAAAAATTTTCGTTCCCAATCTAAACAGGCCCTTACTACGGGTTCTCCCCGGAACGAGCAAACAAACAAGCCCCGCTTTTCGTGAACAGTGCCTGTGGCCGTCTGCCGACTGGTGCGAGCGCGAGTGCGACGCATGCGGCTGCTCTGGCTCGGCTGCGTGCGTGCGTGCGTGCGTGCGGCCGTTTCTGGGCCGCTCAGCTCTAGACCCCGCCGCCCCACCCACGAGACCACCGCCGGCAGCGAGAATATGGTCAACTCCGTCCGTTCCCCTCCTCCGAATCTGCTGCATGTGGAAATCGTTAGGTCCACCTGACCGATGCCTCGCCGCGATCACATGTTTGGTAGGAAGTACCATGTGTTGCATGATGAATGAGTTTCTATGCATGCTGCTTGGTGCATGCTAAGCTCTCTCTTATCTGTCTCTGAGCTTCGTATCCCAGATGCAAATCATGCTCTCTACGTACTCCAGCCAGCCCCTCTTGTTTTGATTTAATCGATCATTTGACTTGTATACTAATATATCTAAATAACTAGTAGTAATTGTTAGTAGCTGCCAACAAGCAAACCAGCTACTCCATTTGATGACGTTTACTATTAGCTAAACCCCATTTGCATTCTCCAGCAAATAATAACTAGTACCCTGATTATAGATTGACTAAAATATGTTATTATATATAGTAACTAAAAATGCTCTAACTAATCCAAATATATCAACTTATAGCCTTTTCTAAACAATGCAACCATCCAGTTTATGGAAAGCCATTAGCTGACTCCCTCTGGCAACCACAACTTATAAAAAGTTTAGCTAATTCAAACAAGCCTATTTTGATAGCACTGAAGGACGTTTTTCCTAGTACTGCTCTAGCTAAACCATTTTGAGAGCACGGAAGGACATTTTTCCAAGTACTAGTGTACTACTACGCTACCATGAAGAAATATGGCATGGATTCACTTAGGCCCAGCTTAGATGCACACATACCCAATAGTTAGCTGCCAAAAATTAGATAAACTTGAGCCAAAGGGTGCCAACTAACAGATAAGATAATTGTTATGTACTCCCTCCATTCCAAATTCCAAATTATAAGAAATTTTGACTTTTCTATATCAGGACGTCTTATAATTTGAAGCAGAGTACTCCCTCCGTATTTGAAAAACTTGACGTTCTGGATGGTGTGCTCGTTTTCTCAAAACTTGACGTCCTACACTAGATGGGAAGGATTGGACGCGCTTGCCCCGATTAATTGCAGCGCCGCAACAAAAAAAAAGGGCTGCCGCGGGCATCAAACCCTCGACCTGACGACTCCAGACCTAGCATGGCTGCGCTAGCCGTTTCGGTTTTTGATTGTTTCTCGAAACAAATGCACCCACAACATTATTTATTAGGGGCAGACATGGAAAACTAACCCCTAATTGATCACTCGTTGGTTACCGTAATCGTGTCCTAAACGTCAGGTTTTTTTAGGTATGGAGAGAGTAAGTATAAGGCCAGCTGCAATGGTAGTCAAATAGCTAGTCTAAAAGAAATTCTATTGGCTATGATGATATCTTTAATAACAATTTGCAGATAGCTAGCTACATGAAGTATAAAAATAATAAAAAAATAGCATTTTCATTGGTTATCAAGTAGAGAGATCAAATAGCTAGTGACTTGTAAATTAAATAGCTAATCTAGCACGATCTCCTAGAAATACCTCTCTCACATAAGTCTCCACTATAGTGTTTATTTATTCTTATTTATATGTCTCATCATATAGTTAACTATTTCTAAATTGTCATTGATAGCCAATAGAATTCCTTCTAGATTATCTATTTAAGAATCATTGGAGACGCCTTAAATGTAGCTATAACAAATACTGTATCTCACTAGCTATCTCAAAGTAAGCAACTACAAGATTACGAAAGGATGATTTGCCCTCCCACCTACGACCTCTATTCATCTCGTGATTTACAGACAAACTGTGTAATTAGTTTTTATTTTCATTTATATTTAATATTTCATATATGTGCCGGAAGATTCGATGTGACGGGAAATCTTAAAAAGTTTTGGGTTTTGGGGTAAACTAAACAAGACCTTAAAGGATGGACAACACAAAAACATTAATGAAATGCATGTTTAATGAGTTCCATGCATCGTGCATGCTAAGCTCTCTCTGTCTGCATCGGTGTGTTTTAGGCCTGTTTACTTTTGAAATTTTTTGGCCCAAAGAGGAAATTTTTTGTAGAATTGGGGTCTAGGAAGGGCCAAAAAAATTTGAGGCCAAAATTTTGGGCTGCAGGGCCTGCTATTATGCACGCACTCCCATAGAAGCCCACCGATGACAACTGCAACTGCATGTAGCCCAAGTTGTGTCAGAAAAAAAATTGTCAAACTAAACATCTAAAATTTTTCGCGTACATTAGATTTCTGAGCTAAAGTTCGGACCACAACAAATTTTACCACTTTGCCAAAAAATTTCAAATCTAAACAGGGCCTTTGTATACAAGATCCAAATCATGCCCTACCTATTCCAGGCATCTCCAATTTTGACTTCCTTTGCTTGTGTGTTTGATTTGATCAATATTGTGACTTGTACTAGATATTGGATCAAACAACTAATTGTTAACTGGTAATTGAAAGAAACCATAGCTTTTTACTAGCGGGAGTATTAGCTAAACTATTGATTACATCCTATTTGGATCCTGAAGCAAATAATTAGCAGTATTTAGCTACTAAGGCCTTGTTTGATTGATTACATAAGTTGCTAGCAACTAAAAAAATTGGTTCGTTTGGTTGATAAGCCATGGAAGAAAGTATTGTTGGCTGATTTATTGTGAAAGGAAAACATTGTTGAATATCCTGTACATTCGACTGATAAGCTCAAATGAACAAGGAATAGTGTAGGTTATAAGCTATTTTAAACTATTCACCCATCTAATTTATGAAAAGCCATTAGCCGGTTCCCTCTAGCTATTGCAACTTACTTTTCTCAAATACACAAAAGATTTGTGTATCATTATTATTAAAAAAATAGTTTTAATCATACACACGACACACTTATAATGAGGGCCTAGAAGGTCTCACGGTTGTTGCAGCTTATTAGAAGTAAAATATGATAATTTCAATGGCACGGAGGGAGTACTACTCTAGGTCTCTAGCCCTCAGTGAATCTAAGACAATCTAATTCTAAAAACTACATATAATTTCTATACCTACTAATTTTTATAGACACTATATATAAAAACTATGATTCTAATAGATAGTTTTTACATAATAATTTTTTATCCAGTCACATACATAATCTCTCTGATGTCTACTACCAGTCACATCAGTTCATGTCTTGTTCTCGTGTAGACATGGTTTCTAACTTAAAGCTAGTTTCTATGACTTGTTCTCTCTCTAATAACTATATTGTCACACCATAAGAGCATCTCCAAGAAACTTTGCAAATGAATTTTGCATTTGGTGTTGTTTGCAAAGTCCCAAACTCATTTGTAAAGTCTAAAAATAGTCCAACTCCAAGGGATTTTGCATTTAGACTTGGCAAACCCAAAGTGTGGACCCCACTCCCGAATTTTTTTTTCACCGATCACGCCCGCGCATTTTTTTCCCTTCGCGCCATTTTGACGTACGTCGTGCGTGCCAGTCGCCGCCTCCGTTCCCGCGCGGTAGGGAGGGCGGGCGTGCGTGGCAGGGAGGGCGGACGGGCGTAGAGAAATCGCGCGGAGGGAGGGGGCGGGGGGACGGAGTCCGATGTGGAAGGCCGAAATTGTAGATGCAAAGTGGTAGGACGGTTTGCATATATGCAAAGCCTCAACCTATATTTGCAAAGTTAACTAAATTACAAACTTTATTTGCAAAACCATTGGAGAGGTATTTTCTACTCTTTTTTGCAAATAGGGTAATGCAAAGTTTGTTTGCAAAGCCCTTGGAGATGCTCTAAAATAATTAGTGTTCATATAAACTATGGTAATTCCTACATGCAGAGTGCCCTAACCAAGCATGAAACTTGCACTTAGTTTGCAACAAGATACGGGTTTGTTTGTGTCGTGTTCGTTTGGCTGAAAAGCTATGGTTGAAAATATTATTTGTTGATTCGTTGTGAGAGAAAAACATGGAGAGTGCCCTAACCAAGCATGAAACTTGCACTTAGTTTGCAACAGGATACGTGTTTGTTTGTGTCGTGTTCGCTTGGCTAAAAAGCTATAGTTGAAAATACTATCCGTTAATTTGTTGTGAGAGAAAAAATATTGTTGATGGCACGGTTAGTGTCTGCAATGGACTGCTTGAAATCGCTAGCAATAAGCAAACAAGATTGAATAAAAAAGAGGAGTAACATGCACAACATGCAAAGAGGAGAGAGATAGACTATAAATAGTATAAACAATTCTTCTCGCTAGCTATTTAAAATTCTATTTGGAACGTTATTAGGCCATCTTCAGTGCAGGTTTCGTAGCTCAGTTTACAACATATCTATATTTTAGAAAGTGCTGAAGAGTTTCATCCTAATAAAAATTTCTGTAGTTCCATAAAACTCTTATCATATTTCTCTTCATTAATACGATATTAGCATATTTAATATCCACTAAACTTTTACGAAACCCCATTAAAACTGGCCTTTGTTTGCAGAGGAACGCCATTGAGACGGACTACACGAGACCATTTATGGACGCTTGAATCCAAACTGGCTCGTTGAAGTAGCTTGTGAGGTTATTCCCAATACAAAAACTATTGTAATTTATATGGACATTAATTATACTATCATCTAAGTATTTTGCTGATGTGATAGGTAGTAATTGAAGAGAGAATAAAAATTATAGAAACTGAGTCTAAGTTAGAAACCATATCTACACGAGAATCAAGACATAAAGAGATATAATTGGTGATTAATAGAGAGAGAATGTATGTGATTGGATAAAAATTTATTCTCTATAAACTATCCATTGGACCATGATTTCATTATGTAGTGTATAGAAATCAATGGCTATACAAACTATATGTAGTTTATAACATTTTAATGCCCTTAGGGTCTATTTAGCTCCCTACCTAAAAAATTTTACTCATCCCATCAAATATTTGGGCACATACATGAAGTAATAAATGGAGACAAAAAAAAAACTAATTGCATAGTTTGATTATAAGTTGCGAGACATATCTTTTAAGCTTAATTAGTCCATAATTAGCTATAATTGTTATAGTAACTCACATATGCTAATGATAGATTAATTAGACTTAATAAATTCATCTTGCAGTAATTTATGTTTTTAGTATCAAAAAATCTTTCAATATTCTTTCGATATATCTAATATAACACCTAATAGTTTTTTCTTTTCGTGATCTAGGCCTTGTTTAGTTCTAAAAAAAATTTGCAAAAAAGTTTGGATTCTCCATCACATCAAATCTTGTGGTACATGCATAGAGCATTAAATATAGATAAAAAATATCTAATAATAATATTAGTCAAATACAAACGAAAGTGTTACCATATCTATTTTGCAAATATTTTTGAAACTAAGGCCTTGTTTAGTTCCGAAAAGTGAAAAGATTTCGGTACTGTAGCACTTTCGTTTGTTTGTGACAAATGTTATCCAATCATGGACTAACTAGGATTAAAAGATTCGTCTCGTGATTTACAGCTAAACTGTGTAATTAATTTTTGTTTTTGTTTATATTTAATGTTTCATGCAATGCATGTGTCACATGATTCGATGTGACGGGAAATCTTGAAAAACTTTTTGGTTTTCGGGGTGAACTAAACAAGGCCTCTTTTAATGAACGTTGACAAGGGGGCCGGTACCCGGGGCGGTTGTAGAGGGCGGCGCCTACATCACGCGGCGCCGGCGTACGGCCGGTGCCTGCTGCGGCGCATGCATGCAACTTTTCGTGCCTGCTGCCTGCGCTTCGCTGCTGTCTGCGCGAGGCTGGTGTATAGCCTGCTGCAGCCTCCAGCTACTGCTTGCAGATAGTAGAGTCGAGCACTGCATCTCCACTCCACGGCACGCGAGCGTTCATCGCTGCCCATGCAGATGCAGCAGGTGCAGGCGAGGGCGAGAGGAGACGACAACGCTCGCTGGTCCAGGGCTCAGCCACACCCATAACCATGACCACCAGGCACCAGCGATTGATCGACTCTGGGCGCCGCGCGCTGCCCCGGCCGGCCAGCTGCAGCCAGCGATTGCCGCAAACCCAGCTCGTCGCCGTCGTCATGGAAGCAAACCTACTGCATGCCGCTAGCTCCAGCTCTGCTCTGGTGATGGATGGGACGAGACACGCAGCCGATATCCTTGATCCGTTCCGTACCGTATCCTGCGACGCGACACATCCACGTGCGTCCGGCAGTTTCTTGCCTTGCTAGTGTACGAACGAGCACTATACCCCACAGTTTGCCATGCACAGCACATGAGCACAGAACCGTCGTGTACGTGGTCGTCCCGTTTGCGTTCCACCTCTGCCTCTCACAGGAGTACATACAGTTCTAATGGTGATGCAGGTGCAAGGTCGGTTGCCGGTGCACCGTTGGCCAAAAGAAAAGTTTGCAGTACCTTGTAATTATAACAATTAAGGTCTAATTATAAGTTAACTAGTTTTAAAAGTATATATAAATTATGTAATTAATTATTTTTTTTAAATTTATATTTAATGCGTTAAACACGTGTTCAAAAATCGAATGTGAGTTTTTTTTTGGTGGGACCTAAACAGAGCCGTGACAGGTCCTGGATCCGATCGATTCTCATCAGATGCATCACGGGCGTAAATTCTGCTGTGCGCTTCGTACTTGCACGCTTCCCGCCACAAGCTGGCCGTGGTGAAAAAGGAGCGCTGCGAAATGTTTCAGCGACGACGACAATGCATGCACTAGTCTGCCATATATACTCTATTCACCTGTGGGTGGCAAGCAAGAAGCATTTGCCATTTGGTACGTAGTACACCTTTGACCTTGAGGGATGCGGCCAGATGCATGCATATGCCATTGCTGAGCACGGCACGCCCTGGTGGCTGACATAATCACGTACGCAGGGCTGGGGTTTTTGTTGACACGCATGCATGGCATTGGCAGTGGAGGATTAATTAGCAGTAGTACTGGTCAATGCCGGCCATCCGAGTTGTTTGCCGGACACTGCTGCTCCCTTGGGATAGGGAAGGACGGACGGAGGTCGGAGGACGACGACACCGAGACCAGAGAGGGAGGGGCGGTCGGCGGATGCAGCTGATAGAGGCGCACGCAGGTCAGCAGCAGGAGAGTGCTGCCCTGCTGGGCTAGGTATGTAGATGGAGTACCTAAGAGTAAGCTGGCTAAATGCTGATGTGGAGGAGAGAAGGGAGGAGAGAGAGGAGAAGCAGGCTGTAAACTTACAGCCAGCTTAGACACAAAAACCAAGAAACTTTGTGAGAGAGATAAGTGGGCCATGTATTAATAGTGAATAACTAACTATTGTATGGGTGGGCTGTAAGAAAGCTATAAAGAACCTTACAGCCATCAAGTAGACTACTCCCTCCATATCATGAAGGTAGACGTTTTAGGCTTTGGTGCTAATTTCACGTTAGTTGACGTTCTGAGTGTGGGAGATCAAAACCGGACTTGTTTGCCCCCGGCTGTTCAGCTTCGACGCAGCATTAATACATGCATGCACTCATCGGTTCTTGCCCAACATTCAAAGCTAAGCACGCCGCTCGCCGCACGTTGGCTGCTCGCCGCACGCTCTCCATCTTCCTCTGCCATTCTTGGTGGTCCACTGATGGCTCCCTCGCCTGTGATCGCGCTCGCCGCTCGCCGCGTGCTAGCTGCTCGCCGCGCGATGGCCGCTCGCCGCACGCTACTCAAAGCCGAAATTCTAAATTGAAAATGGCGAGCGCCGGCGGCAAAACAAAGTGAAAGCAGCAGAGCGCGAAGCAAAAACCAGCAGCAACAGCGCCTGTGAACGGCCGAGTGCACGAGCTACAGTGCCATGCATAATGCATGCAAAAAATTATGTTGGCCAGGGGGTTCGAACCAGGGACACCAGCCTCGAGCTACGCAATGCAAGCCAACTGAGCTAGGATAGTTTGTTGTTTAAATAGCACGCACACTGCTATTTAATAAGGGTAAAGATGAAAAATTAACCTCTAATTAATCACTTCTTGGTTACCACAATCATGTCCTAAACGTCTACCTTCATGATATGGAGGAAGTATATTATTAAATTTGCTCTAATGCATGCGCCCTGCGCCCACAGAGACCTAGCAACCCTGTCGATCGATCCAGCTCCATTGATATGATGCCAACGCCCTGCAGCCGCGCGCCATTACTCGCTGCTGCTAGCTAGCTTCGGACGGCCCGGCCGGGTTCCATAGATGGTGCAAAAACTAATCCTCGCGCCCGGTGCTCGATGACAGAAAAGCCCGTCAAACCGATCGATGCTGTGTGTGATTAGAAAAGTGGTTTAGCGTGATGCTATGCTGAGCTCATCACCACGTAGTGCTAATCATCCATGCATGGCTTTGAAAGCGAAAGATGGTACGGACTCCGATAAGGTCGTGGTCAAACGAGAGAGCATGCAGGGCAGAAACACACACCACACCACACCACGATGTCCCACTTGGGCTCGTTTCGTTCCTGCGTGTTGCTTTGTGCCTTCGTTGCATGCATGGCGACATCGGTGAGAGCGTGAGGCACACTGTGCATGCGTCTGTGCCGTGGCCGTGACCTGTTTGACATCACTAGACCAGACCAGACACGCTCGTCGATCTCGTCCGGCCTCGCCGCGCTCCGGTAGCCGTGCCGCCGCGTGGGGATGCGGGAAGACGGTGGAATAAAGCCCATGGCCATGGGTCCCGCCGCATTCAGCGAGTATTCCCTTTGCTTTGCTCCGCTAGCTCATGGCGGTGGCCGTGCTCCTCGTCCATCGCCAGGGCCGGGCACACCTCACGAGGCTTACTATGCATGCATGTTGCATCACCCATCACACGAGTGGGTTTGACGTCGACCGCTCGCGCGTGGAGTAGGGCCTTGTTTAGTTCACCTGAAAACCAAAAAATTTTCAAGATTTCTCGTCATATCGAATCTCGTGGCACATGCATAAAATATTAAATATAAACGAAACAAAAACTAATTATACAGTTTAGCTGTAAATCACGAGACAAATCTTTTGATTTTAGTTAGTCTATAATTAAATAATATTTGTCACAAACAAACGAAAGTGCTACAGTTCCGAAAAGTTTTCACTTTTCGGAACTAAACAAGGCCCTGGTTTGCATGCAGTAAACACGACGACGACAAGTTAGCTAGCTCATTAGCCTATAGGCTGTCATTGTTACGGGGCCTTTTTGACCGGCGATGCTTCCCCTTTGAGCTCTGTTTCAAGAAAGACATGCGAGAGCTTTAATTTCATGATTTCACCTGATGGTAATGCATGCTAGCCACTATTAAACTTTTCACCACTATTTTTAATCATGAATTAGTGTTTTTCTTCCCTAATAAATTAACATCAACATTAACAACAGTCTTTTTTCAGCCACCAGAACATGTTTTTCAACTATCAGGGCACCCGTAATAGTATAAGTCAGTTATTAGCTCTAAGTCAACTTCTCTGATAATGCTAACTTATAGCATATAACTCATAACATGGATAACCCCACATAATACTCTCACATGTTCCAAGACTAGCTCTTAATCAAGAGTTAACTTTTCTCTCTTTTCTATTAAAATATAAAAAAATGCTTGGAACTAATTTTACGAATCAGCCATTGTGGATACCCTAAGTTCCTGTATTGTGAGCAGCTGCCACTAATCTCATCCACGAACTGTCAATTGACTACAACAACCGCTTCACTGTGGATAGCTCCAATGATGATAACTTATGAAACATATAGTTTAAAAAATTATTTGATATTTTAATAGAAGAGAAGAGCTAATTAACTCTCGATCAAGTGCTTGTCTCATGCATATATTTTAAGATTGTATAGAGATATGGTGTGAGGCTACTCATGTTATATATGAGCGAGCTATGTGCTAAGATAGGCCTTGTTTAGTTCCGAACATTTTTAGGTTTTCGTGACTATAGTACTTTTGTTTTTATTTGACAAACATGGTTCATAAGTAACTAAACTTAAAAGATTCATCTTACGATTTACAGGTAAACTGTGCAATTAGTTTTTATTTTCATCTATATTTTGTGCTCCATGTATGTGCCGCAAGATTTGATGTGACGGAAAATTTTGAAAAGTTTTTTATTTTTGGGTGAACTAAACAAGGCCTTAGTATTACTGGAGAAGTTATCTTAAAGCTACTCCAATGTCCCTGGATAAGGCCTTGTTTAGATCCCACCGAATCCAAAAAGTTTTTAAGATTCCCCGTCACATCGAATCTTGTGGCATATGTATGAAGCACTAAATACAGACGAAAACAAAAACTAATTATACAGTTTGCCTGTAAATCGTGAGATGAATTTTTTGACCATAGTTAGTCTATGATTAGATAATATTTGCCACAAACAAACGAAAGTGTTACAATAGAAAAATTCAAAAAGATTTCACGTCTAAACAAGGCCTAAATAGATTCCTAGTCCCTCCATACTCACAATCTAAGGGCACTCCCAATGCAGAACTCTATCACAGAGTCAAAGACAATTAATTACATATTATTTATGGTATTTTATTGATGTAGCAGCATATTTATTGAAGAAAGAGAGGTAGGAAAAATAAGACTCCAAATCTTATTTAGACTCCAAGTCCACATTGTTCGAGATAATAAATAACTTTAGACTCTATGATAGAGTCTGCATTGTGAGTGCTCTAATACTCACTCCATATCCAGATTAGTTGACGTTTAGAACGTAATTGTGCTTACTAAGGAGTCAGAGTGTTTTTCCTGTCTACCCCTATTAAATAGAGTATTGGGTATATTCGATATGAGAAAACTTCTTAGATCAGCTGGCTAGTGCAGTGAGGTGTTACACCCTCTGCGGGTGCTGTTTTTTTTTTCGTGTTTTGTCTTGGTACTCTCCTCTTTTTAATATAGCAGGCAGCTCTCCTGCCGGTTCGTTTCAAAAAGGTGTTACGCTGTAGAGCAGTGTTCGACTCCCGGTGGCCTATGGAGTGAGTACTATTAAGTTTCTACAACCAGATGTGTGCAATAAAGCTATAGTTAGATTGTGATATTAAACAATCACGCTGTAGAGCAGTGTTCGACTCCCGGTGGCCTACGGTGGCCTCTATGGAGTGAGTACTATTAAGGTCTTGTTTAGTTCCCAAAAAATTTTACAAAATTTTTCAGATTCTCCGTCACATCGAATCTTTATACGTATGCATGAAGCATTAAATATAGACGAAAATAAAAAGTAATTACACAGTTTGGTCGGAATTGACGAGACGAATCTTTTGAGTCTAGTTAGTCCATGATCAGACAATATTTGTCAAATACAAACGAAATTGGTACTATTCACATTTTGCAAAATATTTTGGAACTAAACAAGGCCTAAGTTTCTACAACCAGATGTGTGCAATAAAGCTATAGTTAGATTGTGATATTAAACAATCACCTATCAAGTGCACAATTACTTCAGCTAATGAAAGATAGTATGGTTTCTTCTTTGTCCTACTAAATATAGATAAAAAATAAACTAATTATACAGTTTGGTTAGAAATCACCAGATGAATCTTTTAAGCCTAATTAGTCTATAATTAGCCTTAAGTGCTATAGTAACCTACATGTGCTAATGATGAGCTAATTAGGTTTAATAAATTCGTCTATCAGTTTTCAGACGAGCTATGTAATTAGTTTTTTTATTAGTATTTAAATACCCATTTCGACATTCGACCAAACATTCGATGTGACACCCAAAAATTTTGTCACCTTCCAGCTAAACAAGGCCTCAGGGATAAAGGGGGTTGTAACTAACTCATATGCTATTTTCAGGGTGCCCCTCAGACCACCGAGAACCAGCCAAGCTTGCCGGCTTGCCCTCTAGTCAGTTATATATATAGCGATGGCAATTGACAATGAAGCATTATTCGCCGTAGAGGCGTAGACTCGTCATGGTAGCTAGTAATCCAATTCACTTTGTAGTAGTAGACCATTTATTTGCATAAGAGCTAGTAGTAGTACCGAGTACGCGTCGTGGATCGATCGGAATACGTGCATGCATGCTATTTTTTGATTCTCGATTATTATGATTAGACTATTGCATGCTGTTAATAATAATCCGACTCCACGTGTGCTACGCGTTTTTGTCAAAGATGGGTCAACAAAGACACCCAGCAAATGAGCTAGTAAGAGCTACCATTAGATTAAGGAGCTAACTAGCTACTAGCTACTAGTGAATATGCCTTGGAGTAGGAGTATTACGCTAGGCTTTGTTTAGTTCACCCTAAAAATAAAAAAGTTAATCAAGATTCTTTGTCACATCGAATATTTCGCCACATGCATGAAGTATTAAATATAGATAAAAATAAAAACTAATTACACGGTTTAACTGTAAATCGCGAGATGAATCTTTTGATCCTAGTTAGTCTATGATTGACTAATATATGCCACAAACAAACGAAAGTGCTCCAGTTGCGAAATCCAAAATCTTTTCGTATCTAAGGCCTTGTTCAGTTCGGGAAAATGTAGCACTTTCATTTATTTATGATAATTATTATCCAATTATAGAGTAACTAGTCTTAAAAGATTCGTCTCGCAAATTACAGACAAACTGTGCAATTAGTTTTTATTTTTGTTTATATTTAATGCTTCATACATGTATACAAATGTTCGATGTGACGAAAAATCTTGAAAATTTTTAAGAACTAAACAAGGCCTTAGTGTTGCCTCATCTCTCTTCTTGCTGGGGTGAGAGATGAGGAACCATTGCTAAGGAGTGTATGCGTGCATGGTTCCTCCCTGACGTGATAGATTGATCACACACCCCACAATGCATGATGCACAGCTACATGCGAAGCATCGAGATGCATGGAGTGGCGTGCGCCGTGAGGGCACATCACATGCTTCTGCCCAAACTTGTCTAGGCATTGTTTAGTTCCAGAAAATTTTGTAAAATTTTTCACATTTCTCGTCACATCGAATCTTTAGACACATGCATGGAGTATTAAATATAGACGAAAATAAAAACTAATTGCACAGTTTGATCGGAATTGACGAGACGAATCTTTTAAGCTTAGTTAGTCCATAATTAGACAAAATTTGTCAAATATAAACGAAAGTGCTACAGCGTCGATTTTGCAAAAATTTTCAGAACTAAACAAAGCGGTGGTCTCGTCGTCTCGTCTCCAATATAACCAGTGCATGCATATGCACTCTTGTCGTCTTTGCTACAGATGCATGCCAGCCGGCCGTCAACTTGACAACTTCTCCCCCCTCTCTCTTTCGATGTGACGCGCATACACTCGCTGAACAAATGAGCACACATTCAGCCTTGTCAAACAAGCACATACGGACTTACGGAGTACTCGATCGTTCAAAGATATTGTTAGTACTACACCTTTGGATAAGGTAGCATTTTCATTTATTTGTGACAAATATTGTTCAATCATACACTAATTAGGATCAAAAGATTCATCTCACGATTTACAGACAAACTGTGTAATTAGTTTTTGTTTCTATCTAAATTTAATACTCTATGCATGTGCCGCAAGATTCGATGTGGCGGAAATTTTTTTAAAAAAAATTAAACTAAACAAGGCCTATATACTCGATTACACGTTCAAAGATACTACTCGTACTACACTTTTTTCTTAATTTGCCTATAGCTATAGTGAATGCATAGTGCCTAGCTATAAGTTCGTACGTTCACCAATCGAGGAGACCTGCTATTGACTTGATCAGCACACCGATCCAAGGGTGGTATGCATGACATACGCGCCTACGTGGTCGACGATGTATCACACTGCAATGCCCAATAATGCCTCTTCCGAGTTGCACCGTTTAATTTATTTGCAAACTTATAAAACCTCAATTGGATCTAAGCGTAGGTTCGTGGACCTGACCACTCATATTTTCAAGACTTCGACTTAATATAAGTGTTTATATTTTCTAAATTTATTCTAAGATTTTTAAAGATGTTATTCTTTCAATAGTAGATGATATGTGTCCATCAACAGCGGGATGCTTATAATGATTTTGTAAATTTTGAGATTTGTCGCTCTAAGGACTTGTTTAGATCTAAAAAGTTTTTGGATTTTGACACTTTAGCACTTTCGTTTTTATTTGATAAACATTGTTCAATCATGGAGTAATTAGACTTAAAAAATTTGTCTCGTGATTTACAGGCAAACGGTTCACTTAGTTTTTTTCAATGCATTTTTTCTACACAGATACGAGTAGAGAATATAATTTGTCGTCACATGCATACTACACGTACATACTAGGACTATAGGAGTACACCCGTAGGCCACTGCATGATCTCTATAGATGTTGAATTGAATTGAACTGCGGCATCAGAGATCGGATCACATGCGAATGCCATAGACACACAGGATGCCATCTGATCTGCGATCTCCTACTAGTGTACTAGCACTAGTGCTAGTTAGGCCGGCCGGGCATGCATGGATGCTACCTCTATCCTTTTACCTTCTCATCTCCAGCGGTACTGTTCAAATGATGTCCCAAACAAGTGCACATCTTGAGGAATCAATTTGTTTTAATCGTCACTTAACATATCTAGTTAAATTTTAAAAAGCAAACCATTTCTTGTCAAGCAAAATGTGCACTTATTTTGGAAAGGAGGAAGTACTCGAGTCTGTTCGCTTGAGCTTATGTGCCGAATCTGCTAGTCATTTAAAAAATATTTTTCTCTCACAATAAATCAGCAAATAATATTTTGAAACATAACTTTTCTGCCAAACAAACATGGTAACATGAATTGCCTTCCACTACATGGCAGTAACAATGATCAACTCTAACCTAGTATTAGAGGTCACATGGAGGCTAAAAACTTATAAACTAGCGAGAAGAGAAGACCCAAGTTCTTTGTACGTCTAATTAATGCATAAAAACATAACTCCATTTCTAGCCCGTCAACACTTGCAGTCGTCTAATTTTGACTTTTAACTATAAAAATTGGGTAACTTAGACACCTTAGCTATCAAAAGTGGTTAAAATTTACTAACAGACCCTGTTTTTAGTGGGGTTCAGATGTCTCTCACTCTTGTGAGCCTGCCCAATACAAGTTAGTGGATGTTTGGTGGGGGATGGTAAAGTTTAATATGTACCGTAGCATTTTTATCTTATTTAAAAATTATTGTCCAATTATAGACTAATTAGGTTTAAAAGATTCGTCTCTCAAATTACACTCTAACTATGTTTTTAGTTTAGTATATATTTAGTACTCTATGAATGTGTCTAAATATTCGATGTGGCCATAACGCACTCCGGTGAGAGCAGTAGGTTGGCACAAGCACGGCTGCGGGGCCGAGGCAGCGCAACAGCAACTTTGAGAGGCATGGTGTAGGCGGTGGTAGGCGTGGGCAAAGTGGGCTGGGGCAGGCCACCCGTGCGGAAAAATGTAGGGAGAAAATAAATAAAGAGGCGGAAAAAAATAAGAAGGGTGTATCGTTTTTAACAACCATGGGAAATTATTTATCAAGCAATTTTCTAACCAATGATATCGGAGCTAAAAAGATCTGCTTTACTAGAAATGCCGCGGGAGCTGTTTTGAATGGAGGCAAAGCTCTATTGACCGGCTGTTGTGTGTATGGTGCTGTTTAGGCATGAACAAATATGGCTCAAATACTATGTGATACTCCCTGCTACTGTACCTCACAACAGAGGGAAAGTAGATAGAGACAGAGTGAGAGGATCAGGGAAGCTTTTCTGTCGACTTAGTACACCTGATCAGGTAAGCTTTTCCTTTGATTCTGTATCTAACCATGTCTTGTCGTCAGTTTGTCAAGATGCATGCAGGCGTGCGTGCATGTCAAAAAGAACCAAACCGTGCTGTGCCGTGCATCGTCTAACCTTTTCATTTGGCGCCGTACGTTTTGGCCTTGCTCTGCTGATGATTCCCCGTTTGTTCAATGTTCCCGTTGTCTTCTTTGTTCTAGCAACTGAAAACAAACTCATCATCAGATAACTACCTAATCCACCTGTTTGTCAGGTTAATTGGTTCCCCCAACAACTCTTCAGGTTTTGCTAGAAAAAATTCAGGCTCTGAATAGAAAATTTGTCCGTTTGGTGCTTTGGAAAGCATGCATTACCAGTTTGTCATTGTTCAGACCTGAGATAGGATAGGAGAAACATGTAATCATTGTTCTTGAGCTACAGCTCAACCAATTTGATGCTTAATTTGCATAACAATTTCAGTGGTTGCATGGTAGTAGTAGCACTACTTGAACATGCAGTTCAACGACCACATGCATGTTTAGTACCTCCTGCTAACTGCATCAATAAGTTGATGCCGCGAAATCTCCTAGCCTCCGAGTTCTTGCTGGACGCAAATGGGATCTCATCACATGGATGTTATTAGCTATAGTTGCCTATGCCTTTGCCTGTACCATCTGCAAAACCTCATCTCATCTCGCTTAATATTCACTTATCTGCCACCAAATACCTTGTCACGCTGCTGCAAACTGAATTGACTTGCAACCATCATCGATCACTGTCATGTGGCTCGCCGCCTAGTTGTCTTTGTGAGTCTGGCCCTTGACTGATCATTGATTCCTGGGCCTTATTTAGTTCACCCCGAAATCCAAAAAGTTTTCAAGATTCCCTGTCACATCGAATCTTGCGGCACATGCATGAAACATTAAATATAGATGAAAACAAAAACTAATCACGTAGTTTGACTGTAAATCACGAGACGAATCTTTTGACTCTAGTTAGTCTATTATTGGACAATATTTACCACAAACAAACAAAAGTGCTACAGTTCCGAAAACTTTTCAGTTTTCGGAACTAAACAAGGCCCTGGTTTGATACAGCAAAAACTTTGCTTGGAAAAAAAAGCATATCTCTCTCTCAGGTTGGTACTAGTTTACGAACCATCATCGGTTCTTCTGAACTTGTGCGTCTGTTATTAATCGCCTGATTAGTTTCGCGTCGCTTCTGCACAATTATGTAGTAGGAGCCAAATAACTGTGCCTGAATTCAGCACAGCTAACCTTAGTACAGGGTCATCATAAATTTAAACCCTAACTGACAAAACAGCGGTGTGGCGCTACACTACTGTCCGGTTGCAACCTGTACAGCTATTAAAATGTTGAGTCAGGCCTTGTTTAGTTGACCCTGAAAACCAAAAAGTTTTCAAGATTCCCTATCACATCGAATCTTGTAACATATGCATGAAACATTAAATATAGACGAAAACAAAAATTAATTACACAGTTTAGCTGTAAATCACGAGACGAATCTTTTGATTCTAGTTAGTCCATGATTAGGTAATATTTGTCACAAACAAACGAAAGTGCTACAATGCCGAAATTTTTTCACTTTTCGGAACTAAACAAGGCCTCAGAGACAGTGGTCCGCTAATAATTATGAAAAGGCCATGCATAGACAAAACAAAACTGCAAGATTCGCGTACCAATTTTCAGCAGCAAAAGGCGCCATTTCGTCAACATATACGTAAACTGGACAGCCTCTGTGGGTACCTAGTTTGTCCTCTCTTGGCAGATGCATCATGCATGATGCCCTAGCTAGCAAGGTAGCCATGCATGGTGAAAATTAAACAAAAGAAAAAGAAACAACTAACCCCGGAGTACTGTACGTGCATGTGTAAAAGCAATTTGAGGATCGGAAATGGTCAATCTTGTTGTAAGCGCCTCCTGATTCCCATGGAGTATCTACACATTTCTTAGTTTATCAAGGTGTCTCTATGAATCTATGATATATACTCCTACGTTTGAATAATACTCCTATTAGTAATTCATGCAGATCAATCAAGGCAGGAGAATGGAATGCTAACTTATCCCGGCCTGGCTGTCTGCGGTTTAATTAGGTGTGGAATGAAGATGTGAGGAACATTGTTTATCCACCCACCTTGACCACATGACATGCAATTAAACTCTTGTCTCTGTCTGGGTGAAACCTCCCCCCTCCAAACCTCGAGTCATCATCAGGAATAAGTAATTAAAAAGGAGCCCAAGTTAACCCCTGTCTGCCTGAGAGCTTACAAGCCCTGTACGTACCGACCGACTCCGTAAATTGCTTCGTGATTGCAATCTCTTGCAGTTTGCGACATTTCAAGTCTGGCCGATTTGACTATTACATACTGGTCCGTCGCCCAAAGCCGACATGAGGTGCCTTTTTTTAGTCATCGAAAATTCGAAAGTGTTTCAGTAGTCTGTGCAGGGAACAAGAGAAGTGAGCGAGGTCAACAATGCAGGCCCATGGTCAAGGCAATGCAACACAACAGACACACAGTAGTGGCTCTTCTGTTGCAGACTAAGCTTTGTTTAGTTCACTCTGAAAACCAAAAAGTTTTCAAGATTCCCCGTCACATCGAATCTTGTGGCACATACATGAAACGTTAAATATATACGAAAACAAAAACTAATTACACAGTTTAGCTGTAAATCACAAGATGAATTTTTTAATCCTAGTTAGTCTATGATTGGATAATATTTGTCACAAACAAACGAAAGTGCTACAGTACCGAAAACTTTTCACTTTTCGGAACTAAACAAGGCATAGTAGTAGGAGAGCATGAGCTTCTGTAGGAGTATGTGAGCATGAGCTCCTTCCTGTACATGAGTCTGACTAGTGAATGGAGGGGGCAACCGGGTTCAGATGAGACAGGACGTGAACAGCTAGCTCGAGGGACCGAGACGGCATGCATTGCATTGCAACAGCTTCTCGCTCGTTAAGTTCGTTCCTGCCGATCAGAGACTGCCCATGCACTGTGCAGCAGTATAACTGTATAGGAACGCATGCATTGTCCATGGCGTGTATGTAGAAAGCAACTTTTGTTTGTTGCAACTGCACAGTGCAAGGCGTGTATGTAGAAAGCATTCACATTTCAATGGTTGCACCAAGAGCTAAGGCACAGGAGTCGAGTAGTACATGAGATGGACAGGTCGAGGAGGATCCTTCCTCGGGTTTGTCTCGTTACGACAAGCATCAGAGTTCCTTTTCCATCAGCTAGCTGCTGCGAGACAGAACTGCTTGGAGCGAATGGAATGCAGAGGCAGAGAGAGAGGCGACAGGAAGAGATGGCGGCGATGGTGGTGTCTGCAGTGGTCGACCGGCACGCGCGAGATCGAACAGTGCAGTGCTGCAGCCTGCACTACACTGCACTGCACTGCACTGCAGGGTTCCCGAAGCATGCCCCTGTCAACTGTGACTCTGCGAGCGACGATCACGCTGGTTTCGCCGGACCGAGAGGCCTTGGATACTTTGAGGAGGCCCAGTGCTGGCGCAAGGCCCATCTTGCTCTAAATGAGCAGGGCCGTGATGCCAGCGGCAAAGTGGGCCGTGCATTCTCTCCGTCTCTGGTTCGTCTAACCCCTCTCTTCTCCCCTCCGCCACCACTCCCTCTCACCACCGCCTCGGACCGCGATCTCCCCGCCGCCATGGCTTTCTCCGCGCGGAGGAGCCTCGCCACCAGCCTGTCCCACCACTTCTCCCGCCGCCTCCACCCCTCCATCTCGCACCTCATCCCTCCTCACCACGACAACTCCGACCCCGCTCCCTCCCCTTCCTCCTCCCCCGTGCCACCGCCTCGGCCCCAATCGCAGCAGCCCGCACCACCGTTCCCCTCCGCGCTTCCATGGGCGTCGAGATCCCGGGCCGTGGCCCCCTTCCCCCTCCCCTTCGCTCTCCACCTCGCTGCCCACCGCCACTTCTCTGCCTCGCCCCCCGACACGGACGTCTTGACGGACGCCGCCGCCGCCGCGGCCCCCGTGTCGGAGCTGCTCTCGGATGGGGTGGCGTCCGCTGCCGCGTCCGTCCCCTTGCCGCCGGCGCCGTACCCAGGGGAGGTCGCCGCCGCCGCGGCTGAATCATTTCCTCCGGTCGCGGCCCTGCAGCACCTCCTCGACGCCGTGCAATCCTTCACCGGGCTCAACTGGTATGTGCCTTCGGGGCTTTGCGAGGTTTCTGTTTCTGTTTCGGTTTCGTTTCCTGTGTGATGTGAGTTCTATATTCCTGCTCCGGTGATCAATAGGTGGGCCACTATTGCGCTGACGACGGTGATGATCCGGTTAGTGACTGTCCCGCTGCTCATCAACCAAATGAAGTCCACGATGAAGTTAAATGTAATGCCTGTACTTTACAACCTTCTCTTGCTGCTTAATCCTTAGTTACACATAATGCGTGTTTGTTACTGGCCCAGGCGTTACTGCATGAGTGTGCTCAAACTTCTAAAGTTTGTCATTTTTTTTTGAACCTAAGCTTCTAAAACTGTTCAAATTCGAAACTTGAAACATTGCTAAAGCATAATGATAGCATGACCAGGATATCCCCGCCATACGAACTGGGTGCAAGGTCTGCTGGGGAATCTCCACTCACTGCTTCCCCTACTAATAACCTGACTTTGGTTAAGCGAAAGCTTACAATGTTTCTGTGCAATTTCTAGTGATATGGATGCTAAAAACTTATGGCCTGTTTGGCATAGTCTTAGAGCAGCTCCCTTGCTGGTTCCACTCCAGGGAACTCTGCTAACCTCTACTTTACAGAGAATGGCTCCCAGATGATTATGTCAGTTGATTCTCTGAATGAACTCTGCCACATAGAATCATGTCCTCCTTAGAGTTTATTCTAGAGAATAACTTTCAGCCACAGCATCAATTCCCCCTTCCCCAGAGATTAAGCAGTACCGGAAGCTTATAACAGGCCCTTACAACACCTTGCTGGCTATATGGATGCATGTTATTTTGGTGTAATTTGAATGCAGAATAGAAAATTGGATTTGAAGTGGTGCCTATGTTTCTGTATGGTTCAAAGTTTTAGTATAGTCAAGGAGGAAATCTCATATCCAACCGTGAACAGGCACAGGCAAATTTTAAGGCTTGTTGCTTTGGCCATGAGATTTCAAATTTTGTCCCCCCCCCCCTCTAACCATATCATGCAACGTGGGTTAGTGTTCCTGCATCCAACATTATTCACATCTAAGCAGATTTCTACTACTATTATATCATTATTATATGACACAGGAGATGAGGCCAGAAATTGAAGCCATCAATGAAGAGATGCGAAATGTAAGTATGTTAATTTGTTCAGTTCACATTGCAGTTTATATGGAATTCGTTTAGCATTTACTTGGTATATTCATAATGACATTCTATTTTATTATTTATTCTTTGCAGTCAACTGATCCAAGATCAATGGAAGTGGGGAAACAGAAATTGGGGGAGCTGTTCCTTAGGTGTGTGGCTTATGTCTAACTTTTTAGTCAACCTCAAAACTGAAAGATAGTTTCTTATTTTCCATTTCTGTGTGGCTCCAGATTTTTTTTATATCATATCATTTTACACATTCATCATTTTACGAGGCTGGAATGCCTAGCACTTAACTCGCTCCTTTAATTAAAGTAGCTCTACAAAAGCTTTTTGAATGTTATTATGTTCACTCATGCTATTGTCTATGCATGCAATATGAAAGCAACCTACCTCGCTCTAAACCATTGAACATCTTAAACTAGCTTGACTGCCCTTTTGGTTATCTTTTTGTGTTAGTATTTTCTTTCCTCTTGTCATACAAGCTATATAATATATATATTACTAAAATAATTGTTTCATTACTTCTTGCTTCAGACATGGAGTGACTCCATTGACACCATTGAAGGGCCTATTCATACAGGGACCTATATTCATGAGCTTTTTCTTTGCTGTAAGTGTATAATTAACACTACATTATTGTCACATCCAAAATTCTAATCATCCATTGCATTGTCACCGACTTATATATTTCACGTAGCAATAGAATTAACTTTATTTCTTATTTCAATGTATATGTTTTGCAATTGTAGATATCAAATATGGTTGAGAAAGTCCCTTCTATGAAAGGAGGTGGTATGTATTGGTTTACTGATTTGACGACTCCTGATAATTTATTCATTCTCCCAGTGTTAACATCACTGACCTTTCTGGCTACAGTAGAGGTTTGTATTTTATCCACTGTGTTCATCTGTTACGTTGTTGTCAAGATATTAGTGTTCTTTCTAAAAAATATATATATTTTTCAGCTTAATATGCAAGATGGCATGGAAGGAAATCCTATGGCAAAAACAATGAAAAAGGTCTCTAGATTTTTTGGAGTTATGTTTGTTCCATTTACAATAGGCTTTCCAAAGGTATGTAACTGCGAAACTACTCAGGTTTTTAAGTAAGCATCAATTCATTGTCCTGTTTTCCTTCATTTATAATGAACTTTCCAAAGGTACAAAACTCTGAAATCACTTAGGTCTCGTTTGGATCCTTGGAATTGAAATCCATTCTAACAAACAAAATTTAGACACAGATCAATTAAGTTAATATGGCCACATGCAGAATATAATTGTATACCATCATTGGCCACATGCGGGTGATACTTATTTGCTGCAGTTCTGCTTCAGAGGAGCAAGCTGAAGAGTGTGCTATAAGTTACAAAGCAGAACCATAGCTTGAGGATCTATGGACTCAATTCTATCTCTCACCCCATGAATTTAAGACAAGGTTATGTCTAAACTTTGGAAAGTTGTGGAAGGTCAAATTCCAAGCCAAATAGCCTAGTCCATAAAGTAGATTCCAATTCCTCCAAAATGAAAGGAAATGTTTGCAAGCTGACATGAGACCAACTAGGTGACTAATCACAATTAGTCGTTGACCAGACCTATTAGTTGAGCCTGGTCAGTCCTAGTCGTCCTATATATATTTCAGGACATATACATAATATATATACCTATATATACTATATATAACACACAATAAAGCAAACATGAAGACTACATTAATGGCTAGTTGGTGACTTGTGAAGTTGATTTCTGCATTCAACATTTGCACATATACGCAACAGTAGTACAACATCTTATATAATGGAGTGCCAGCAAGCAGGCATAGTAGCAGAGGGGCAGCATAGCAAGTACTCAGACTACCAGAGGGGTAGCGGCATAGTAAGCAAACAGGGGGGGGGGGGGTTGACACTAGCGCTGCAGAGCGAGGGATAGGGAAGGAGGGAAAGGGCACACTCACTTTTGGTGGAGGCATCATGAAGAGTGGTGACAGATTTACCATAGGAACGTCGTGTGATGAAGAATAGCGTGCAGGAGACAAAGAGTAGCACGCAGGGGAGGAGGAAGGGCGTGCTGGAGAGGAAGAATCACGCGTGAGGGGAGGAGGAATTGCGGCGGTATGGGAGAAGGAAATCACTACTGCCTCATGCGCGGAATCTGGGTACACTTAAGCTAACCTAACAGGCCAAATTGCTGACCTAACATGCCAAATTGGCAGCCCAGTAGGGCCACCTTTAATCCCAGTTGAGCAGGCTCATGAATAGGACGAGCAGTCACAGATCCAGCCCGGTCATCCCCCTCCTAGTCGGACAAGTAATTGTGATTAGGCGGCGACTAATCATGATTAGGCACCAACTAATCGGACAACTTGGTTTCTAGTCGAGCTAGTCGCCTCGGTGACCCTAATCGACCTCTAGATACTGACTAGGCCGATTAGTCATGATTAATCGAATGACTTGTTACTAAAGGATCCAAACATGCCCTTATAAGAAATTACCTTTAAGGGCTCAATTTTTTTGGAATAACAGCTAGTTTTCATTCTGGCTACCCCCTCCTAAACGCTAGATGTGGCCTTCTCAAAATAAATAAATGAACATTCTGTGGGCTTATTTGGTTATGTACTTCCATAACCTGTTTTTGGGCAGACAGTTTGGTTTCTGAAACTGACCAGATCATACCTTGTCTGGGAAAATCTACTCAGTACTTCTCTGAATTAGGGTTGTCTATACTTATCTACCAGACGCCATGACAGCAAGTTATGGCTTCCTACTTTTGTTAATACATTAAAAATTAACATGCACAGCACCTTAATTTAAGGGTGAGGTGTAATGAATTCTTGAATTATCTGGGACTGGGTTAGAGAGAAAGTCTATTTTGTATTTTTTCCCTCGAACAAGTCTATTTTGTATTTTTTCCCTCGAACAAGTCTATTTTGTATTTTTTCCCTCGAACAAGTCTATTTTGTATTTTACATTTGGTGCAGCTATTTTGGCTTTGCTACTGCTCTAGAAGCTATGGCCAATTGTTTTACTCCAAAATGATGTCAAAATATGCTGTGCTGAATGAAATTGCTGGTGGTAACCATAAGGGACAGTTCATATTTAGGGCCTGTTTGGCAGGGCTCCTCACGAGGGGCTCCTCTGCTTTTTACTAAAAAACGTCTTCTCCAGAAAAATGTTTGGCAGGGCTCCTCTGGAAGAGCCGGAGCCGGAGAGGAGCCCTGCCAAACAGAGCCCTTAGTAGTGCCGATTGTGCTTGTTGTTCTCACTTGCTAATAAGTTTATACTTATGCTGAGGGCAATCCAAAACCTATTATTCGTCTCATGTCAAATATGCTTAGCTTTGATGACTTGTGGAACTATAACACCACAATTTACATTTGTGCTGCCATTAATCCTTCATTTCTTTGACAGGCAATTTTCTTTTACTGGGTCACATCAAACCTTTTCTCACTTGTTTACGGTGCTGGTATGTCACTTTCCAGATTTTGGTTCATGATCTCTGCCTATCTTATGATCTATGTTCCTTAATTGATTAAAAAAAATTCATCTTTCAGTTCTCCGGAATCCGGCTGTAAGACTCTGCTTAAATCTTCCTCCCTTGGAATCTCATCCTACACCTGCACAAGTGCAACCCTTAAACCTGTCGCGCGGACCCGAGGCAAGTCCTGGAGTAGATTCTCCTATTTCAGACAAGGAATGTGAGCAATCGAGTTCTGTGCTAAGTACTGGAGCCGATTCTCCTATAGCAGACAAGGAATGTGAGCAATCGAGTTCTGTGCTAAGTGACCGTATCAGAGATCTTGAGATAAGGGCTAAATCAAGGGGTGGATCTCAAGAGTAATTTCGGGATTTGTGCACATGGAAGTAATGAAGCGCACCTCCTTTGGGGTTTTGGTATCCTTTTTGTTGCGAGCAAAGGATACCCAAACTGAGGTATAATTTTGAAGAGGCGGAAATTTTTTCAACATATATGGGTCGACCATGTTTCCGTGAATAAATTGGTGTAGTATCGGCTTGTAAAATCGTTGCACAGTATGATATAACCTTACTAGCTAACAATAGCCATGATGTTCCTTGGATTAAGCATATTGTTGCTATTGAGCAGCACACGTTGGTTTTTTCTAGTATGTGCTTCATGCTGAAAGCTGAAATTTTGAGATATTTGTATCTGTATATTTGCAATGTTGTCAATTTTTTAGAGCAGAAGTTGTGATGTGACTTTTGGTTTTACTCTGTTCTGTATATGGTGTTAGTGCTGCATGTTATATAAAGATCCTCCCAAAGTGTTATATAGTATGTTTCATTATCTTTTAAAAAAAAGGCATTGATTTTTGCTGGACATGAACAAAGAGTTTGCATAGATAGCATCTGTGTCAAAGTCTCGATCTTACGATCTCGAGGGTCAGAAAATGTTCAGAGTAGTTTATAATTAGTATATACGTCTATAACCACGCAATTGCAGCACTTGCTCCTTCAGATTTGCTTGTGGATGCTTCTTCCTTTTGGTTCATCTAGTAGGATATGAAATGGGCGTTCTCCTACCTACTCGAGATGCTTTCCTGTCCACGAACAGGACTAGAAAGCTATGGTTCCTTATATATACAGTTCAGTCCACCTCTTCAATGATATCTGCTGATCACATATATATAAACGAGGAAATCGACAAAGTTTTTTGCTCGAAAAATCGTGAAGGCTACATTACATCATATATCTTCAACTACTTCGCCGAGCCGAGTCCACTAATTCTTTATCTGATGATTATCTCCCATTTGAACCCTTGCTTTCTCTCTACAACCAATCTACATGCTGCAAGAATTCAGCAGCTCGCTCAGCTGGCCTCACGTACTCTTCCCATAAAACCGACCAATCACTGTTTGTTTATCCGGTTGGTGTCCTGCACTTCAGGAGTTGCAGTCCAACTATGTGGATGCGCTACAATAGTCGGTGACGTGTCCATCACGTGCGAAGCCTGGAGGCCCTGGATGATTTCAAATATCTCTCAGTCACGTGTAGCCTCTCCGTATAAGTGTAGGTCTAGCTTGCACATTAGGTGCGCGTGCGTGATGGTGTGAGTGTGCATGAGTTCATACTTGAAGAGTTGAGAAATCAATAAAAAAAAGTTGCAGTCCAACTCCTACCACTGGATGAAGGATGAGCCATGGAATGAATGAATTCAGCGGCTCATATGAAAGCGACAGAGTGCGAGTGCCTACCTGCCCCCAATGAAAATATCCACAAGACAAGACAATGCGTTTGGTTTGTGTTTTTCCACAGGGAAATGAATGAGGAAACAGTAGTCTGTTCTTGCTGAATATAATTGACCACCAACAAGGCAACAAACACACGCTTCCGTTCATCGTTATGTTTGCCGCGTCAACAAGACCGATCTAATCGCCCCAGTTGGAAGCCGACCTCAAGAGCTTGCTCTTGCTGGATGGATGCGATGGGCGGGTGGTCCGTAGCGTGAGCAGTGCGTGACACCACAGACGCCATCGATCTATCGCTGCATCCATGATGATCCATGCGTCAATTTCCTGAAAGCACAAGGAAGGAAATAGGAGCCGGTCTTGCCCATATGGTTGTATGTATGGATCAGACCATTCCATCAGCATTTTTAGCCTTTGTAAAAGCATCCACAGATTGAGGGGGTTTCTTTGTTTGATTGATTGACTGATGATGATCACCATACCATACACCTTTGTCAAAGGACAAACACATAGACAAGGAGTAACTTTCATAGGCGTTGTAGGTATGAGAAATCTAAGGAACTGTCATATCTGCTGAATGGATTTGGTTGCGACGGTGAATAAGACGAGGAGAAATACTGTGAGGACTGAAGGAGAATAGTAGCTGTGACCTCTCTCTCTCTCTTGACGGAGAGAGCAGACCTACTGAGGTCATATAGCATCATGTATTCATGTTGTAGCGACAGGAACGTGAAGGAAGATTATTAGGCCTGACACCGTAGCACTTTCGTTTGTATTTAACAAATGTTGTCCAATTATGGACTAGCTAGACTCAAAAAATTTGTCTCGTAAATTACAGTTGAATTGTGCAATTAGTTATTTCTTTTATCTATATTTAACACTGCATGTATGTGCAGCAAGATTCAATGTGACAGGAAATCTGAAAATTTTTGCAAAATTTTTTTTGAACTAAACTAGGCCTTAGCTTGGTTCAGCGACTGGAACGTAAAGATTAGCAGCTAGTATAATGGTTCAAATTCTCAGACACTTTGAGTGCAGGGACAAGAAATGAAGAATAATTAATGCTGGCTAGGCGCATGCAGCCGGACCTACATTACCAGTGAATTATGCATCTGCACTGTACGAAGAAGCGAGTGCGATATGTGCGTGATCTGTTCCTATTAGCTAGCTACTACAGTAGACCTGATCCACAAGTGAAGTGAGGTAGAGTAGTGTATTTAGAGCGAGAGTGGCTAACGACGGAATAAATATGGGGCCGCGACAGGATCCAGCACGAGGACTGCGTGACGAGCGATCGATTGGGGGTGCATGTCGCCGTTGCAGATGATGCCAGTAGGATAATAACTTTTTTAAAAGAAATTTGCTTAATAAGTATATAAAAACAGCTAGGCGTGTTGAAATGGATAAATAAATAAACTGATTAAACAGGAGAGATAAATTAAGCCACTACGATAGAGGTAGGCCAACCCAACACATCGTTCTCCACGGCAACAACTGGTGATGTTTTGGTTCTAGTTCACGTTTTCCGCAAGTGTGGTAAAAAAAATCTAACGCCGCACTCTATGGGCTATGACGGGAAACAAGTGTGCTGGTGTTGTGGTTGTCTGCCTAATAAATGGTGACAATCTAGCGGACCACAACTATGTCGAGGCAGAGTGTTACGTGAATCCAAACAACCTCACAATTAAGATATTGTTTAGTCAAAAAAAATTTTGAATACTGTAATATTTTCGTTTTTATTTGATAATTATTGTCTAATTATAGACTAACTAGACTTAAAAAATCATCTAGTAAATTATAGATAAATTGTATAATTAGTTATTATTTTTATCTATATTTAATCTCTACAACTAAAAATTATGGAAAGGACCCATCTACCACACCTATGGTGAAGCCACAACTCTCATCCCTTTTAGCCATGATAGGCTATCCCATCAACCTAGGCTCCACTCACCCATGCATACAAAATTGTTTTAGCGAATTTAAAAAAGTCATAACTTTTAAACTGAAGATATAAATTAAATTCCGATTGCACCATTAAATTTCTCATAACAAATCCTTCAAAACAAGATCACATAGATATATTTAGATATAATTTTATTAATTAATATTTATCTTATATTAATTAATATTTTATTTTATTAAGTAGAAACAATATTCTAGGTTCAACAGATAATGTTCTGTCTTTGTAAAAAAATGTAATCGATTTAGAAGAATAGTATTTTGATTTTAGGTTTATGAAACTGATATTACAATATACATAAAAATACATAAATACATGACATAGATAAAAATAATAAAAAATCTAGAGTAAAAAGCATAAGAAAAAATAATAAAAACACAAAATGGAGAAAATTTTCAAATAATGTCAAAGGGTTACTTTTTAAATATCGTAAATATATTTATAAAACATTAACATCACTAAATACATCATAGAACATCATTAAATATATTATAGAACATCACATCTATTATAGATTACATGTATACTAAGTGAACACCGTAAGAAACATCATAGAACATCACATATATATTACGTAAACATGACATAACACAATATAGAACACTAAATATATACTACATAAATATCACATATATATAGAAAATAAAAATAAAAAATAAAATTACTAAGAAACAATATAAAAACAAACATAATTAACAAATGATAAAAAGTGCATAGAGCAAATAAAATTAATGAATAATTTAAATAAGGGTAAAAATAAGATTAAAAGGAAATAAAATATAAAATAAGAATGAAGAAACATAGAAAATCTGAAAATAAAAAAGAAAAACAAATAGAAGCAAGGAAGAACAATAAAAATAAAACCAAAAGAAAAAGAAAATAAAAGGTAAAATTAAAATAAGAAAAGAATAAGGAAAGAACAGAAAATAAAATAAAATCGAAAAACAAAAACTAAAAAGAAATGAAAAAGGAAGAATATAGACAGATCCCGTAACAACGTAGTATTTTATGTATGTATCGTCTGAGTTGACGTGATGCGTCGTCGGCCTCCACCACGCATCACGGACACGTTTTGTAACCCGAGTCGGAGAGTGGCGGCAGCCGGATCCAGGCCACGCGCGCGGACGCCGCCGCTGCAGGTAGTGTGCCAGTAGTGCGATTTATCCCCACGTACCAATCCACGGAGACGGAGGGACGGCGCGCACCAGGTAGCCTGCTTTAATTTCCGGTGCCCGCGGCGCGACGGCCGGCCGGACTCCCGGTGGGAAGCGGGTCGTGTCGCGCCATCATATCCGCAGCGCACTCGCCCGTCTGACTGATGCACACAGCATGCATGCATACCCACCACGCACGTAGCTACCTCACCAACCAACCCACCCGCGCCGCTCGGCGTCGGCGGAACAGGAACAACTGCCGGCCAAGTCAAACGGCACGACACGGCGCGCCGGATCAGGTCTTCGGTTACTTGCAGTAGTACTTTTTTTTCTCGTTGTCATCAGTACACGTACAAAAGAAAAGAAAACACACGTAGTTTCAAAAAGTTTACAAAATAGAGATTGTAACACTTTCGTTTGTATTTAACAGATATTGTCCGATCATAGACTAACTAGTCTCAAAAATCCGTCTCGCAAATTATAATTAAATTGTGTAATTAGTTACTATTCCTTTTATTTATATATAATATTATATATGTATGTGCCGTAAGATTTTATGTGATAGGAAATCCGAAAAAAATTGTAAATTTTTTTTGAACTAACGCCATGTTTAGATTGGAGATGAAAATTTTTTTGGTGTCACATCGGATGTGTCGGAAGGATGTCGGGAGAGGTTTTTAGAAACTAATACAAAAATAAATTACATAGCTCGTCAGAAAACTGCAAGACAAATATATTAAGCATAATTAATCTATCATTAGCGCGTGTAGGTTACTGTAGCACTGAAGGCTAATCATAGAGTAACTAGGCTTAAAAGATTCGTCTCGTGATTTTAACTAAACTGTGTAATTAGTTTATTTTTTTTATATACATTTAATGTTTCATGCATATGTCCAAAGATTCGATAAGATGGATCAAAAAAATTTTGGTGAGAAACTAAGGGTCTGTTTAGATTAGAGATGAAAAATTTTTGGGTGTCACATCAGATATGTTGGAAAGATGTCGGGAGTGGTTTTTAGAAACTAATAAAAAAATAAATTACATAACTCGTCAGGAAACTGCAAGACAAATCTATTAAGTATAATTAATCTATTATTAGCACATGTGGGGTACTGTAGCACTTAAGGCTAATCATGGACTAACTAGGCTTAAAAGATTCGTCTTGCGATTTTTAACCAAACTGTGTAATTAGTTTATTTTTTATCTATATTTAATGTTCCATGCATGTGTCTAAAGATTCGATGAGATGGATGAAAATTTTTTAGACGGGGAACTAAACAGGGCCTAAGGCCTCGTTTAGTTCAAAAAATTTTGAAAAATCGACACTGTAGCACTTTCGTTTGTATTTGACAAATATTGTTCAATCTTGGACTAACTAGACTTAAAAAATTTGTCTCATCAATTCCAACCAAATTATGCAATTAGTTTTTATTTTCGTCTATATTTAATACTCCATGCATGTGTTTAAAGATTTGGTGGGACGAAGAATCTGAAAAATTTTAGAACTGAACAAGGCCTAGACAGGGCCGAAAGAAGGCCACAGTAGTCTTAAGTTACAGGGCACTCCGCTGGTCAGCTGGTGTGGTGCCCGACCGACCCATGGGAGCCTGTCAGCGTTCCGGTAGGTGAGCGAGTCCCGGGCCGGGCGGAAACGGGACGGTGGCCCACCCACCAACCTCTGACCCCGACCCGCCCCGGCGCGCCCTCGCTAGCTATATATCCCGGCCCTCGACACGTCGGGCCAGTCCAGCGCGCGGCGACACCCACACGCCACCGTTGCTTCTTCCTGCTTCTCCTCCCGGCACAAGGCACAGCCACCATCACCATGTGGGTGACGTCGTCGATGCCGCAGGTGTGGGACGAGGAGGCCGCGGCCAAGGGCGGCGGCGCGGCGGCGGTGACCCCCGCGCCGGCGGCGGCCATGCTGGGCTCGCTGGCGGGGTGGCTGTCGCGGACCGTGCAGCCGCAGCCGCCCCCGCCACGGGTGTGCGGCACCGAGGGAGGACCCCCCGTGACGGCGCCCAGGCTCAGGCTCCGCGACGGCCGCCACCTCGCCTACTGCGAGAGCGGCGTGCCTCGCGACCAGGCCAGGTTCAAGGTCGTCTTCTCCCACGGCTTCACCGGCTCCCGCGAGGACAGCGTCCGCGCCTCCCAGGTAACCATCATATCGCTCTCTTCTCTTCTCACCCATCACCGGTCATGTAGTTGTCGGTGGTTAATCACGAACGGAAATGGGATTTACCGTTTTCTAAAGCAGCAGCAGCAGCAGCTGCTGCTGCTAATGATAATAAGCGGCAAATTAAAGAAGCACGATCAAGCCGGAAAAGAAGTAGTAGGTCGCCATGTGAGGTGTTGGTATTCCGTTCCATCTTTAGTTGGCGACCGTGGTGGTTACCTCGCTGGTCTGGGACTGCATGCGGATCCATCCATTGAACTTTAAGGGAGAGAACTGTCGGTGTCTTTGGACGACGACGACGACGACGACCTGGCGGACGGCGGGCTTGCCTGCTGTTTGGCAAGGTAGGTGAAGCAGCGTTTTCTTTCTCTGGGCTGCCCAACAAAACTATCCCGATCCATCGATCTGCGTCGCTCGCTCCGTGTCGGTGCTGTGCTACCACCTGCCTGTCAAGTGTCAAGGCGTCCCTCCCAATCCCAAGGTCGTCGTTACTTTGATGGAGCATCGATGGTTGGCAGCTCAGAGCTGCCGCTTTTATTAGTTTTTACATTATAAAAGAAAACAAAAAACGTATGTATTTTCCTTTTCCTTTTTTTTGAGAAAAAAAGAAGGATGCTACTGTGTTGCTATGCCATTCTGCAGGACTACTACCAGGGTTTTTCTTTTATTTTGTTTTATTCCAAAAAAACAGATATTTTAATAGATAGTAATAGGTGTCCAACTAAAAACATTTCTCTGCCAGCTGTGTTATGAAAAGGTTAAAATATCAGTTCTTCTAGTAGTTGACATGCATTAAAAATTCGAGTACCGGCCTGGCTGCTATAGAATTCCATCTCTTCGTTGGAGTACTATTTTTTATTATTATTATAGATAAAGTTGTGTGTATTGTATTAGGAGTATCATTTCCTAGTAGTAGTATAACAGTTAGCGTGCGTGCTTGCTGGCGTAACAAGTCATAGGATTCTTGTGTCCAAAGGTTGCCGAGATCCCTTCACTTCACACGAACACAGTCAAACACACACAGCTTCTAGAACAGCAACAGCGCCAGATGTGCAGCTGCGTGCGCAACAGGCTGCCCACCACCACCCCGAAATTCATTTTTTTTTAAGATTTAATGTTACGGCACATGGACTATTTTATAAATAAAAAAATAATTAATTATACAATTTGTCTATAATATATTAGATAAATCTTTTGAGTCTATAATTAGTTTATGGTTAAACAATAATTACCAAATATAAATAAAAGTGTTATAGTACTTTAATTTTTTTTCACCCAGTGAACTTAACAAGGCCTAAGAGAAGTGGATAGCACCGAGCAGGGCCTTGTGAGTTGTGATCCTGGATCGATGAACCTCCAGCCTCCTCATGCCATGCCGGCATATCATATGTTACCATCTGGAATCCTGGATGGATGCATGGGATGGATTTGCCTACTATCCTCTTGCCCAGTTGTCCTGGTTCTCCAGCTCGGACGGATCCACTTCCACTCACAAACTCCTCTGTTCCAAGCAAAGTGTAGCGTACTCTTCATTTCTTAGGCTGTCTCCCAAACCTAAGAGCATCCCCAACCGTTTTGCAAATAAGCTTTGTATTCATGTATTTGCAAAAAAGTCTTCAAAACACTTATCCAACGGTTTGGCATTTAGACTTTGCAATTTTGTTAACTTGGCAAAAAGAGAAGAAGGATTGGCATATATGCCAAACTTGTTCACACTTGGCATTGGAAAATTGGCGCGAAGTGATTAATGCCAAACCATTGGAGATTGCCTCTTTTCACCTTTGCCATATTTTTTTGAGACTTGGCAAACTCCCTCATTTGCCAAACCAATTATGCAAAACGGTTGGGGATGCTCTTAGAGCTAATAAAACGTGCTAGGTGGTCCGGACTTGCAGTTATCGACTCCTCATGTACGCGTAAGGCTGTCTCCAATAACAAATCCATTTGGGAACCCAAACCCAAAATGGGTCTCCAACAAAATACCTATAGCCTCCAACAAAGTACCCATACAGAAGACCCATTTTGGGTATCAGAAGAGGCATAACCCAAATTTGGTATCCTCTCTCCTCAAGACCCATTTGCAGAGAGTGTTGTCTTTTAGGTCTTGTTGCTGGAGAAGACTAAAAATAGGTATGGAACCTTTTACCTGTAGCGCTATCCAAAGGACAAATGGTTCTTGTATTTTGGGTGATAATTGTTGGAGATAGTCTTATCAATAAGGAGTATACTAATATATATGAGTAAATATTATATGGATGTTCCTCTGTCCAACAAAACATGCAACCACGGGTTACGTACCGGTAAAAGTAGTTTACCGTTTGACTCTAAATTTTTGGCGAATATTATTTACATATATGACTCTAAATTAATTTATTAAAAATACATTCCGTAATTAATCTAATAATCTAATTATATTTATTTAATATCATACCTATTGATATTTTTCTTATCTATAATTAATCAAACTTGATGTACTAAACCATGACACTATGCTAGAATCACATGATTTTCTAGACGAAGTACCTAGTAAAAGGATACACTAATCCTTGTGGATCATGTGCCTCTACGTCAGACGAGAGTTATTTGAAAGAAAAAAAAAGTCAACTTCCTACTCCCTCAGTTGTATCCTATATAATATAAAGTATTTCAAAAGTTTTAAACATAATAAAGAAGTTTTTCTTCAAATTATGTTTGCCTGCCAAATATGAGTATGAGTATCGTATAGAATGTTTTATACTCCTTTGTTCCAAATCGTAAGTTGTTCTACTTTTTTTAGGAACGACTTACCACTTGGAATGTAAAGTGTATTTAAGTATACAACTTTCGAAAGTCATAATAAGTGGTATTTCTGTACCGAGGGAGTATAGTGCATCTGTGCATTACTCATTATGATATGCCTACTGATAGCATCATTTTAATTATCTTAATTTGACAAAAAAAAACAGAATATAATCACCAAGTGTTTTGCTTTCTTACCGGCACAAAAGGAAGTCCACTGTTTTCCTGTTTTCTCCGCCTAACAAGAAACCGATTCAGTAGAATGTTGAGAACCTTAGCACCAAAACCAAAAACATGTCATTTTAGACTGTGGTCCGACACGTTAGCTCACCCACTCAGGGCTACAAAAACCGCATTCCAAATCCGCTCCCCTGATCCGCTCCACGTATTTACCTATGTCTAACCTAAACCCGCACCGGTCATAGCTGTTGCTCCCTGGCAATGGATCCTTGTCGTCGTCGTCGTCGCCCTAACCTAAGAATAGACTCCTTGTTGTCTTCGTCGTCGACGACGACGTCGTCCTTCTTGGCAATGGCAAGTGTCAGGGTTGCTGTCTCGCTGGAACACCACCTCCCTTGTACGGCGTCGTTTGGCGCAAGGCAGCGGCGTTCGTTGAAACGGTGGGTCGGTCGGTGGCCAAACACCAGCGTCTCTCTCTGGCTCTGCTGGGTGCTGTCTGGCTCCCAGTCCCGCGTCGCGGCCGTCGTGGCGAGCGACGCGGCTGACTGGGCGGTGGTGGGCAGACTCTGCAACCAGCCAGCCAACCACCGAGCGGAACGCCTCCAAACCCCTTGGGACAGCCGCGCCACGGCAACCGAGGCCGGATCGGGGGGCCGTCACGTTTCTTGCCCATTTCTATAGGACTGTAGGAGCAACCACGTCACGGACAGAGCCGAAGAAGGCCAGCCAGGCAGAGCACCGCCGCGGTCCCTCCCCCTCCCTCAGCAGCCGGACTTTTTTTTTTTTTTTTTTACAACTCAGCAGCCGGTGCCGGACTTGGACTCGTGAGCATCGCCCTCGCCGCGCCGCAATGGAGCTGCTAGCCAAGGCGCCCGTGCTGGGCTGCGCCGGGAAGATGCAGCGGCAGCGGCAGCGGGGCTCCGCGATGGGCTCCCTTGTTGCGGGCGCGTTGAACAGGTGGATTTGCCGTGCCGTGGCGCAGCCGCCGAGGGCCTCGCCGGCGACGGCGACGGCGCCGAGGGTGCGGCTCAGGGACGGGCGCCACCTGGCGTACGCCGAGTCCGGTGTCAGCAAGGAGGACGCGCGGTTCAAGGTCGTCTTCTCCCACGGCTTCACCGGCTCCCGGCTCGACACCGTCCGCCCGACGCCGGTCAGTGGCCCTACTCGCCGTCGCGGGCCTCCGCAGATCTAGCTCCAGATGCGGCTTTGGTCGCCGCGGACCCGGCTACCTTTCATCATATATAATACGCGTGGGGATGGGGAATCTCCATTTGAAAAGCTTCGAGCTTTTTCTGGATCTGTCGCCCTTGTTCTTTTGACCCCGTTCTTTGTACCCATCGCCGGCGCGGTTGCGGAAATTAGCTGCATTGCATTGTGGAAATTTGCTCTGTTTCTCACAGCACAGCTGCTGACGAGTGATTTCGACCACATCGTCATTAGATTCAGATAAAAACAATTCGTTTTTGTCCACAAATTCTGACGGATTGTATCCTGAAATTGAATTTCTAGGAAGTGGCGGAGGAGCTGGGCGTGTACATGGTGGGCTTCGACCGCGCCGGGTACGGGCAGAGCGACCCCAACCCCAACCGGTCCGTCAAGAGCGCGGCGCTGGACGTGGAGGAGCTCGCGGACGCGCTGGGGCTCGGCCCCAAGTTCTACGTCATCGGCATCTCCCTCGGCTGCCATGCCGTCTGGGGCGCCCTCAAGTACATCCCCGACAGGTGAGGAACAACATGCATTGCATTGCATTGCTTTTGCTTGTGTGGAGGAAAGGAGAAGATCGATTGTGTGTCCTACTGGTACTAACAGAGCAGCTCGCCCTGCCTGCAGGATCGCCGGCGCGGCAATGATGGCGCCGGTGGTGAACTACTGGTGGCCAGGGTTCCCTCCGGAGCTGGCGGCGGAGGTGTACGCGAAGCAGGAGGTAGGGGACCAGTGGGCGCTGCGGGTGTCGCACCACGCGCCGGGGATCCTCCACTGGTGGATGGACCAGAGCTGGCTGCCCACGTCGACGGTGGTGGCCGGCACGACGCCGCTGCCGAACGCGCGCGACGCCGAGATCCGGCGCAACATGCAGGCGGACGGCACGTTCCAGCAGAAGCGGGAGCAGGCGACGCAGCAGGGGATCCACGAGTCCTACTACCGCGACATGACCGTCATGTTCGGCAAGTGGGAGTTCGACCCCATGGCGTTGCCGGAGCCGCCGTGCCCCGTGCACCTGTGGCAGGGAGACGAGGACGGCCTCGTCCCCGTCGTCCTGCAGAGGTACCTCGCCGGCAAGCTCGCCTGGGTCAACTACCACGAGCTCCCCGGCACCGGACACTTCCTGTCGGCGGTGCCTGGGCTCGGAGACACCGTCCTCAGGACCCTTTTCGGTCAGAAGCAGTAGCAACAAACAGTTCATTACGACGACGTATGGACGGTGCTAAGCTTAAAGTATACTAGTAGTGTCAGTCGTGGCGCATTAGTTCATTTGTTATTGTAAGGCCGATGGTTGTCGCTGATTAGCGATGATAATGGTGATGTAGATGCAGGATCTTTAAAGTCAAATACTATCAGATATATACAAATACTAGTCATACGGTGATGTGATACTGTTTAGGGTGTGAACGAGCATAACGCAACACATAGGAGTACTAAAGTATTTTTTTTGAAACGATAAGAAAGGTGTCGCTCAAAACCTAAATAAACATTCTTTTATAAAGCGACACATAGACAACAAGTAAAATAATAGGGAACATTTACCGCGGTGATATTGCAAGCTTGTGGTCTTCATGAGGGCACTCATAATGCAGACTCTATCGTAGAGTCTAAAGTTATTTATTACATCGAACAATATGGATTTAGAGAGTAAATAACACTTTGAGTCTTATTTTTTCTACCTCTTTCTTCAATAAATATGCTGCGACATCAGCAAAATATCATAAATAATATGTAATTAAGTGTTTTGGACTCTGTGATAGAGTCTTGCATTGTGAGTGCCCACCCCTTTGTTAGCCGCCATGATGGTTGGCCTCCACTTGTTTGCTCTTCGATTTGATAGAGAAATCGATTTGATATGACGTGGTAGAGAAATACTCGTAGTTAGGAGCTAAGAAGTCAGCACATCACCTCTGTAATGTGCAATTTCTGATGCACTAGCACTACTCTACGAGAGGGATTGAAATGCACAAAGATATGTGTGGATCTAGAACTAGAAGAGAGAGCCATGGATGGAGAAGATGCGAGCGAGGAAAAAAATAGTTAATATTATCTCTCTTAATTTTCGTGAAAGTCTATTTTTTTCTCTCTGAACTCTAAAACCGGGCAAAACACTTCCTTTAACTTTGAAAACCGTTCATCTTACATCCCTGACCCTATTATAAGTAGTTTTGAAGACGGTTTCCAGTCAAAATAAATAAAAAAGAAAAATAAAACCGCCTTTAAACCACTTATAACAGGTTAGAGAGATAAGATGAACGGTTTTAAAAGTTGAGAGAGGTATTTTGTCCTATTTTAGAGTTTAGAAAGAAAAATAGACTTCCTAAAAATTGAGGCAGATAATGTGAATTTTTTGAGGAAAGATTGCAACGCTCGGCCCAAGAGAGAGCCCAGAAACACTGAGACAATTTGTGGTCCAAGAAATAGATCACCTCTATAGAGAGTTTTATGGAGTGGCCAGGAGGGTTTTTTTTGGTACAGGAAGAATAGAAAAGAGAAGAAATAGAGCGAAGACCAACCAAACAACTCCGTCGTCTACTTTCCGTCCACCGCTTGTCTAACCGCACTGCGTATCTCACCCAGCGTCATGCCTAGATCGACTAAGCTGGCAACCATGACTGAGAACGGTGGTAGCGGCACACCGGTTGCCTCCAGCACTGATTCAGTTATGTGTGATATTTAAATTTATTATGAGGCTTTTTTTATACTATATATGTATCTATAGTTCAATTCGAATGTGTTGAAGTATATTAGAATAAAACTTAGTTTAATTTCACTTCAATATATTTCAACATGTGTGGATTAAGATGAATATAGACCTAATATAAATTGGTGGTGGTGTTGCTAAACTATAAGGCTAGTCTCAATTCATGTGTTTCTGAGAGTGTAATGCATATTAAATAGGGTGACACATAAGCAAAGTTGTTGACTTGGTAAGATCATTAAATTAAGAAGTTTTATTAGATGAGAGAGGAGTTTCATCCTCATAGGCTTGGTTACCTAGTTTATGATCTTAGTAATGAAATTATACATTGACACTGACCTAAACTATCTCAGAAGTGAGACCCCCGGGCGACAGAATCTCAGGGAACCTTTGCTATGTATGGTACGCGGCTAGTTTAGCAGAATCCTAGCATGAACTCATTTATCGTCGTGAATGAAAAAAAAAAATTGTCCTGATTACCACCAACGGAGGGCGATGGATGCAGCGTGCACGACCACGATGATTCGGAGCTGGAGCGGATGGCAGACGGGGGCGCGCGGGCCTCACTGGCCGCAAGAATCGAGCCCATAATAATTTCTTTTGGAAGATGAGCCCATTAAGGCCATAGAATGTACATTTCCATTTTTTCTTATATCGAAGATTTGCTGTCGTTGGTAGTTTCGTTTGTACTCCCTCTATCCTAAATTGAAAAGTTATTCTAAAAATTTTAGAGAGTTAAACTTCTATAAGTTTAACCAAATTTATATGATAAAATAATAATTATTATTATAAACTAAATATTATTAGATTCTTTTTTAATTACATTTTCATAGTATACTTACTTTACGTTATAAATCTTAGTATTTTTTTTCTATAATTTTGGTCAAATGTAAAAATACTTTGACTCTTCAAGATTTTTGAAATGACTTACAATTTAAGATGAAGGAAGTACTATTTATCTAACAGTATTTTTTTAAAATAATAAATCAGTCAAAGATATTTTGGTTTAATAGCCAAACGAATAAGATGTGCTATTTGGGAGTTGGGACCACGTGGTCGGGCGCGGCGCGGCACGCGAACCGCGGCTGCCGACCCGTGACCGTGATACCTGACGTTGTCTTGCACTTGTCTTGGGCACCAATTTCTCATGGCATGGGTGGTGGTCCCATAAATATTTGACTGAATTGATCGGTCAAACATTTACGACTCTCTGCCAGCTCACTCGTGAACTTTTGTTTTTTGTTTCGTAGTAGCGACGTACTGCACGATGATGAGTTGTTCGAGTTTTCTCAAAAATCCAGTAAAGAGGCTTTCGAAAAAAAAAAATCCAGTAAAGAGACCTAGTGATTCAATTCAATTCAATTCGAAAGGCCTCTCAGGGTTTCCCCAACGTTCCAGCGCACAGTACTGCCTCAAATGACACATCTGCAGTGGTGTTCCATGTCACGCTGTATTGTAGCCCTGCAGTGCGTTGGTACGGTGTCTCTTGCACAAGATACATGGCTTCATTTGACAGAAGTATCACGCAACAGTCTACTCGAGGGTGTTAATTGTGGAACTATGTTACGGTAGCTTGCTCTGGGAAGCGGTAGAAAAAGCTAAAGAAAAATGACATGGGTACAAACTTCTAATACTGCCTACATGTATTCCTACTTTATGTTCAAGCTAACAACCTTGTTAGCCCATGTTGGGCCTGCCTCGATGTGTGAATCAATCATACGAGGCTGGTTGTTGTACAGTGGGCGCACTGATGAATCTATCAGCAGGCTGCCGTGGCACGCGCAGGTAGTCGATCGAGCATCATAAACAACTTAGCCTGATGACTCATTAGCCCAGCCGAAATCGGCATTTTATTTATTGTTATTGTATTATTATTATGACGTTATACACGACGGCAATGGGCGCTGCTGGCGCTGGCCGTGGCTGGGATGGATCATTCCCAGCACATGGCCCTACGCCGTGCGCCAGGCCGGGGGGGAGTGGCCTTGGCCGGCCGCCGCAAACAACAAGCTGTACCCCAGCTCGGGCCTTGTTTAGTTTCAAATTTTTTTTTTAAAATAGAAATAGTAGTACTTTCGTTTGTATTTGACAAATATTATCCAATCATAAACTAACTAGGCTCAAAAGATTCGTCTCGTCAATTTCGACCAAACTGTGCAATTAGTTTTTATTTTCGTCTATATTTAATACTCCATGCATGCGTCTAAAGATTTGATCCGATAGATTTTGCGAAATTTTTTGAGAACTAAACAAGGCCCTCGATCGGCGGCGGCGGGCGGATGCGGAGTAGGCGAGGCAGAAAGAATCGATTCCAGCCCCGCCCACGGCCACCAAGGCACCAACCTCCCAAACTGATGAAACCGACACGACGACGAAACGGTACAGCTGCCTGCCCGCGTGCCAACTCACACGCGCCGACATACCTCGAGACGCGGAAACAAAGCGCGCTCGGGGGAGGCGCCGAAGTAACCAAACTCGCGGCCGTTTCTCTCGTCGGGCTCAAAGGGCTGACTGCACCGACGCACGCACGAACGCGTAGACCGGCGGGAGGGCCGTTTCCGCACAGGTTCCATTCCATGAGCCTGCCTGCCTGAGCCTGACCATGCGCGTGGCCGTAACAGGCAGGCAGCAAAGAGCAGACACACCGGGTGCGTTGCTTTTCCCGTAAGTAAGGCTTTCACCTCGAAATCCAAAAAGTTTTCAAGATTTTCTGTCAAATCGAATCTTGCGGCATATGCATGAAACATTAAATATAGACAAAAACAAAAAAAAACTAATTATACAGTTTGTCTGTAAATCGCGAGACGAATTTTTTGAGCCTAGTTAGTCTATAATTGAATAATATTTGTCAAATAAAAACGAAAATGCTACGGTGCCGAAATCCGAAATCTTTTCGGAACTAAACAAAGCCTAGGCACTGACAAAAACAAAAGGGCATCGGATGCATGTTTCATGCTTGCTGCAGACATGCATGTACAACCACCAGGCCTGTCGGTGCCAACCGAGTTATACAGTGTGGCACAAAAAGGAAGAAACCCGAGTGGCTCGATCTCGACTCGACTTGCTAAATCAAAAGTAGTCTTCACTGAATATAGTAGTGTTTCCGAATTACTAGTTGAAATTCTTTACTGCTGGTAGCTGCGTCCACTACTAGCGTCGTCGTCGCATCATCATTGCCTGCCTCCATCATCATCATCATCAGATCTAGAAATATGGTTCCCTCCGCAAATGTTAAACAAAGGAAAAAACCTCCTCTCCCTCCTCATCATTGATCGTCGAAATCGAATGTGCAGAGACGCCGACGATCGAGGTCATGCATGTGCTTTGAAGCTTCTGAAACAAAAGAAGAGGCAACAATACAACGCCTACTAGGGTGCGTGGTCGCCGGGCGGGCCCTGTGTTAGTCACTGAATCACTGATTGATCAGCCGGAATTCACATCAGTTTTATCGTTGCTTCTGCAAACGTAAACGTGACAGCACAACAGTACATCGATCTTGATAAAGCATTGATTGATACATGTAGGCAACGCACGCTGTTGCTCTGCCCAGTGGCTGTTGGTAGGTTCAAAGTGAAAGCAGCTGGCAGCAGGTAGTTTCACGGTTACCTGGCTGCAGCCGCTGAACTCACGTCCACCTCCTTTTCCACACCAGTCCACGGTACAGTAGTACAGCACAAACAACAGGGTTAGTTGCACCGAAGCAGCCAGCCATGCGCCACCACTTCTGCCTGCCCTGCGAATTGAAAGAAAAACCGCCGGCTCCGGGCCCCCCGCGGGCTCTCCGGCTCCGGGCTCGCGCGTTTATTTATTCCCACCCCGCCGCTCCTCACGTCTCGCCGTCCTTCCCCCCCTCATCACAGAGCTCACGCACCACCAGAGCCGAGAGGAAAGGCGACTATAGCAGGCATGGCGACGCGGGCGGACGTGGAGAAGGGCGGCGTGGTGAGGAAGGAGCCCGGCAAGGTGCCGTCGCCGCTGTACCCGCAGCACGAGGGGGAGAGGGAGTGGGTGCCATGGATCGTCCCCGTCTTCTTCGTCGCCAACATCACAGTCTTCGTCATCACCATGTACGTCAACAACTGCCCCACGCACACCACCACGCCGCGCGACGCCAAGTGCGTCGCACGATTCCTCGGCCGCTTCTCCTTCCAGCCGCTGCGACAGAACCCGCTCCTCGGACCATCCTCCGCCACGTGAGTACACTTATTACTTCATTCCTTTGTCCGTCCGTCCATCTACTACTCGTTAAATGTTCGGTCGATCAAATTCCTGGGCGGGGCTTCTGCAATCTGCATCGGATCTAGTCTAGCCCATCGGGGAGAGACATGCTGGTTCTGCTATGTTTTTTACAGAATCTATCACTGCTTCCTTTGCTTGCCTGCAAAGATGTTCATAGCACGCCAGATATAGCCAGAGCTCTAGTTATTATTATTAGGGAAGATTTGTCACTGCATATTATTCTGTTTTCCTTCGCACCGAACTTCTTTTTTCAAATCAGTAGTGTAGTGGCAAACAATCAGTACAGCACACAGTTCAGTCCGGTTGATTGGTTGGTTGGTTCAGATCCACAACCCAAATGATTTGCCCAGCAGGAGTTTGTGGAGTACGACTGGATGGATCGCATAGAAAAACATGCGGTAGGGCATAGTAGTAGTTGAATCACATCGAACAGCAGAGGTGGATCAGTTTCATCAGTTCCCAGTGGGGCTGGGCTGACAGCATTCATGAGACTAGTAGACGAGAATGTGCTGTGCGATCAGATGAGATGTGGGGACTGCCTGTCAGTCTGACTCTGACGTCCTGTACTTTGTGCATTGCAGGCTCACCAAGATGGGGGCCCTTGTTTGGGAGAAGGTGGTGCACCACCACCAGGGCTGGCGCCTCCTCTCCAGCATGTGGCTCCACGCCGGCGTCCTCCACCTGGTCGCCAACATGCTCTGCCTCCTCTTCGTCGGCATGCGCCTCGAACAGCAGTTCGGATACGGTGAGGAGTTGTTAACATTACTCCACAGCAGAGCAGCAGCTCCCTTACCTGCCCTGGCAATAATTACACAGCTGCAATGTCGTCCCCGATGGAGTGCACTCCATTTGCAAACACCAAACTGCATACCATGCTGATCCATCGACCATTCCAAATGTTCTTTTGCAGTGAGGATCGGTGCGATCTACATCCTGTCCGGCCTAGGCGGCGCCGTGCTGTCGTCGCTCTTCATCCGTAACCACATCTCCGTGGGTGCCTCAGGCGCGCTCTTCGGCCTGCTGGGCGCCATGCTCTCCGAGCTCATCACCAACTGGACCATCTACACCAACAAGGCGGTGGCCGTGGCGACGCTCCTGTTCGTCGCCGCCGTCAACCTGGTGCTCGGCATCCTGCCCCACGTCAACAACTTCGCGCACATCGGCGGATTCCTCGCGGGGTTCCTCCTCGGCTTGGTCGTGCTCATGCGCCCGCACTTCGGGTGGATGGAGCGATACAGCATGCCCGCCGGCGCACCCTGCACCGCCAGGAAGTACCTCGCTTACCAGTGGATCCTCCTCGCCGTCGCCCTGCTCCTCCTCGTCGTCGGGTAAGCATCCATCACCGGTTCACCGGCCGGTCACATGCATATCATGCACACACGCCATTTCCACACCATTTGATCAAGGCACGTAGCTAGTACACGCCAATCGACTGCGACCGTGTTGAAAGAGATTTGGGCACGCATCGTACGTGTGTCATGAGATGTGCGGTGGGCATTGACAATACCACGAAGCAACGGTGATGTTGCCCTTTGCCTTTGCCTCCCGGGCTCTAGAGTATCATCATGTGAAGTGATGAATTGGCAGCCCGCAGCCAGCTAGAGATCGAGTAGCACGAATCAGGAGAAAAAGGGACAGCCTCTCTCGCAGTCGCTACCTGTCACTCTCAAGATATCCTGATTTATTTATTTATTACGTTATATATCATATATGCCTGCGTATAGCTGGCCATTTGCTTTGTCCAGCGCACGGAGTAACGTGCCCAGATGCTCCTTTTCCTCCCCAATCAGCCAACCTTCACTAGCCAACGTGCACCGTGTTGACAACCACGCTGTGCACGATACTTTACGTCGTTTTGTTTAGAGAAGACTAATACGTACTCGTATTTTAAGTCTCGAGGTCTCAACAACCAAACCAAGCTGTACGTGAACTCATTCCTTGCGTGTGTTGTCGTGTTTCCTCTGCAGATTCGCGGTCGGCATGGCGATGGTCTTCCGCGGCTCCAACGCCAACGACAGCTGCCACTGGTGTCACTACCTCAGCTGCGTGCCCACCGCCAGATGGAACTGCACCAACTGATCATCCAGCAGCAGCACGAGTTGCCACCTTTTTTAATTCCTCTCTCTCCTTCGTATATCCTACCCAGCTTGTCATGCATACACATACTACACACAGTTGTAATTCCTTTCGGCCGGGGTACTGTTACTGTAGATAGCTTCTTTGATGGGGGTTGTGAACTGTAGAGTCCCGTTGAGATCTTATCTCCTGTTCATTTGATTCATTCTTTTACATAATGCAATGCTATTATTGAGATTTGGAATCTCGTCTTGTCTGTGTACAATGTGCGCCGCCGCTTTGAACCCGTGGACAAGCAACGCGCCTAACGCGCAACTACCACTTGCCGCCTAACTTCCACTATAGTGCTAGTGTGTTTCGTGACATGTGTCTGTCTCGAATTGCACATGTTCTCAAGATTCCAATTGACAACAAGTGAGTGATTAAAAAATGGAGCACTCAGTGAAAGTACTAAGGACAACGCATCACGATCACCCATATCAGCAATCGTTAACAACACCGCACCACAAACTAACCTCAACTGTAGTCCAAACTGCATTGGTAAACCCACACGGCGCAGTAGCCACATGGCCTCAATTAAATTTCGGCAGCGTCAACCATGGATGCCCATGCAAGCACAAGCGTTAATGAAACAATATGGCGCGACAAGTTAAAAATTCCAAGAACCACCAATCAATTTTGTCTGGACTCATATGTACCACCTCCAAAGCATTTAAGAATTCAAAACTAAATCTTGCCCACAAAATGAGCATGACAGATCATCACATCTCCAGATGCTCAACCATCCATACTTTCAGAAACCAAAAAGAAGAGGGCGAGGCATTTAGACAATCTTCAGCCACCTAGACGAGACCGTGCATGCACCTTCTACGTCCAGAACAATTCTTCCAAAACAAAGGAGGTACTATGCAGGAAGCCGTGTCTAGAAGCAATGCTCGCAAGTTACATCTTCCTTGGTCCACTCGCCTTCTGAATGTAATCATGCTTGAGGAGGTTGGCCCGCAGAAGCATGGACTTGACATCTCTCTCAAAGTCATTGCCGGTTTGAAGGACACGTTGGAAAGTTGCATTTCTCTGGTCAGCATGCCTTGCGTAGAGGATCTTGTTGTGGGAGTCTATCCGGGCCTGCAAAGGTTTCACTTAGAAGCAAGTGAACAAGATGCACACAAATTTCGGAATGAGCAACTCCTGAGATTTACCTGTATTTTGTTCTCAGTAATCAGTGCGGCCAGCTCCTTCTCCAGCATGGAGACAGAAGTCTTAAAGGCAGTTGCCATCAAGTTGAGATCAACAGATATAAAAGGAAGTGTGTACTGTATGATCGCTTTGTGGCGAATATCCATATACAGAGTCTCTACATGCTCATGCAAATGGATATCCAGGAGCAGGTTAGGCTTTAGCTTCTCAAGATGACCCAAGCAAGATCCATAGCGACTGGAATATGGCAATTTCCATTATTAATTAGGTAACAGAAAAAAAAGGAACTTCAAACAAAATACAGTAAAACATGCCAGCAAGAAATGGTCAGTTGCATAAGGCTCAACACACAGTTTTAGAATGATAAAAGTGCTACCTACAATAAGGTTACATGATCCATATTCCATAATATTTGAGATGGCTACCCAAAACCAAAAGTCTGAGTGTTCTAAATTGCAGTATTGATTAACTTGTTAATGGATGATAATGAAGGTATAGAAGGTCTACAGCTAACATTAACAATACAAACACATAATTCAATGTTCCACTTTAGCAGGCAAATCTGGTAACTCTAGAAGTTCTACAGAAGGTCACAGTAGCGGACCAAGAAAAAATTGTTTATTCCCCTCAGAGGAACCAATCAAGTTGCTTCCTCAGGTCAGATAAATTCCTTCCATCCTTTTGCAAACGCAACTTCAAACTAGTAGTAACTCAATTTCTAGCAATATGTTCTCATATGAAACAATACTTGAGCGCTTTTCAATTCGTGGTTATTCATATATAGTATTTGTTGGGCGCTTCGAAAGCTGCATGCAACTATACTGCTACAAGGTGTGGTGGTCACCTCCCATTCACTTACTACTATTTAGATCAATCAGTCTATACTAAATATATTATACAGAAGGGGAAAAGAATTTTCTGCAGTAGAATATCAACATAACACTACCCATATATATTCTGCAGTCCTTTCGGTGGTGCCAGTTGCTTATGTACAGGAAGGTAGAGAAACATGATGAGGCAGAATGCCAGTTGCTTAGATAATGAAATTCAATGGAACTCTCATCTTATGGTTATGGAAACAACTAGGCAGTTTAGTTTTCACTGGTTTTAATTTGCCATTGTCCACTATAAAGGAGATAAAAAATGTAATTGAACTAAGATATTTCTGAATAGCCAAATGTTAATACTGGTTTCTGCAATTAAAGGAAAGAACCAAGACGGGATTTATTCTGCTATATGGGAATGAAATAGAAACATATCTAAAAAGCACTGCAGGTCATTATTTTAACAGAACATACATGGCTGCACTGTTTATCACAAGATAAGTGCAAGAAACAACAACCTTGATAAGATAGAGATTGTCAACGATACACAAGGCTATTTTGATAGCATCATACCTTGCATAAAAATCATTAACCAGCTCCCTTACTTCAGGCACCAGCTCCAGAAAGTTACGGAAGTTGATATTGTCGATGACTTTGCTCTAGGAAAAATGTGCAAGCAATCACATTTTGAGAACAGCAGCATAAATGGAACATGTTCCACTAGACAAATAAGTACTGAAATGGCAAACCTTCAGGTCTGAACGGTCAAAAGAAGCAAGTGCACAAAGTGCACCATAGACCGCTACATCTTGAGGAGCTATGACTTCAGAGTAGTTGTTTCCTAGTTCAATTCCTGTCTCAACAAACTGGAGGGGGAAGCATAACTTGGTGAGAAGCCCTACATGGTAGACAACAAAAGAGAACTAGAGAGGGACATTCCATTATATCTGAAAATGGGACATCTATCCAGATGTGATAGGATTACAAGCAGTGGCAGGGCCATGGCCACCCCTGAACTTAAACTACATTAGTTCCAGCCATTTGGCTTGACAAAAGAAAATTTAAGATTAGCCTTGTTCTTTAATGATTGGCCTCTGCTAGATATAGGTCCAAGCTCTGCCACTGACTACAAGTGTTGGAAAACATCATTATATATAACCAATTCAAAAGTAAACACAACTCCAGCTACCGGCAGAGTCAATGAAATACTAAAAATTATCTTAAGTCGTATAAAGTGTAATTCCTACAAAATCGAATAGAACAAATCAACCAGCCTCATGTCGGAAGTTCCATGGAAAGGATTAGATCAATCATGACCTTATTTCGATACCTTATAACTAGGGTACTGCTAGCAAACATAACAGCCACAAGTAACATAGAACCACACATATCAAGATAAACAAATAAGTCATGATCAAGCAATCCTGGAGTTCTTGAAGCACAAAATTGACTTGAAAGTTAAAGTTTTCTTTTGTGGAGATGAAGAATTGATGACTAACCTTACGAGCAGCAAATTTGTATTTCTTTGTTTCCAAGTTGGCTAATCCTGCAGCTGCCTTCAGCTTGGCGACAATGACAGGATCCAGAGAGTCTGGGGTTTGCTCTGCTTTGCTGACATAGTTTGAAACATGTGCATATTGCCCCAGCTCAATGCTAACCAGAATCACATTCATGCACATCTGAACTATATGTTTGGAAGTGGTGCAATAGTCCCGAGTCCTGATGTAGCTTTTGAAGGCATCCGAAAGTTGGCCATGGGCATAGAAGAAATCACCAATGTCATTGTAGCCCATTCTGATGCTCTCTTTGATCAGGTTAGTCTGCAGTAAGAGAATCAATGTAGTTTGGAGTGTTAGAGACAATCAAGGTTCCAAAAGACACTAGGTGCTAGGCCAGTTCCTAGCTCCTAGACAGATTAAATGTAGAAAAAAACATAATTAAGAGTTTGTGCTTTTTTATTTGTTTTAATTTTTTTCTGGCAACACGTATGACTCAGATTAGATTCCCAACTTCAATCTTAGGAGATATCGTAACACATTCAGGCAATTCTGATTCCAATTCTTGCAAACTTGCAAAGAAGTGGTGAAGGGACTTGTAATTTTTATCCCCACACGTCATGTTTCCCTTTTCCCCGGCTCTTCCACATGCTTTTTTGCTACCCGCCAGCATGTGTGGTCACAGATAGCCCAACAAGCCAGCCATGCCACCGTTTTTTTTCGCGTTTCTGCACTGCTTAAGCACTGCCTTACGCCTACATGCACTGTCTAAATGTGTCCAGGAGTTCTATTGGTCGCCCAGGCACTAAATGAGACGCTAGGGGTCCGTTTCAGGTTTAATCAAGAGTAAACATAAAGGACATTTTCGTGATAAGCACGTGTCACCTTAGAATAGGAGATATACACCCATTTAAGGCCACAAAAGAAAACACAAAACAGAAATCACAACTAGTTTCATATAATATGGGACACAATAAATGATTTGTTTTATGTCCAATAATAAATATGGTCACAAAATGTATTGTAATAACAAGTTAGCAAAGCACAAACATACAAGAAATGTAATGCTTGCATATCATCTTCAGTGCTTAGGATTAGGACTATACGAACGAATTCACAGGCATTAGCCCAACGGTCAGTGAACTACACTAAGCACACAGTATGTTATTACCGTAACTACAAGGCAAGTAAATCAACCACAATCACATACAAGGAAATACCATGCCATTACACAGCAGATACTCCGAGGAAGGGTAAAGGGGTAGGGTTTCCGCACCCTGTATCCATTGAGCTCGTTCTCGAGCTTCTCCTTGCGCTGATCGGCGCGGCGGGTGACGGTGTCGACCCACGCCTGGTCGAGGCCGAAGCGCGGACCAAGGCGGCCTCCGATCTTGGCGGCGACGTCCCGGTGGAGCTGCACGTCCTCCCCGCGCTTGATCTCATCGTACGCCATCCGCAGCGCCTCGAGCTGCATCGCCTCCACCCCGCACCGGTCCGCGATGAAGAGCAGGCGCGCGAGGCGGGTCCGGCCCGAGTACTGCGCCGCGTAAGCCTCCACGTCCAGCTGCTCGGCCGAGACCGGCGCTGCAGAGGCCTCCTCCGCGCCGCCCAGGCCGTTCGCCACCGCCGCCGCCGCCGCGGCGGGGACCTCGCCCTCGACGTCCATGGAGCGGGGGATTTGGGGGGCTAGGGTTTGGGGCAAAACCCTAGACGAGACGGTGGGAGCGGATGGAGAGGGGCGAGAGGAGAGGAAGGAATCGGAGACGCCGAGAAGGAAGGAAAACGTGGGGAGGGGGGGCTTGGTTTGCAATTATACGATGGTGTGGGTAAGATAGGTAAAAATCACCGTGGGCTTGCTTAATTGAGGAAGTAGGCCTGATACGAACAGAGGCCCATAATGAATGTTTCAAGGGCCTGTTTAGTTTTCAAAAGCTTTGCAAAAACATTTTAAGATTCTATGTTATATCGAATCTTGTTGTATATATATGGACCATTAAATATAAATTAAAAAATAATTAATTTTATACTGTAATTTAAGAGACGGATCTTTGAAGGTTAGTTAGTTTATAATTAGATAATACTTATTAGGCAACGTATTATATGCAACACAGATTCGTGTGCACTCTATGCAACCACCAATTAAGGCCACAGGATCTAGATCCAACGTCTGAGGTTTTTTTCACTTAAACCCCTCCACCCGTGGGTTTAAATCAAACCCGTGCGTATCCAGATGGAAGGGTTTAAGTGAAAAAACCTCAGACGTTGGATCTAGATCCTGTGGTCTTAATTGGTAATTGCATAGGTTGCACACGAAGCTGGGTTGCACATGATATGTTCCCTATACAAACGAAAGGATTACGAAATCCATTTTGCAAAAAAAATCTACAACTCTTTTTCTTTAGGAAACAAAATTTTTCTACGAATAAGGCCTTCTTTGGATGTAGTCGGATTCGCATCAATCCACATGTGCTGGGGTGGATTAGAGTGGAACTTGAACTAAATTCCACCCCAATCCACTACAACACATGTGGATTGAGGTGAATCCAACGACATCCAAACAAGGACTAAACAGGGCTCAAGAGTTTTTGGGTCCACTGAAAAACTGGGCTAGTGGGCTAGAAAGTAGACCGTTTTGTTCTTTGAAAAGTGCTGTTTGATCCGAGTCGTGACAACGAGCGAGGGGAGCGGCGGCGGTGTCGATGAGGGCGGTGAGTGGCGAGGTGGTGTCTTGGAAGCCGGTAGGCCTGGGCAATACTTCATAATCGCCGCCTTGGAGGCGTCGTCGGGGCTACCCGCTGAAGCCGGCGCATTGGTGCTCTCTGCAGCCAAGGCTGCCGCCGAGCTCCACGCCTTCCGCCGCGACACAGGCGCAGGGGCGGAGGAGAGGCCGGAGGAGCCGAGCAAGAAGCGGAAGACGAGCGGCACCAGGGTGTAGTGTAGGCCCGCTGTAATCTCGTCGGCTTATGCTTGAGCGGCAGCTGTGAACACCTTTGAGATTGTGCTCTGGTCTAGTGTGGGCGTTTGGCTGGTTGCTGCTCTTTGTTGTGTTCTTGTGGAATGAACTCTCTCTCTGTTCTTAACATGTCAGTCATGCGTTTATATGATTTCTGCATATATTTCTCTGTTTTATATTAATTAATTAACTTGTTGAAAGAAACTGAGGACCAAAATTTTCCGAGTGCATTACACTAATCGTGAGCTGGGGATTGATTTGTGCCAGAAGGAATGCTTTGGTATTGCATGCACAGAAGATAATAAATATCATTATATGGGAAATGATGTAAAGTTGACTATCACTATTTCCAGGAAGAAACTTCGTTTCCTTCATCTATTAAACACTAGAATTGCAGGAATGCACTACAAGTTTCTTAACAACATTGCAGGAATGCACTAGAATTGAAAACATAAGTTGGCAGTACTTTGTGCAGCAATCTTCACACCAGCAATGATGTACAACGGTATCCGCAACCACCATTCTTAACCATTTGCCTTTATTATGAGATTTTTACCTTGATCCGGTAGCATAACTATACTGTCATAATTTTCTTGGCCATTGGAACCTAAATCTAGATTCTGGGCAGTACAGAACATTCATCTCGGACCAGGTTTGTTATGCTTCATGTGATCAACATTTAAAAAAGTAATTTAGCTAATGTGTCAATACCTATTACCCACAAATTATATCATTACTTGTCTTCAGTTTGTAACAGGTAGATACTGTATCACCCAACGTCTCGCATGGCTGAGTGCCAGTTTGAAGGGCCAGTTGAATTTTTGCTTTGCAAAGTTGTTATGCATTACACATACACAGATATTTTAGTTGTGGAACTCATGTCCATTATCTTAAGAACCAATCTAGGCCATGTACAACGCTGGCTCTGGTGTGGCTATAGTCCGCGGTTCCTGTATTTTTGCTAGCGTGGATGTCTGGCTCTGCTTGGCGTGACCGTTGCTGCTCTCACAAGCAGCTGGCATTAGGACTTAGGAGATTTTCTGGTTTGGAAAGTAACTGTTTAAAGATGGAACCGCAGAATAGCATGGAAGGCTAACTTTTCTCCATTGTAGGTTAATACTCTTATGTGATTGTTTGAAACATATGAGTAGCTAAAGGAAGGAAAATCAACCGAGACCCATTAAAGCTTTCATGCTCTTATGTGCAGAGTTTCCTTCTCCATTGGAGCATTTTTTTTTCTTGAACGAATCCATGGGGGCATTTGGTGGAGAGGATTGCAATTTGGAATTTTAGTAGGAAAAATATAGGCTAGAAATTCTCGTAAAATGCAAAACATCTAGCATATAATCTCCCGCACTGAATTTTTGTAACAAATTTTACCCTTAATCTCCTAGCTGGCTAACTCGAACCCTCATAGGTACCCTAGGCCACATCAACGTAGCACCTCAATACATAAACTTTTATAGTCACTGATTGGCTCCATTGCTCGCAGATTTACATGCTGCCACATCTTTTGTTACCAATTGGGCAATTGGTAGCCAGAGATTGGATTAGAAGCCATGGATTCATCAGGCCAAGAGGTGATCACAGAAGAAAGTTATCATCAAGATCAGTATCAGGCTCTTGCCAGACTCCCCCTGCATCTGGTGCTTCAGATAACATCACATATTCACACTAGCGCTGGCGCCTGCAGCATGGGTGGCGCGCATCTGCAAAGGTATCCCTTATCACTTTATCAGCACTGAAGTGGTGCGGCCTGCAGCACGACGGTGTGCAGTACTCTTACAAAACAGCATACTCGCAGTAGCACCATCACTGAAAAGTGAACTGAGAACATTAAAAAATTTGGAGTGTTTTGGCCAAGTATGAAAGCACATGCACTTTGTAGATGAGTGTGGACTCCCTCAAGTCAAGAGTAGTTTGTTATGTACCCGGCACATGAAAATTATTGAGAACTACAAAATACAAATTCCAGTCTTGTGCCTCTGTCATGGTCATGGATGAGTGCCAGCTTGGATACACATGTTCAATAAAACATCAATATCCTATACGTTGATTCTCTTGGAGAATATTTTTTTTGTAATTAAGAGCGATAAAGGTGTACTTGCCAAAGAAAGACATTCAGGATTGTGTTTTTCTTCATCTTTAAGGACATGTACAGCGACGGATATGGTTCCATCTCATTTATAAACAGCACAATAGACAAAGCCATTATGTGAGTTGTCTATATACAGTCTAAATAATACGGGAGAACAATATGTGGACATAAATAACAAATGTCACCTCTACAATAGGTGTTTTCGAGATGCCTCAGCCACCATCAACGATCTGCTGCAGCTCATCACGATGGAAGCCGATCGTTGGATCAACGCGGACGCCGCCGGGCTTGCGGTCTTAGCTAGGTGTTAACCTTCCCTCCAGTTTGTGTCACAGTCGTTCTTTTTGTTTCAATCATGTAGCCCAGTTTAAGCAGCCGGCCTGGTCAGCCAGTCTTTGTACTTAATTTCTTCTTAATGGAAATGATACGTAGATCTCCAGCATATTCAAGAGAGAAAAAAAAAAGAAACGCCATCTTATGGAGCATCTGTGAATTATCAGGCAACATTTTAGTGCTCGGTGAGTGTGGGCGATTTGAGGTCCCAGTGCCACACGATCCCATTCCAGCCCCTCACTTCGGCTGGCTAGTTCGCTGTAGAGCCACCGAGAGCCGCACCACTCTGCACCAGGCGGCGACAGCGGTGGCTGCCAGATAAACGACCGTCGGCATGATCGGAAGCTGACGATGACCCGGCAACTGTTCGCACACTTAGGCCTTGTTTAGTTCCGAAAAGATTTCAGATTTTGGTACTGTAGCAGTTTCGTTTGTTTGTGACATATATTATTTAATTATGGACTAACTAGGATTAAAAGATTCGTCTCGCGATTTACAGCTAAACTGTGTAATTAGTTTTTACTTTCGTCTATATTTAATGTTTTATGCATGTGCCGCAAAATTCGATGTGACTGGAAATCTTGAAAACTTTTTGCTTGGATAGCTTTACGTCCATTCAACGACCACAAACTGTCCAGACAGGCAGAGAGCACTGAGCAGAGGAATGTAGGTAGTGCCATGAATATTTGTAGTTCGTGCGTGCCAATCATGTGACAATTTAGTTTAGATTCCAACGACGAGTCGACGACAATTATCCATGGAGAAACGAGAGCCATTGGTTCCCTTTCATTTTCCTTGGCTACTACCGTATCTGCGTCGGAGCTGACTCATCATCGGCCACCTGCTCAACAACTCCCGAGAGAATGTTTGCAACGCCGAAAGCCAGCACCGCCTCAGGCCTCGTTTAGTTACTGAAAAGTTTTCGGAACTGGAGCGTTTATTTGTGGTAAATATTATTCAATCATAGACTAACTAGGATCAAAAGATTCGTCTCGTAATTTATAGTCAAACTGTGTGATTAATTTTTATTTTTGTCTATATTTAATGCTTCATGCATATGCCGTAAGATTCAATGTGATAGGGAATCTTGAAAACTTTTTGAATTTCGGGGTGAACTAAACAAGGCCTCAATCACATAGCAGCTCTGGACTGACGAATTCAACTGCACATCGCCGGCCAGCTATCTGGAGCTCCAGCTGCAGCCACTGCCACTTAGGCCTTGTTTAGTTCCATTTTTTTTTTGCAAAATATACATTATAACACTTTTATTTATATTTAATAAATATTGTTTAATTATAGACTAAATAGGTTTAAAAGATTTATCTCCTAAATTACAAGACTGTTTAATTAGTTATTTTTTGTCTATATTTAATGCTCCATGTATATGTCCTAAAATTCAATGTGACGAAAAATCTAAAAACGTTTTAAAAAAATTAGGAACTAAACAAGGCCTTAAAACAAACGACCACACAAGACAGTGCACTACGTTTCCATACACGCGAACCCGCGTCAGTCACAGGTTACAATCGATCCAATCCTAAGAAATCTTTGCTCACGAAATGTGGCGGCACCTACTGAACCTGAAGTTGGTCTGTAATCTCTGGTTCCTAAAAATACTCTCTCCGTTTGAAATTGTAAATTATTTTAGTTTTCTAAGTATATTTTTTCCTAAGGCCAGTAAGACAAAAAATAATAGAAAGAGTAGCAAGTATGCTGCAGTTGCCATCAGCTTAACACGCCACTGATGTTGGACTGGATACTAATAGTGCAAAGAGGTCCCACGCACTTGCCCTAAACTAAGCATCAATCATCATCAGTACTATAGTAAGGCCTTGTTTAGATGCGAAATTTTTTTTGGATTTTGCTACTGTAGCACTTTCGTTTGTTTGTGGTAAATATTGTCCAATCATAGACTAACTAATAAGGTCAAAAGATTCGTCTCGCGATTTACAGTCAAACTGTGTGATTAGTTTTTATTTACGTCTATATTTAATGTTTCATACATGTGCCACAAGATTCGATATGACAGAGAATCTTAAAAACTTTTTGGATTTCGGGGTGAAATAAACAAGGCCTAATAGTAGTATCACTGGCAGCAAAGCCCCAAACACAAGCCCCACTCCAAAAACTTTGCTAACAAGCTTAATAGCTTGCCTCTGAATTACAGCCACACAATCAAAGGCCTAACCACACAATGCAGCACCAGCGCTTTGTTCTCCCCTCCCTCCACCTGTGCACCCCCCTGAGACGCCGCCACGTGTGCTGCCCCGCGCGTGCTGAGTCGGATCCACGCACCTGTGCAATGGCATGGCGATATTTTGATTCGGTTTTATCCACTCCAGGGGGCCCACGCGTGATACAGGCATTGACAGGTTGCAATCTGATTGGAGATTACGGTCTGGAGCAAAGATCAAAGCATTGTTGGTGATTAGATTACTCCAAAAAGTGCAAGTGGAGTGAGGGGAAAGGTCCATTTGTGGTATCTTTTCCTCTTCTGGTGGGGCCCAAAAGTGCATGGAACTTTCTTGGTGTTAAATTCGAGAATGACTTGGCACTCACGACTAGCTAGTATGACTAGTAATTGTGTTTCTGTGGCAGTTGTGTATGATGCACTTTTTTGTCTTTTTCATTTTCAAATCGTCTCTAGTCTAGTAGCATTGGCGGACCCAGGCGTAAAGCCACTAGTGCCAAGGCCCTAGTCATGATTCATGTAATCTAGGTACACCTTAATAATAGTTATCATTTTATCAGAGTTCATCCTAACACCTTTCATGCCAGCAACCAGCTCAGGTAGATAAGGAACTAACGCATCTCTCATTGTTTCGTCCTAGTCTTGAGTCTCAACCCTCTCGCTTTGATGCTCGCGCACTCACATCGCCGCTCGTAGCGGGTGTCCGTTGCCTGCTAGTGCCTCATTGCGCTGTAGTCCTACCAGTAGACGATCGCCACCACCTATCAGCTGATGAACCCATCCCTGTGCCATGGCCACAAAATGCCTCCCTCATCTGATGGTGTACGAGTACCTCATCTGATGGTGCATGGGTCATCGTCACTTCGTCACACAAGGAGATGAGCGTGAAAAACTGGGATTCATCTATGCGCGTAGGACCACACATATATAAAAGCCTTGTTTAGTTACTAATTTTTTTCAAGATTTCCTATCACATTGAATCTTTATACGCATGCATGAAGTATTAAATATAGGCAAAAATAAAAACTAATTGCATAATTTATCTATAATTTGTGAGACGAATCTTTAAGCCTAGTCAGTCTATAATTAGATAATAATTGTCAACTATAAACAAAAGTGCTACAATAACTAAAGCCAAAAAATTTCGCGAACTAAACAAGGCCAAAGATTACGGGGTTGCTTTCAACTTTTTGCTAGAAGAATTCAGCCCTAGTTTTGAGCGAATTCTAGATCCGCCACTGTCTAGTAGTAATATATATGGGGCTTGGTCATGGAGGAAAAGTATGCGTGAAGGGTTTAGCATTACCCAGGTCGTTTTTTCTCCTCATAGTGTGGAAAACAAAATTATCCCGACCATGTTAAAAATTCCTTGCTGACCTGTTGTCCTAGATTATTAGGGTACTAGGCATAGCACACAATTGTTACTTTTAGCCAACGCTTAGTCATAGCCCATGTTAACATGTTTTTTTTATAATTGTTAACTTGTATTGAGTTATATGAGATCCAGTATGGTGGAGCGTTCAATTTCATGTTGTCAGGGCAATGGGCAAGATCACAATAACAAAACCAAGACATAGCAACGTGTCTTTGTACTTATTTGCTTCCCTCCTAATGAAAAAAATGTGTGCACGACCACGGTAGCTGAAAATAAATCAACATATATGGCTAATCAATTTTGGTGTGGCGCGCTTCAAAGGATGGATCCGGTGGCATAGGTAACTACGTGGTGGTGGAAAACTATTTTGTTCCTTCGCTTGTCTAAAACAAGCTATATTCTTTGAACGGAACAGCAAAAAAGGTACTTTTAGTAAACTAGATGTTGATCGGGTATCATTTGAATTTGTGAAACTTAAAGGGATGCTCTTACAATCATCACAGGAAACAATATGAAAACATTTTTAAAAAAAATCTTTAGGTAAGGGTTAGCGTGACCATTCTAGGCTTTCACATGGTATAAGGCTAGAATTGGCGTGGCTAGGACCGAAAGGCAAGAAGCAGGATTTGGCTAAAGCTATTTGCTGCATTATAAATATAAAATAAAAAAATAGTACACAAAAGGGCTCTCTTTACACCAAGGCAGCAAGCGATGCACAAATAATGGGTTCGTTAGATTCTGGCTTCATTAGGGCCTTGTTTAGTTCCCAGAAAATTTTGCAAAATTTTTCACATTTCCTATCACATCGAATCTTTAGACGCATGCATGAAGTATTAAATATAGACGAAAATAAAAACTAATTGCACAGTTTGGTCGGAATTGACGAGATGAATCTTTTGAGCCCTAGTTAGTCCATAGTTGGACAACATTTGTCAAATACAAACGAAAATGCTACAGTATCGATTTCTCAAAATTTTTCGGAACTAAACAAGGCCTAGATTTCTTGCTCCAAGAACTTTAGGATCGGCCCAACCCTTAGGCCTTAACAACCTGGACAGAGAAAATGATCAGTATTTTAATTTGTTCAGTATTTAGGCTGAGCAAAGGTCAGCAGAACTAATTGCAGTGACCAAAAAAAGTGCCGGCTTTGGTTTTAATTATTGTGGCCGAAAGCTACATCTGATGCTTAAAATACCTAACACCAATTACTATGTCTCGAGAGGAGCTACATTGGAGGAGTATATGTAGGTCTTAGGTAGCTGCTTGTCTCACCAAACAAAAGAAACTGACGCTCAACTGTTTCCTACGTACTAGTATGTGCTGAAATCCCTAAAGTCCAGAACCAGACATATTTTTTTTTTCAGAAAAATTCAAACATATTATTTTTCAAAAAAGGAGGACCAGATATAAATATTTCTCCGATAACCCCTTGTAAGTCAAGAATTGTAATTCTGCAGTTGTGGTACAGCAGAGGCAACAAACTGGGGCCTTGTTTAGTTCCGAACAATTTTATTTTTATTTGATAAATATTATTTAATTATGGAGTAACTAAACTTAAAAGATTTATCTTGTGATTTACAAGTAACTGTGCAATTAATTTTTATTTTTATGTAATTAATTTTTATTTTTATCTATATTTAATACTTTATGTATGTGGCGTAAAAGATTTTGGTTTTTGGGTGAATTGTTCATAGAAGTACCCGAGTAGTTGGTGGCAATTGCTCTGCGTTTCAGGGAGTTTGTAGTCAGACAAGTCAAACATAAATGCTCACCCCCACTTTCTCCCTTCTCCCTTCTCCTTCCTCTCCCAGCTCCTCTCGGACACCACGTCCCTCTTCCTCTTGCTGGGTTGTGGCTCCCTGGCGGCTGGCGCTCCAAACTACAAAGCACACGCTCCGCACGAGCAGAGTTGGAACAAATTCCTCAACGACCTTGTCCTGGAACCCAGTTCTTCGCATCCGGTGCCTAGCTTCTCCCTAGCTTGCTGCTCCGCAAGTGACACGGGATCGAGTTCTTGGAAGCGGATTCGGCGCCCTCGTGGCTACCGGCGCGCGCGAGTGCGGTAAAGGACTAAAGGCGCGCTCTTTTCCACGGAGGGGAGACAGTAGTTGCGACTGGAGGCGGCGGCGAGAGGGAGCATGGGCGCGGGCGCGTCGGACCTGGGCGGGGTGGAGCCCGGCGGCAAGGTCGCGCGCGCCGGGCTGGGCGACCTCCCGGAGCTGTGCGCCGCGGAGGTGCTGCTCCGCCTCGGCGCGCCGGACATCTGCCGGCTCGCGCGGCTCAACCGCGAGTTCCGCGGCGCCGCGGCCGCGGACTTCGTGTGGGAGGCGAAGCTGCCCGGGAACTACGGCCGTCTCCTGCGCTTCGTCGATGACGCCGAGGAGGGAGGGAGTGGCCGGGATTGGAGCGCGGTGGGGAAGAAGGACGTCTTTGCGAGGCTCGCCAAGCCTGTGCCGTTTGATGGTGGCAAAAGGGTGAGATTTCTCTACTTTTTGTTTGATCGGTCTTGTTCCATTTCGTGATGTTCATCAATACTAGCTTGTTTCTCCACTGTTAAGGAGTTTGGACTTGGATAAAGTTTTATGAATTAATGATTGTAAATATATAAGTATTATTGGTTTACTAAACCGGATGCAAAAGGAACTTTTTTTTCCTCAAAGAAAAGCGAAGGTTTATGGTAGTTCTCATTCAATTTTGTTTGCAAAGAAAGACGTCCAAGTTCAGTTCATCGAATTTCAATTCTTGAGTTTGATTTTTGTGTTCGATATAGGAGAAAGTTGTCGGTTCTTGGGGAACTACGAAAATTCGTATAAGAGCAAGTATTATAATACAGCCAGCTGCAGGGTGTAAGATTTCTTTACAACCTTTTTGCAGCCCACTCATATAATGGTTAGCTCATCACTATTAATACATGGCCCACTTATCTATCTCACAGACTTTCTTGGTTTTTTTGTCTGAGCCGGCTGTAAGCTTACAGCCTGCTTTTACTCTCTCTCCTCTTCTCTCTACTCCACCTCAGCATTTAGCTGGCTTACAGCCTGCTATAATACTTGCTCTAAGAAAAACTATCTTTACCATGGACTAGTGAAAAGTATTACTATGAGGTTTCTTGCTTTGTAGGCAAGCAAGATTGAATATGACACATGCTTTGTTCACAGAGGAGTTTTTCAACGTGTACTTTTCTGCTTTGTGCTGTAGGAATTCTGGTTGGAGAAGAGTAAAGGTGGGATTTGCATGGCGTTGTCGTCGAAAGCGCTGGTCATAACAGGGATCGATGATAGAAGATACTGGATTAACATGCCAACCACTGAATCTAGGTAAATATGAACTCACTTCTTGTTTTCCCCCTTTGTTCTACTTCTACCATATTGAAATATCTCCCCGTCTTGTTTTTGACGTACAGTTAGGGTTGTTGACATTTCTGCCTTGTATATTGTCGAATTGTAATGAATGTCTTGTTGTGACAGACTGACAGTTGAGAATAGCAAAAGTGGAGTAAAGTGAAACATTTTATTCTCTTTTATGATTGACTTGTATTAATGAAAACATTAAATTCGGAAATGAATTTTATGCTATCCCTACACTGATGAGGTAAGCATGGACGATAGCAAAAATTGACAGGAGATAATTGGTAGAGACAGCACAGTGTGTGGGTCTGAAATTTCAACTGCCCTCTCAGTCTCAGTATTTCCTTCATTTCCCTTTGAAGTTGTGTTGTTAGTACCGTCTGACCACTAGATTTCTCTGGCCTTGCATGGTCAGCTATATAGGTATACTTCTTTGAGCAGATAATGGCTCGGCCTTGTATGGTCAGCTATATAGGTATACTTCTTTGAACCGATAATGAAAACTTTCTTCACAAAATGCGTAAATAAGTTACATTCTTTTGGACAAAAGGCACAAATAAATTTATAATTGTTCCAGAATTATCTGTGCATGTGATTCGCCTGTTTTTGACTTGTTATACTATGGGAAAGTTGCGCATTTCTTTGGTATGTTCACATCTAATGAGTTAAACAAATACCAGTCCATCGTGGCGACACCTAAGGAACACGTTTGCACTCATGTCTAAGGGCCATGCGGACCGTATGGCTTGTTTCTTGTACTCCTCAATTTTGTAATAAAAAGAAAAAAGACAGCTGGTAGCTGTGGCTCTTACTAATAAAGTAACTGTCAACACGTTGTTGTCGTTGATTAATCTCTTTTCCAACTTGGAGAACGTACACACTGTTCTTCATTCTATATGGTGAAAATAATCTGAGCCATGCCTTCTGTTCTTGATCCTGCAGGTTCCACTCCATTGCATATCTCCAGCAAATCTGGTGGTTTGAGGTGGTTGGAGAGGTCGATTTCTGCTTCCCTGCAGGGACCTACAGCCTGTACTTCAGGCTCCATCTTGGCAAGTCTTCAACACGTTTTGGCCGCCGTATTTGTAGCTCGGAGCAAGTCCATGGCTGGGACAAGAAGCCTGTACGGTTACAGTTCTCCACATCGGATGGCCAGCACGCCGTGTCCCAGTGTTACTTAGATGAGCCTGGAAGCTGGATCTTGTACCACGTCGGCGATTTTGTTGCATCAAGCTCTGAAGAATCAATCAAGCTGAAATTTTCACTAGCTCAAATCGACTGTACTCATACAAAAGGCGGTCTGTGCGTCGATTCAGTGCTAATATATCCCAAGGGCTTTGAGCCAGAAAGGGTGATCAAGGCTCAGAAATGAGTGTAGACACTTGATAGAGTCACTGTATATTAGAGTTGTCGAGAAATATGAGTACCCTACCAGTTTAAATTGGGCTAATTGTATGCTGTGGAAGTATGTATACATAGTACACTGAACTTTTTTTTTTGGGTTTGGTAGCATCAGTGTGCATTAGTTTGCCCTTTCTCATTATGGTTATGGCGCTGGTTGTGCCAAGGAACCTGTATATATTGATTTGAGTTTTTGAGTTCAGTTACCCCTTGTGACCAACACAGTTTCAGTACTTCTCAATTTCTTTTCAGTGTAGTTGCCCCATGTCTTAACTCTTGAGTGTCACTATTTCTTTTATATCTTACAATAATTGAATGTTACAATACTGAAATGGGCGAGATCATTGCGAGGATAAAAAATTGTTTCGTTTTAGAGTTCAAGGTACCGAGCTCCGGACCTGCGGTCCATTGCATTGCATCAGTACACAGTTTGTTTTTTGAGAGCAAATGCCACAGCACGAAGCACACATACCACTACATACTGGTAGACAAAACAGAACAGGTTCCACGACCATGCACCTCAGAGCACTGCTAACTCCCCCATGTTGTTATAGCCTGCACCAGTTTCACCAGGGTCCCAGGGGGCAGGGGCTAACCATTGGCACTTAGGCAGTGTTTTCTTTTGTTGATGCCAAGAGCCCAAGAGTAGGCTTTCAGGCGCCAAATTCCCTATGTAATTGTTAACAAGCCCAATTCATGGCCAGCCCTAGGACTTTCATTCAGGCCCATAGAGTTTAAACACCCAACGTGACCGTTAAAGAAAGAAGAAAAAAACCAACGTGATTTTGTCACCTCCTGATGGACCGAGCAGGCTGGCAGGTAGACGTGGTAATGAAATTACAGTCCAATTTTATATAGAGAAATCTAATTAAAATCCAAGGTAAATAAATTCAATTGTCCAATTCAATCAAGTCCAATTTTTTTATCTGAAAGAGGAGGGGTGCTTCTGAGAGTCTCCTATAAGGACAACGACTTCGGGTCATCGATCTCATTATAGATGGTCGCGGAGAGGAATCCAAGGTCTCCAGGTGATGATTCCGCAACCTATGTCGTACTCGACGATGCAATTGTTGATATTCTTTCAGCGATTTAGAAAAATATTGCTGACTTTTTGTAAAATTCTTACCTATAAGTTTTAGGGAACAAATAGAATCCAAATCTTAATAACCACCTTAGGCCTTGTTTGGATGTTGTCGGATTCACATCAATCCACATGTGTTGAGGTGGATTAGAGTAGAACTTGAACTAAATTTCACTCCAATCCACACCAACACACATGGATTGAAGTGAATACAACAACATCCAAACAAGACCTTCATTGTTGTGTTTAGAGTTGTGGCCGTGGCCTACATGTCAGTTGAAAATAAGGAAAATTTAACAGCTAGTCTGGTACCGTGGGACACGGGAGGACAGAAGAGATGAGAGTACCGGAATCCTTTTACCTAGAAACCGGTGTGCAAATCTTAACCACCCGACACGATCTTTCACCTCTCCTTTCCCCCCTCTGCAAATCACAAGAAGTCGTTGCATCGCAAAGTGCCTGTGCTGGACGGACTCCTTTGACTGCGCAATCGCCGTGCGTTGGCGGTCTTGCTCCCGCATGCCTGCCAACCCGCGACATCTCGCAACGGTGCTCGCTCGCCACGTTCACCGCCTACGCACGGGCCGGACCGTCACGCTAGGGCTCGAACAGCACGCGAGACGTGTGACCACACCCCGTAAATGCCACGGACAACGACACCACGGGGCGCCCGCGGACCCGACACCGGCGGAGTCGTGTGGCGTGGCGGCCGCAGCCTCGAGTCCCAGCCACAGCCCACAGGTTTGCCACCCCCCGCCCGCCCGCGCCGCGCACAGCACGAAAGCCGCGCGGCCGCTGACGCGGCAGGCCGCGAGGCCCTCGTCCCTCACCCACGCGCGTCCGCGTCCGTCCCCCCGGAAAGCGCCAGAAAACACACAAGCGACGCCCGGCGCAGCAAGCAAAAAGCGGCCACGCAAAGGAAAGGGACGGCCGCCCCGGAACTCGGTTCCGTCGGTTCCCCCAATTCGCGTCCCGTCCGTCCGTCCGTCGCCTCCTCTCCCTTCCTCCCTCCACCGCCCTCCCCTCCCCTCCCCTCTCCTCTCCTCTCCTCTCCCGCACACGGCACAGGGCACGCGGATCTGACCAAAACCGTCCAGGAGGCCCTTTCCCTCCCGACCGCGGCCGACCGCGAGCAACAACCGGCTCCGCCTGTCCTGTGCCATCGGCTTCCAATTCGATCGATGTGCCCGATGGAGACGGAGGAGGACGACAGCGGCGGGTGTGACTTCCTCGACTGGCTCGGCCCCGACACCTCCACCACCGTCTTCGAGCTCCTCGACGACCCCGCCGACCTCGCCCGCGTCGGCGCCGTCTCCCGCTCCTGGCGCCGATTCGGTACGCTTCCTGTCCCCTATTCCCTGTTGTTGGTCCGGTCGCTGTTTCCTCCCCTTCATGCGCTGAGCACGACGCCTCCGCTGATTTGCGCCCCCTTCCCATCGCATGCAGTGACCGAGAACGAATTCAGCAAGCGCCTGTGTCGGCGGATATGCCCGGAGGCCGCCAGCTTCACCCGCGCGGTCGTGGTGACCCGTTCGCCGCCGCCGCCGCAGCCCGCCGCGTCCGCGTCCGAGTCCAGCCAGGACGCTGAGTGCAGGGCCCGCGAGGGGGAGCACGCGGCCTACTCCTACCTCGCCGGCGCGATCGTCTCCGCCAAGCCCGCTATGGACCTCATCATGCGCTGCGTCGGCGCCTCCAGCACCGACTTCTTCCCCGACGAGAGCATGGAGAACACGCTCGTGCCGCATGAATGGGTGAACCACCGCCACTCGTACTGGTCCAGCGGCGGCAAGGACAACCCCGACGCCCCCGAGAGCTTGACCTACAGGCTCTCCTCTGACCTCTGCGTGATTGATGAGATCAGGGTGCGCCCCTACAAAGGTGCGTGGCAGGGCACGCGACTGATTTAGGATGTCGGGAAGTTTCGAATGCATGGCCTACGATTAGGTAGGTTTGCATTTTATTTCAGGAGACTGATCATGTGAATTTCATTGCTTGTTTTTGTTCTTCCAGCTGCTTTTCAGCTTGGCCATCCTATTTACTCTTCCAAGGCGGTGAGGATCCGGCTGGGTCATTCCAAGCTTGATCCTGGAACAGAGACTTTCGTGTCAGCTGAGAATGAGAACCTGACAGCAATCGCTGATGAAAACTACACGTGGACATACACGTCGCCAGAGTTCCCTATGCTTCAGGCGAGTTAAACGCTTCTCTCTTGCCTTCTTCCCCTCTCCTGTTGACTGTTCTACTCACCAGCAGCTTCTTTTAAGATGATATCCGACACAGTAAAGCTATACTTTATTATGTCCTATCCTTATCAGTTCATTGCTCAGGAATTGTGGAAGATATATGAAATATAGATAGATGCCACACTTTTGAGAATTTTAGGCATCTGTTTGGAATATACTACTAGAGATGTCATTCTTCATTCATCCCCTGTGCAACATAGGCAGGTGCTATGATTGGTTTTACTGCAGTTTTGAATAGAAATCTGAACCTTCCCGTCATTATTGTATTCACTTTCAAAGATGGAACAGCTTAGGTTTAAAATTATTTAGCACTGATGCACCATTGCAGTTAAGAAAATGACAATTCAGTCCACAAGTTGGTGTTGTGGGCCTTGTGGCTTGTCTATCATTTTGTTTTAGTATAAATATCTCACTGGTCGAATAGTCTAGACAAGCGGGGCTTGGTACTGAATATCCAAGCATTGTATTTCTCTCTCCTCGGTTACAACTGAAATTCTTCAGGTGGGTCTCAGAATCAAATATGCACTTCCGATAGACTGGAAGTTCGAGGATGGCCAAACCATAGAATTTTCCTATTCTGTCGACAAGATTTGGAACTTTTTTATTTTTTATTTTTTATGAAGAAACAGGAGGGCTAGCCCCATACTGGTTAATATTTGTATTAATAAGACGAGGACAAAAAGTTGTGTCCCAAGTAACAGAATTTAGTAGACAAAAAAAGAGACAAAGAAGATATAAAAGATCACAATTGGTGCTCTTGCCATTCTTCTGTAAAGGGGAAAATAAGATGTGGTCATTCCTTGCGACCCAAATGCTCCAGCTCATTAGTATGATAATTTCCATGTAGAAAGGGACTCCCAATTGTTGTCCGAAACATTCCAGAGTGACAAAAGGTTCAACCTCAATGTCAACACTAAGATTAAGACTGAGCCATCTAGAAGAGGTGTTTCAAGGTTTTGCTCAGCAGGTTGGGTGCATAGGACACAATCATTTTTTCAGAGATTGCAGATTCACTAGGTGGCTGTGGACTCAAATTGTGTTTTCGAGTGCTGCAGAAAAATAAAGATGAGGCAAGTCTGTGGATCGCGGCAGGAGCAAAAGTGCAAAACAGCTCTCTTATTGTTTTTATCTTTTTTGACCTGAGCTTCTCTCCTGTTTCTCATTGCTCATTTGTTTGCGGCTGTTTTGTTGCTAGGCTCCAGCCTTTCTTGTAGACTTCTTGTACAGTGCCCCAGGACTTCCTTTCTTTTTTGTTTAGTTCCCAAAAAATTTTGCAAAATTTTTCAGATTCCCCGTCACATCGAATCTTTAGATGCATGCATGGAGTATTAAATATAGACGAAAATAAAAACTAATTGCACAGTTTGGTCGAAATTGACGAGACGAATCTTTTGACCCTAGTTAGTCCATGATTTGACAATATTTGTCAAATACAAACGAAAATGTCACTATTCATATTTTGCAAAAAAAATTGGAAGTAAACAAGGCCTTAATATTTAACTGGCAGCTCTCTGCCGATTTGTTTTACTGAATGGATGATTTGGCAACTTTACTGATGCCATCTTATTTTGGTTTGATAGGAAAATGTGTTGCAAACCTTCAAGCTTCCACGCCCTGCCCTTTGCATTGGTGGTATAGTGAAGATTGAACTTCTGGGGAGATTACAGAAACAATCTACAGATGATAAGTATTACATATGGTGAGTTCTCAATCTTCTAATGTCAGTGTTGGTCACCTGTATTTTCTTCATTGTTCTCTTAGCACACAGTGACAGTGTCATGATTCAGTTCCAAGAAGGAAACATGCATGGGCTTCTAATTTGTTATATAAATTTTGAGCTTGCATATATGTACAGTTTCAAGCTGGAGTAGAACTAAAGGAGTGTGTGCTACTTATTTTCACTGCTGCCTTAAAGTAGTTTGTCTACAGAACAGCATTTTGTATGTGGTTTTAACAATCTTTCCTGTAATTTTGTCTTCATCCTTGTGTTGAAGCATGGTTTATGTATGGCTTGTGCATGTGCAGACACATGCCATCTCATCTCTGATGGTGAAATTTCTTTGTTAGCATCTTGTAAAGTAGAGTTTGCATGTAACACGGCTGAATCATTTCCTTGGATATGCATCATCTCGGCGCTAACAGTTTTGTTTTCTTTTTGCGCGTTGACAGTGTCTGCCATGTCCAAGTGATGGGGCGCTCACTTTCACCAGATTTAATGATAGACATCTCCGATCCTGCTGATTACTCAAACCTCAAGTATTTGCCGGGTGCCGGTAACTTGCGCCCAGAAGACCTACTGAGCAGTGACGCCAAGGAGGACTCATCGGACTGGCGCTCGCTTGTTTCTAGGTACAGGCAGATGAGGCAATTGGCGATGGTGTATATGCTGCTTGGACCTGTGCAGTTTGCGGATGAAGAAGACGAAGCTGAGGCTGACATGCTGCACTTGTTGTAGGCTTTGTTTTCTCTAAACCGGATCTTGTGTATCCTAATTGAGTGGAGTTTGTTCTGATAAATATAAAAACAAAAAGATTTGTGTCGTTTCAGACTTCTGTTTTTTCAGCTTTGCTTGATCTCGATCATGGGAGAGACAAAACATTTGCCAAATAGCGTATTCATATTTAGGATATTTTGCAAATAGACCCTATTCTGCATCATCATGATAGTAATTGTGATCTGCTGTTTTTTTTTCAAATGGGCAACGAACAATTTATTCCAACCTATAAAAGGACACACTTGGACCGTCGAAACCAGGTTTGATGAAAAATATACTTCACCTTTTTTTCAAGTAAGCCCCTGTATTTTGCAAACAGCCCCTAATTTGTATACCTAACCGAGATTTACTTTTTGTTAGGGTCGACCGACGTCGATTCGCCGATCCGACGTACCCGTCGGCCGTCGCCAATCCAAAGCTATCAACTGCAGCCATGAGTGCTGCCGCACGATGGTCACCAGTGCGACGGAATGAGAGCGTACGGCGAATGGTTGTCACCGGAGCTGGTGCCGAAAGAATGTGCGGCGGCGGCAAAAGTCTTTGGACATGTTCTTCGGAGCAGCGCTAGTCCCATCAGTTCGTGGATTTGTCTATGGTACAGTGCATGGATGCTCTCCTCCTTTACTTTATACTTTCCTGTTGAGACTGGAGTGTCTTCCGTTTCTGCTGAAAAAAAAGGATTTGGGCTGTGGGCTGTTGCAATGCAATTTGCTTGAGCTCAATCTTGAGCACTGAATTGGCACCATGTCTAGAGAAACGTGGGCTGCATAAGCCTCCAGATTGCCATACGCAAGCTGAATTACGTACAAAGTATCGATTACAAAGTAGAGTCTCTTTTTTCTTCAAGTGCTGATGGAACTTTCTTGTAAACAGCATGTGCCGATGGAACCGAATCTGATTCTTGACCACTCCATTCATTGTTTTGCTTGTGCTACCAATAGCTGTATATCCATGTGACCTTTTTTCATGACCTTTCCTATGTATGATCTCCCCCCCATGCCTTTTAATAAAATTGCGTTCAGTAGGTATTGTGCATACAAAATTCCAGACCTCCTCTGTGCAGCCTTTATTTTTCAAAACTGTCGCCGTGGTTGCGATGTCAAATGATATCTACAAGAACTTCTCTAGCCCGTAAATCAAGTTCTGCCAAAAAATAAAATAAAATGCCTTGTTAGGAAACCAGAGAGAGTGAAGTGACCCTGTGTCAAAACTCAAGAATTCCAGGCTACCTTCAACCGTACCACCTTCCGTATTGCCAGGATTAGTCCTGGCATCAGGCATTGAACGTTTGCAACATCATGCCGTAAGGCGTAAATCTGAAAGTGTTGATCGAGTAATCTAGTCAATTCAGTGTATTATTTTTGAGTGAAACATATCAGTAGAGGTTACCAGTACCTCTCCTGGGCCTGAGAAGTTGATTGATGTGCTGGAAACGAGACCAGGGAGAACCATACTATGCACACGCACTCCATCTTCCCCAAGTAGTTGGCCCCTAGCCTTTTCCAAAACACTAGTCAGTTTGTTGATTCTTTGTGCAGGTGAAAAAAATAGCTAGATTGATATAATGATACACAGTTCTCCTAGAGAAAAAAGTAGCTAGAAATGCACACATAGAAAAAATAGCTAGAAGTACACACGCACTTCATTCTTTGTACAGGTGAAAAAATAGCTTTTTTGTGACTTAGGTGAAAAAATAGCTAGAAATGCACACAAAGGACGATGCTGTTTCTGTAGGACTCTATCTAGGAAGGTAAAATTGCAAATAGCACATTATCTTTTGTTGACACTTACTGGACTGCTGGAATCCATATCTTCCCTGTTGTATATCTGACCAAGATCTGATATGTTATTTGCAATCTGTATTGCATCTTGCGATGGCAGATCCTGTCAATGTCAAAATTAGTATATTAGTCTGCAGATTCCTAATATCCTAGGTTGACAACAGTTGTGAGTACTGTTGATATCTTTCTTTTTCTTTTTTGGTATTTTCATTCCTTGATTGACTGGAGATGTTGCAGGGCACATATTGTTAGCACTATGCAACAAATGATTTAAACCTGTCAGAAACACTTCATACCGATGGGTTAGGTCTTGATTCCACAATCTCGACATTGCTGTAATGGAATGAGGCCTGTATAGCAGCTTGCTGAAGGAGCACGGAGCCAATTGATAATGTTGGTGCAACCAAGCAGCCCTAATCAGGAAACCACAGCATAAGTCATTAATTTGGCAAGCTTAAATGTTAATGGCGGTGTAAATTTCAGAAGTAGTGTGACGGTGACAATTTACCATGCTTGCCTTCTCGCAAAATGCTGAAAGTTCAGTTACTGTATCTAACTCAATTTTTGGAACATAGACGACGCTGCTTAAACCAAATGCCGCTGCCTGCTCATAAAGAAACCATTTCAAAGAGACAAGGATTATTACTATATTTAATATTGAGTTCCCAACATGAAAAAAATCTGAAGCAATCGTTGTAGAGTCTATAGACAGAGTAGATCGATCTTGTCCTGAAAAATTAGCTGGTTTATTTTAGTCGTTAATGCCATTTATTCATGTTTGTCTCTGTCGTTGTCAGGATCGCTGAAATGCATTCCTGACGAAGCCCTGATTTAGTTTGCTCCTTAACTCCCCTGTAGGACTTTCCGATGCGTGTGAAAACAAACCACGTACAGGTTGAAATAGCAGTATTTATTTAGCTTTGGACTTAAGCACCTCGCCATTGATTGTATGCAGCTTAGATATCCTTTTCCATGTTGTAGGTGAGAATGTACAAACCTGCTTTACATTGTCGTAAACAGCTGAAGGCTCGCTGAAATCGACAACCACGCCAGTTGCCCTCGACTGGAAGAACAGACAGTGCAGTTAGCCCAAAGATGAAGGCAGCCTGCCGGGAATTCACAGCCCCGACCCAGGGAGGCTTGCATTATATTGTACCTGCGCTATGGAGCCCAGAACCATGGTGAGGTCGTTCAGCACAGGGATCTCCAATGGCTCATCCATGCCACTTATCTGAAGCACAATGCCAGCATTTACAGCTCCTATGAGATAAAAGAAGGGCAACAAGTAGAGGGGAAACATCCGGACGCTGAATGAACGGCGAGGAAAACCTGTCCTGCGTCCTCGCCAATGCACTGCGAGTCGATCGCCCCTGCAAGCTCCATTCCCCTGGCCTTGGTCACCGCAAGAACGGCCGTCCTCCCGATCTCCTTCGTGGCCCCAACGATAACAACCTGGAGACATATATAAATATAATCTCCACCAGTGTGAGAAGCTGGCTGCTGGCTTCTCTTCTCCAAGAACACAGACCACCATGGTGGTGGTGCCGTGGTGGTGGAGTACCTTGATCGTGCTCTGGGCCGGCGGCGGCGGCGTTTGCTGCATGGAGCAGAGGACCTTCGCCGCTGCTGCATTCCTCCTCGTCGCGGTGTTCCCGCATGCTCGGATCCGAATCGGATGGCATAGCGAAACCATCTTGATGGAGCTGGTGGTGCTAGGTCAGTCGTCACTCGTCAGTGTATGCCTTGCCCTCCCGTTTGCGTTTTCCAGTGTCCTGGCCTTATCTTATCTTGTCTCGTTGTCTGGAAGTGAGTGGCCTCAAGCCATTTGGCTTATCTGCGTAATACCAGCTTCTTGAGTTGGTCCCCGGCCTTGTGCCTGTTTTTCTAGGAGTACTAACTACTAACCAGTAGGTTAGGCTAGCACAATAGCACTGAATGCAACTCTAATTGAATGCATGAAACGCTTCCAGTGTTGTTGAGTGCACTCTAATCTCTGGTGTAACCCAGTGTCTAGTACTTGATTCTTGATGCAGGTAGCACACTGACTGGATGAATGCGCTGTCAGGCTGGCATTGGCCAACGTTCATTTGCCCTGCTGCTGCTGGTAATGCCATTGCCATGATGGGTGTCGTACGTCGGGCTATATATCGGTATCGGTGCAAGCCAAGGTCCGAGCTCGATCTCGTCGGCCGGCCGAACCGAACAACACAACGGACAGCAGAGAAAGACGACGGCCCGAGACAGATACGGAACCCGACGTGCTTTGTCGGCCGGCCCGCCGCACGCGTACGTGACCGGCAAGTGAAGTGATGATTCGCCAATCCTACCAGCCACTCCTGTATTAGTAGTAGGAGGAGTATCCTCTTGTGTACATCACCAGCCCTTCTTCCCTCTCCATCAGGCTGTCACACGCACGAGGAGAGGGTGGGTTTAAAAGGCACCAGCAGCTCAATCAGCTGATCAAGTTCAGTTCAGCTGCTACTACTGGGCTTTTGATGATTGCAGTCTTGATCGCAGCTCTGCTGGGGCTCTGCGTCGCCTCGGCCGTCGCCGTCGCTGCGGCGGAGAAGAGACGACGTCGCCGTCGGCGAGTCGGCGGCGCCGGAGACGACGACGCAGCGGTGTCGGCCGGACTAAGCCAAGGGATTATTGGCCAAGGTAATGGCGTAAACTCCGCTTGCATTCGTTCCGCTAGTTCCGGGCCATCTGGAAATACGCTTTTGCGTCGTAGCTAGTAGATGGAAATAGAATCAGCGGCGGCTGCTGCTCGCGCGTGCCTTTCTTCGCTTTGCTTGGGTTCCTCCTGCTTGTCCTTCGTCTTGGAAGCCAAGCATACTCCGCTTTCGCGTGCATTCGCCTTTCTACGAAACCGCATGCTTCGCTAGGGGCACGATACGGGCAACACACTTCATCTTTTTATGAAACGAGACTGTCATTACGCATGTTTTATAAGTTATATATTTTTTTTATCAATCAACAATGTTTTTCTACCAACCAACAATATTTTTCTCTCACAATAAATCAACTAAATTATAATAAATCAGCTAACAGTATTTTCAGCCATAACTTAGAAGCGAATAAGGTCGGGAGGTTTTAAACCGATCCACCAAAACATTTTTACGAGACGAATCTTTTGATCCTACTTAGTCCATGAAAACCAAAAAGTTTTCAAGATTCCCCGTCACATCGAATCTTGTGGCACATGCATGAAACATTAAATATAAACGAAAACAAAAACTAATTACACAGTTTAGCTGTAAATTACGAGACGAATCTTTTGATCCTACTTAGTCCATGATTGGATAATATTTGTCACAAACAAACGAAAGTGATACAGTACCGAAATCTTTTCACTTTTCAGAACTAAACAAGGCCTTGGAAGCCAAGCATCATCCGCTTTCGCGTGCATTCGCCTTTCTACCGAAACCGCATACTTCGCTAGGGGCACCATACGGGCAACACACTTCATCTTTTTGATGAAACGAGACTGTGGTTCTCTTGTTTTATAAGTTATATATATTTTATTTTATCAATCAACAACGTTTTTCTACCAATAACCAATAATGTTTTCTCTCACAATAAATTCACTAAATTATAATAAATTAGCTAATAGTATTTTCAGCCATAACTTAGCAGCGAATAAGCTCGGGAGGTTTTAAACCGATCCACCAAAACATTTTCAAACGAGCTAGTAAGTTTTCCACAAATGTGGGCCTAATCAAAATTTGGGTACTGTAGGAGTTGTGGTCTGACAAATCAAATTCCGGGAGGCTCTATTTGGAATGCGGATTTTTTTGTTATGTTCCTGTGTTTTTGCAGTGAAGTTAAACTGATCTTTGTAGAATTTTTGCATAATTCCTATAAGTTTCATGTGTTTCCAAACAATGCGAGGACATGGCCCGGCACAAAGTCAATATACAGAGATTTGTCCAGTGGATCAGAACAAAATGCAATGTACGGAGTACTGGTAACTCTGCGTTGGATCGCCATCACCCACGGATTAGGGTTTAGGGTACTTTGCTGCAGAATTTTGGTCTTTTCTTGGAGCAGGGGCGTGCTGGTAACTCCGACACCAGCAGGCGTGATGCTACTCGGCTGATAGCGCAGCGCTCGGTCACGCAGGCACACACGCCTGCCTGACGCCGCCCTCGGTAGTCGTCTAGTCGACCACCCAACCAGAGATGACCAGAAGCGAAGCCTAGGGTGCCGCCCGTCTCCTTCCAAACCCATCCGCTATCACATTGACACGCGGGCCCGGCTCACCTTTGGATGCGCACGCCACGCGCACTCGAGTGAGCTGCCTGACCACACCACACCAGTGACCAACCCACTCAGACCCAGCCAAGAGCCGAACGAACCCGATGCGCCTCCGTGGACTCGGTCGCTTGCGCTGCTGGCGGGATTCGGGAATCGGAACGCCATGGCTGACAGACGGGCCCCACGCACCACGCCGCCCTCTCGTGTCGCCCGCCCAGTTGCCACGGCGCCCCACTCGCAAATTATTTATTGGGCTAGCCAGAGCCGCGGTGGGGTCGCTGACGCGCGGGCCCCACGACAGTACTCTGGCCGTTAATGATCGGGGTCGTCATGGGTTCCGAGATCGGGAAATGGTTTAACGCCGGCGTCGCACGAGCGCTCGCTCGCTTTTGCCTCTACCACGTCGTGACGGCGCCCCTTCACTCACCCACTGCCATCTTCTTTTGTTGTACCACTACAGGTAATTTGTAACACAGGACGACACGTCACGCGCGGTGAAACTACTTTTACGCCGCTATTTCCTGCTCAGATATAAAATATAAATAAAAGAAAATAAAACGGCAGAGGATCTTTAGAAAGCGCTCTGGAGCGGTTGCGTCGCAACACGAGCTGGCCAAATCTTGCCCCTGTCGCCAAGGTAAAAATCTCATGGCACGCCGCATGGGCGAGGGTGATGGCCAATGCTTCTTTTCTACTAGTGCCGTGACACTGTTCACTGTTGTTTCCCCCGCATCTATCCGAATAGCGGCAGCAACCTCTGCAATGAGCAATGCCGTCCGTCTAGGTAGTAGGTACGCAGTGGCAACTGTCAAGTGGTACGTATATGTGTACATGTACGCACGCGTGACTGCCCGGCGCCCGCTTCAGCAAGTACTACTGTACTGTAAGGAACAGTGACACTACGGCTACATGCAGCGAGCGATTTTTTACGCTTGCATTCCGCGGACACCACGACCTTCTTTGTCGTCGGTGCCCGTCCTTCGTTCTCATTCCCTCGAGTCCAAAACCCACCCGGTTTTTAAGTTAACCTCACATGATTAATGCTTCATTAATTAATAGAGTAAACAAACATGCCAAGCACAAGAAACTGGAAACGCAGACGTGGTTTGTGACGACAAGACCCCCCTCGTAGATCCCCGTGCCGTCTTGGCACTGCCACCCCGCACCCCCGAACGGAATTGACATTCCACCCAACACGATCGGATCGCCAGGCAAATTGTTTTTAGGAAGAAGCCATGTAGGCTAGCGGCTAGCCTCATGGTTACCGGTATCTTTCCACGCTGCAAATGCGCGAAATGCAACCACCACTGTTGGTTGTTCTTGTCTGCTCGTCAGTAGAATACTCCAGCCGGGCGGGGATGATTCCTTCCCCAGCTGCTGCATGCTCGTTTCTTCTCTAGTGTTTGTTCCCTTGTTTCTTTTTCCAGTACTGCTCCTTTGTTGGGTTCCTCCTCCCTCCTCTCCTCTCCTCGTCTCAGCCACCCTCCGTTCCCTCCGCGGATTTAGGCCTTGTTTAGTTTGCAAAATTTTTTGTTTTTAGATACTGTAGCATTTCGTTTTTATTTGACAAACATTGTCCAATCACGAAGTAACTAGGCTTAAAAGATTCATCTCACAAATTACAGGTAAACTGTGCAGTTAGTTTTTATTTTTGTTTATATTTAATGCTCCATGCATGCGACCAAAAATTCGATGTGACGGGGAATTTTGAAAATTTTTGCGAACTAAACAAGGCCTTAGCTCCCAGTGGCTCAACTCGGACCACTGAGCTCTGACCACTCTCTCCTCAACCACTCCAGATCACGGCGGACACTGGTGCATCAGCAGTAGCAGTATCAGCGGGGTCCAAGAAATGAGCTTCCGTGGGGTCGACCCGGCGGCGGCCGGGGAGGAGGAGGAGGAGGAGCTGCTGGAGCGCGTCCGTGGGATGGTGCCGGCCGTGGCTGCAGCGGCGCGAGCGGCGGGCGGGTTCCCGGGACGGTGGAAGGCGATCGCCGCGAAGCTGGACACGCTCCCGGCGTGCCTGTCCGACCTCTCCAGCCACCCTTGCTTCGCCAGGAACGCGCTGTGCCGGGAGCTGCTGCAGTCGGTTGCCGCCACGCTCGCCGACGCGGCCGAGCTCGCGGCGCGGTGCCGGGAGCCGCCGGCGGACGGCAAGCTCAGGACGCAGAGCGCCATCGACGCGCTGTCCGGGAGGCTCGACCTCGGACTCCGGGACTGCGCGCTGCTCGTCAAGACCGGCGTGCTGTCCGACGCCGCCGGCCCGTCCCCGTCCCCGTCCCCGCCGACGGCGGAGGCCCCGTCTGCGGCGGTGCAGGCGGACGTCCGGGAGCTGCTCGCGAGGCTGCAAATCGGGCACGCCGAGGCCAAGAGCCGGGCCGTGGACGGGCTGCTGGACGCGCTGCGCAGGGACGAGCGGAGCGTGCTGGCGGCGCTCGGCCGCGCCAGCGTCTCCGCGATGGTGCAGCTGCTCACGGCGTCGGCGCCCGTGGTCCGGGAGAAGGCCGCCACGGTCGTGTGCCAGGTCGCGGAGTCGGGCGGCGCCGCCTGCGAGGCGCTGCTCGTGTCCGAGGGCGTCCTGCCGCCGCTCGTCAGGCTGGCGGAGTCCGGCAGCCTCGTGGCGCGCGAGAAGGCCGTGGTCACGTTGCAGCGCCTGTCCGCGTCGTCGCCTGACGTCGCGCGTGCGGTCGTCGGCCACGGCGGCGCCGGCGCGCTCGTCGAGATCTGCCAGACGGGGGACTCCGTCTCCCAGTCCGCCGCGGCCGGCGCGCTCAGGAACCTCTCGGCGGTGCCGGAGGTGCGGCTGGCGTTGGCCGACGAAGGAATCGTCCGCGTCATGGTCAGCCTGCTGGACCGCGGCGCCGTGGCGGGCGCCAAGGAGCACGCCGCCGAGTGCCTGCAGAACCTCACGTCCGGCAACGACGACCTGCGGCACGCCGTCGTGGCGGAGGGCGGGCTGCGCAGCCTGCTGCTCTACCTGGACGGCCCGCTGCCGCAGGAGCCGGCGGTGAGCGCGCTCCGGAACCTCGTGGGCGCCGTCTCGCCCGACAGCCTCGTGGCGCTCGGCGTGCTGCCTCGGCTGGTCCACGTGCTCAGGGTCGGGCCCAGTGGCGCGCAGCAGGCGGCAGCGGCGGCGGTCTGCCGGATCTCCAGCTCCGCCGAGATGAAGCGCGCCGTCGGCGAGCACGGCTGCATCCCGCTGCTGGTGCGCTTGCTGGAGGCCAAGTCGAACGGCGCGCGCGAGGTGGCCGCGCAGGCGCTGGCGAGCCTGGTGAGCTGCCCTGCCAACGCCCGGGAGATGAAGAAGGACGACAAGTGCGTGCCCAACCTGGTGCAGCTGCTGGACCCGAGCCCTGCGAACACGGCGAAGAAGTACGCCATCGCCTGCCTCCTCACGCTGTCGGGGGCCAAGCGATGCAAGAAGATGATGGTCTCGCACGGCGCCATCGGGTACCTGAAGAAGCTCTCCGACATGGACGTGGCCGGCGCCAAGAAGCTGCACGAGAGGCTGGAGGGCGGCAGGCTACGCAGCATGTTCAGTAGGCACTAGCACCTGTAACTAAAACTAATAACAACCTTGCCTGTACTATTGCCTTGCAAAAATTTCACCTCGGCTGTATAGAAATCAAACCCAGTTTCACACTCTGTATGAAATGAAATGTCTGTTCAGGAACTTCGCCTAATTGTATCTTCATCTAGCAAGATCAACCGTGCAAATTTGTACATCTTGATTCGTTACGGACGTGCGGTATATCATTATATTTTGATGAAAATTTTTATTAAGATTTATTATATGCTCCAACTTAGACGTCCGGTGAGAGTTTTCTTTCAGAAACGCACTTAGCTCCATATGTCCACCATGCTCATATCTGGGGACCTAGTGAGCTACAATAAGCTCCTGTGCAGCTGTGTCTTGCGGCTGAATGGAACTGGGACATTTTTTTTTCATCGAGAGGAACAACAATGTTCCAAGCGAGAAAACAATTCCAAACTTAGAAATGTATGAGAAAATCATGAAAAAGTGGAAAACTATTCCGCCTTCACAAACAAGATTGATTGCTGGAGTTCTAATAGAAAATTGTTCTAGAAGAAAAATGTTTCGGGATTACAAGAAAACTGTTCCAATCACACAAGAAAAATATCCTGCTTAATAACAAAAAAATTAATATGATCAAGAGATTTTTTTTCCGTATATATGTGTTTTGCTCCATAAATGTAATTGGTGTTCCCTAAACAAAAAATAGATTAAAGAGAAAAAATTGTTATGCTCATGGATGCAGATTGTTCCATGATTTTTTGAGATCTATTCTATTCAATAAGAAATAATGTTCTACCTTTTTAAGAGAAAAATGTTTGCCCTTTTATGTGTTTAGGTGCATAAACTCAAATAATAAAAAGGGAGAGTGAAAGAAATTTGAAAGTAGATTTTAAACCTAAAAAGGAAAGGAAAAAGGAAAAATTAAAGAAACAAATAAAAAGGAGCAGAACAACCAAAAGAACAAAATAGAAAACTAAAATAGGGAGAATGGATGAAAAAAATTTGAGGGGAAGGAGAATGGATGAAAATAGCCCAATGAGACAAGCATTTGTGGCTAATGGGCTGCCATGGACCATAAAGAACAGGGGAAAAGAGGGGAAGACAAGGGGTTGTTGGTGCACTCAATGGTAGGCTGTTCTTCGCACAGGAAACGTTGGAGTACTTTTTTCTCCAACTTTCATCGAAAGTTCGTTTTTTCTCCCTCAACTCTAAAATAGGGTAAACCATCTCTCTCAACTTTTTAAGCCGTATATTTTACCTCTCTGGAGCAGTTTCGAAGGTGGTTTTACTACAGTAAATGGTGGTTTGCTACAGTTACGTGGTTTTGTTGTTTCTTTTTTAATCATTTCGTCTGAATATTTAAAAAAATCATAATAAATAACAAAAAATCATAAAATAGAAAATCTAATTTTTTTGAACTCCACATAAGTAGATATACACATTAAATATATAATATGATATGCTTTAGTATAAAATTTTTGCTATAAAGGTTTTGTATTTTTCTTTTTTATTTATTTGGTTGTATTTTTTGAAAATTATAGTAAATCATAGAAAAATCATAAAATAGAAAAATCTAATTTTATTGGACTCTACATGAGTATATATACACAATGAATATATAATATGGATATGCTTTAGTTCGACAAAATAATTACAGAAGCTACAACTACGAATTATTTCAATCAATTACATAAAAGAATAGATCTAAAGCTATAACAAAACATTTGTACTAAACTATAACATATTATATACTTACTGTCTAGATATGCTCAAATTTGGATTTTCTATTTTATGATTTTCCTATAATTTACTATGATTTTTAAAATATTTAGCCAAAATAAATAAAAAAGAAAAAGACAAAACCTTTATATCAAAAACTTTGTACTAAAGCACACTATATTTTATGTTTATTGCGTAGATCTACTTATATGGAGTCCAACAAATTTGGATTTTATATTTTAAGTTTTTTTATGTGATTTACTATGATTTTTCAAAAATTTACCCGAAATAATTAAAAAAGAAAAAGACAAAACTACCATCATTGTAGCAAAACCGCTGAAAGCCCTAGTTTGGTTTTGGATAATTGATGAAACCCTTGTGGTAACCTCTGTACTAAGTGTGTGTAGACTTAATGAGGTTGGTACATGTCAAGTGATGGAGCAAGTGATGATCATGGTGATGATGGTGATGACCACAAGATGATCAAGTGCTCAACTTGAAAAGAAGAAAGAGAAAAACAAAACCCTATGGAGATCAAGGCAAAGGTATTGCTTAGGGTTTTCGTTTTGGTGATCAAGACACCATAGAGGGTGTGATCATATTTAGGATAGATAGCCGTACTATAAAGAGGGGAATTCTTTGGCTAAGCGGTTATCGAGTGCCACTAGGTGTCATTGTTCATGTGCATGCATTTAGAACCTAGTGAGCTAACCTAACTCCTTCGAAGAAAATGATTGTGAAAATGCTAACACACGTGCACTTGTTGGTTTACACGTTGTGGTGTTGGCACACTTTGAGAAGGAGGTGGAGTTTGAAGGGTAGAGAGAGGATGGGTTCCTCTCTCCCTCCCGCCGAGCTTGCGAGGCGGGATTCGGCGCTTTTCGAGAAAATGAAGTGCATATTTTCTATTGCGCCGGTGGGAAAATTGGAGAAGTCGCGGGAGTGTTTCTCGCTGAGGAACACTCACCGGACGCTGGCTCAGAGGCACCGGACGCTGTGTCTGAGCGTCCGGTGTGCAGGCTGCCTAACTCGGTTAGGGTTAGGCACCGGACGATAGGCACCGGACGTAGCTTGGAGCGTCCGGTGGTTAGCGTCCGGTGTGAGGGCGTTTCGCAACCCTCTCTGCGTATGAGTCCGGTGTGCACCGGACCGTCCGGTGCTCACTTGCTCAGCGTCCGGTGCACTGCAGGTGACCGTTAGATTCTGACAAGAGCGTGACACGTGGCTGACGTTGGAGCACCGGACGCTGGTGTTGAGCGTCCGGTGCCCCTTTAAGAGCATCCGGTGACCCCGAGTTAGACCCAGTGAGAGAGCCAACGGCTCTATTTGTTTGAGGGGTCTATAAATACGTGTTTGGCCGGCTTGGGGCTCACTCTCTTGGCATTTTTGACTATTAGACATCCTTGTGAGCCTAAGCAAACACCTCCCACTCATCTCCTTCATAGATTAAACATCTTTGTGAGATTGTGAGTGATTCCAAGTGCATTTGCTTGAGTGATTGCATCTAGTGGCACTTGGGGATCGTTTTGGCTGCGGTTTTCTTGTTACTCTTGGTGGTTGCCGCCACCTAGACGGCTTGGAGCAGCGGAGGAGGATTGGCACGAGTTGGTGATTGTTCGTGGCCATCTCACGGTGATTGTGAGGGGTCTTGTACCTTCCCCGGCGGAGAGCCGAAAGGTAACTCTAGTGGATTGCTCGTGTCATTGAGTTACCTCACTTGTGGGTGGGTTCTTGTGGTGTCCTAGTGAGGACGAGGTTCGTGCTACACCTCTTAGCCACCGAACCACCAAGTGTTGGTCGACACAACGGGGACGTAGCGTGCCGGCAAGCACGTGAACCTCGGGAGAAAAATCGGTGTCTCAATTGTGTTTGATTGGCATTCTCCCGGTGCTTGATTGTTTATATTGGTGATTGGTTCATCCCCTACACGACGGTATAAATATCTCATCTTATCTTTATTTACCGCAAACTAGTGTAACTAGTTTTGTTGCTTACTTTGACTTGCGTAGCTTAGTTCTCTAGTGTAACTTGTAGAGACTTAGTTCTTGTGTGCATAGAGATCTTAGCAACTAGAATTGTTGGGTAGGTGGCTTGCAAACACCCCTTTAGAGCTAGAGCAAAAAGCTTCGCTTTGTTATTTACTAACCTTTTGCTCTAGTGAGTTTGTAGAATTTTTTAAATAGGCTATTCACCTCCCCTCTAGCCATATTAGGACCTTTCAACCGCCTTCGAAACCGCTCCAATGAGGTAAAATGCACAGTTTGAAAAGTTGAGGGAGGTGGTTTACCCGGTTTTGGAGTTGAGTTAGAAAAAAGTGGACTTTCGTGAAAGTTGGGGCTAGAAAAGTGGACTTTTTCTAAGTTTTGACGATTCGGCTGATGGCCCATGACAGAAGACATAGCCCATATATGGCAGCGCTATTCTATATTTTAGGTGTAGGATGTGTAGAATATTATTCTACGCCACTAAAACTGAGCAGAAAAAATACTGAGTAGTAGTAAACATCATTCAGTATTATCTAATACTATGCCTAGAACAATGAAATTCTAAATAATACTGAAACACGAATATTGAATGATACTAAATTCTGCTCAGTAAAACCACCATCGAAAACCGCCGGGGGGGGTATTTGAACAGATTTGAAAAATTCAGTGAGTAGAACATACGATTTTAAAGTTAAGGAGGTCAAATAGTTCACCCCATAGTTGAGGGGTGAAGTAGACTTTTTTCTCGGAATAATAGCACCTCTGGTATTACCGTTAGTGAACTACGTACATATACCCTTATGAAGATGTAATCATTGCACCTCAACAAGAGAGAGTAGAAAAAACAAGAGTTAGAGTGTCTAAAAATACACTTATTTTGAGACAAATTTTAAACTCTAAAAGTACATTTATCATCGGACGAAAGGGAGCACGGTTTAAAACGAAGGAATATTAACTAAACGGAATATATAGTGGCTAAACGAGACAAAGTCCTATTCACACCGGACAAACCATACATACAAAATACTTGCCATTTCAAATTGGTTTATCGGTTGGTCTTGTGATGTTAGAACATGTCCAGTAGTTCAAAAACAAAAGCAATTAACTGAGTGTTCCAAGTGGCCAAAAAACGTTTAGAGTGTATTTGTTGGGTTTGTCCTACAATTTTATAATCCCCAATCCTAAAATATACCCCCTCAGTCCTAAATTACAACTTAATATTTTACTTTTCCTAAAGAGTTAAAGCATCTCTAGTTTGATCAAAATTATAGATAGAATTATATATTTTTTTGTGACAGATAGAATTATAAAAATTTATGACATCAAATAGGTACACTATTAATAATCTAACAATACTTATTTGATATCATATTATTATTATTTTATTATATAAGTTTTATCAAACTTGAGATATTTGACTAAAAAAGTTGGAATAACTAATAATCTAGGATAGTGTAGTAGATAATTTTGTATTGGGAATCTTGGACTATTTTTAAATTAACTTGATTACTTTTATATTATATTTCTCTATTGTATATTTACATCATGATCTCTATCCTACTTTTATTTCCTCTACGTCCTTTCACCTTTAGATTTAGTGATGGATATGTGTGCACATGTAGGATAGAGATCACAAATGCTAGACCAGTAGAGTCAGGTCACAAATGCAAAAGAAAATACACTGGTACTGTGTTTTTGGTTGCTGCCAAGGTTCAGAAAATGCTAGACGCAGCCAAAACTATACTGTACACCCCATTTCAATTCGTTTCAGAAATCAGAACTGAACTTTTCATTGAACCGACAACTCAAAACGCCCAACAGTGGGTCATGGCCTGAAAGTAATAGAGCTGGGATCTGTGCCTGATCATGCGAAGCTCCCCATTGGCTCCACACTGCTGCAGCGTTAATCCCGTAAGCACGACGAAGCTCTCAATCTGGCAAAGTTCCTCTGAGGATCCCCTGTCTACTGTTTGGAAGAATTTGGCCACACAAAACTTGCCATACCCAAGATGTACCAGGAACGACTCCATCAAGATCCAACCCTCCTGTGCCTGCACATCCTTCCAGTCCTTGTGTAACAACTGCGGTCCACTTTGCTTGGTGGCAGCCCTGAGAACAGATGAGCAGAGCATGCCGTCTCGCGAGGAGAACCCTAGCCACAGACCGTACTCCGGGAAGTAGTCGGCGCGGCCACGGAAGGGCAGCTCCCAGTTGACGGACTTTCTCCACGAGCCACGCACTGTATGGAAGGAATAGGTGCCAAATCCAGGTGTGGATGTCCAGATTTCAGTGTCATTCACCACAGCGTATGCAGAGATGGCAGTACTGGGGGTGTAGCCAGGCGCAAGCACGTAGGGTGGCGGCTGGAGGCAATACCAGCGCCAGTCCCGGGAGGGGGACAGGTCCATGGGGACCTCATACCTGAGGGCTTCGAAGCTGCCTGGGCGTGGCCTCTTGTCCAGGACATACAGGGCGTCGCCAGCCGCTACTGAGATGGTGTTGTAAATCTTGGGCTCGTTAAGCAAGACCTGTTTGTGGATGGCATGCTGGTCGAGGTCATACAGGAAGGTGAAGCCTTGCTGGTCTGCGCCAGCAATGAGGCTCTTATTCTTGCCTCGGCCAAACAATGAGAAGAAATTCAGTATACCATTGCCATAGTTGCTGAGTGGAGGGGTGAAAGAGATGAAAGGGTTGGGCAGACGAGCTTCCTCCGGTTTCATCATACTAGTATTATTATTATTACTTGAGGAGAAGAGGCTAGACGCGTTGATGCGACGCAGAGGATATGTTGCCCGGTTGAAATTGTTCACAAGCAGATACACATACCGCCTCCAGTGCCCCATCTTGGATTCGATTGATCCAAAAACCCCTCCTCCTGTGAATATATATGGACAACTGAATTATTCCTGGCAAAATCAGTGAATTTGAACACAATATATGAAAGTGCGTATCTCCATATTGATTATTAAACATACAAGACTTGCCCACATTGATCATCAAAATTCATATTTTTCAACAAAAAAAAAATATATATAAAGTGCCTATGCATGTCGTACCAGCGTCAGTCCCGGGAGGTCGGCAAGTCTTCTAATCTAACAGAAGATACATGAACAGAGAGACCAGGGGGGCATCATATATTGCACCAATAATCTTTTAGGAAAGAGAAAAAGAAATCGAACTTTGTATATTCTTAATACATGTATGTATACTACCAGCTTGCTGCTGCAGTAACCCTTCCTATTCAGTCATCAGCATGAAGGGAAGGGAAGAGAAGGGGTGGGAGTACCTGGTGGCTGCTCTTCGCCAGATAAGAGACCAACGAAAACCTCAGCACCTGGCTTAGGGCGGCGGCGGCGAGCTACCAGTCGTCGGAGACTGAAGATGGGGCGAGAGAGCCAAACGGAACGAATATGCAGCGACGGCCGACGGAAGTGGCCGGGGATGCTAGGTTATGCAGAGACGGCGTTCTTCTGGGCCGTTTTCTTTCACAGTTTCTTTGGAAATTTCTGTTTTCTTTATTATTCTTTGTCTCCGTTTTAAAAACTTTTTATTCTTTTTTATTTCACATATACTCCCTCCATCCTAAAATAAACACACATATTGCTTCCCAAGTAGCCAAACTTTTTAAAGTTCAACCAAATATATAATAAAATATATTAATATTTATGATGTATAATAACTATTATTAGATTAAGCATAGAATGTATTTTGATATAATAAACTTATTTGACGATACAAATATTCATACTATTTTTTGTATTACCAGTCAAATTTGAGTCCTAGAGAAACAAGTCGAACATTTATTTTAGGATGAAGAGAATTATCTTCATGAGACATTATCAATGGCTAGTACAATATTTGTTTTAAATAACAAACAATAATGATATTTATGAGTATAATATAATATTTTTAAGGGAATATGTGGAGCTTGCTCCCTAGAAGTTTTTTATGGAAAAAGTCTATGTAACCTCTCAAACTATCTAGGGTGGACTACTTTACCTTTGGAACTATAAAATCAAATATTTTGCCCCCTGAACTTTTAAAAACGGTCAAATAACCCCCTCAAATGGTTTTGGAGGGTGGTTTTGTTCTTTTCTTTTTTTATTTATTTCTGTTGAATTTTTGATAAAAACATAATAAGTCATATAAAAATCAGAAAATGGAAAATCTAATCTTGTTAGACTCCCATAAGTAGATCTACATAATAAGTCATATATATATATATATATATATATATATATATATATATATATATAGTAGAAAACTAAATTTTCATATTTTTCACGAGTTTGAAATAGTGCAGATTAAAATCCAAAAGACCAAATTCAAAGAGGTCTTTTTATTAGGTTTATCGACTCGACTTGGGCCGGAACTCCCGACATGAGGAGAGCCCCCACCCACCCCATGCAGGTCTTTTCAGGCTTCTCCAAAGTCTCAACAACTTCTGCCATTAGGAAGTCCCAACGACGGATTATGTTTCCGGGGGCATTACTCTTTCATCTGAACTCTGAATTAGATATTTCGTATATGTTTTTTCAACGTCTTGATGAGATTAACACAATGGTAAAGTTCGTTCCACATTTTGACAAACTTCACAAAATGGACATTTTTTGTTGGCAAAAGTATGGTTACTAGTTACAGCAACTCCAATAGTTTGGCAAAAAATTTGGCAAATCTAGGTATTTGGCAAGTGACTAAAACATATAGCAAGTCAAAAAATTAGTATCTCCAATAATTTAGCATTTGAGCTTGGCAAAATTAGGCCCACTCCAACAGATCAACTATTTTTTACGTGTTGTAGAGAACATTTTCATTGTCAAATTGTGATTGAAACAATTTTTGGTTCAAATATATTCAGCAATCAGCTCTTGTATAAAATATGCACTTGCACCAGCTCTGAATGTGTGAATGTGTGTGTGCGCTTTTGATTGGCTGATGTGACAAAAAAGATTTGCTACAGCGACAGATTTTCTGTTTGACCATATGCTCAGATGCTCTGACCAAACTTAATCATTTTGACAGCCGTTTCATCATTGCTAATTATATGCTCAGATGCATGGCCAATCACCTGGCAAAAACGACATAAACAGGTGTTGTTTCATCGTGGCGAACTAATCATGGAGCTGCAACTTCTTGGCCTAACGCGAGCAGAGATTGCCTGTCCATATTTAGCCAACGATCTCTATGAAATGGACAACGAGTAAATTTGAAAGGTGGTCATTTAACTAGAGGTCGCCTGGTCATTTAAATAAGCTAGGCTAGCTGTCTCCACCCCTATTAATTAGAGAGGTTATCTCTTAAAATCGTTTTTGTTTTTTTGGTTAATGGTTGACCATTATGTGGCCTATCACAAACCACATGTTGGAGAAATTCGTGCCTTTTTTCCCCAGAAAAAGAAGCCGAGAAATGTCCATAGTAAGGATTAGTATGCACGGTGGAAAACTAGGAGCCCCATACGAGCATATATAAAGACATAACCATGTGAACATTCCGTACGTACATGTCCATTGCTAGGCAAAAAGAGAAGATACACTGATAATCACTGGTGTTCCATTTTGTCTTCTTCTTTGAAAAAAAAGGGCTATAAAATTGTAGTACGATCCATTGTTGAAGTAGAGACCAATTTCCAGCGTTGTCTCATTTATTCTACTATTCTAGGTCGGCGACACTACTCAAACTTTGACTTTGGCCAAAGGAGCGCGGGAAGGAAGTTGCTGTAGATAGAACACACGAAACATTAGCGTTGCAGTTCCATTCCTGAACAACACATGCACCGCGACAACACAGAGGCAGAAGTTACCTGATAGCAGGAGATGAGCGAGGTGATGAACCCAAAGGCTCCTGTCACCCTTGGAGTGACCTTCTTGGGCGCCAATTGAAGAAGCCCAATGGCCACGACCACGTCCATGGCCGCCTTGACAAGGGCCAGGAGCCTTTCATCTGACTGCTTCATTTTGTTTTGGTACTGTTCATTCTACAAAATGGCCACATGATAAACACTTAATCAGGCGGAAAATTTAACTGCATATATATATATATATATATATATATATATATATATATATATATATATATATATATATATATATATATATATATATATATATATATATATATATAATGGATCTGTTAGTTGAACCCGCTAACTAATATGGCACCACACCGTGTGTGCGTGAAATGAACCATGGAGAGATGGGAGTAACTACTCCTAGGGAGTAGAAAATTTACCATATATATATACACACACACACACACACTCCATGATCAGTCAGTGGCAGAAACGAAAATATATATGCACCTCATATTTATCTGTGTTCCTCAGCTCTCTTGCAAGCTTCCTCATTGATCTTGATAGCCTTTTAAGCTCTCCAAGCTGAAAAGAGGCAGACATCACTTATAGGTGTACAAAACTTGAAGCATATGCATGCGAAGAAACAATGTTGTATACCTCAACTAGACCTGCACAGACAGAAGAAGCCATCCAGCAGTACAAGGATATCCTGGCAACCCGGTCCGTCGCCTCCTTGTTCTACCAACCGAAGAAAAACGAACTGTCAAAAAGAAAAGGCATACACTATATATGCAGTTGATGATTGAGGCAGTCTTTCCATCTGGACAAACCTTGATTATCCCTGTTCGTCCTAACCACACAAATTGATCCAGGAACAAGAACGTCGAAAGCAGCGCATTTTTGGACTGCAATTATAGAAGAACCCATAAGTTAATTTGAACTCTGTCACTCCAAAACGGAGGAATTCTTCACGAACAGTACAGCAAAAATAAAAGATTTACCTTGCCAAGCAGGACAAGGGTGAGAGGTGTCCCTTTAGCCGGCGGGCTGATAAGAGCATGCAGATCATTCACCCACTGGACATATGCAACATCAAGCAATTAATTATTTTAGACAAACATCGGCTGCATGATGGTAATGGTACACCGAGAACAATGAGCTGATACGGACAGAAGATAATCGTCATATCTGACTGACCTTGAGGAGCCGGAAAACTTTGCGAGCCAAGGTGGTCGATTTATCGACATCCTGCGCCGTGCCAGGCTGCCCGTTGCTTATGAACTTGGAGCCGTACTGGATGGCCCTGCAGATCTTGTCCCGAGCCTCGGCTTTGTTCAGGTACAGAACAACGAGGCCGAGCTCAGCTCGTGTGGCATCTAACGAGCTCATCTTGCTGTCCTCAACGAGAAGAAGACGCCCAAATTCATCAACTCAGAAAATTACAGGGATGATATAGCATATCATCTATATGTTCAAGACACTAATCTTCATCCTTCAACGCGTGACGCTTGTTTTGGTTACGAGGTGAAGTTTCTGTGACCAAAGCAAGCAGAGCATAGGCGCGACAATGTGCAGACAACCATGAACCCAAGCATCCGAAGCAGCAGTTCATCACCGAATCAGTAGCAACTAGGAACTAGTACTAGCGTAGCATCTAGCATCACTTCTGAAGTAGCCTAACTATTGGACTAACGAAGACGAAACTCTGCAACATGACTGAAACCGAACCAAAACGTATGCAGGAAAGTGCAATTACGTACCTCTTGCAGGAGAGATGATGAAACCAAGTGAAGGGGCAGGTGGATACTGGATAGAGGAGGGACGGCTACCGCTACCTGGTGTCAGCCGAGGCCGAGCCGTTCCAAGCAAAAAGTCCTGGAGTAGCTTCATCGGCTACTTCACTGCGCCACTCGATTTTGTGTGGATTACTGGAGTGAGATGAGATGACAGGTACGTCCGCTAGGCGACACTCACCTTTGGTTGTGGCCTGTTGTGGCCACACGAAGAAGCAAAGGGAGTTCAACGACGAAACGTGTACTGTCTGGGCCGGAATCGAACAAGTGATGTAATATAATGGGCCGATACGGGCCAGCATCCTGACGACACCGGCCCACGCGGCAGCCGCATTGGCTGAGCGAACGAACGGTGGACCGGCGGGATAGGATCCGGTGGCCGGCCGGCGGCGCACGCGGCGAGCCAAGCCAAATTATGGGGTCGAACAAGGAGGCCGAAGGCGGGGGGCGGGAGAGAGTGGGAGGCGTCCCCAGGCCAGCGCGGCCATGGAAGGCATGGGCGCGGCGGTTGGGGACGAAGGGGAGGAGCCGCGGAAGCCGGCAGCAGCCTACGAGGAGGAGGTGACAGGAACTAGGCGCAGCTCGCACGGGGAGGTGACGGCAGCGGCGGCGGAGGGGCCGCGTGGCGGCGTGGGGGTGACGGAGCTACGCGCGGCTCGCACGGGCGCGGCACGCGCGCACGGGCTCGCTACTGGTTGAAAGGTGCGCGCCTACAACTCACCAACCAAGAGTCCCAAACCCTCCGCGCGCACACGGGGCCGCCCTCGGAGAATTTTTTTTTATTTTTAGCCCATTTTTGAAACAATTTTCAATTTTGACACGGTTTCGAAAAAATTTTCAAAACTAGGCCGTTTGGCCCCGCCACCACGCATGGCGGGGCAAAATCACTGCACCCCGCCATGCATGGTGGCGGGGTACACCCTGCCACGTGGCCACTGCATGCTCCTGTGTGCCGACGTGGAACCCGCCACGGATCGTGGCGGGGTACGGAACCCGCCACGGATCATGGCGGGGTGCGACCTGACAAAACGCCCCCCCCCCCTCTCGGATTTCAATTGAGTATCCCGCAGTGCCTCCCCACTCCCGGCCGCCGCGACCCGCGCCCGCACCGCCGCCGCACCTCGCCCCGCGACCCGCCGCGCCCCGCGCCTCGCCGCGCCCCGCGCCCCGCGCCTCGCCGCGCCCCGCACCCCGCCCCAGCGGCCCGCCACGCCCCGCGCCCGCCCGCCGCACGCCGCGGCGCGCCCCAGCACCTAAACACGCAAGAAACAAAACTTTTAATTGTTATATTAGTTAAACATATTAGAAATTCTTTTTAACCATTCGGACAGCTGTGGACTTTGGCGAGGAGCGATCAAATTGAAATACGTCGGAGTACAAATTATTACATGACAAGTTGCATAGTACAAAAGTCTCATCCCTAAGCCACTCACATACATTACCACATCAATCAAACTGCGTGCACCACTGCGTAAGCAACTCGTCCTCGGACTCCCAATCGTCCACTACAGCCTCCTTACCCATGCTCGCCTCCGCTGCCTTGGCCTCACTAGCCTGTCTCTCGTAGTAAGCTGCCTCCGCCTCTTCTGCCGCCTGAGAGTATAACTGTCCCTCTTCCTCGGTCATGTCTGTTGGCCACCATGAGTGGTAGACCGATGTCTTCTGGTCATGCTTCTCCTCAGGGTACCCCAATTCCTCGGCAAGACGAATGAGGTCGCCTATCCTTCCGGTGTCGTCGTCTTCCTCCGCCTCGGCCTCCTCTTCGACCACAATCGGACGGCTAGCAGTGCCACCAACTGCACCGTCCCGCCCTAATATCATATTCTCCGCGTACTTAGCACGGCCCACATCTGCTTGCCAGTTTCCGGTGCATCCAATCTCTGTAAGTACAATATTTAAAGAATTAATAACATTTTCATTTCAGAGAAACAAACGGTTTCACTTTCAAAAATTAAATGACTCACTAGCACATAATGAGGCAATAGTATCGTTCAAGCATTGCATCTCAACTCGCTCAGCCTCCTCCGCAGCCTTCCTTGCATGCTCTTCAGCCTTGCTTGCACGGTAATCCTCTATCTCCTTTTCCCTCTCCTCGGACCACTTCTTCCATGCAATACTCGCAGGGTTACGAACACGCAACTCCTGGGCGAATGCAAGCATTTTCTTCTTATGGTCCTTCACAAAATCAGTGACGTAGTTTGCAGGATAACCTCTCGTCTTGCGAACTGCTACTCTTGCCTTATATTCATCTTTGAACTTAAACACATCATCAGATGATTCCCATTTGCATTTCTGAGTGCTCTGTTACGGGAAATATATGAATACAAAGTTAGCGTACAAAAACAAATATATGAGTATAGTAGTACTAAATGTGCACAGTCCTAGCAAACCTCATCATAGTCGATCATGTGGCCACAGAAGTGGCCAATCCCAAGACCTGAAGGAACTAGGCCGTAGCTAGCTTCAACACCACATTTGCACATCACGGGAGGCGCAATAGACCTCCGCTTCTTCTTCCACTCTACAACCTCCTCCTGCTTCTCAGGCTCTGGCCAATGGCTCTTTGGACCATAGATCCACTCCTTGAAACGGCACTTTCGAAAACCACGATCCTACAAAAAGAACACATTAGAACACACATATACGAACTGAAATTTTAAGATTGAATCAAAACTTACTTCACGCCGCAGAGGACAAACAAACTCTAGTTCATTCTGTGGATTTATCACGGCTTGTTCTCCGCAATGACACTTCGGAGGATCCTCGAGCCGAAGTGCAGAGGCGACGGCCTTCTCTTCCTCCGTCATAGGAGGAGGGTTAGGGGGGGGCGGAACCCAGCGAGTAAACAACTCACGTTTGCAATGATCAACGCCGGGGTAGAAAAGCAGAATTCTTGGGTCAAACTTGTCCGGCCCGTCGATCCATTGGAAGAAAAAGCACCGGAAGTAGGGCTGCAAAAGAGTTTCGATTGTCTCATGGGGAATAAAAACATAAAAAACCAATAAGAAAAATAAAGGGCACAGTGACTTACGCTATAACTATAACATGTATAGAAGCAACGTGCCGCAGTATCCGGATGTCTCGACTGGCTCACGTGTGCCGGATGTCCACAATCACAGTTAGGAATAGGTTCCTCTGGAGGCACGGGGGCATCCTTGCAAGACACATCGGGGTACAACTCTCTAGGACGACCCTTTTTTCGCCAAATCGACTCACGATACGAGTCCTCCATCTAAATTCGCGAAAATAATTCAACACAAATCACATAACTAAACAAAGTAACGTAACAAGAGACTTACTAAACATATTAAAAATAAACAATTGATGTTATTTAAACTATGAAAACGTAAAGGTGGTAAGAAATTTACCTTCTCCAAACGAGGGGTGGCCGGAAAAACAACCGTAGAGAACGACAAGGTGGGGAATACGCAGCGGAGAGGGACGCCGAGGCGGGGCAATGGGGGTGAAGGACGACGCGAAGGGGCACCGGAGAAGAGCGGAGCTCGGGTGTGAGAGAGGGAGAGAAAGAAAGACCCTCGGGCTGAGTGAGGGAGAGAAATGAGAAAAAGATGGCCGTTCGGCCGGCTAAGTAGGGCGCGGGCATACCCCGCCATGATCCGTGGCGGGTTCCGTACCCCGCCACGATCCGTGGCGGGTTCCACGTCGGCACACAGGAGCATGCAGTGGCCACGTGGCAGGGTGTACCCCGCCACCATGCATGGCGGGGTGCAGTAATTTTGCCCCGCCATGCGTGGTGGCGGGGCCAAACGGCCTAGTTTTGAAAATTTTTTCGAAACCGTGTCAAAATTGAAAATTGTTTCAAAAATGGGCTAAAAATAAAAAAAAATTCCCCTCGGATTGGGCTCTCCCTCTCACCGCCAGTCGTCACCGCTCGCCGCCCACACCCTGGCGCCCATGGCGTCCTCGCTCGTCTCGCGCCCGCACCTCACCCAGCGCCCGGTCCGCGCCGCCACGCTCGCCTCCCATAACCGCTCCCGCCTCGCGGCCGGGGCCGGGGCCCTTGGTGGGCGCGGCGTGCGCTGCCAGGCGCAGGCGGCGGGGGACTTGGACGCCCAGTACATGCGACGGTGCGTGGAGCTGGCGCGCAAGGCGGCCGGCCACACCAGCCCCAACCCTATGGTGGGCTGCGTCATCGTCCGCGACGGCCGCGTCGTTGGAGAAGGATTCCACCCCAAAGCCGGCCAACCTCATGCCGAGGTAGCATGTCTTCCAATCTCGCTTTTCAATATTTTCTTTGGATGCTTATTCTCACAAAGGGAAGGGAAAAGGTTGTTTGGTGATCGTCATAATGTGCAACGGAATCTGGCCGTGTTCTTTGGCGTCATCATACAAGATGTCGATTGTCCTTTGTAAGCAAAAACCACTTCTGCACTATTCGAGTTGTTATAACTTTTTAGCTAGCGAGACATTCGACGCCAAACACGATGAAACCTCAACTCTATGCGACTATGGAAAGTAAACGCTATTTTGGTTTGCACAGAACAATATAGTTTGTGTTTATACTAGTATGCGAAGATTAATGGAAACTTTAGTCTACCGCAACAACAAGTAAAGCTTGTAAAACAACCCGTCATCCATTGGTTAGCTATCAATGTTCTAGGGGAAGCAATTAGTCTTGTCCTGCTTATCTCGTTGTCAAACTTTGTGCGTGTCGCTTGTACCTTGTGTCCCAGCACTCATCTCCTTTCTTTATGATTGCTATAAAACACTAAGCTTTATGTTAAAGCTGTGAACATCACGGTGTATAAAAAGTTAAAAACAATCATCAACATTACATTAACCTCTAACAAACAAAAATGTCAAGCTCTGTAAGAGGAGGATAGTGACAACATTTTTTTTTTTCTTTTTTTTTTGTGGGAAAGATTCTACTAGAAGAATGTGTAATAATTTGGTTTGGGAGGGACAGTGGATGCTGAATCTTGCTAGTCGACTCTCCTTGAAGATTCTCTCCTATAAACAGTTTACATCACATCTCAATATTTAATCCTGCATTGCTACACTATAAGTTTTATATTGGCTTAAGAGCTTATACAATGACAAAGTATCATTACGTAACATCATATCCTTATATTGTGTTAAAATCATGTGTAGGTATTTGCACTGAGAGATGCAGGTAATTTAGCTGAAAATGCAACGGCTTATGTTAGCTTGGAGCCCTGCAACCACTATGGGAGAACCCCTCCTTGCACTGAAGCACTCATCAATGCAAAAGTAAAAGAAGTTGTTGTGGGGATGACAGACCCAAATCCTATTGTCGCATCCAAAGGGATTGAAAAGCTCCAAGGTGCTGGAATAAATGTGAGGGTGGGTGTGGAGGAAGCATTATGCCGCAAACTAAATGAGGCTTACATCCATCGTATGCTCACCGGGAAGGCTTTTGCAACTTTGAGGTAAATATCCAACTCCAAGTAACTTCCTAATCTTCCAACTTGCTAATGCTCTGAAGGACCTGCTAGCAAATATTAAATAGACAGTGTACAGTGCATATCTTGAGTTTGAAATGTGAGATGGACGATAGATCCTATATAACTAATTGTGGTCTGGGAGGACTGTTGAAAGCCCATTGCTTCATCTATTTGAGTAGTAATGTCCATTGTTGTTGTCTGCGTATAAAAATATTCTCTATGGACCATTTGAGTATCATGTGCAATGTTTGTAATGGTATTTATTTGTTATCGGATGAATAACAGAGCTACACTCTCAATGAATGGAATCGTCACAAACCAAATTGGGAAGGGAGCTGATCAGTCAGGTGGGTACTACTCGCAGTTGATGAAAGAATATGATGGCGTCATAATTTCAAGTGACCTGGCCAAGATGTCAAGCTTACCTTTATCTCGCGAAGCTGGTGCAAACCAACCTCTCTATATCATCATAGCACAGGGTGAAAATTCCCGACTACACATCCCATCTCTCAGCGAAGAGCATGCATCGAAGGTGATAGTCCTTGCTGATAGCCCTGTCACCGCGGCGCCAGCAGGAGTTGAAGTTGCAGTCCTTCGTCAGATAGACTTGGAGTCTATTCTCCAACTTCTTGCACAGCGAGGGCTCTGCAGCGTGCTGGTGGATTTCAGAGAGGCCACAGAAAGCTTCGCGTCGCTTCTGAACGACTTCCAGGAGGACAAGCTGGTGCAGAAGGTCGTCGTGGAGATCCTGCCTTTTTGGTTCGCGAGTGAAGGGCTCAGCAACCTGGCATTTGGTGGCAGCCAATCGTTCCCGTTGAAGAACTTGGAGCACAGGGAGGTGAATGGGGGCGTGCTGATGGAGGGCTATGTGTAATCTCTCTTCTAGTCGGAGATTGGTAGTTCCTGCACTTGAACCATTACCTGCAGAGCCATGAGTCATCTGGGGTTTTGTTTTAGGCCTTGTTTAGTTGGCAAAAACTTTGGTTTTTGACTACTGTAGCACTTTCGTTTTTATTTGACAAACATTGTCCAATCATGGAGTAACTAGGCTCAAAAGATTTATCTCACAAATTACAGGTAAACTGTGCAATTAGTTTTTATTTTTATCTATATTTAATGCTCCATGCATGCGACCAAAGATTCGATGTGACAGGGAATCTTGAAAATTTTTTGAACTAAACAAGGCCTTAGGGAAAATTATATAGTTGAAAAACAATGACATACGTCCTTCATTTACTGATATGAAACTCCCTGTCTGCAAATGTCTGATAATCTGAATGATACAGTGCATTATTCCGATCACACATGACACATTCCCTGTCTGCAGTTGCCAATGGCACGGCAGGGGCAGGCTCGAGTAGAACGTGCAGACAGTCCAGTTGCTTTGCTATCCTCCCAGCTCCAGGCGAGCTGCAAGCTGCATTTTTTTAAAAGAGAAAACCTTTTAAATTAATATTAATACAATAAAATAATGTATCCTTTTTTTTACTCTTTTGGTCGTCCATGTGCGATTTACAAGCTTTTTAAATTTTTACCTTTTTCAAGTTAGACCCTGTTTAGATTGGAGATGAAAAATTTTTGGATGTCACATCAGATATGTCGGAAGGATGTCGGGATGGTTTTTTAGAAACTAATAAAAAAACAAATTATATAGCTCGTTAAAAAACAAATTATATAGCTCGTTAGGAAACTGCAAGACAAATCCATTAAGCATAATTAATCTGTCATTAGCATATATGGATTACTGTAGCACTTAAGCCCAATCATGGAGTAACTAGGCTTAAAAGATTCGTCTCGCGATTTTCAACTAAACTGTGTAATTAGTTTATTTTTTTATCTACATTTAATGTTCCATGCATTTGTTCAAAGATTCGATGGGATGGATGAAAATTTTTTGGGTGGAGAACTAAACAGAGCCTTAATGTTCTAAAATATTCTATCCAGTTTAAAAAGTGTTAGATCTGAAAAGGTCATAATAAAATAATTTTAAAATATTGATTTAAAATGGTTTGAAAAAATAGCAAGCTGCTGCTGCTTCAGGAATCAGGAACCCAGAAGAACCAACGCCCTTGAGCACGCGTTGGAGGCCCACGTGCCCCGGGCGGCTAACCCGGCGACTGTCGCGGACCCAGCCCAATAAAAAAGCTCCGTTTTCTTCGCTTCTGCCCCAACCAGCACGAGTCCACCTCTGCCCAGCGCTGCTCACCAGTCACCAGTCACCACCATGGCGGCCAAGTCCGAGGTCTGCAGCTGGGAACCGCACCCGCTTCACCCCGACGGCACTGAACCGCTGCAGCAGATCGCCGTGGACTACTGTCCGGAGGCATGCCTCGAAGAGCGCCACGCGGGCGAGATCCACGTCACCTACGACCACCGCGGCGGCGCGCGCTGGCGCTCCCGCCGCCGGTTCCGCCCCGGCAGCGCCGTGGCCACCACGATCCGCGCGCCGGCGGGGGACACTTCGGGCCTCAACTACAACATCTACCTGTCCTCCCTGGAGGGCTCCAAAGACCAGGACGAGATCGACTTCGAGTTCCTCGGCCACGATAAGCGCGCCGTCCAGACCAACTACCACGTCAATGGCGACGGCGGGCGGGAGCAGATCCACGCGCTCCCGTTCGACTCCTCCGACGGCTTCCACCACTACGCCATCGCCTGGGACGCGGCCACCATCGAGTGGCGCGTCGACGGCGAGCTCATCCGCCGCGAGGAGCGGCGCGAGGGGGAGCCGTGGCCGGAGAAGCCCATGTACCTGTACGCCTCCGTGTGGGACGCCAGCTACATCGCCGACGGGAAGTGGACCGGCACGTACCACGGCCGCGACGCGCCCTACGTCTGCAGCTACAAGGACGTCATGGTGCCCACTGCCAAGCATTTAGTGGAAGAAGACGAAGAGAATCAGGATGCAGATGCCGCTGATGCGCCTGCTGTCGATCCTGCAGCCGACGCTGATGCTGCGGCGGCAGCGGCAGCGGCAGCGGCGGGAAAAGAGAAGGACGCCGGAGCCGGTGAAGTTTAGATCTTGGTGGTGCGATGCAATTTCGTTTTGTTCAAGTGTCGCTGCAACCAAAACGGATGTATGAATAATGGATGCGGTCTGATCAGTGAAACAAACATTTCATCGGCTGTATTTATGTTGTTCGTTGAATAATTCAATGTGTTGTTTTATGCTTCGGACTGAGGATTGGCTTAGAACTTCGATTTGAGGTGCGGCAAACTGGCAATAAGCTCACGTGATAATGGAAATGTCAACAATGGTTATTCAAAAAATATTTACGAAAATCCGGCACTGGCCTACCACTACCATCAAGGCCTTGTTTAGTTTCCAAAAATTTTGTAAAATTTTTCAGATTTCCCGTCACATCGAATCTTTAGACGTATGCATGGAGTATTAAATATAGATAAAAATAAAAACTAATTGCACAGTTTGGTCGGAATTGACGAGACGAATCTTTTGAGCCTAGTTAATCTATGATTGGACAATATTTGTCAAATACAAACGAAATTGCTACAGTACTCATTTTGTCAAAAATTTTGGAACTAAACAAGGCCCAAGTTCTTCGAATCGAAGAATAAAACAGATTTTTTTTGAAACTAGAATAAATCAGATTTAATAATAAGCAAAATGTAGCATAGTACTGGTTCACAACTTCAGATTATGGCAACCGGAACCCGTGAGCAAGCACGGTGAATCTGGGACCAATTCCGTTCAGCTTCGTAAGCTGAGGCCCAATATGGAATGAGCCCAACTTAAAACCCGTTCGGCCCGAGTAGGCCTGCTGCCTGGCGGTGGCGGATGCGGCTAGGCCACAGTAGGCCCCATCGGCATCCCGACAACACATGCCACAGCCACACCTGACTCGGCTCGGCTCTGGCGAGCGCGATGGCAGCAAACGTGGCGCTGGCGCTGCTCTCCTCCTGCTCCTGCTCGCCCTCCACTTCCGCCGCCGCCGCCTCCTCGCTCCTCCCTAGCCGCTGCCTGGCCTCCCGCCGAAGAGCAGGCTCCCGAGTCACCATCAGTAAGTTTGCCTCCCCACTCGCTCCCAATTAACCTCTCTGGTATTCGCGCCGATTTAATTTCTCCGCTGTGCTATGCTGTGATGTGCTGCGCCGATTCAGTTTCTGTCCTGTGCTGTGCTGTCTCGGTTGGTTCTAGACTTCTAGACTTCTAGTAGAATCAGCGCGGTGGAACTGGAATGTGAGCGCGGTGGAACTGGAATGTGAATTTGAACTGCAGGCAGTCGAGTGCTGAGAGGCATTGGGTTTGGCCGTTTAGTACTGTTGGCTGCGTAGCTTTTATGCACAGCAGATTCCAGCCCCAATTCGTGTCATCTTAGATTCAGAATGCATGTGCGTACTATGGAGTTTGCAGTTTTCGATTACCTTAATTGCTTGCCTGTAATTGGTTTGTCGGGTGTCTCGCAGTGGCAGCTCTGGGCCATGACCCAATCAGGGAATGGATTCTTACAGAAGGGAAGGCCACACAAATAAAAGGGATCAGGTCCATTGGTGGTGGCTGCATTAACAATGCTCAGCGCTATGATACTGACGCAGGGCCCTTCTTTGTTAAGACCAATAGGTGCACTCAAAGAAAATCTCTCTTCTGAACTCATAATTCTTGCCTTGAGATTATGTAGGTAATGATGCTTTGCTTTTTTTTCCGGCAATGATGGAATTGAGTACGTTTTTGTATGTTCCAGCCGCATTGGTCCAGAAATGTTTGAAGGGGAAGCGCTTGGTTTGAAGGCAATGTATGACACAAAGTCGATCCGTGTTCCTTTACCATACAAGGTGAGAGAAGTGGCAGCAGATGCTGGGATATGTACAACTGCAAACGTGGAATACAATAATATTGCTATTGTGATACTGTCACATGACTAGTACATGATGGGAGTACTCTTATAGTGACTGAAATCTTCAGTCCTGGCCATTTATGCTGCGAGTTAATTAGCATGCATATTTCCATTTGTGCCCACTGATGTAGAGACTGTTAATCATCTAGTGGTACCAATGTCTGCTGATGGTAGTGATATTAGTTCACTTGTTTCAGTAGTTCTGTGCATCCACTTGTTGTTTTCAACTTTAATCCTTTTTTTATCCCTGCCACTAGTATAGGTTGGTTCTTTACCCACCGGTGGTTCTTTCATCATCATGGAGTTTATTGAATTTGGTCCTTCAAGGGGAGACCAGGTAACTATATACCAAATACTTTTGAGCTTTTATTCACCTCTGGTTCCTTTATAATTAACATAGCTCTTTTTGTCAGTCAGTTTTGGGAAGGAAGCTTGCCGAAATGCATAAGGCTGCTAAATCTGATAAGGGATATGGTTTCCATGTTGATAATACTATTGGAAGGTAGTACTGCTTTGATGAAATGTGGCATTAATTGAGGTGTATCAGAATTCAGAACTGCTATGTCAGTCTCCCTAATCCGCCTGTTTTGTTATTGCAGCACTCCACAAATTAACACTTGGACTGCTGACTGGATTGAGTTTTACTCCAAGCATAGATTGGGCTACCAGTTGGAATTGGCCTCGAGACGATATGGAGATTCAGCCATATACGAAAAAGGTACAGTTGGAACAGGAGGATTAAGTTTGTAGTTATCATTTCTCTCACGGTCTGCCATTCTTGGCTAAGTTTTGCTGACTGTAGAAACTGCTTTTTATATTCCTTTTTGCATAAATTCCTTTGCACAGGTCAGCGATTGATCAAGAATATTCACCCACTTTTTGATGGAGCTGTTATTGAGCCCTGCTTGCTTCATGGTGATCTTTGGAGCGGGAACATAAGCTCCGATAGCAACGGAGATCCTGTAATATTGGATCCTGCTTGCTACTGTAAGTAAAACTGATTGATTTTAGCATCCAAATTTAGAATCATGAATAGTGGTAGCAAAGGGATGAACTTGCTTGATTCTTTCCAGTAATTTTTCTTCACGGTATTCTATTTTAAATATTATGTCGCTGAACTTTTCATGGATGCCGACAATGCATTGCATGTAGCAATTTACAAGCAACAAACAATTTACAAAGACATGATCACTGGTTTAAACTGCAGATGGACACAACGAGGCAGAGTTTGGGATGTCCTGGTGTGCTGGATTTGGTGGGGACTTCTATAATGCCTATTTTCAGGTACCCCATTGATTTTTGCTGCATAGAGTATTTGATTGGAGCACCGCCAAGTCCTCACGTGCAAACGGATAATAGACATACTTAACAAACCACCGTCCGAGATTATTGGTTACGGGTCAGATTTGCTTTGTGGATTTACCTTTTGTTGGCCTGTAAAGTCCCAGACCTGAAACCTCTAGCAGGAAGGTTCCTGTGGTAAAGAATGGTGTCAACAACATAGTTATTGTCTTACACCATTGAATAAGGCAGTCCAAGCGTTGTCGTGGAAATTGCTTTACTTGTTTTGTAGGGAATGTCTTTGGACCACTGCCACAAAATAAAGTTACCACCTCCAGCTTTACTTCCAGAGTGCATGTCTTTCTCTAGTCCTATAAAAATTTCAAGCCTCGTGGTCGGTGGATTACTGAATTGTTTCACTATTTTGATGGAGACACTAACAGTACTTTTGCTCTATATACAGGTGATGCCGAAACAGCCAGGGTTTGAGAAGAGGAGGGACCTCTATCTCCTCTACCACTACCTGAATCACTACAATCTTTTTGGCTCCGGGTACCGTTCATCAGCTATGTCCATAATCGAAGACTACTTATATGTGCTGGCGGCTTAGTTTCTTCTGTTTTTCTCACATGAAAATAGAAGCAACGATGTACCTGTGCTGTGCATAACATGTTTCAGTGTTTCACAGTTACCCCTCTCGATATGCTGTGGATTCACTCCCTGTGAAATCTGCTGTGAGCTCCTTGCGGGCATGCTACACCACTATATCAATCACTGAAAAAAATCTTCATATGTGTAAATAAATATCTCGCTGCTGGTCCATTTGGACACGTTTTGTGCCTCAGAAGGATAATAATGTATTTCCTGGTCCCAGTAATCTGCCCGTGTGGTGGAGAATCATGATTCGGTCCCAGGAAGAATGAGTCAACGTAATAGTGATCTTCTGACCCATCCTCCTAAACTACTCCACCCCAGTCAGCTGGAACAACACCAGGCGGCGGATATATGCTTGCGACCTGGATATTCTTAACAACGTTAGTGAAAAAGGCCTGTCCCTGTCCGCGCACTAAGACATTCTTAACCACCGGTGACCACCTAACGTGGCGGCCTCCCATTCGACCCCTGCCCGATAGGCTTCAAAAGCATAGGCTTTTTGTCGCTCCCTGTGCTCCCCAGCTAATCCTTAGCGATGCAAGCAACTCAGACGCGTCGTCCCAAGTTTTTCAACCACCTACTCCGTCGTTTTTAAACCCTCGCGCTCCTGGAATCGCAATGGCCGTGGCCGTGGCCGTAGTATCCGGAACTGGCATTGCTCACTTGCATTTCCTGCACGTTTTGCTGCCGGAAATCCCTGGTTTCTCCGGCGAAGAACAGCGCGGATCAGTACCAGTGTGTCCGGAGTGTCCGGGCCAGATGGAGCGGGAGCAGGAGCAGGAGGCGGGCACAGCACAGCAACTGCTCGGTCGGCGCGTGCGCGCGGACACGCGACACCCGGTGTACCGCGGCATCCGGTACCGCGGGGGCAAGTGGGTGTCGGAGATCCGGGAGCCGCGCAAGTCCAACAGGATCTGGCTGGGCACGTACCCGGCGCCGGAGATGGCCGCCGCGGCCTACGACGCCGCCGCATTGGCTCTGCGGGGCGCCGAGGCCGCGCTCAACTTCCCCGGCGCGGCCATGTCCCGGCCCGCGCCGGCGTCGTGCTCTCCCGACGACATCCGCGCGGCCGCTGCGGCCGCCGCTGCCGCGGTGATCGGCCGTTCCCATTCGCCGCAGGTGGGTGGTGAAGCAGCTGCTGGTGGTGGTTGCGGTGCAAGCACTTGGTCGTCCGGTGCCGGTGCCCAGGGCCAGGTGCCGGAGCACCGAGCGGGCGACAGGCGGATCGTGGACGAGGACGACGTGTTCCAGGTGCCGCGACTGCTGGCGGGCATGGCCGAGGGGTTGATGATGAGCCCACCGAGGCTCGTCGGCCCCGCGACGGACGGCGCCGTGTTGCTGGAGGAGGACGGCAGCGAGGACGGCGTGGTGAGCCTGTGGGATCACTCGTGAACTCAGAACTCAACCATGCATGCATAATTGCATTGCATCCTGACGTGGACGTGAGCGTCAACGGCTACAAACACTATACAAGTACAAACGTCGCGCCACAGTGTGGCTAGAGAGGGGGACGGCGTGCCTCTGGAACGAATCTGTCCTTTGTTTCACTGCATGCACTAGTGGATTAGGATCAGGTAGCCCGTGGCCAAGTTATTACTACGGCGGAGTTTTGATGCTCCTGATACTCTCTGCCGCCAGATCGCTGAACACGTGCATCTGTAACTCCAGTACCGGTCTGCACTCCCGTAGCACACGGCTCTGCACACTTCGCTGGAGAGCAGAGCAGAGCAGAGAGCATGGACAAGGCGTGTCCCAGATGTGTAAATTCTGCAGTACAGCCGTGCAGTGCAGCTACTACTACACCAGTCGACGGCCTTGGCCTTGTTTAGGGCTTGTTTAGTTCCAAAATTTTTTGCAAAATCGAAACGGTAGCATTTTCGTTTGTATTTGACAAATATTGTCCAATCATGGACTAATTAGACTCAAAAGATTCGTCTCGACAATTTCGACCAAACTGTGTAATTAGTTTTTATTTTCGTCTATATTTAATACTCCATGCATGCGTCTAAAGATTCGATGTGACGGAGAATCTGAAAAATTTTGCAAAATTTTTTGGGAACTAAACAAGGCCTTAGTTCACACCAAAAAGCAAAAAGTTTTCAAGATTCCCTGTCACATCGAATCTTGCGGCACATGCATGAAGCATTAAATATAGACGAAAGCAAAAACTAATTACACAGTTTAGCTGGAAATCGCGAGATGAATCTTTTGATCCTAGTTAGTCTATAATTGGATAATATTTGTCACAAACAAACGAAAGTGCTACAGTACCGAAATCCGAAATCTTTTCGGAACTAAACAAGGCCTTAGTTTTAAAATATTTTGCAAAATAGATACTGTAGCTATTTCGTTTGTATTTGATAAATATTGTCTAATCATGGACTAACTAGGCTCAAAAGATTTGTCTCGTCAATTCCGACCAAACTGTGCAATTAGTTTTTATTTTTGTCTATATTTAGTACTTCATGCATGTGTCTAAAGATTCGATGTGACGGGGAATCTGAAAAATTTTGTAAAATTTTTTGCAACTAAACAAGGCCGTAGTAGTACGTTGCATTGCAAGATCTGACCCCCATCGCATCGGCCAACATGTAACGTGCTCGAATCTGTACCAAAGGTTCATCGCCGCTCATCGGCCAGCATGTAACGTCCTCTCTGTGTTTCCATGTGTGGCAGTCTCCAAACGCAATAGTACAGTATACAGGGCAGCTGAAAGCCTCTCACGCCCCCCACCACACTTGGTTTGTGTACGACTGCAGTACACGGTACACCGACGAGTACGTGGTGTAGCAGCTGGCCGATAGCCCTGGCCCGTGGGCGGCCGATTTCAACTGGAGTAGGACGTGGCGGTGTACTCGAGGCGCAGTGAACGGAATGCCATATTGCCACGCCCGAAACGGCATCCGGTCCCTCGGGCTCGGCTCGGCTCGGTTTCGATAGATTGGCTAGTCTATCGCCTGCAACCGTATGCCATCATGCATGGCGCACCACCAATGACTAGCTAGCGCTCTAGCAGTAGCAGTACGCGGAATGAAACAGCGACCGTCACGTACGTAGCTGTTCGACACGAGGCGCTGCTGTAGGCTGGGCACGCGATTCGGGAGTCGTCGTCGGTGCTAGCGTGCGGGTGCGTGTCGCGGCCACCGCTCGCCCGCCCTCGTATATATTTTTAGGTTTTCTGCTGATGTCATGTCAAGGCGCGGGCGGTGTTCGTGCCGGCCTGCCGAGCGAGAACTACGTGTCGGGCGCGACGACGGAGCCGGTTTCTTCCGGCACTTTGGACGGCTGTGCCGAATCCGCGTCTCTAGTAGACAAAAGCATTTCTAGTTTCCGCTCTGCCTTGCGGGTACGCTTCGGTCCACCGTCAGAATGCGACATGAGCGATCACGTAGCAGCAGGCCAGGAGCAGGACCAGAGGCCCGTCGGGGTCTAGTTTACTGTGGCAGGTACACCGACACCGACACCGAGGTGCGAATAATCCAGATAGAGTACATTTTTGGTGGGATATCCATATCTTGAGTTTGGATATAAATACGAACTGGAACGTTCTCAAATATATACGAGTGCAGAACAATTAAGTAGTTTAAATTTGAATTTACATTATTATCTACACTCTATATCTATTTGCTCTGCATCACTGCATGCTTCTTTTTTTCGCTTCCTACGACGATCTCACGTTATTCATGTCTCGTACGTGAGGGGCACTCGTGATCTGTTCTAATCCGAGTTAAAATAACTCGCGTACAGAAATGGAGCGGAGTCCGATCTCAAGATGTGTCAAGTAAAGGTATGAAATTGGATTCCAGAACATTGGACATTGGAACATATCATGATCGTTCAATAAATCTCTAAGCTATAAATTATCTAGGTGACCCTGCAACACACTGTATATTCGCACGAGCACATTTAAAAAATACTCTTTTTGTCCAAAAATAAGTGCCAACCTCGTGCTTCGAGAAGTCAACTACTCTTAAGTTTAGCTAAATATATAAAAACATAGTATCGACATTTATATCCTTTGGTATGTTTACAATGAAAATATATGGCAATCTAATGATACTTTGGTTTTATAAATATCAGTAATTTTTATATATGTATTTGGTCAAACTTTAGACTATTTGACTTCTCAAATAGTATGAGATGAGCATTTATTTTGGAATAGTGGGGGTAAATGCTAGATTTGATTCACGCGAACATAATATGTTTGTTGCTTTATCGACAATTCAAGAAGAAGAAGAAAATAATTGCACGTGTAGGTATAGGGATTGAAGTATAAGTATATAAAAATTGTGAACAAAGATAGTTTCAAGAAATAACATATATATATATATATATAAGTTAAAAAATCAATTATATCAATATTTATAACTAAATATAGATTCATCATGTATAAATAAAAAATTTATAAAAAAAAACATTTCAAAAATCATTCAAACTAAAGTAAAGTACTAACTATACTACATTAAGGTCTTATTAATTTTATTGGAGCTAAAGAGACTTAACATGTATATATTTGTCACTAAATATAAATCATAGTCATAGAGATAACATTTGAATAGGTACTTCATTCTTTCATGGATACATGTAGTGTTGGATAAATATGGATCCAAATTGAATGGACACAATTAATGAAAAAATTGGTAGAATTGGAAAATATCCCTGAGATGAGCCACATGCGATCTAATTAACTTCTAGAGAGAGAGAGAGAGAGAGAGAGAGAGAATATTTTTTACACACTATATAACAGAATTTTGTACAAAATATATGATGGGTGCATAAAGTCTAATTGGGCCTTGGCACCCCCACCCTTCATTTCATATTAGCGAATACAAATTTCGATATCCCCGGTTCAAAATAAATGAGAGGGTTTTGGCAGGGGAATATGGCTATACAAAGCAAAGTAATGTAACACAGAGCAAAAACAATGGTTAAAGTTGCCAAGTTGCTCAAACATAACATGCATTAGTGTTCGGATGTAGCGACAAGACATATACTAGTAGATAAGCTAATGAACGGCAGGGACAATCACGCAGCACGAGCAGAGGCCTGGGCTCTAGTCTACTTGGAATATGAATCAAGATGGAATCGACACAGTTAGTGACAAAATATGTAGAATCAAAGAATATGCATAAGATGAGCCCCATACGGTTTTTGATTAATTACGAAAGAGAGAGAATATATTTTTTACAAATGTCATAAATTTTTGTACACATAAATCTTCTGCTATGGAGCTGCTAAAGAGATGAAATCCTTTTATACTAGTCTCTTTGGATGCAATACTGGGGAATATCCCTTCCGATATCTTGGGATCCCTATGCATCATAGACAACTCCTTAATTCTGAATGGAGAAAAGTAGAAGATCGTTTCAAACAGAAACTCTCTTGTTGGAAAGCGAAGTACCTGTCTTATGGGGGAAGACTAGTACTTCTTAATTCAGTCCTAAGTAGTCTGTCTATGTTTATAATGTCTTTATTTGAGATCCCCAAGGGAGTCTTAAAGAACCTTGATCATTATAGATCAAGGTTCTTTTGGCAAGGATCCTCAGATAAACATAAATATCGCCTTGCCAAATGGGACATTCTGTGTCGCCCTAAGGATCAAGGAGGATTAGGTATCCTAAATTTACAATTACAAAACAAGTGCCTCCTAGCCAAATGGCTGGTTAATCTTTTGAACACAGAAGGAATATGGCAAACGCTTTTAAGGAATAAATACCTAAACTCCAAAAGCCTATCCCAGGTGTCAGCTAAGCCCAATGACTCCCATTTTTGGAGAGGCCTCATGCGTATCAAAGACGAGGTGTTGGCAAAAGGTTCCTTTCATATTAAAGATGGAACCGCAACTCGATTTTGGGATGATACATGGGTAGGGGATAAACCTCTGAAAGCTAGTTATCCATCTTTATATAACATAGTGAGAGATCCTCACGCCACAGTCTCAAAAATTATGAGTACGAACCCTCTGAACATATCTTTTAGGAGGGCCTTGGTGGATAATAAACTTACAGAATGACTTAGTCTAGTGGCAAAGATATCCCATGTCGAATTAGTGGATGGTTCAGATTATTTCAGATAGAGTTTAACCGGATCAGGGTTATTCTCTGTCCGTTCCTTGTATCTCAATCTTATAGATACACATACACCCTTTCGGCACAGGAAGATATGGAAGATAAAGGTACCTCTAAAAATTAAAATTTTTCTTTGGTTCCTGCAAAGGGGTGTAGTCCTAACCAAAGACAACCTTGCTAGAAAAAATTGGAAAGGGAGTCACAAGTGCATTTGCTGTAATGGGAGTGAAACTATTCAATATTTATTCCTAGACTGTCCCTTTACCAAAATGATTTGGAGGCTTATCTTCTTTGCTACTAGTTTGACCCAACCTAGATCAATCAGCCACATGTTTAGTACTTGGCTATCTAATCAAAATAAAAAGATTAGAGATTTGATCTCGGTCGGGGTGGCTGCTTTGCTTTGGGCTATCTGGAGATGCCGCAATGATTATGTTTTTAATAAAATGAAAACTAACTCTATTATGCAGGTAATTTTCAGAGAAGCGTATTGGTTATGCTTTTGGGCTTAGCTGCAGCATGATGAGACAGCCAAGGACGTGCTCTCGAAGATAAGCAAGAAATTAGAAATAATTGCTTTAGAGATATCCAATAAAGGATGAAAACATTTATACTGTTTAAACTAGCGTCCCGATCCATGTTTAGGACTATGGTTCTCTTTGTTTATCTCTTTTCAAACTCTGTAATTTTGGGTTGTGTACATCCTTAGATGTAGAGGCCGGATTTTATATCCATTATCTAAAAAAATATATGGCGGGTGCAAAAAAATGTAAGGAGGGCATTGACCCCTCCACCCTTCATTCCATATTAGCGAATACAAGTTTAGATAATTGCGTATCTATTTCTTATTGTTTATTTAATCACCATTTCAAAAGAAAAGAGAGGTTTTTTTGGGTGGGGGTGGGAGGAGGCGATGCCAACGACCCATAATATGTATCCTGCACAAGATGGCTATATTGTGGTAGCGTGTTGAAACCGTAGTTGACCTTGCATCAACAAGGTGAGAGCACAAGTATGAAAACACATTGTGGTATTACTGTTCTGTTTTGTTTTGTTTTAACTATGTGTCATCCTCATGACCCATATATATACACCCACTTTTGCCATACCGGGATGAGCAACTAGAGATGTCTCGTGGCGACGTTGGTGGTTCTTCTTCCTCCCGCGTGCTCGTGCTGCTGTGCAGCTGGTTGCACGCGATCTCATGTCAGGTGGCCGCATATGCCCACTCAAAATCACCTCCGCCAGAAATCGAAATTTTGAATGATTTTGTCCATGGACGACGATGGATTAATAAAGGCAGAAAGAATCCGGGAATTTGTTGTCAACCCGAGCTGGCAAGCTGTCCTACTCATACTGAGTAGTACGTACCGTACTCCTACTGGAGGTTAGTTTAGTGAATTAGTGTGCAAAAAATAAACTAATCCCTGACGCCATATCAGGGGGCGACGACGACGGCTGACAATACGATCGAGACGAGCAATGCGCGCTGCAGCCTACAGGAGGCAAGGGGCATCTTGACGATTAATGGCACAGCTGGCGCGCGGGCTTCGACGCACCAGCTCCTCCGGCAGTCCTCCATGCAGAGAGGAGGATGCAAAACCAGATGTACACGTGTGCATCCGTACTCGTAGTTCATTTTGACGGCGATTCCGACACTCTTTGCATTCGAAAACTTTCGAAACTCACGCTCACGCGGCGACGAGGTTGATGAACGCTCGCATGCGTGCGTTCCCGGATCGGAAACCGCGCCGAAGGTTCACTGCGAGGTCAATGCCTGCCGCCGACGGGAACGGCGCGGCAAGCACGGTAGTAGCACCCGGCCTAGTACGGTGGATATCACTGTCGCAGCAAGCAGAGCTAGCGTCCGACGAGGAGCACGTACCCGAGCCACCAGACACACGGTAGGTACAGCGTATACGTACGCGCTCCGATCCGTAATGTACACTCGAATACGACGACGAGCCTGCTACTGCTAGCTACTCCTACGGCGGAATTGTGAACCGGAATTCATCGCCAGGGATACATCCTTCAATTCGTAGTATGTGTCTGGTGTGTGCGTGTCTCTGCGATAGATTCCATGCATGCAGGATTTTTTTTTTTCCTTGCTAAAATGATACCGGCGACGTTGACACACCCCTAAACCTGGCATTGCCACGACACTGACGGAATTCGTCGGGACCCAGCCGTGTCCCGCAGCGCGCGGACAGGGCACGGCCGTGCATGCAATGCAATGCAATGCAACGCAACGAAGAAGAAGAACCGTGTGTGCGTGTGTGGTTGGGGGCGGACCAATCCATCATGCCTGCATGCGGGCACGGAGCGATGCACGTGATAAATGGAGTTGTGTGACAGTACTGTGACGTACGGGAACGAACAAACACGCGTCGCATCGCATGCAGCGACGTTTACGTCGTGGTTTTTGGTTGGGCCGGTACGAGCTGCTTGCAGTAAGCCCAACCATCAACCCTGATATCATTTTTTTTGGGGGTTGTTGTTTTTAGCGTTGTTGCGTGAACAGGTTATTACAGGTGAGCGAATCATTCGATCACAACGTGTGCACGTATTCTGCAGGGCTCGAGCTCGCTGTTGTTCACCTAATTTGAACCCTGGATGATCTGAGCGGATGCTGCTGGTGATCGAGCAGGTGAGTGGTGGACTGGACTACTGAACTACTAGCTCTCCGCGGTACTGCAGAACGGAGCAGTACGTAGTGTGCATGTGTGTCTGTCTGGTTGGAAAATACTCCATTCACTTTGCCTCTCGACCTAGTTCGCTACCACCACGAGAAAGAAAAATAGCTTAATGGAAGCAAATGGTTTGGTGGTCTAACCCCAATGCAAGATATACACGCGCGCGCGAGCGAGTATACAGCAAAGCATATGGAACACGTACGGATTCAATGTGGCATGCATGCATGCTCCACCCGGCCTAGTTCAGCTGTTGGTTCTGGCCGGTTTTCACCCGGCCGGCCCTCAACTGATTGCTGCAGTGCTGTTCCTCGGTGCCTACGTACTGATTGAACTACAATCCTTGTACTACGTGAGTGTGTCTAGTGGCTGGGAGTAGTGGTCACGGCCTGAGGCGTTGGCACTTGGCAGACCAAAAACGACTTGGCACCCGCTGCCGCTGGACACGACACAAACACAATAGCTGCGCGCATCCACCCCGAGTCCCCGACCGTCGTCTACTTAAACCGACTCGAGGCCGGCCCGAGCCCACCGCGGCAGGGCCAGGCCAGGCCAGCAGGGTCCATTCCATTCCGTTCATCATTGCTGCCCGAGCCCCCCGGCCGGACGGTCCCCAGGCCCCGGGCAGGCAGCCAAGCAAGCAGCAGCAGCGGCAGCGGCAGCGGCAGAGCGCTCTACCCGTCGCGTCGCTTCGCTTGCCCACTCCCACTCCACTCCACTCCTCCCGCCCTCCGCTCCGCTCCGCCCGCGTCGATCCATCCACGGATCCACCTCTCTTCTTCTCATTTAAACTCGCGCCCACCCACGCCACGAACACCCACTGGCCTGCCGAGCGCGCCAGCACACAGCCCCACATGCCGTCGGCCACTTCCTCCTCCTCGCCTTGCCATCATCCATAGGTATAGCACCAGGCGTCCAGTCGTCGCTCGCCGACGCGCCATCCACGACGCACCGTGCCCGTACGTACCGATGGCGGCGAGAGGCGTGCAGGCGCCGCGGCGGCCGGTGACGCTGCGGGACTTCCTGGAGCTCGGCTGCGACTCCAGCAGCGACGGCTTCCGCTCCTACCCGCGCCGCCTGCCCTTCGTTCCCGACGCCGACGACTCCGTGCTGCAGCACTTGCAGCAGCAGCAGGCGGCGCCCCCGGCCCCGCGGGCCGAGGCCGCGGCGGCCCAGCTCCTCCGGCGTAGCCCCTCGCGGTCGCCGTCCTCGCTCTCACTCTCGCTCTTCTCCCTCCCCGGCTCCGTCTCCGGCCACGGCTCCGGCCTCGGTGCGCTCGCCAGAATCTCCAGCCTCTCCCGGACCTTCTCGCGGCGGATCAAGGAAGGCTTCTGGAGGCGCCGTGACGACGGCGACGACGAAGAGGCGGCCTACTTCGACGACCGGGACTCGTGCGGCTTCCCCTCGCCGCTCGTCAGCAGCTGCTCCGCGTCCGACTCGGACGAGTCCGAGTACGGCGCCGAGTCCGAGGCGGACGTGACCACGACGACCGAGGAGACGACGCCGGCGTCCGAGCGCGACAAGGCCACCGCTTCCACCTCATCGTCGTCGTCCTCCTCCTCCTCCTCAAGATCGGCCGACCACGATCGCACGGACGACGCCGCTGCAGCTGACGGGAAGAAGGTGAGTGCCTCTGCCTCTGTTCCGCTTCCGCCCAGCGTCCTGGCGCGTTAATGCTGCTTCAATCATCCTGCGTCTTGTTGGTTGGGCTAGCATAAATTCCAGAGCGTCTGCTGGTGATCCATCGCTATGCCCATGCACACCATGACACCACACACTGTGGGCCAATTTCTATTTACCCGTGGTAGCACAGATATTTGCTTCCCAGGTCAACCGTACCCATCCTCCTCCTCCATTGTTCCGGTAGTGGTAATTCTCGGTTCGGTAGTACTGCATGTCTGCGCTTCAACCGTTCCAAAATTTTGCAAGAAAAAATTAACCATATAGTATACGTAGGTGTGTTATGAGACTTGCAATGGTGATTTACTTCATGTGCAGTGCAGCAAAATTGCCATATTTGTTTTTTTGTAGCATATTCATCTGAGGATAGAGTAAATACAACCGGCGTAGGAGTTTTTACAAGTGGCGCGCATGCCGTAGTGTCAGTGCATAGAAAATTACTAGTAAGACTTTTTGAGTGAATTACAAATATCACCGAGGGCAGGGAAAAAAAGGAAAGGATGGGTTTCTGTTCGTCGGTGAAGCCCCAAATATTCCCCACATCGATGTGATAGAAAACGATGCGATTTCAGATTGTGCCCTGCGGGGAGCACGCGCATGCCTCGTCGTCAGTTCAGGTGTTCACTGTTCACTGATCAGCCAACAGGCAGATGGCAAGCCATACTCTGTGTTGTCAGGCTCAGGCCCCCGCGTCAACTTCCGCGCAGCATCGGCGTGCGTGAAACCGGACACCTCATTACCTCCCTGACATGTAGGGCAAATACACTTTTTATCTTCCATCATCACCGGACACCGTAGTACACTCGTAGTCATACTACTCATTTAGGAGTATACTCCAATCCGGTAGTTTAGATGCCAACTAATATTATGGTAGAGTTAGCACTAATTAAAATTTAGGTGATTAAAGTTTAGATGACTAATTTTGTTTATCTTGTACTGTTTGGATATATCGGTTACATATAGAAAAAGACTAACAACTAGTTTGGCTGGCTACAGATTGGTCCACGTAATCGAACGAGTGAATTAGAACTAAACTTTAGTTAGATGACTAAGGTTTAGTACACTAATGTAACCTTGCTAATTTTGGCTAGCACATCTATTTGTAGATGGATTGATAAATAAATTTTAGTAGTTGTTCAGTAGACTTTAGTCTTTCTTTTCTGTTCTAAGCTTTCGCTGCCTAAACCTGTTTTTTCCTTCAATAAAACTTCTGTAGGGGTGCAAATCCCTCCGGTTCCATAAAAAGAAAATTAGTAGTTGCTAGCTATTAGCAACATGAAATTAGTAGTTTCATAAGTGTTGTAGGAACTTATGGTGAGTGTGACTGCCTGTGGACTGTGGTGAGGTGGTGTTAGCCTCAGTTAGTTAATAAATTTATAGCTTCCTGCAGTGGAGTGGCTACTCTATCACTTGCAGTCACGCTGCTCCAAAAGATTGTGTGTAGTGTAGTTCTAGTGTAGGCATCAGGGCAGCTAGACTTGATGGCTACACCGGTTAATTACTCCTCTTTACTCCTAGGATTTTAATGGTACATGCACTGCAGTATTTTGTTCAAGCTACGGGCAGTATCTGTATCTCCTCTCCAATTTAATAATTGTAATTAATGTCTGCATAACACAGGGCATATCTACTGGCACTACCATGTCACATGCATGATTGGATCTGATTATTTAGGGAGAAAAAAAACGGAGCACAAGCACCGTGCGTGTCAGTATGCCGCCATCACCAACTACCACCCTGATCCTGAATCCCGATTCCTGATCTGCTCTTCTGGAAACGCCGGGCCCCATTCTTTTATCCTGCACTCCTGCAGCGAATGGTCTATTTATCTAAATTTTCCCCGTGAGCCTTGCAATGTTTTTCTCTCCACTTGAAAGCCTTTTGTTTCATCTGTTCTTGTCTTTTTTGGGGGGAAAACTACATCCAAAAAAGACAAGCAATTGGCCACTGTGTCAATCATGTGTGGTGTGCTCCACTTTCTGCACCAGCCGTACTTACCATTAGCAGTCTTGTGTTCTTGACTTCTTTGTATTTGTAGCAATAGACGCTGTACTTACTGTGTGCGCGCACAGATCCATACTGTACTGTTAACGGTAGTGTTAACGGTAGCTAAATGGTGGATGATGGCAGGTGCAGGAGTTAGCGGACGGCGACTCCGCGGTGGGGCGGAAGAAGCTGATGGAGGCCAGCATGGTGGAGGACAAGCAACAGCTGAGCCCCGTGTCCGTTCTGGATTTCCCCTTCGATGACGACGACGGCGAGGAAGGGAGCGATGCCGGCACCTGTTCCTCCCCCGCTTTCCAGTTCCAGCGCTGCACGCCGCCGGACGTCCAGAGTAAGCTAGCTTCTTCTTGCCATTGTCATCCATGCACTGCACATCCATCTATCTATCCCAACTTCCATCGGAGTACTCAGTATCAGCAGCAGTCTCCTCTAGAGCTCGGAATCGGCTAGGCATGCAAATTGTTTCTAGTCTCGCTCATCTAGCCACCATGTCCGAGTAACACTTGCTTGGTTAGCGTGCCAGTAGTACGACCGAAGAATCGTGCACTGTCCGAACATCATTAATGGTACGCCGAGATTCTTGACTTGAGCACTCCAACGATGCCGAAACAGTTCGGGAGCCTCGCTCCTCGATCAGGCAACCCGGCTGTAAAAGGAAAACAACGCTTAGCTGGTAGCTGCCCCGGTCGCTTCGTTGAGTTTTTTTTTACGCTACTAGTAGAGTCTGTTGTACAAAACATGAAGTAGTAGTTACTGTCAATCAATACTAGCTATAATTATAATTGTCCTCGATCACACTAAAATATAGTGCTACAGTGTGAATCAATGGCACGTGATGATGGCGACGATTGTCGTCGCATGGCATCATGATTCACTACGCACCTAGGTCAACTAGGTTACATAGTAATTGTGATGCATCATCATACGTTATAGGACAGTCTCTTAATGAAGTTTCATGAGCTCTAATTATGCTGACCAGACACATATATTAATGAAGACATAGATGATAAGAGTTTTATATAAGTAGAGGACTAACATCTGAATACGATGGAAACTGTGACATGAAATCCCCACCGAGACTGGCCTTAAACAAAAGCATCTCCAACAAGTGATGTCTCATCTCATACTATTTGTACTGTTATATACTCCTTCTTATAAAATAAGTGCATATCTCATACTTTGAGAAGTCAAACAAACTTAAGTTTGACAATATATATATATATATATACTCCCTCCATACCCGTAAAGAAAGTCGTTTTAGACAAGGTTTGAGTCAAACATTGAAAATATAAATCATAACTAACTTTTAAATTGTTAAGTTTGCAAATGTGAAAACTATATGAATAGATTTGTCTTGAAAAAAATATTTTCGTAAAAGTACACATATACCATTTTTTAATAAATATTTTTTATAGAAATAAATAGTCAAAGTTAGACTTTGAAGACTGCGTCATTATCCTAGATGACTTTCTTTATGGGTATGGAGGGAGTATAAAATATTTATAATGTCAAATAATCATCATTAGATTAAACATATCACATATTGTTATACTATAGTACTAATCAACTTTAAAGATACAAATGTTAATATAATTTTCTATAAATCTAGTCAAGCTTGTGATTGTTTGACTTTTCAAATTAAATTGAGAGATGTACATTTATTTTAGAAGGGAAAGAGTATTCTTTTAGTTCATATCTTCTCTCTCCTCTTAAGCAATGTAGAGGAATTATATGTCTTTAATGTATCTAGAACACGTAAAGAGTTTAGCTCTTGTCTTTTCGCTAGCTCAAAAGATTTTAGCCTCATCTCTTCTTGATGTGGCATGTCGTCTAACATTAGCTTAATTAAAGCTGGGCTTTGGAGGTCCCAGTATCTGCTATAGTAAATTTGTTGAGCAGCAGTACTATGCTATGGAGGAGCACAGTACGTAGTTTGATTTCAATTACCAGATTTTTCGAGAACGTGCTTAGCATGTATTTACAGATTTTTAATTACCTGCATGCATGTCCTTTTTTTTAATGAGCTTGGATCTCATCATCGGACGTACTGCACGCAGGGACGAAGAAGCAGACGCGACTGCTGCACGAGATCCGACGGTACGACGGAGGCGGCGTCGCGCAGGGAATCGACCCCCTGGATCTCGACGCACGGTTCACGGCGGCCACCTCGGAGTCCGGGGAGTCCGCGGACGCCAGCACGCGTCTCGCAACCACCACCACCAGCAGCTCGAGCACGGACAGCAGCAGCACCTCGGAGACGACGGCGACACGGCACGACGACGACGAGACGGAGCACCAGAGCGCCGAGCGCTCGCCCTCGCCCTCGCCCGATCACCAGGCAGAGCAAGAAGAGCCTGACGACGAGTACCGCTTGCTCGCGCGGCTGCTTGAACACGACGCGGCGGCGGCGGCGTGCCTGGACGACGAGGTCTCCCGGGTGCTGGTACTCGACTTCTTCGCGGAGGGCGCCGACCATCTCATCCGTTCGGCGGCCGGAAGCGAGGCGCTGCTGGGAGCGGCCGCCGAGTGGCTGCGTGGCGCGGGGCCGCGGTGGGGCATCGGGGACGTGGTGCTCTCCGGGAAGTCGGCGCTGGACGACATGGAACGGAGCCGGCGGTGGATGTGCGTGGGCGAGGAGCAGCGCGACGTCGGCGCGGACGTGGAGGGCGCCGTGGTCGACGCGCTGCTGGACGAGCTCGTCATGGAGATGGCCGTGCTGCCTTGGTGGCCGCGCCCGCGCGGTGATAGGGCCGTCGATGCGCCGGAGCTAGGATGTGCTCGTTCGTTAACTGAATGTTGACGTCACGTCACAAGGATTTCGCCGGCGAGGTCTAGTCTAGTACTAGGAGGAGTCAGTCCATAGAGCGTGTACATGTCCGAGGCGAGGTTCCGAGTTACGGAGTACTAGCTAGCTAGGTACTCAAATTTTGGAGGTTTTTAGGTGTGGCAAGCTCAAGGTTGATCTTTGTTTTTCCACTACGATGAATTTTGGTATATGCCAACGTGTTTTGATGATCGACTATCAACGATCGGGTTGACCTCCATCGCGTAGGAGTTAAACCAGCATCTTGAATAGCTGCTTCTTGAGAAGACAGGATACTTGTTAGCTTGATTGTTTTGTATACGTTTTTTTTTTTCTAGAACATGACTTTATGTGTATTTCATTAAGAAAAAGTAGCACAATACATACAGACAAATGCTATCCAAGACGAGATGCAACGATAGTGGAAGTTCACAAGCACACCCGAGGAAAGCAAGATGGACTACCATCTGTGCGACACGCAAAGGAACCGGCGGTAATGGCTACTAGCTAGTAGCGGCCACCACCAGGAACTTGGAGATCGCCGTGAATCCAACAGCGATCCACTCATCCCCCTCAACCAGCACAACCCGCCTAGCTTGCTCTGCCGTGGTCAAAATGTTGTTGAAGATACGGGAATTGCGTTCCCTGCATATATCAAATACAAAGTGGTACAGCAGGAATTTTTGCGAACTAAAATTTGCAGCGGTTGGCGCTCGAGTCCGATTCTGCCTCCACAATCCATGGGCTCGATTCCGATTCGATCCACGGGCCCCGAACGTCTCGCAGGCCTCGTCACCCTATTAGGCCTTGTTTAGTTCGCAAATTTTTTTGTTTTTAGATACTGTAGCATTTCGTTTTTATTTGACAAACATTGTCCAATCGCGGAGTAACTAGGCTCAAAAGATTCATCTCACAAATTACAGGTAAACTGTGCAGTTAGTTTTTATTTTCGTCTATATTTAATGCTCCATGCATGCGACTAAAGATTCGATGTGACGGGAAACCTTGAAAATTTTTGCGAACTAAACAAAGCCTTAATGAGCGGAAAAGCTTTCCCCCAAACGACAATCACCCACGCCGCCGGCGAGCAAGATGCGGAAGGTAGCATCGCCCTTTTTTTAAGAAGGGCGGCAAAAGCATTTTGCCAGATTTTTATTAGACGAGGAAAAACAAAAAGAGCAACAACATGATTAAACAAAAATAAAGAACTATGTTACAGCTATACTTTACTATTGAACTAGAACTTCTACTCTTGTAGCCAGGTTGAACTGATCAATCTCTTCTTTGCATAGTAGTGCCACCGCGCTTGGTTGTAAATTTTTATTTTGGAAGGTTCTTATATTCCTCACTTTCCAAATATTCCACCAGAAATAGATCATGATGTCATCGATCCTTCTCTTGCGTGGCTTGTCAATTTTCATTCTGCACCTTCTCCAATAGCTATGTAGTGATCCGTTTTCCCCTAACACGTCAATCACGGACAGTCCAAACCATATCTTTATTAGGGCCCAAACTTGCTTGGAGAAAATACAGTCCTTGCACAAGTGTGTCGGTGTTTCTGGCTTGGCACTACATAACTTACATGTGGGATCATTCGGCCAATTCCTCTTGATCAAATTGTTTGCTGTGAGGATCTTCTTATGTAGCAAGGTCCATGCGAAAAAATGACATTTGGGTTTTAATAGATCTCTGATCAGCTGGAACCCCACTAACTCTGAACCAGGCAGACCAGAATACCTTTAGCACCCATAGCAGGAGACCATGTTTCAGTCATAATTTGGGCATCATTTCTCAGAGTCAAATTCTTAATATGGCTCCATTCATTCACCATCTTAGCATTAGGAAACCTAAGCATAAACTTCTTCTCAGCTATTGGACGTGCTCGCCATCTCCAAGTATCAGCCCCAATCAGATTTATAAACTCAAACTCAATTTGTTTAGCATTGGCATTACCCTTAACCACCTTAATGACAGCAGTGCTAGGTTTTTCTAGAGCCACTGTAGGATCAATACATTCCTCTATAAAGAAGAAAATCTGTTCTTCTACTTGAGTGGCACAAAGTTCAGGACCATAATTCCAAGGAAGACATCTCTTACAATCATAAGTATTATGATTGGTAAAACCACAAATCTCACATAATATCCTACGCCTATCTTGAGTAGCATGATTAAAGAGACCACAAGACTCACAAGCAACATTCACATATTTACCCATAGACTGCGAAGAATCAGCAATATCAAGAGATTTTATCTTACTTTCTTTCTTTGGAGCCTCCTCCTTTGGCAGATCAGCATCTTTAAGATTTTCCTGCACTTGTTTGTCTCCACTAAGATTACTCTTCCCTTCCCATCTGTCTCTGATTTCTTCTTCAGAATCTTGGGCTTGAGTATCCTCAACAGCAAAAGTATCTCCACTCTTCTCTTCATTACCAGTACCCTCATCCTTTCGCCTCCACGAATTTATCCTTCCCCCAACTCTGTTGTTACCCTGATCATGTCCTGGACCAAATCTTCCACGATCCTGAGTGAAACCACCACGCCCCTGCCCATAGCTACCACGCTCATGCCCAAATCCACCACGACCTTGAACAAATTCCTCGATTCACCAATCTGATAAAACTGAGTAGAATTTTTATTCTTAGAATTAACAGGATTGATATGTTCATATGAATTCCACTGTAATTGAATCGGAGTGGATTTAAATATGTTATTATAGATATATAAATATATATTACTCCCTCAATTCCAAATTGTAAGTCGTCCTAAGAATCTTGGAGAGCCAAAACATCTTAAGTTTGAGCAAATTTATATGGTAGGATAATAACATCTATGATATCAACTAAGTATCATTAGATTCTTTATTATTTATATTTTTATAGTATATTTATTTGATGCCACAAAATTTTATATTTTTTTTCTATAATTTTGGTTAAAATTAAAATGTTTTGACTTTTTAAGATTCTTAAAATGACTTACAATTTAGAATGAAGGAAGTATGTGCTAATTTATCAAAATATGTAAGAAAGAAAAAAGTAACAAAAAAGAAAAGAGATGGTATGGCCTTTTTTATTTAGTGGCCCATGTAAAAAAGCTCACGCACCGCCGCGTAGTCTTCACCCAGCAGCACACAGCCTGATAGCCGCCGCCGTTTCTTATCTTCGTCGCAGCGCCGGCGCTCCATCTGCTGCTCCCTCCCCCACTCGCGCTCGGCATGAAGGCGACGCTCCATCCCCAACTCGCGCTCGGTATGAAGGCGACGGAGACGGCGCTCGGGCTCGGGCTCTCAGCGACGGCGGGGCAGTCCCAGGCTCAGCGGCGGCGTCAGCGGCTCCTCCCGCCTCTCGCCAGTCGCCTCGCGACCTCACCTCCGTCCTCAGCACACCGGCCGGCGACACTGCGTACGCACCTCCCTCTCCCCTCCCGCCTCCGCTGGACTGTCGACAGCGCACGGCCCCTGCGGCTTCGCCGCGCGCCGCGCGCGGCCGGTGGGCAGAGCGAGCCAGCAGCCGCTGCTCCACCAAAGGCGGTCGCGCCGCTTTGGGAGCGCTTATGCCCCATAGCGAGGCGCTACCCGTCCGCCTAGCGCTTCAGCGCGCTGAATCGTGCGCTTAGTGCCGCTTTTTGGAACCCTGGACTCTGCCATTTGTTTGAAGATGAACTCTCAGAGTGCGGAGATTGAGAAACCGCCCAAATCAGGTTTCCAAATATTGTGATCGTTTAGATGTTGAACTGCCTGCTGTGGGCACCTCCTGCATACAGGTGGAATTTTGGGAAAAGAGTGGATTGGTTCCTTCCTTTTCGTGCTTGATTTTGTCTATCACATTGCTGGCTGGCCTTTTTAGTCAAGATGGCCAAACCCGCATGGGGCTATTACTTTTAGCTGGGACACTCAGTTTCTAAACTCTAACTCGGATTGACTTTTCCTATTCTTTCTCTTTCCTAATCTACTAGCCAACCTAGTGGCTCCTGTATACTACTTGGCTGTTTGGGCCCTATATGTGCGAGCTGAATAACGTCCAGAACGGCCTTTGTATTCAATTATTCATGCAAAATTATCATGATGTTGATCAAAACTGTAACCATTACAATAGCTAGTGTTGGTTGATTATGTATTCACAACCTATGCTATTGTCAGCCCAAGAACTAGATTCATATTGTTTTTAGTGTATTTTGGTTGTGCAAATAAAAAATACATATACAATAGGTAATGCTAAAAGAGGAAGATAATATATGTGGTTTTTGACATAGTTTTTTGTTTATATCAATTGTTGTTGATTTCTTCTGATGCCATGTCATTTTATAATGAAAAAAAAAGAGTGGTTGAACGTAATCATGAGACTCATGACTTTGAGGTAACAGATATGTGGATTTCCACACACCAGGGTCAAACATCGTGCTTGTTCTGTTCTCCTTTTTTTTTCCCATAGGCCGGTATGGTGTTTTTTTTCTTTCTCTCGAACATGCAGGGGAGCTGTGTATCATGTATTAAGAAGAATAAAATGGGTAGATAATCCTTACAAACAACACTCAAGTACTCAACACGAGCCATGTTCAAGACCAACCCACACTAGGGATCCAATGACTCCCCCACCCACTGTCTAAAAGGAAAAGGAAACTTACCAATATTAACCCTAAAATCTGACCTAGACTTCATCAGGTGCTAGGGCAGTGAGGTAGGAAATACCACTTGCTCCACTAAACCCCAAAATTTCAACTCATCTCTAAACTGGACCGTGTGATCGAGGATGAACTCGGTGATACTCATAAAAAAAACACCGGTTACGGAGGTTCCAAATAGACCAAGCTCCCAAGATGGTCATTGAATTGAGTCCCTGTCTAACCTTCCCCATCAACCTTGGAACTTGCATCAGACCACCAAGCATCAAAGGATGGGACTGTGGGCTGTGGTGAAAGGCTCTGCAACCCAACCCTTCGGAGCAACAAGAACCAGAATACTTGGGCAAATACACAACCAACCAGCAAATGGTTGATCATTTCAGGCTTCTGGTCACAGATTGGGCAATGGGCTGGGTGTGGCAAACCTCTCTTTTCAAATCTGTCAGCTGTCCAACATTTGTTTTTAGTCACCAGCCACATATAAAATTGACATTTTCCTAGTGCCCATGATCTCCAAATTCTGGTATGGTGTTAATCCCTCAGATTTTGCTTTGAAATCAGCTCTCTCCAAAAGTTTCTTTAAAATTTTAACTACAAGTGATTACGGTAAGAAGCTAGACAGAAAAGGACACAACATAGCATATATTCAATAGAACTAAGAGTATGCCATGCACTAACAGAAAATGTTGTTCCTATCAGTGATTGCTACTGTCACGTTGAATGCTGGCACACACTACAACTAATTAGTCTAAGGGTGCTATGGAGCATGTCAGTTCAGAATTTTATATGTAGTCTAAGTTCAGCTCTTAGTTCCTTGTAGAACTTGCTCTATACAAAAGGTTCTTTTGAAGCTTGCATTAAATGAAGGCTCTTTTGATGAATTGTATTTTCCTATCATCCTGTGACCTCATTCATTTGTCTATTATTTAAGGTCCTCCTTTGTGCATTTTCCTTCAGATAAACTGAAAATTAGAATTTGTTTTTCTTTTGCTATTTGTATGAAAAATTTATTGTAAGTGTTAGTGACAAAACACAAAAGGAAATATTTGTATGAAGGCATCAACATTCTAGGTAGTAAAGAATGTCAATTGAAAAAAATCACTTCCCTTCTTAGTTTTATTCTATCTTTAATGTCTTTGGTGTAGTTTTTTTTCCCTTGAAATTAGGTAAGGTGATACAATGATCTCTTGACTGTGTTTCATGTATTTGGTGTAGATTTTTTATACTATATAGGTATTGACTATCTTTCTTTCTCTATAGTAGCATTTTTTAATGCTTGTTCTTTTCATATGCTTCAGGCATTCCTCTTTGCTTTTGACCTCTATCACCTTCTTTAATATGTGCAGGAGCAGCATTTGAGACTAGTCTACTCAGATGCTTAGCTACTAGGCATACACGAGTTTCTTTAGTAGCATTTTTAATGCTTGTTCTTTTCATACGGTTCAGGTTCAGGCATTCCTCTTTGCTTTTGACCTCTATCACCTTCTTTAATGTGTAGGAGCAGCATTTGATACTAGTCTAGTCAGATGCTTAGCTACTAGGCATACACAAGTCTCTTGACATTGCAGCGATATGTATTTCGGTGTATCTAGTAGATTAAGCTCATGAGGTTCCTTATATCTTGTGCTTGATCTATTCTTGAAAATTTTATTCTCTGTGTAATAGCATACTTTCTTTTTCTTGATCTTAGGTTGTCTGTTTCTTGGTCCTCCCAAGTCATGCTGTTCTATCTCAGCCTTTGGTGGTGTGGCAGCGGTTTCTGATGATTTTGTAGAAAGCTCGCCATCAAGCAGTGGATATCTGAATAGTGCTATGGATGCTTCATCTCATGAAGATAATCAATCAGAAAGGGCTGTTAAGATGAACCAAAACTCCAGAGACAATAAAATGATTAAAATATGTGATAAGTTAATTGGTGTATTCCTGGTGGATAAACCTACACCAATGGATTGGAGAAAATTACTAGCTTTTAGCAGGGAATGGGACAACATAAGGCCTCATTTCTTTAAACGCTGCCAGGAAAAAGCAGATACAGAGCTGAACCCTGAGATGAAGCACAATCTTCTCAGACTTGGTAGAAAACTTAAAGAGGTCACACATTTACTGGTTCACTGCCGGCATGGTTTACCTCATTATTTGATTTAGGATTCCTCATAACAGATATTAATATAGTTTGCCCCTCCTTTTTCAGATTGATGAGGACGTACAGAGGCATAATGAACTTCTTGAAGTAGTAAAATCCACACCATCAGACGAACTTGGTTCTATTGTTGCTAAGAGGCGTAAAGATTTCACAGTGGAATTCTTCAATCACCTTTACTATGTTGCAGAGTCTTATCATGATGAACCTGAAAAGCAAACTGGTGAGGCATTTGAGTACTGGTCTATGATGTATGTAACTTTATATGTTGTTCCCCCTTTTTTTGCTATTTTGTCACCCCCCCTCCCGGGCACCCAAAAAAATATATGACACATTAATTATAATAGAGAAACATATCAAATGGACAGATGTACTAGTTTGCTTATCTGCATTATAGACATAACACTAACAATTAACTATATGTTAGTTCTTGTGAGTTTATGCACTCCAATACTATAAATAAATAGAGCTATATCCATTGTACAACTCTTAAGACCCTAAACAGTTTCATTTTTAGAATGTATTTTGATTTACCTGCACTGTCATAATGAAAGACTAACTCTTTTCTCTCAATTGTTAAATAATTTCTGCGAAATTTCACTTTCGTGCAACAATAACTATTGTGGAGTTTTGAATCTCATTAGTTGCTTATAGGCATGTAGACAACATTAGTGCTCATCCCTGATCTGAAGACAAAGATTTTCATTTGTTGTTTGTGTTGTTTGGCCAATTGGATTCTACCGATTTATATTTTGTAGCATGGACCTTTTTGTCCTTGTAGAGTTGGCGAAGCTTGGAAATGATTGTGTAGATGCTCTACAAGCTCATGATGATACAACAGGGAGCCTTGAAGCTTTGAATGCTGCAGAACTGAAGTTAAAAGATATACTTAATTCACCTTCAGTGGATGCTGCTTGCAGAAAGATTGATGACTTGGCTGAGAAGAAAGAACTGGATTCTGCATTAGTGTTGATGCTTTCAAAAGCTTGGTCAGCTGCAAAGGGCACTGACATCACAAAATCTGAGGTAAATGATTATAGCATTCAGCAAGCACATATGTGCTTGAGTTTCTATACTCTTTAGCATATTGTAGTTGTGCTCTAGTGCTCCAAATTTGTCTTTGGGTGTTTCCTGATCTGCAATGCATGTCACAGGCAAAGGATATAATGTTTCACCTATATATGACTGCGGTGGCCAATCTCCAGAGACAAATGCCGAAGGATATCAGAATACTGAAGCATCTTATAATGATAGAGGATCCAGAAGAACGGTTAAGTGCACTTAATGATGCTTTTACTCCTGGTCCTGAACTTCAAGGGGACAATGTTGATACATTATACACGTAAGTAACTGGTTCTCTGGCAATGATTTTGTATACCCTTTCTTTTGTTTTAATCTTGCTTGTTGCCTGGCGGATTGTAGGAGTCCAGATGCGATGCACACTTGGGCAAGAGCTATAGTTGATGCATATTATAATAGCAGAGAAGGCACTCTCCTTGGGCAAGCAAGAGACATGATGAATCCTAAAGTCATTAAGAGAGTCGAAGAGATAGTGAAGATAATCAAGGACAAATACCTTTAAGTTTTGGTCATCATAAAATTGGGGTTTAACATTTCTACTTACTGTGTAAGTCTTGTGCCATGACCTTAGGATGATGGTCTTTTACAGACTGCTCCCTGCAAAACTACTGCCATCATTCCAGTTGAACTCTGATCGCAAAACATTCCAGTTGAACTCTTCACCGCTGCCGAAACAATCAGTGGTTCATAGATTAAGGGGAATGCAAGTTGTTGTAACTCATTACAGTGAAAAGGTGATTGTAGCATGTAGTATCAGTTAGATATTAGGGGAGTACTAGTAGCTGTCTTAACTGCTAACAGTGTTGTAACTGTACTAGTATAGAACCAGGAGTCATATGTATGTGCCCAAATATTCTTGTGATGAGCTAGTGATCTCAACAACTGTACGGTTGATGCTGATTCAAACCATTTAAGACTTGTTTCAGGAAGCCAAATGTTTCTGGACATATTTGAGCTGAATAATGTCATAATACCTTGCTTTTGCTGATGTTTACAGCCACACAGCTATGTTACCCATGTAGACATTTGGTATAGTCAACAAGATTGAGAAGTGGGTTCATCTAACTAACATCTCAACTGATATGTTCTGTATCTTCAGATTCTGCTGCATTCTTATAAAAATATTGTTCTCTCAGCTTGCAGCTGCAGAACAAAGATTTTCCACACTCCAATGGAGTAGAAGCCACAAACACTGGTTTGATGCTTGGTCCTGTGTGCATTTACACTCAACAATCAGAAGAGAGCCTTCAGAAATCTAATTTACATTGTTTATAGCTTATTTTTCAACCTCCATTAACAATTTCAGTTTGAGTCTTGTTTGATGTTCTGTGTTATTTAAGACAAGATTCGTGTGTTTACTTCCTGAGATAAACAACCGTTTATTCATGCAGAAGTCATTCCAAAGAAACGAAATGCATGCAACATGAAAACTTCGACTTGCTGTTAACTTCTGGAGGATTTAACCAGAGAATGTGCTTATTCCACTGGCAAATCCAGATTACTCACGGAGAATTTTTATTTCTTTTGGTTGTGTCCCTTTTAATCCTTTGATCCAGTACATCTATAACCACTTTTGTATAGAAGAATGAGGTGATAGGAGCAATGATTCAGAAATGAGTTTCACCACCGACCTATTTGGAATGTACAATTTTTTTTTCCGTAGTCTTAAAGGAACTTAGTTTGAATATCATTCTAATTTTCTATGAAGTTTCCATGTTCCTAACAAGGTCGATACTTTGCAGCCCAAGCTCTTGAACTCGGTCCTATATCATCTAAACAAAGGCTGCTCCTGCTCAATCCACTTTTTGACTCGGAGAACAAGAGCACGTAATGTAAGCTATTGCAAAGTCAAAAAAGAGCATATCCTATATACACACATTGCCCCAGCATATGCATCATCTATTGATAGCAGCCGGTTCAGAATTTTACTTGGGAGGATCATTATCTGCTTTCCTTTTCATGTTTGATCAAATCATATACAGCTGATTTTTTGAAGTGTCTTTGCAATTACAGCTGAGGTTCTTTTAACGACAGTTTGATGAAGAGTTTCTTTTTTGGGGGAAAAAACACAGGATAAGGAACAAAGAACACAGAAGAAATTACCGTGCCTATCCATTATCTGTAAAATGATGATAAAAAACAAATTAGTATATCTTTTAACTATTGTGGGTTTCTGTGCTACAATCCATATAGATGAATATCAAGTATCTGACATGCAACTTTGAACATATTGAGCACTTCCATTTCTAGAATATATATTTGATTAATCTGCACCGTTATAGTTATGCTCCTTTGCCTGTCTGCCTCCTCTGGAAGTCTGAATAGCTTGGCGTTGGTCTGAAGCCACTACGTCTTGTTTGTAGGCACTGACCACAGACCGGGAGGCCTCCAAAGTGTCAATGTGCTTAGGAATGTTACAGGGTGCACTTTTTTTTTGTTTGGTTTATAGAACGAAATGAGTTATCTATTAGTATCTCATTAACAAGCTAATAATTAGTACTCCTACTAGTATGATGAATGAGGTTGTTTTTATCAAATTTGAGAAATGGGTTCATGCTGCACCGTCTCATCCTGAACGATTTGATTCCAGCCAAATAGATAGCATATGGCGTTCGCATAGGACATCATACTCGGCCCTTGAATCCATTGTCCATCCACTCATCCTACTCATAAAGGAGTATATATCACAACTACATGATGCATGGTTAAATGCAGACTATAATGAATCTACTAACCGAAGAACGCAGAAGTATTAAATATAAGTACCATAGAAGAAAATACGACACTAAAGCATTGGTTTTTTCATGAGGTTTGGTCAGCTCCTACTACATCCTCGGGTATAACTATGGGTTCTCATCAGTTCCAAAAGTGCAGCTATAGTGGCATCTGGGTGCGTATCTAGTTTTGCTGCCGTCCAAACAAGCTGCCAAGTTATCTCATGTTACAATAGAGATTGACCTCATTTATGGCTTAGGTTGGAGGTCCGACTTGAACTCTATCTTAACCCTAATACAACCCAAATCCTGTTAGGCATATCACGTGAGCTAACTGAATCTAATACCATGCTTGACCCCATTGCATGCGTGACATCGAGAACCCTCTTTGGATCTCTAAACCGTGACTATTACTCTCTCCATCCCAAATTGTAAGTCATTCCAAAAATCTTGGAGAGTCAAACTATTCTAAATTTGATCAAATTTATATGATAAAATAATTATTATTATGATACCAACTAAGGATCATTAGATTCTTTCTTAATTATATTTTCATAGTATACTCACTTTATGTTATATAAATCTTAATATTTCTCTCTATAATTTTGATCAAACTTGAAAATGCTTTGACTCTATAAGATTCTTGGAACGGAGGGAGTATTATATAAGCAGATAATGATCCAAACAGGGCCTAAACCTCAACTGTTTTTGTCTTGGCGGCCCAGTCTGGACTCTAAGGAAGCCCATCATGCATAAAATGCGGGCCCGCTCCTAGGCACACAACCAGCCCAGGACGGTCAGCACCTCTCGCCGTCCGGCCTCCCGTCCCGTGCCGTCATCAACATTTCAACATCCCCGATTCGATCCGCGACGGCGCCACAGCAACACACCATACCTAGCTCTTCCTTCCCGAACCCTCGCGCCGCCGCATCTTCCTACACCCAAGCCCTAAACACCACCGCCCTCTCAAATCTCTTTCCCCTCGATCCATGGCCGCCGCCGCCGCCGCCACCGCGCCATCCCGCAAGACGGAGACCTACACCGACACCAAGCGCCGCGACGATGTGCGCGGCGCCAACATCGCCGCCGCGCGCGCCGTCGCCGACGCCGTGCGCACCTCGCTGGGCCCCCGTGGCATGGACAAGATGATCTCCTCGGGCGACCAGGCGCAGGAGGTCATCATCACCAACGACGGCGCCACCATCCTCTCCCGCATGGCGCTCCTCCAGCCCGCCGCGCGCATGCTCGCCGAGCTATCCCGCTCGCAGGACGCCGCCGCTGGGGACGGCACCACGACCGTCGTCGTCCTCGCTGGATCCCTCCTCCGCCGCGCCCAGTCGCTCCTCTCCGCCGGGGCCCACCCCACCGCCGCCGCCGACGCCCTCCACCGCCTCGCCACGCGCGCTGTTGAGATCCTCCACGCCATGGCCATCCCCATTGAGCTATCCGACCGGGAGTCCCTCGTCAAGTCCGCGTCCACTGCTCTCAACTCCAAGGTCGTCTCCCAGTACTCCACCCTCCTCTCGCCCCTCGCCGTCGACGCCGCCCTCTCTGTGGTGGATCCCGCTCACCCTGACCTTCTGGACCTCCGTGACATCCGCATCGTCAAGAAGCTTGGTGGCACCGTGGACGATACTGAGCTCGTCCGTGGCCTCATCTTTGACAAGAAGGCTAGCCATGCTGCTGGGGGCCCAAGTCGGGTGGAGAATGCCAAGATCGCTGTCATACAGTTCCAAATCTCACCACCTAAGACTGACATTGAGCAGAGCGTCATTGTATCGGACTATGCACAGATGGACCGCATCCTACGTGAGGAGCGCAATTACATCCTCGGGATGGTCAAGAAGATCAAGGCAGCTGGATGTAATGTCTTGCTCATTCAGAAGAGCATCTTGCGGGATGCGGTCACTGACTTGTCTCTGCACTATCTTGCTAAGGCAAAGATTCTGGTGGTGAAGGACGTGGAGAGGGATGAGATAGAGTTCATCACCAAGACCCTAAACTGCCTTCCCATTGCCAACATTGAGCACTTCCGCACGGATAAGCTTGGGTATGCAGATGTTGTTGAGGAAATCTCTGTTGGGGAGGGCAAGGTTGTGAAGATCACTGGTATCAGAGACATGGGTAGGACCGCAACTGTACTTGTCAGGGGATCGAACCAGTTGGTTATTGATGAAGCTGAACGCAGTCTCCATGACGCCCTCTGTGTCATAAGGTACAATTTATCTTATGTTGAGATAATAATCCAATGCTATATTCATAATTGCTTCTGAATTCTAGTCTGTCTTATGTTCTTTGTTGTTTATTGTTGGGCCAAATCTTACTGTTTACGCTTTATGTTCACCAAATTCTTTATATGCCTTTGGTTACTAGGGCTATATATATTTAAATTTGAAAATGTATTCAAAGTTCAACAGATGAGGTCTTCTTTGTTCAAGTACCACTAAGAATGTTTTTCCCAACTTTCTACTGGGTTTGATTTCATTGCATTAAATATTTTCATATTCCGCTCTTCTAGAATTGGAGTACAATAAACTTCATGATTGCCTAATTTGGTGGATTAGGTTGGGGATACACAGATGACAGTAGTTTAGAATTTTTTGTGCATTAGTGAAGTTGCAAGAAGACTTGTATGTTGTTTTAATTTGGTTATTTGGAAATTTTTACCATGTATCTACATTAATGTAATATATAATAAAACCGGAACCTGCAATATGTCTTGAGTACACTGATTGCCTGTCTTGAATATAGTACACTGATTGCCGACATTTGTGTTTTGTTATCCTGTCATGACTATTTTAGTTAGTATCAATCATATATTCCTCTATATCATCAACCATATGATATGACCATGCTGGGTTGTCTGAATGTTAGACATAAATATAGACTAATTGTACTTGCTACTGCCATGGTTTATGAGGAGTCTCCTAGCCGCCTAGGTGACGAGGGTGAGCTATGGGCCCTTGGCATTGGTGTTGCCATGACTTGCGGACGTGTGGCGTCTGCCTTAAGTGATTAGGCGTTACCTAGGTGTGCAATGGTGTCGGTCGGGCACTTTGAAGCTTGTGGCGAACACCGGATGTGGAACCAGATGAGGAAATCAAGCGGGAGGCATTGTATCGTGGGTAATTCAGCGCAAGACGCCAAAACTGGGTGGGAATTGACTGCATATATGCGCATTGAGAGGGAAATCAACCACACATAGTCATCTACCGTTGGTGGGGGGAGGGGGTCGGTCATGGAGAGAGGGAAATAGAAGGCAGTGGACCTGGAGCCCTGGTATCCCAGTGGTGGTGGACCTGGTGCCCTTGCATCCCAGCAGTGGAGGACCTGGTGCCCCGCGTCCCGGCAGCGGTCATCTTCCTCTGCTCCTTGCCTGCCTGCCTGCCTGGTAAATGAGGCTGCGCTCTGCCTCCTGTGTTTCCCTCCCCCAACTCGCTAGCTGGAGCAAGCATTTCTTATGATTGTGCCTGTATATTTGATTTGGTTTTAGCGGCACATAGCACAGGTGTTCCTCTCCCCCAACTCCCCTGCTATTTGTTTGTTCTTCTGGGGATCTCTTTCTCATGGTGGATATGCATCTTCTAGTGTTAGGTGCTGGTCTGGTCTGTGGTGGTTCGCTTTTATTTTGCTCTGATTGTTCCTATGCTCTGCCTCATTAATTTGCCTCTGCTGTACTGCTTTGTGTTGCACGGCAGTACGGCACTCTGCTATGTAATATGTTGTATATGTTCCGAGAGTCTGGTGTGTGGTTCTCTCTGCTTCATGGAATGGCCTGTCCTATGGTCTAATGTCTACTTGGCTCTTTGTTTACACTTTTGCACACAATGCACAAGTTGATGACTGAGTATTAAATGTATATTGTCTTGGTTGGTTGCTTTCGTGAACTGTACATGTTTGGGCCTGATTGAACCCTAGCACTATATAGATGTTGAGACTCCTGTGTAGCTTCAAAACCTTTCAACTTTGATTTATTGCTCAATTCACATGAGCTGAAATAAAGGGCTCTCAGGACTTAATTTGCATTAGCAGAATGATTACGTTTTTTTTGTGTTGTTCTTTTATGCTACCAAACAATTTATGGACCTCCTTTACCTAGTTCATGGCAAAGTAGGCTTGGAAGTGTGTGATCATTGTACACTGTCGTTCTGGAGTCTCTACAGTGTTTTGATAGTTGTTCTTGCTTTAATGCTTTGGGTTTGTCTGCTCATTTCTTGACTTGGATTTAGTACATGTCGAAGCTGGGGAAATTGTAATGATCATTGGTGGCATGCCTTCCTCATTTAGTAAAGCTATTTTCATGGTATGGTGGATATAATGGTAGTTATAAATTTCCTAACAATTTAGCTGGGCGTAAGTAAATACTCCATCCCAAATTATAAGACGTTTGACTTTTTTACCTCAAGTTTGACCACCTGTTTTATTCAAAAAAATTGTGCAAATATAGTCAAATTCAAGTCATTCTTGAAGAACTTTTATTAATAAACCAAGCCATGAAAAAAGAAGTGATATTTTACACAAATTTTTGAATAAGACAAGTGGTTAAACTTGGTGTCAAAAAGTCAAACGTCTTATAATTTGGGATGGATTGAGTACTCATTATGTTCCTTTTAAAATGCCCCCTTCCCCCAACTAATTGACTTAAACATTTGCATTAGTAATGCTGTCTATATTTCCTTAAACCAAGTAAGGAGTTTTATGTTATACTTCTTTTGATGCTTCAGGTGCTTGGTCAACAAGAGGTTTTTGATTGCTGGTGGTGGTGCTCCAGAAATAGAGATGTCAATGCAGCTGGCTGCTTGGGCAAAGGAACTTCGAGGGATGGAGAGTTACTGCATCAAGGAGTTTGCTGAGGCACTTGAGGTCATTCCTTACACACTTGCTGAGAATGCTGGGCTCAACCCAATCTCCATCGTCACTGAACTCAGGAATCGCCATGCCAGAGGTGAGAAGAACGCTGGCATCAATGTGAGGAAAGGGCAGATCACAAACATCCTGGAGGAGAATGTCGTGCAGCCTTTGCTGGTGAGCACAAGTGCCATTACGCTAGCCTGCGAGTGTGTCAGAATGATCTTGAAGATTGATGACATTGTCACTGTTAGGTAAAGAGCGTGAAGTCGGTGGTCATGTCAGCCTGCTCTGTTCTGTCTGGATTGATATTAGTTAGGTTACTACTTAATGTAGAACTTTATTGCGTGTTTTTGGATGTTTTAAACACGTGGTTTTGATGTTAGTACGGAGAGGACAGTAATGTACCCTATCCTTGCATGAAACTACCAGGGCTGCACCTGCGATATCCATTTTCTTTTGATTGGCCGTCTATGCCTTTGTTTCCGTTGCCGCTTACATGTAAGGCATGCTTTTCCATGAAATTTTGCGCAGGTTGTGTTGTAAACTGTTATTAGCTTTATCATCTTATATATGTTTTTTTAAATGGGAAGGATTTCATTCATTATAAGCGTACAACTATAGGGTGGAAAATCCCCAAATCCCCAAAATGAAGTTCTGCAAGGCCTAATGTCAATAACTCAGAAGCAATTATGAATATGGCATTGTATTATTATCTCAACATAAGTAAATTGTACCTTATGACACAGGGCATCAATGAGACAGCGTTATGCTCTGTGTCCATATGAGCTGCCTAAGGGCACTCACAATACAATTCTAGAGTCCTCGAACAATGTGGACTTACAGTCTAAATAAAACTTGGAGTCTTATTTTTTTTCTACCTCTTTCTTCAATAAATATGCTGCCACATCAGCAAAATACTATAAATAGTATATAATTAATTGTTTTGGACTCTGTGATAGAGTTTTGCATTGTGAGTGCCATAAGATGCTTCCCCCCACACATTTCAGCTAGCTCATGTATTGATGTTACATATAAAATTGTAGTAGCTGTATTACACTTTCTTAGGCTAAACGGAAAAAAATATAGGAAAAAGTCTACATAACCCCACAAACTATCAATGGTGGACTACTTCACCCCCCGAACTTAAAACCGGATATTCTACCCCCTGAACTTTCAAAACCGGTCAAATAACCCCCTAGAGTGGTTTTGGATGGTGGTTTTGTCTTTTTCTTTTTTATTTATTTCCGCTAAATCTTTGAAAAATCATAATAAATCATAGAAAAATTATAAAATGAAAATTTCAATTTTGTTGGACTTCTGATGAGTAGATCTACACAGTGAATATATAATATGGTATACTTTAGTATAAAGTTTTTGTTGTAGCTTTAAATCTATATTTTTCTGTAATTAAATCAAATAATTGATATATGCAGTTCCTATTATCCAATTATGGTGAAATTTTTATGGTGGGCTCATTATTGTATGCTTGTATTATGGTAAAAGTTTCATACCCAGTGGATCACGTATAACTTAGTTATCAATTTATTTAGCTTTATTCTTGTTAAATCTATGTTTTATTTATAACTAAGTTATACGTGATCCAATGAGTATCAAATTTTTACCACAGTTTAAGCATACAATAATAAGCCCACCATAAAACTTTTACCACAATTGGACCACATGAACTGCATATATGAATTATTCAAATTAATTATAGAAAACCATAGATTTAAAGCTACAGCAAAAAATTTGTACTAAAGTATACCATATTATATATTCACTATGTAGATCAACTCATCAGAAGTCTAACAAAATTAAAATTTTCATTTTATGATTTTTTTTATGATTTATTATGATTTTTCAAAGATTTAGCAAAAATAAATAAAAAATAAAAAGACAAAACCACCCTTCAAAACCACTCGAGGGGGTTATTTGACCGGTTTTGAAAGTTCACGGGGTAGAATATCCGGTTTCATAGTTCGGAGGGTAAAGTAGTCCACCATAGATAGTTTGGGGGGTTATGTAGACTTTTTCGAAAAAATATATGCTCATATGAATTGAAGCCACCTGAATTGCAGAGTTCTCAATTTGTTACCCAATATTTCTGTACTTGTCAGTAGTTGTGCTTTTTCTGCACTTTATTTAAACCTTTGTAGTAGCTAGTCTTGTACCTGTAGAAATTGGTGTTTATCAGAATTCAATATTAGCTGCACTAGTTTCTGAAACGTGCACTTTTTGCCATGTTGAACAACGTCCTGTTTTTCAGCACTAGCAAAGGAATAATGTTTTTTTCACAAGAAATCAGCATCAGCAGGAACATCACCCAAATTTCAGTGAAACAAACAGTGGTTCAAGAGTTCGTTATATGACATATTTATAAATATCGGCTTGTGACTGTGAGTATAGAATGCTATCTTGATAACTGTAACTTACAATTTTGATTCAAATTCTCATGTGGATCTTCGACTCACGTACTTGTGTTGTAATTCCAATTCTAAAAATGCAGTTCCATCAAATTGTATGACCCCATCTAATTTTAAGTTTTAGAAGTTGTTCACTTTTCGGCACGAAGACCTAAAAGTCCTGTCCTTGTATATTTCATTTTCTTGCAACGTCATCTCTTGTGCTCCTACCGAATCAGATTCAGTGCTCCTCTTGGACCTCTATGAACGGAGGCAATGCTTCAGTAATAGCAACATAGCTGCCGAAATAGCAATCACTTCTCTTTCTAGAAGTTATCTGTATTTGATATTTGATTGGTTACACTCCACTGAATATGTATACATAATCTTTAATATATATGCACCTTTTTGCTCTACTAAAGGGATCTTTAAAAATTATATTGTTTCAATATTTATCAAGTTGTCTTCCCGTGGCTTGCATTCTTGCATGGTCATCCCCTGGCTTTTTATTGGGGTGATATTGTGTTAAGAACCTTCAAAAGTATTACAACAAAAGGATTTTAATCATAATGATGGAAATATTTAACCAATTAAGGGCTTCTACTATATTGTTTATGCTATTGGGTTGGGCTAATCATGTATCTCTAGTCATCCCTTTGTTGAGATGATATTTCTGATTTTAGTCATAATGGTGGAACTGTTTCGACGATTAAGCGCTTCTATATTGTTTGTGCTAATTTGGTTAGGTTAATCATATATCACTGTTACATTTCTTTACTTTTGATACTCTTGTGGCACTAGCAAATATGTTCGTGTGACACACACGTGTCTACGTGAACTATTTCGATGCAATTACATTAATTCATATATTTTCTTTAAATACAAAAACAAGATGTAACAAATTATCTATTAGATCTACAAAACATCCACCATATTTCATACACATGCATATCTTGATTTGATTGTATGCCTCGATTCTCTATGGATCCATTGTTTGACTTTACAATATATGAATTGCAAGTATGCTCATCCTTGTTATTGCCACTTCTATAAGCTCCACTATATATATCCTTAGTTGTAGGAAGGCATAACCTCATTAATGTCTCAGTGAGATCCATAAATACTACATAATAAGAGACTTGAGGGTGTCATACAATTAAGCTCTGAGTTTTATTTCGAAAACTTGCAAAACTCCAGAAAATTGGTACTGTGAAGAATTTGAGACATAGTGCTTGACTTGATAGTTCTATCTTTCGATTACTCAAGACTTATGCAAAAGCTGTAAAGCTCCATAAGTTTGAAAGTTAGACCAGAGGACAATTTATGTTTAAAAGCAAGTGTACTTAAAAGAAATGAAAGTATCGTAGCAACTCCTAATCCAAGTTTATTAATTAGGCTTGGGTTGTTTACCAAGGGACTGGCAAAAGGTAAGCTTGGGGAAAATGTTGACGATCGATAACGTCAACTTTTATTAGAACTTTAAACCCGAAGGAGAACATGAATACACACTAGTATAGGGTTTAAACTAACAATTCCCACGAGTTTTGCATATTATGTATTTTCCAGGGTGAATTTTAGGAAAACTGAAAAGAGGGATTCTAGTGCAAAATAAACACGAAACTTATCTGCCACGACAACATTGCAATCGGAACGTAGGAAGGATCCAGAAGACACCGGAAGCAACCGGGAGCCAATGGCCGCCAGGTGGGGCCGGTCGGCCCCACCATAGCGCCAGCCAGCGCCCCCCTAGGGTTTCTGGCCGCCGCCTTCCGAAAGCTTCCTCCACCGCCTCTTTTGATGCATCTCGGCCTTTGGTTAAGTCGGTTTGATCCTACGGCGCACGCCGATCTCACCGGGCTATAAATAGAGGGGCAGACCCCCCTCCCTGGAGGCATTCTACACCCCGGTGCTTTATATTCTCTACATAATTAGAGTTAGGGTCCCTCTAGTTGATCTAGTTCTAGTTCATCTAGATGTAGCAATTAGGAGAGTCTAGTTCTTCTAGAACGAGATTTGAGAGATTGAGTAGAGGAGTAGAGATTCTGAAGGAGTTTCGGCTTGTCAGCGCTTCTTGATAGTTGTATTCTTCTGGATCTAGTTCCCTCGCCTGGAGCTGCGTTCTGAGGTAATTTTGTACTTACCATTCTGATTTAAGTAAACAACTTGTTCTTATTTGTTCTTTGGTTCACAACTCATATTGAGTGCTTTGATCTTGGTCATTACTTGGTTGAAGTAGTATTTCGTAGTGTAGGCGTGGTGCCTAGGCTAGGTTTGCTTGTGAATGTCCCCTGATCAGCCGAACAGTGGTAGTTTGCGTAGGTGACAGCTACGTTGATTCCTCTGTAGTCAACTTTCCGTTGGTAGGACCTATGGCTTATAGGTGCCTGGTAGGAGATTACTCCGTTTCTTCTCCTATTCGGGTCACTTGCCCGATAAGACGTTATTATACAAAGTTTACCGGAATCAGAAGCAGAGTGCATTGCTATTTTCTTTTTTTTATATATGATCTAGCCTAATTGTAGGGTTAAGTCTATATACTTTGTCATCATCACAACCGTTCCCTGTGAATATGATATTTAAAACCTCCGGGTAAAATGTGACACTGGTATGATATCTGTGCGCTTGCGGATAATCCTACTTAAAACTTATTTAATGGAGTGCAGTTAATTTATACCAACAAGCACTTTTGGCGCTGTTGCCGGGGATAGGGTTTATCTCTATTTTTAGTAATGACGTTAGAAGTGTCAACAATAGCATCGTAGTAGATGGTGTTGTTGATGTCGAGAAGACTATTGGTGAGGCTGTTGTTTAGTTGCAGTAGGGCAATAACAACATTGTATATGATATTTTTTTATGGTGGCATAGACAACAGATCGTGTTGCTGTTGAGAGCAGCTTGCAAGAGATGTTGTGACAACTTTGTCATTCCTCCTGATGTACGGTGATGTTGTTGTATTGGTGTATCGTGTTTGCTTAAGTTGTTGAGGTGTTGATGAGGTCGACGAAGAGGATGTGTCGTTCAATTTGTACGTTGGTTGCAAGATGGCCTTGTAGAGGTGCCCGTCACCCAGTCATTCCTGCACCAAGCTCGTGCGTCCTTGCGGGTGTTGATGTTGTTGTTAGTGAACCACAACCATGGTCTGTTGAATCTGTTGGTCTCTGGGTGTGTAGTTATGGTGCTGAAGCGGGTCTTGCTGCATGTCAGTGGCTAGTGTACTAGGTGCACCTGATTGAGTTGAGGGGGGAGTGAGCGGTGGTGTTGGTAGGACCAAAACAGTTCACAATATAAGCTGGCATGTTGTGGACTCATGTGTGTTCCATGGTGTGGTTATTTTTTTACTCATTGTTGATGTCGAGTGGTACTTTGAAGGATGCTCCACAATATGACATGCGACTCCCATGGCGGAGTCGATGCTGAGTTCAGCAAGGCCTTGTTTAGTTCCAGGCAAACACGAGTGTACACTCATTTCCTATAAACGCTATGATCTTCTGATAAAAAAATTGCGAGCAACGTTTAACACCTGTTAAAACTGGCATTGATAAGGTCTTGTTTAGTTGGTGAAAAATTTTGGGTTCGGATATTATAGCACTTTCGTTTGTATTTGATAATTATTGTCTAATCATAGACTAACTAGGGCCTTGTTTAGTTCCAAAATATTTTGGAAAATAGTTACTGTAGCATTTTCGTTTGTATGTGACAAATATTGTCCAATCATAGACTAAATAGACTCAACAGATTCGTCTTGTAAATTACAGGCAAACTGTATAATTAGTTATTTTTTTATCTATATTTAATGTTCCATACATGTGTCGCGAGATTCGATGTGACGGAGAATGTGAAAAATTTTGTAAAATTTTCTAGTAAGTAAACAAGGTCTAGGCTCAAAAGATTCGTTTCGCAAATTATAGCCGAATTATGCAATTAGTTATTTTTTATCTATATTTAATACTCTATACATATATAAAAAATTTGATATGGTAAGAAATTTTGAAAAATTTTAGGATTTTGAGTCGAACTAAATAAGGCTTGATATCCTTTGATGAACAAGACGAGATCTCAGCATTCAATTCCGTTCGATACGGCCAACACCAATGTGCCCATCTGTTCTCTTTGACAACCGGTCCCACCAGACTCGTGAGCCCACCTGTCAAGCACCATAGAGTAGCCACCTGCAGAAACACAACTGTAGTAACTTCAGTGCATCTGTGCATGCGCATGCACGCCGTGGCGCGCCGCGTGGTGCGCATCTGCCAGCACCGGGTCTCCCTGCTTGCCGTCGCTGACCGGTCGATGAGCAAAATAGGCATGGGTGACGCAGCTGTAGCTGTAGCTGTGAATCTTTGAGAAACCAGGCAGCTGCAGCAGCAGCTCTCCATGACTATTGACTGAGGAGTGAGGACGACGACGCTCCTCGCCGCCGCCACCTCTCCTAGAATCCCTTTGGCCTGCATGCAGTTGACATATCTTTTTATTTTATTTATTTGTTTGTTTATTTATTTATTTATGATTATGATATATATAAGGGCGGTTACCATATCTTGGCGAGTAGTTGCAGACTTGCGAGCCCAGGACTCGTCCACATCTGTTCCTTTCCGCTCTGCTTCGTTCGTCGTCCCCTTACACCCTTACACTTCTCCTTGTCGCGCCCGGCGGCCGGGCGGCCATTGACGACTGGATCCTTCATTCTTGTTCTTGGGAAGGAAGGACCCAGAGAGACGAGGAGGAGGAAGCGCCGCCATGACCGGAGGAGGGGAGGAGCAGGGGAGATCGCTGTTCGGCATGTCTCTGACGGACCGGCCCAGGTGGCAGCAGTTCTTGATCTGCTCCTCGGGCTTCTTCTTCGGCTACCTCGTCAATGGCATCTGCGAGGTACAGTTCCTCATCTTCTTCCTCCTCCTCCGATCCTCCTTCGGCATACAGTATGTCAGTATCGATGAAGAAATGCAGTCAATTCTCTAGTACGGTGAGAGGTTATGTTTCTGTAACGAGAATTCGTGGCCGTGACGCCGTATTGTTGTGCCATTTTTTCCTACTGATGCCAGTACTCCCATTGAAATCGCAGAAAAAAACGGTTGCTATTGCGTGACACACAAAACTGCATCTTTTTTCTTTTCTTCCCTCCTTGTTTCTGTCGTCATGGACTTTTATACACTTGCTTGGTCAGCGTGGTTTTCTGAAACTTTCGCAAACGTTGTCCAGAAGAATTCCCCCATGCTTTAATTTCACTGCCTGCACAAATTTCCTTTACAGCGAAACTTCAGCTCACAGTTCTCCCAGTTTCCATCCTTGGTAGCTAGCTAATTATTTCCTGCTCTTGTCTTGCTCCAGGAGTACGTGTACAACAGGCTTCAGTTCAGGTGACCGGCTTTGTGACTGCACTAGCTCTACAATGCATTCATGCCTTCATCCGTACCACATGAAAGAAGTGCAAGTGATCACTTGCTGCATGCTACGCGTTTCTGAAATCTGAATTGTTTCGTCGTGTGCTTGCAGCTACGGGTGGTACTTCACGTTTGTGCAGGGGTTCGTGTACCTGGCACTGATACGGCTGCAGGGGTTCACGGTGAAGCAGATGGTGAACCCGTGGCGGACCTACGTGCGCCTCTCGGCTGTGCTCATGGGCTCCAATGGCCTCACCAAGGGCTCCCTCGCCTTCCTCAATTACCCTGCACAAATCATGTTTAAGTCAACCAAGGTAAAAAAAAAAATGGCTCCTTCCTTTTTTGGTTCCCCATACTGTTTTACTGTTCCCCATACGCTGGCAAAAGTAATACTCTAAAAAATGTTGGAAGAACAATACCCCATGTTTTTTTCAGCTGACAATTTGAGTAGCATTGCAGCAGCAAAGATTTCCTGGGTTCATGATTTCCTTTTCACCTGTACCTTCTACACATGGTCTTTTTGTTTTTGTTTTAGAAGAAATATAGTTGCTTTCTGCGAGCAAAAAGTAAAAGAAATATAGTTCTTGATATTTCGGTGCAGTCTGAAACTTTGTACACAATTAGGATAGCTATTGAAGACAAGGTACACTGGTATACCTGGAAATGTCCAATATGAGAGTCCAGCATCAGATTTGATGTTTTGGTTAGGTGCCAAACTAGCCAGAAATGTCATGTATCTTTCTGCTTTAGGTACGAATACTACTTCTCTGGCCACAATGAGAATAACTGGACAGGCAGGATAACATTGTTGATAGATATGATTAGCACGTTTTGGCCCCTTCTTTACTAAGCATATGTCTATTTTAAAAATTCTTCGCAACTACGGTTTGATTTGATTTCTGTATGTAAGTGACTGAATTTCAAGAAAAAAACAATGTATATTAGTACAGTAATAATAGAACCTTTTAATTTCTCGTCATTTGTGATAAAACACAAACTCCTGTCAATGTTCATAATGATATATAATTGCAAAGGAACATTTTGAGAAGAAATTTAATATACCGAACTGTATATTCTTACCCGCGATTAGTACATTCCTTACTTTTCTTTGACATAATAAGTAATACAATAGAGGCATTAATCTGTTTCTCTTTTGTCATCATCAATCATCAGGTTCTACCGGTGATGGTAATGGGAGCTTTTATCCCTGGTTTAAGGCGCAAGTACCCGTTCCAAGAGTATGTATCAGCCGTGATGCTCGTCATTGGCCTCATACTCTTCACGCTCGCGGATGCGCAGACATCGCCTAACTTCAGCTTGGTCGGCGTCGCCATGGTGTCCGGGGCACTTGTCATGGATGCTTTTCTTGGCAACCTGCAAGAAGCAATCTTCAAGATGAACCCAGACACGACTCAGGTACTCCAGTCACAGTCTGGTAATTATTTTTTGTTCCTGACAGAACTTACATTGCTGACAGTCAAGCATTATGTCAAATTAGATGGAGATGCTGTTCTGCTCCACTGTTGTTGGCCTTCCATTCCTAGCAGTGCCAATGGTGTTAACAGGTGAGCTCATGACGGCATGGACTTCCTGCTCCCAGGTGAGTGAACAAGTCTTCCCTTTTTCATTTTTCTCTACAGTAGTATTCACTTAATTATGCTTAATATTCAGATTCTCTGCCTTGCCATTATAAGAGGACAATGGTTTGTCAGAGTTATCTAGCAATGATAAGAATCTTAGTAGCTCACTTTAGCACATCACTTATAATAGTTTCAGAATGTGCATAGCCCAAGCAGTGGGAAAAGAATCAAATACTCCATGTTCTTTTATTGGTATATATCTCCTTCAAGGAATCCCTCTTTTTAGAGAAACAATCTCAAGTTCTGAACACTGCATTCCTCATCCTGATGACCAGACCTGATTGTCAGGAAAAGGATCAGATCCACTCAAAAAGTGTTGCTACTACTTGCTAGCTACGTAGCTTGTTACTGAAAAGGATTACATTGACCAAGCTGAGCTGACCGTCGTGTTTACTGAAACGCACGCATGCATTGCTTGCAGCATCTGTACGTGTACGCGGTGCTGGTGTTTGAGGCGATGGCCACGTTCGTCGGCCAGGTCTCCGTGCTCTCCCTCATCGCGCTTTTCGGCGCCGCAACCACAGCCATGGTCAGCCATCGTTGTTTGGACTCGTCTCCACTCCATGCACCTGCAGCTCGTAACCATGTTGGATTATTCTGCAGGTGACGACGGCGAGGAAAGCAGTGACGCTGCTGCTGTCGTACCTGATATTCACCAAGCCTCTGACGGAGCAGCACGCGACGGGGCTCCTCCTGATAACCATGGGCATCGTCATCAAGCTCCTGCCGGAGAACAAGGAGGGACGTCTGCGCCGGCTGCCGAAGAAGACGGAGGAGCGCTCTGGCGATGATGACGACAAGCCCCTTGAGAGCAGAGAAGCGGACGCGGAAAAGGCAAGTTTGGTGTAGTGTGATAGTGACCCAAGCAGAGCAAAACAGACGCCAGGTCGACCAACAATCCCAAATGAAATTCAGTCATCCAAAACAACAGTCCCAAAGGAGGATAGGATACATAGAGGATAGAGCACTACAGGAGTCAATAACGTCTTTCTTCATCCCCTCGCTTTTCTCATGTGCTGTGGTTAATGTTAAACCGTTAAAGTACAGATTTGTGCTCTTGCTCTAACGTCTTAAGCTTTTCATATAAGGGCCAGACGTCTGAATTCTAATTACCTTTACATGTAATCTGCTCAATTTGATGCCAAATCTTGGCTAATTAGGGCCTGTTTGGCTCTTGCCACATGTCATTCAGCTACGAATCTGGCTGCGCCGCAACCGCAAGTGTTGCGAACAAAACAAGCGTCAGTGGCATACTTTCAGCACACCTACGGCAGTAACCAAACAGAGGTATAACGTGCCGTTCAACGCTCGGGCGGATAGTGCATAGCACATATTCTTAACACTGTCACACCGCATATTTGTAAATCCAGCACAATAACCTATCTGGGTACTATTGTCACTAGGAGTTGTGCCATAACACATTTGGCTCATACCACTCAGTTAGGATAGGGAATTACTGTCACTAGGAATGGTAACTAATGAGACCAAACTGAGTGTGACTTGCCATCTTCAAGCTAATGCTCAAGCCGAGCGAACTATTGGCTGCTCGTTGCTGGCCATGCCCTGCCACCGAGAGTGTGGCGGCACCACAATTGTCTGCGAAGTAAACCGGCACCACAAGTGTAGCGTGAATGCAGTAGAGATCAACTAGCTTTTTCTACAGTAGTCAAATATTATTGCTCAACCAAACAATGACTATTTTAACGTGGCTGCCGAAGTTGTGTTGTGGCGAAGTATGGTAGGGAACCAAACCAGATCTCAAGTGAATGCGAGCCCTATATCGTCCTCACATTTAATATGGGGCACAAATACACCATCTATATGAGACCATGACATGTTTGAACTATATATACACCAAACAACCAAGTTTGTGCATCAAATCAGACAAATATAAGATGTTAGACCACCAATGTGCACTGACTTATATATAGTTGTTGCATGCTAGGTGCAAATTTCTCTAAATAAAATATTTGTTGCTTGCTCTATTCAAGTCCAGTCATAATGGACCCTTCACGTGAGGAGTGTTGAAAAGTGAATTGCACACTTTTCCTATTAACTTAAGTTTTATTCAACTAGTCACTAGTTGGTACATGCGACTCAATATGATATCAGAGCCAAAGCTCTCAAGTCAAATTCTGCCATATGTAGTTAAGTACAATAATTGTGTGGCTCTTTACATGTTTAGAGGCCCGAGGAAGCCCATTAACGTCTTAGGGCACTCCCAATGCAGAAACTATTGTGGTTTCTGTAGATATTAATTGTAGTGTCACCTAAGCATTTTGCTGATGTGACAAAAGAGTTATTGAAGAGAGAGAGCAAAAATCATAGAAACTGGGTCTAAGTTAGAAACCATGTCTACACAAAATCCAAGACATGAAGTGATATAATTGGCTAAGAATTAAGAGAGAATGAATGTGATTGGATAAAAAATATTCTATAGAAACTATCTATTGGAACCATAGTTTTTATATATAGTATCTATAAAAATTAATAGGTATAGAAACTATATATAATTTCTAGCATTGGAGTGCCCTTATATATCATCCTCCCTCAGTGCTGACGAGACTAGGCCAGTGGCATGCTTCTCCTTCTATCTTGATCGAGACACAGCGGCATGCTCCCTTGCACTCCGTGGTAGTAGATTTTTACCCAAGATAGATAGGAAAAACCTCAAAGATGGAACCATGTGTTGTTATTTATTATTTGCTTTCTCCTACACAGCATACTTTTTGATGAAAAACGGACACAAACCATATCGCGAAAAAAAGCATACTTTTTGATGCAGCGGTCCATGTTCCTACTTCCGACTAAAAAAAGCAGTACGGAGTAACAAAAATGTAATAAACCAAAAAAAATAGGCCATTTGTTACGGGCAAAAAAAGAAAAATAATGGATGTCTCGCCAGTCCTATACTCCTATGCGTTGGTCGTACACTCGTACCAAGGTCGCTAAATTATACTTCGTACATGGGCCTCTGGAAATACCTACTCATCTGGTCCAGTTATGTTGAGACCTGGTGACTGGTGTGCTAGTGGCCCATCTACACCGTTGAGCCCACACTACAATTCGACCTCTGTCGGAGATAGAAAACATGTGCTATTAAATAAGTACGCTCTACGCCTCTGCCCAAGTGCCCCCCACCACAGCAAACTCGTAACGCTCGGGGGGCGCTGGCAGCTGGCTGGACCTGGACCGGAACTCCTGCGCTGCGGCTGTGGTACACGGTGCCTCCTTGGCTCCTTGCTACTACGTGTGTGTGATGCATGGGTGACCTGGCGCTGCCGATGGATGGAGCTGGAGCCGGAACGACACGGCGCGGCCATGCATTTGTCCTACGTCCACCGCGTACGCAACGTACAAGTACGTGCGTGCAGTCGCCACTCACGCCAGGCGCCCAGGCCAGGCCACAGGTGCATACATGTTGCCTCATCACATCACGGATCCACGGCAGCAGAACACAGCTGCACAGGGAGGGAGAGGAAACGGGGAACGGGGAGGCTTTACGCTGCGCCGTGCCGCTTTTATGGCCGTCACATGCCGCAGTTGCCGCTTTTGATGCAATCCATCCATCCATCCAACACAACAGGGGAAACAGTGTCAGTGGTGCCGCGCGAGCGCCAGCATTCGTGGTCGTGGTCGTGCAGCTGCAGTGCCGCCACCACCCACCACCATTGTCAATTGCCAAGCACGCGCGTTCATTTCCCCGGCTCCTCGTCGGCCGGCACGGTGCCCCGCCCCACCCCTCGAGCGCGCAACAGGCACAAGAGAAACCAAGCGGGCGGACAGGGCGAGCGACATCGTGATTCTGATTCGCGAGTGGCATTGGCATTGGCATGCATCGAAAGCGGCGGCTCAGCGCTCCGTGCCCGATCGGTCCTCGGTGCCGTCGCCGTCGGCAAAGCGGGGCCTCGTCTTTTCTCTCTCTCTGTCTCCGTCGTCCCTCTCTCGCGTGTAAAGCTCACAGGGGCTGGCTCGAAGCCCCATTTGAGCCCACAGCAATAGCAACGCTGAATCCGATTTCAATAGTCTTCTCGTCCGATTCCAAAAAAAAAAAACACTCCATCCTTTTCAGCTCTGTTCTTAACTTTACTATCTAAATAAAAATAGTTTCACAAACTGTTCCACCTAAAAACATACATTAAACAAGATAATTTTTTTAGAGCTGCTTTAAGATAGAGTTAGTGAAACAGAATTGGTGAGAGTAATTTCAACCAAACTCTTAGTATGGATTCACTTCCAACTGCTCCACCTCATCTAGAGCCCAAGTCAAAAGCGAAGATGCCTCAAATTGTACTCTTTTTTGGTAAAAAAAACTACTCCCACTCTTTTCCACATGTAAAAAAACAGTTTCTTCTACCAAAACTGAAGGCCAGAGAAATATTTAAAACCACTAAACCATACTCCCTCCGTTCCAAATTATAAGTCATTCCAAGAATCTTGGAGAGTCAAAGCATTTTTAAGTTTGACCAAAAATATAGAGAAAAATATAAAGATTTATGTCATAAAATAGGTACACTATGAAAATATAACTAACAAAGAATCTAATGATACTTGGTTGGTACCAAAAATGTTATTATTTTGCTATATAAATTTGGTCAAACTTGAAAAACTTTGACTCTCCAAGATTCTTGGAATGACTTATAATTTGGGACGGAGGGAGTACTAAACAAACACTAAGCGCGTCCCTAACAGAAGGCTCTGAGCTAGCCGATTTCTTACGTGGAGCTTAGAGAAGAACGGAAATCTCAATCACCAGCGACGAGTTCGGCGCTTTGAGAAGAACGGAAATCTCGCATTTTACTAGCAACTACTACGGGTAGATATCGTTTTCAATAGCACTTCGGTATAAGTGACACTACTCGAGCTATGTGTTTGCATTCCACGAGCTCTAGGCTGCGACTCTGTGATTACATAACTTGGTATATACGACGCCCAACAAGCGAGCCAAAATCCTACGTATATTTTTTTTAAAGTAAAGGCAGGAGCTCTCCTGCTCAATTAAAAAGAAAAAATGGTTTATGTACAAAAGCGCCCAAAGTGCCAATGAGGCAAAAACACCGGTCATAGGACAAAAAAAACAGGCACCACTCACACGCTTGTTTTATCCCGCAATACACATGGCCCTACGTATTTGAACAATATCTTCCTTCACCAATGCGACAACTTGTGCTGACGTTTTGTGCTCATTTTCAAAGATCCTCCCGTTCCTTTCCTTACACAGGTTCCACACAATGTAGATAAACACTCCATTAAATGTTCTGCATTGTTGCTTTGGCACCTTGGTCGCCGCCTCCTCCCACCAATCGGCAAGGCACATGGGATCTTGTTGGAGCAGCTACACATCAAAGTTTTCCCAGGTTAACACCTGGCTATTAGAATAACATTGTAGAATTATATATTGGGGACTAAAATTTTTTGGAGCCAATAAACATAAACAAAGAACTTAGTGAGTGCATGTTTGGTCTCTAGCGTTCCTCACCTTGTTGGCATGAGTATTGAGAAAACTCAACATAGACATGTGATTTGTTCTGGCTCAGGCTCATCTAGAATTCTTGCTCGGTAAGGCGATATAGTGTCGAGAGAAGGAAATAACAAACAAACACATCCTTACGAGCAAAACTCAAAGCTCAAAAACATAGTGCCTGTGATGTCGACCTAGGTCAATTTCATGTCCCCCTCCCCCCCCCCCCCCCTCAACACACACACACTTTTATCCTGGTGTTGCCTAGTTTAGCTATCAATGCATTGGTAACTCCGCGATTTATCGTGAGCCCTCCTAAATAAATTCATCGTTTATCATAACATTTAACGACCTTCACTTACATATCTCGTATTTGTTTCATACTTATGACTCACATCTAGTAGTAATGATACAAAGGCCCCGTTTGGTTCGTCACGATAAACTTTAACTCCCGTCACATCGAATGTTTAGACATATACATGGAGTACTAAATATATAATATTTACGAAACTAAAAATATAGCTAGAGAATAATTTGCGAGATGATTCTTTAAGCCTAACTAATCTATGATTAGACATTAATTATCAAATAAAACAAAAATATTATAATACCTGTTAAACTTTAATACCTCCCACCAAAAGGCCCAAAATCCGATTTCTAAAAGTACTGGGTTCCGTTATAATGTATGGACTCATCTATACATTTTTCATGCCACTACTAGGACAACAAACCACTGCCAATACAGCGCTCAACTTAACGCTGGAGAGGTTCAACAAAAGACTCGACAAGCGGAAGGAGCTCAGCTAGGCGTAACCTGCCAAACAGGCCAACCCTAGCGCAGCCCAACAAGAACCATTAAACCGCCCCAGTCATCACCACAATGAATGAATGACAAGGAGGGTTGGGCAGCAGCAAGGAAAGCTGCCGCAGTCAAACAGCACATAAAAGCCAAAGCCACCAGGGCAGGGCAGCAGCAATAGAAACGGGCGGAGCCAGCAGCGGCGGGGCGAGGAGTGGAGGACGAGGACCAGGCCAGCAGCCCCCCGGCGGAGAGGCGTCCCCAATGGCAGCTGCAGCTTCGCCCGCCGCCGCCTTTCCCCACCTCCTGTCCCTCTCCTCCTAATCCCCTTCCATTTCTCCCCCAACCCCCTCTCGCTTCCTCGCCAGTTGCTTCGTTCCGCACCCGCAGCCGTCGTCGTCGCCGCATTCGTGGACGCAATGGAGCAGGTAAGCGAGCGATCTGGCCCGATTCGGACTCGAGGGTTTTGATTTGGTTTCTCTGATTGAGCGTGTTCGGCTGTTCTCGTGCGTGCGTGCTGGCTGGCTGCAGTACGAGAAGCAGGAGAAGATCGGGGAGGGCACCTACGGGGTGGTGTACAAGGCGGTGAACAAGGTCACCAACGAGACGATCGCGCTCAAGAAGATCCGACTCGAGCAGGAGGACGAGGGCGTCCCATCCACCGCCATCCGCGAGATCTCTCTCCTCAAGGAGATGAACCACGACAACATCGTCAGGTCCGCTGCGCCTGTGCTGTCCTCCCTCCTCCATTAAACTTCCCATTTTGCATTGCCCTGTTCTAGTTGTTACTACGACGGATTCAGGATCGATCGATCGGCCGACGCATCCGTGATCGATCGATTCGTTGGTTGGTCCAAGTAGGCAGCGCCTCCAGGTTAGCTTTGGTGGTTTTATGCAACAGTGGGTAGGTGTCGTTTTAGTATGGGATTCGTTCATCGGTGGAAATGATGATGTTGGTGTGTGTCCAGTGAAGCGGTTGCATTTGATGCTGTGATGGCCTGTAGTGTTGGTACGCTGAGAAGCTTTACTCTTCTGCGTGCAGGTTACATGATGTTATCCACAGCGAGAAGCGCATACATCTTGTCTTTGAGTTCCTGGATCTGGACCTGAAGAAGTTCATGGACTCTTGCCCGGAGTTTGCTAAGAATCCCACTTTGATTAAGGTGAGAATCGCAGAATATGATAGTTTGTGATTGCAAGTCTACACCTTGCTTCTGTTCAGTTCCGCATATAGATAAACTCGAAGTTGGCTCATGCATTTATTGATTACTGATTTGGTATATGCTAACCCAACTTGTTATGCTATTCTTGGAATTGAACTTGCAACCGAACAATGGCAATGTGGAACTGAAAAGTAATTAATCTAACTAAAGAACAGCTCGAGGTTGTAGAGTAGAGGCCGATCTAGTGTCTTCCTATTGCATGTAAAACCTTTTTTGTCGCCATCTGATGCGCTAGAATTTAGATAGAAGACAGAGATGGGTCCCACATCATGAGTTGAGCTCGATATATGCCGTATTTGCCTGTTGTCTTCTCTCTTCGAGCGTTACTGTGTTTGTATACGGTAGGAAAAAAGTGCTTATTTTGACTTTTTCTACTTACTAGGCTTGTCTTTGTAGTAACGTAAACCAGGATGTTTGACTTGGGAAGAATCCATGGTTACATTTCCTCATGTACCTCTCTGGTATAAAACTTGTGGCACTGTAAACATTGTCTTTATCCGGGGGGGGGGGGAGACAAACTCGCAACTGCTGTTTGGACATATTTATATTCCTAACTTTGGAAATACCATCAACTTACATTATTGCAGCGAGTTTGGAGTTTTCATTCATATAGCCTCTAATGCCTCTCAGTAACATGGTAGGACCGTAGGACCTGTTTATTTGTGACCCCATGCACTGTATATTTCCTTATAAGGTTTACAAAGCACATGGTTTTATCTCCTCAAGTAAACAGACACACTACCCTAGTGACTTTAGATCAACTTTTTCTCCACAGTAACTCCTGTGAATGCCAGATGTGTTCATTGTTATTGTCGATTCTTTGCTGTAAAGTGACTGGCATTGTAGCGCGACCATACCAGAACTGTGGGGTTCTCATGTGGGTGCCACCATGCCCCTGCTCCAATGCCCGCTATTTTTGTGTACACTCAGTACTGGTACTGCATTTGCTTCCACTAGTTCTCTAACATGTTTTTAGGAATTAGCTGACTTGCACTGTATTCAATGTGGCACAACAGATTACTATTTACTTGGTTGGATTGTGTTATACAGTGAACAAGACTAGCGTAACTAGAAGTTTTTCATCCTATTTATTTATTTATTTCCCTTTCCTCATTTCCATTATATCGCGTAAGCAGAAAATGAATGAGATGCTTGTGGATGCATTTTGAAACGTGACTATTTTCTTGTTTATGCAGTCATACCTCTACCAGATACTCCGTGGTGTTGCTTACTGCCATTCTCATAGATTTCTTCATCGAGATTTGAAACCTCAGAACTTATTGATAGATCGGCGTACTAATACACTGAAGCTTGCTGACTTTGGTTTATCCAGGGCATTTGGAATTCCTGTCCGTACATTTACTCATGAGGTACATTTGTTATGCTCTAACTTGAGAAAGGGAGTTTGAATTGTCCTGTTAGGGAAACAGTTATTGTGAGGGATACCAAAATTATGGATCCCTGCGATTTTATACCTATGACTTAGCTTTTTGTTGTCTATTCTAGTCACATTAACTCACAATACATATCTATGGAAGTACTTTTCAGGTAGTGACATTATGGTACAGAGCTCCAGAAATTCTGCTTGGAGCGAAACAGTATTCAACACCAGTTGATGTATGGTCTGTGGGCTGTATCTTTGCTGAAATGGTGAACCAAAAGCCACTATTCCCTGGTGATTCTGAGATCGACGAACTGTTTAAGATATTCAGGTTCTATGATTGTGCTGGCATTAAGTTTCTTATTTTGTATTTGCATTTCTAGACTATCTGATTTTGTTTGTATCATGGTCACTGTTGAAGGGTACTAGGTACACCAAATGAACAAAGTTGGCCAGGAGTCAGTTGTTTGCCTGACTTCAAGACTGCTTTCCCCAGGTGGCAAGCTCAGGTAAAACAGCATAAGCATTTCTCTGGGCACGTGGCAAGTGCATTGTGCATCATCATCCTTGGGCCATAGCTTACCATTTGTGTTTGTCATATATATATATCCAATGCCACTGAAATCCCCTGTTTGTGCATTCATTCCAGGACCTGGCAACAATTGTCCCAAATCTTGAACCTGCTGGTTTGGACCTTCTCTCAGTAAGTCAAATGGATTTCTGTTGATGATCATGAATGTTGCATCAATTATCCTGTGTTTTGAATTCACCTATTTCTGTTTGCTGACAGAAAATGCTTCGATACGAGCCAAGCAAAAGAATCACAGCTAGGCAAGCACTTGAGCATGAGTACTTCAAGGACCTTGAGATGGTACAGTGACCTGCTAAATGTGCTTGACGTTGCATTGGCAATTGTATGAGCTGAGTCTGCTCTGTCGCTCATTCCTTTTGTGAACGCCTGTACTCTCATTCTCTCTACATTTTTGTCATTCGACTGGATATTTTAAATCTGGTGTGTTTTGAGATGTATTAAGGAATTTCAAGTAGATTACTGCCTGGGTCTCTATTTATTGAATGTAAATATCCTTCGTATGTTTATTTTTGCCCCAAGCATCTATGGTTTCCTTTTCTTTCTATGCGTCATGTAATGTCGATATAAGCGTTTGATGCATTTTAACTTCATCTCTTCCCATGTTATATAATAACTGCACACCAACTTTGTTCAGGATCTCACAAGGAATAGCAAACAGTAGCGCACGCACACAACAAAGACATTTTTATGATAGCCATTCACTAACGCATGGTAACAATCTTCTGAGATTATAGTTGATGAACTCGAGACTACCAAGTGTTCAGTTGCTGTATAAATTAAAGAATAGAAGTGGCCCCTTAAACAATATGGCCTTCTGAACTGAGACAGGAAACATCGTGGAACAAAAATAAGACGATAATTCACATACTAAGTTACCTAAGATTACAAGTGAAACTTTTTATCTTTACAATGGCTGGGTGCAGAGATAAAATTATCACACAGGTGATGTCATATTTGCTCGTTATCGTGTCTTCTTCAGGATTGCTGATGTTCGCATCTCAGCATCTTCCTTGGCAAAGCTCCACCAAAGGTACGACAGGGGTATAGCCACAGCAAGGCAGATTGCACGGCCATCTACATATCCCCATCGCGGAGGAATGTCATAAGCTTCCAGAAGTACTGCAACCGCACCTCCAATGGAAACAAATATGATCTTCAGCCTTGAAGGATGCCGAGTCATGACAGCCCACAGTGCCCATAGGAGACACTGAGCAATGCTTATCACAGTACAAACCTTCATGTTCAGGCCTGCAGAGTTTACAAGCGTAAGCCACTGACACGTTAAATTCAATAGTGCTACATTTGTTCGCTGCTGAATCTCCATCCCATGAAAGCAGGAAAGAAAATTCCTAGTTACTGTATAAGGTAACAACTAACAAGTTCAAACAAAGCACCATGCTACCTGCCTACTATGGGACAACAAACAAATTCTTGATCCCATTAAATTGAGAGCTTAATCTCTCGAGGAACCAAAATTTGATTTAAGGCCCCCTTTGGAACAAAGGAAAAAATGGAGGAATTCTAGAGGATTGGAATCCTAAAGGTAAATTTCCTATGAAGCCCTTTGGAACATAGCATTGGGTTCCTACAAATCCTACAAAAAAACCAATGGAATGACTTGTTTCATAGAAATTTTGGAGGAATTCTACCAAGAGGCTGAACCTCATGGAAATTGGAAAGGTTCCTTTGTGTCACTCTCTCATTGAATTCCTTTGTTTTTTCTGTGCTCCATCCAAACGTTCAATCTTGCAATTTCCTAAGGGCCTGTTTGGAACGCATGAATTTTATAACATAGGAACAGGGGAAAAAATCATGTGTTGGCAAACAGAGCCTAAGTATTTTCAATCCATAGGATTCAAGATGTTGGGGTATTATATTCCTATATGTTTTTCCTATTCATGTGTTTCTAGACTCCTGTGTTTCAAAGAGGGTTTTTTTTTTCACAAAACTCAGTAACCAACCATGCGGGATTCCAATCTGTACCCTGAATTAACTTGTAACGCATACTGATGACAGTGTAGATATCATAATCTGAGCTACATATTTAGTGCTGGGAAAAAACAAAGTGCACAGAAACAATACCGCTATTTTCATAATAAAGATTACCTTTGTCAAGTTCGTAGAAGTTGAGGTACAGAATGTGGGTTGTTACAAAAGCCAGAATAGGAGCGGCAACCATAACTCTAGAAGCTTCGTCTCTTAAATTTAAAGTCCGCAGGATTGTCAAAATGAGAGAATACCCCAGAAAGGCAGCAGCTGATGAAAAATATAGCTTTTCTGTCCAAGTTGTGTCACTGCAACAGACACCAGATCTTGGTCAATGAGTTAGCAACAGACAATTCATCTGAAAAGATGTATCCATTGTGATAGAGCCTACCAACTGTGATATATGGCACTCCAGAACCATGAATTCATGGCAAGGAGCCCATAAATGTGCCACAAGCCAGTGTATTCATAGTATGTCTTGTGAGTTTCTGATCGTAGAGGAAGCTTATAATAAAGCAAGAGGAAAAACGATAGCCACCCATTAAATTGCACAACAAGAGTAAGAGCAGAAAGAGATGCAGATAAAGGTTCCTGGGAATGAAAGCAGAGGAATATAGTTAGGAAGTGAGAAGGAAACAAAAATTGAGAACTCCAGTTCAAAGCTGCAATGGACTACCTGAAACACAGAGGCACGCTTCAGAGGCCACTTTCCATGATACTTAACAGGCTGAAGGCCAAGCTTTGCCCTTTCACTCTCCCTTTCCATCATACAGTGGTATCTGCATTCACTCTTGCAGTTCCAGTCCTTCCATTGCAAGTACAGTGGCTCGTGCGTGTACCATGATTTGTCAGCAGGTTGGCCATCGGTTGGCACCAAACAGTGTTTAATAGAAGTCTCCTTCAGGGAGCCTGTCTTTTGGCATCCTTCCACACAAGCTCTGGTAAAACAATGGGAACATGAGTTAGTGGTGCTCGTTGGTCATAAAGTTATACCAAATTATGTGCTGCGACAATAATTAGTGAGTCATTACAGGGCTTAACTGTTACTAGATCTAAAAAAGAAGGGCTTAACCATTGGTACAGAGAGATGGGTCAAGACGGTGACCCAGTTATGTTTTAAAGCCCACCATTATCTGCAGGATTCAGCAAAACGGTACTGAATCTGATTTCAAAGTCAAGATTAGGATTGGGATGACAGCAAACTTACCTATGTTCCTCCCTCCGTGAGAGATTTGGAACAGATTTGATCGAAAATAAGACTGCAACACACAGTCTTGCTAGCTCAACCTTTGGGACCGTACCATGAAATCCTGATAGGACTTACGCCACAATGACATATAGCCAAGAGGCCAAGACAGACAGCACCTTTATTTTCTCACAAACCGCTGGCAGGACTCTGCCCAGCATGTATTGACAGAGAAGAGATTTTTTTAAGTGAAATTACAGACAAGAAGCTTAGCTAGAGAGGGCTTTGACCGGCGGAAACCACCAGAGGGAGGAACCAAAGACAGAGACAGCACTGGAATGCCATGGTTTACCCTGCTCCAGCGAGGCTCTGCTTGGCACCGTGCAACTAAAGCTGAGCAAACTTCCGAAGGCTCGACTTCGCACATAAATATTAAATAGTCGAACGTAATCTGCTAAGTTTCATCAGGCTTTGGGCAGTCGTCAGTAGCGAGCAACGTAGAACTGATCGCAGATAACAGCAGTAGAAAACGCGCGCTAAATCTCAACCAGTGCGGCGCCTCGCGTCACTCCTGCCGGCGGTAGATTAGAGAGCAGGAAGGGAGAGAAGGGAAAGGCGTGTACAGGGCTATACTCGTAGTGCCCCCACCACAGACAGACGAGACGAGACGGGACGGGACGACGATGCAAGGCAGCAGCAGCAGCAGCCACCCGTGGGAGCGGGAGCGGGACTGCGAGACCAAGCAGCGTGCAAAGGCAAGCAGCGGAAGGAGGGAGGGAGGATCTCGTACCTGTAGAGCGGATCAGCGTCTCCCTCGGAGGCTTCCACGGCGACGGCGACGGCCGCGGAAGCGAGGGCGAGGGCGAGGAACAGCAGCCACGGCCTCCGCCCGAGGAACCCCATCCCCCTACCCACACGCGGTCGCGCTGGCGGCCTAGTGGGCGAGGCGGAGATCCATCGGCGCGGGGGATGTTTGAGAGGGGGCGAGGCGGAGAGGGGAGGAGGAGGAGACTTTTCTCTCTCCGGGACGCAGGGAAGGGGAGGACGGGAGGGGGTGGTGCCTGGTGCGTGTGTGTGATTGATTCCTGCGTGCGTGTGCGTCCGTGTTGTTTGGGGGGAGCAGATCGACACGCGGGGCGGGGGGCGTGACGCGATGCGACGACGACGACGACGACGACGACGACGACAGGCAACCGGGCGCGGGCCTGGAGCCCCGGGGAGCCTGGAAGGGACGGGACTCGCGTCTAGGTGTGCGTGCGGGGCGTGTTCTTTTGCCTGGCGTGCCTCGGTTGGTCCGGATGTGGTGTGGCTTGCGTGTGCTCTGCTCCGGCGATTGGGCTTGGGCAACGCGCCAACGCCGGCCACTCCCCCCCACGAGACCGGTGCGCGCGCATAAACTAATGCTGGTGCACACAACTGCGCACCACGGCGCATCTCTGCGGGAAAAAACAAACAAATCGTCTCTGTGTCACCGACTAATTATGGGATCCCATGTTTCATGCACATAATGATTGCATATTACGGTGGCATATTTAAAAAAAAAATACCCTTCTAAAACAAAGTTTAGACAAAGCCTCTTAATTGAAATGAAATTTGTACAAAAAGATAGTGATATGTAGCGTTAGTATGTTTTTTTCTGAAATGATAAATAATGATATTATTTTCTATGAAGTTAGGGTCCGTTTGTATCCCTTCATTTTTGAGAAATTAAAATCTACTTAAGAAATTAGACTATTAGTTTAGAATTTAAAGTTCATATATAAATAAGTCTATCTCGAATGTATAGGATGAGAAATGAAAAATGGATTTTGTGTATTCTTTCTTTTTTTTCTTCTCCAACTTAAGTAAAGTTGTAGACTTTCTTCTTTCACAGCTATAATATTATAACGAATTCAATTCTAAGAATCCAAATGGGGTCTTATAGATATTATTTTCTATGAACTTATAATTGTACTAGAGTACTTCCTCCGTGCAAAAGAAAATACAATCGTCACTTTCTAAGGAGTACGGAGTCAAACTAGTATTTCAAATTTGATTAATTCTAAATGTAAAGAATACAAACATTCTTGATACCCAATAACCATTAGGTTTGCGTGTGTTCTAAGTCTCTGCATTTTAGTGAAATACTTAAAAAAACTTTGAAATATATTTTAAAAGTTTAACCTAGTCTGAACTTAAAATTATATTCTTTCACCATAGAAGCAATACTGTTGTACTCGGAGGAATACTTGTGAAGGAGTATGGTTGGCTACAGCATTTTACTGGCATGAGCTGCATTAGGAGAATCTGCCGAATCCAAATGTTTATTCGCTTAAGCTTATCAATCAAATATGTCAGTAATTTAACAGTGTTTTTGTCTAACAATAAATAAGCAAACAGTCCTTTCACTCGTATGAGGGAAACCAATAGAGCACAACTGAGCAGACAAGTACACACGTCCGCCAAGGCCTCGATCTTCCTCGGGATCTTGCTGCCAACAAAAGCTTTTCTTTCTGCAATTGTCTTGTTTGCTGTCTTGGACGGTCAATGGCAACTCTTTCCTTCTGCCGAGGGCACTCGAACCACGCGGTTCCTGCTGGCTTCTTCCGTTCTTCGGCCATGGCTCCCGTGGTCCATTGTGCACCTTGGTCCTTGTGCAGAATTTTGATTCGTGTCGGGCTCGACCTGGCATCTGACAGCTACTTTGAGATTTGTTCTACAACTTTTTTTTCCCTTCTTCCCAGCAAGCCATGATCAGATGCACTCGTCTTCTCTGCTCTCGTTCCACAGTTCTTCCAATGGGCATGTTTGTCTTTTTTTTTCCCACAAACGTGCCAACCACTAGCCAAGCCAAATTTTGGTACTTGATTTTGGTCATAAAGTTGAACGTATTTTTATGGGTGCTATTTTTTTTTTTTGCGGTTGCCCTGCCAAAAAATGACACCCACAAAAAAAGTTAAAATTTGGTCTATTCTTTGGCATTAATGGACAGACAAAACAAAACACACCTGTTTCTAGATTTCATTAAGGTCAATCTCAATGGAAGTTTTACGAGAATTTTATCAATACTAAACATGCTAATATGATTATATTAATAAAAGAGATATAGTAAAAGTATCATGAGAGTAAAAAAAGTTTCATGGTGATTAAATTCTTCTACCAAAAAAGCCGCTTCGCAGCGTTTCTAGGAACATCTTCTCTACAAAGCATCACTCCTTGTAGCCTTCAGCCCTTGACTTCGGAGAGCAGACACAAATAATGATGCACACTAATTCTAAATGTGTAGCTAAATATATAGCAGAAATAATGCATCCAAAAAAATATATTTCTGCTATGAGATATATGAGAGGATTCTTTTTAACCTCTCATTTTAACCTCAACTGTAGCTTTTCGCTCCCATGGAGGGATTCAAACTTAGGACCTGAAGATTGCTACTAGATGTCATCAAAGTATATATACAAGTAGGATACCACAGAGACAGCTCATAAACTAAATACTCCTTCTGTACCCACAAAGAAAGTCGTTTTGGACAAGGCTTGGGTCAAACACTTGTAATATAAATCATGAAGTACTTTTAAGTTATTGAGTTTAGAAATGTGAAAACCATATGAATAGATTTGTCTTGAAAAATACTTTTTTAAAAATATACATATACCACTCACCCCTGCTAATGGATTGGACTGGAATGGTTTAAACAGTTTGGATTATGTGTCTGATGGCTCTGGGTTGGGAGTGCTGGTTTCTATGTGTGTCTTGGACTGAATTGTGCATGGGCTACGAGGCTAATGGATTGGGCTGGTTTCATGGGAGTAACAGCTTTCATACGGTGCCCAATCCACGGGTGTAAACAAGTCCCAATCTAACTCGTCACCGCACGGTCCCAACACCGCTTCACACACACACGCCTGCAGCCGCAGCCGCGGTGCTCCGAGCTTGGAGACCGACCCATCAGCGAGGACGAACTTGGAGGAGGCGCGACAAGTTGCGAGCACCGGCTCCACAGCCCCACGACGGCAAGCTACGAGCACCAACCCGAGCGGCTCCGCTAGGATGAGGTGCGAGCAGCAACCGAGCGGCGTACCTGCGGACAAGCGGCACTGGTGGGCAGCAGCCCCAGCAGGTGTACGTGTGGTCGAGCAAACCTCGCGCAGCGAGCGTACAGCCTGTTGGATAGATTCCTATAGTCTGGAAATTGATATGTAATGGATTGGATCCATAGGTTGTTAAATGGATTGGGTTTTTGTTTTATTAGATAGGAAGTCACGGACTGTAGTAATTTGGTTCCCACAATATTTGGATTGATTTAGTCTGGCTGATAAAAACTGCTTGCCAAGACTTGGTTTGGTGTGGATACAGATTGGATTAAGATCTACTAGAAGAGTGATATACCACATTTTAATAAATATTTTTATAAAAATAAAAGAATCAAAATTAAAATTTGGAGACCGTGTTGTTATTCTAAATGACTTTTTTTGTACAAAGGAAGTATGAGGCCATGGAAAAAATCTTAGGTTTCTAGGACAGAGATTTTAAATCCCTTTGAAAGGTCTACGGTAGCTGCTGGGCCAGGACACAACAACGATATTTCTTTCCCCTGTCGATGATTTATGCTGCTCCGCAACGCACCGCACCGCACCAGTCGCGGGCTGGTGGGTCCCACATACTCTCACTCTCAGTCGCAGGTGCAGCCTGCAATAATACAATGTTTAGGGGACCGAGACTGCTGGGGGGAAATAATCACGGACGGAGCCGATTGGGTTCCTGGGCGCCGGCCAACCGTGCAGCGCCGTCCGATTGTACCCGTAGGCCCTGCGTTCCACTATTCCGGGTTCCGGCGCCCGTTTTTTTTTTTCTTTTTAAACGGGAAGGGAAAAGGGGCGTGATCACGGACTCGCATGTTAGGCGTTGACATAGCTTTACTACTTTAGCCATAGCCACTGATGATTGGATTAGGGTCATGTTATGAAAAGATAAATAAACTAGGATAGATAGAAGATCCAGGTGTCAACGTCGATGCCCCCAAAACAAATCGTAAACAACGTCATCCGAAGAAAATCGGTTGCTTTGAGAGCGATAGAGACGCGGCAGATTACATTAGTGTTCTTAATCTTTTAGTGGAAGAGAGCGGAGACATGTTGAGTGGTTATTATCCGCGGCTCAAACAAATTAAAAATATGTCATTTTAACTCGTGGAACATTCAGGCTAAGTTGAAAGTCGAGGGAGGTAAAACGAACTAGAAATATTTCTAAAATAAAACTAAAAAAAGAGACGAAAATATCCTAATATTTTTACATGGAAAAAATGTGAATAAAAGTCCTAGAATTGGTTTGGCCTTTAAAAATATCATAGAAAATTTATTTTACCTCAAAAAATTATGAAACTAGTTTGTGATAGATCTAACAGGATCTACTACTAGTAGCATGAACGGGGATTCAGGGTACAAAATAATAATGACAGTGATGAACAAATGCAGGCTAGATCTATTACAAGGAAATGGAAATGTGTAGATCTAGAGTATAGGGTTTCGACCGTCGTTGGCGGCGGGAGCAGATCCGGAGAGGTCCATGACGAGGGTGTTGGTGATGCGACGATGTAGATCACGACGACCTTCGGGCCTCCAGCGGCACTGCCCGACGACGGCGGTGGAGGATGGAGTTGGCGCAGTGGAGCTTCCCGACGCCACTGCGCAAGCCGATCGGATGGCCTAGGGTTTGTCGAGTGGGTGGTGAGCACGACGAACTTAGGTTAGTGTGCTTGCGGCCCCCACTCCTGTTTTTATAGCGCAGCGCGTCAGGGGCCCACCAACCATGGATCGGTTGGGCGCCCCCGATCAGGGCGCGATCTAGAGGGAAAAGGCCCCAGTCGTTGGTCTGGGTCTGAGATCAATCTAACATTCTCCCCCTTGATCTCATCTGTGCTTTCTCGCTTTGTCAACTCACCCCATCACAAATCAGTGTATTGAGCATGTTTCATCTTAACATTTATCACTGTTAGATTAGACAGCCACAACCACTTTTCTATTTAGAGATGGATTCTCGCCTTGGGCCCTTTACTATCTAGGAATCACAGGCTTTCCCTTAAACCCATGCCGGCTACATGTTCTCTGAACACACTGGGCGGTAAGCCTTTCGTAAGCGGATCCGCTAGCATCTTTTCTGTGCTTATATGTTCAAGACTTATGACGTGATCCCGAATTTTATCCTTCACAACATAATACTTTATGTCAATGTGCTTGGCGGCATTGCTTGACTTATTGTTGTGAGCATACAACACTGCTGGCTCGTTGTCACAATACAACTTTAGTGGTTTATCGATGCTGTCGACCACCTTTAAACTAGGTATAAACTTCTTGAGCCAATTCACCTGTCCTGACGCCTCATAACAAGCAATAAACTCATCATACATTGTGGACGATGCAGTGACTATTGTTTGTTTTGAGCTCTTCCATGATATGGCTCCTTGCGCGAGAGTGAATATATACCCTGAGGTAGACTTTCTATCATCTCCCGCGTAATCAGAATCTGAATACCCTACTATTTGTAAGTCATCAGATCTTCTATAGGTTAACATGAGCCCTTTCGTGCCTTGCAAGTATCTTAAGACTTTCTTTACTAGATTCCAGTGTTCCATACCTGGATTACTTTGATATCTACCAAGTAGCCCGGTCACAAAAGCCAGGTCTAGGCGTGTGCACACTTGAGCATACCGTAAGCTTCCGACAGCTAAAGTGTATGGAACGGCTTGCATGCGATCGCGCTCGAACTTGCTCTTGGGACATTGATGTTCCCCATACTTGTCACCTTTTACAATAGGAGCAAGTGAAGGTCTACACTTGTGCATATTGAATTTCTTCAATACTTTCTCTATATATGTCTCTTGGGACAATCCCAATACCCCTCGACTTCTATCTCGGTGAATCTTTATGCCCAAGACAAAAGAAGCTTCACCTAAATCTTTCATATCAAAATTTGAGGACAAAAATCTCTTGGTTTCCTGCAGTAGAGTGACATCACTACTGGCTAGTAGAATGTCATCTACATACAATACTAGGAAAATGTATTTCCCATTCTTAAACTTTGCATATACACAATTGTCCTCAACGTTCTCTTTAAACCCAAACTTTCTGATAGTCTTATCAAACTTCAAATACCACTGCCTGGATGCTTGCTTTAATCCATAAATGGATTTCTTCAGGCGACAGCCCATTCTTTCTTTGCCTGTCACAACAAAACCTTTCGGTTGTGCCATGTATACTCTTTCTTCTAGATCCCCATTGAGGAATGCTGTCTTAACATCCATTTGATGCAATTCTAGATCAAAATGTACCACTAGGGCCATTATGATTCTAAAAGAGTCCTTGCTCAAGACGGGAGAGAATGTTTCATTATAATATATCCCTTCTCGCTGAGTAAAACCCTTGGCTACCAGTCTTGCTTTGTACCTTTCTATGTTCCCTTTGGAGTCATGTTTCACCTTGTAGACCCATTTGCAGCCTACTATTTTGGCTTCTTCAGGAATTTCCTCTAGGTCCCAAACTTTATTGGTACTCGTAGACTTTAATTCATCTTCCATGGCTTCTTGCCACTTAGATGCTTCGGTGCTCCTCATGGCTTCTTCAAAGAAGTGGATTCATCCTCCATCTGAACTTCTTCGCATTCATAGACTACATAGTCATCTAGAATAGGAGACTTTCTCGCTCTTTGAGGTCTGCCAGAAGTTTCTGCTACTGGCATTTCTCCTTGAGGTTGCTCTTGTTGGGGCTGCTGTTCTTCGACTATGGGTTCATTCGGCTCCTGAAGGACAGGTTCCGAATTAGCCATAGGCGAAAAAGTAGCAGGTGTTGTCACTACTGGTGTAGATCCAACAACAACAGGCAGCGTAAAGTAGGGTTCTTGCACCATGGGAATGGGCACGAACACCCGCTTCTCTTCAAGGGTAATTTCTCGCGCTGCCTTGCTCCCCCTGATCATCTGATCTTCTAGAAAACTAGCGTGTCTCGTTTCCACAAACTTGGTATGTCTACCAGGGCAGTAGAAACGATAACCTTTCGACTTTTCTGGATAGCCAATAAAATGACAACTTACTGTTTTGGGGTCTAGCTTTCCTATATTTGGGTTAAACACTTTTGCTTCAGCAGGGCTCCCCAGACACGCAGATGGTTGACTGAGGGTTTCCTGTCGGTCCACAACTCATACGGGGTTTTAAGTAGTGACTTGCTTGGAACTCTGTTGAGAATATGAATAGCGGTTTTTAAGGCCTCCATCCACAAACTCAGTGGCAGAGTGGAATAGCTCATCATGCTGCGCACCATATCCATTAGACCATTAGAGTACGGTTACGCCTTTCTGCTACTCCATTCTGTTGTGGGTCCCCTGGCATTGAATACTGGGCTACTATGCCATTTTCCTGTAAGAACCTCGCAAAAGGTCCAGGAACTTGTCCATAAGGGGTATGTCGACCATAGTACTCCCCCACACGGTCAGATCTTACTACTTTGATTTTTCTTTCTAGTTGGTTTTCAACCTCAGCCTTGAATATCTTAAATTGTCTAAAACTTCTGAGCGTTCTTTGATTGGATAGATATATCCAAAACGAGAGTAGTCATCTGTGAATGTGATGAAGGAATCAAAACCATCCACAGATGTCACTGGAAAAGGTCCACAAATGTCTGTGTGGATCAATTCTAGTACTCTCGTGCTTCGCTTAGCGCCTTTCTTTATGTTCTTTACTAACTTGCCTTTAATGCAATCGACGCATTGCTCTAACTCTGAGAGTTCTAGTGGTGGGAGGATTGATTCTTTGACTAAGCATTCTATTCTCCCCCTCGAAATGTGGCCTAAGCGACAGTGCCATAATTTCGATGAGGAATCAATTCTCTTTCTTTTCTTGCTAGCATCTGCGGGTATTGCATTCTCAGCATTATTACATTCAGCATTCACATTCTTAGACATAGATAATAAATAAAGTTTGTCTTGTCAGAAGGCAAGACCCACACATTTATTATTTAACTGTAGCTTACAATCATTCTTGCTGAAATGGCAATCAAAACCATAGTCTGACAAACATGAAACTGAAATTAAATTTCTAGCTAAAGAGGGAACATAAAGAACATCATGCAACTCAAGTGTGAAGCACTAGCTAAATCTAGAGATAAATTTCCTATAGCTTGAACTTCAGCTGCAACACCAGTGGCCACCTTAATCTATCTTTCTCCTCTTTGAAGGGTTCTCCCTCCACTGAATCCCTGCAAAGAGTTTGCAACATGAACAGTTGCGCCTGAGTCAATCCACCATGTGGATCTAGCATAACTTAGATATAAGGATTCATCAACAAAAGTTATAATGTCCTCACCTTTCACTAGGCAATGTTTCATGAACTTAGGGCATTCATGCTTCCAATGCCCTGTCTCATTACACCATCTACAGCGATCCGGGTCCTCCTGCCTGTGCTGGTTGTCTTGCTTTGGCTGTGCTTTAGGCTGTGAAGAGCTTCCTCCCTTGTTTTGGGAGGTGGAGGCATCTGGAGCTTTCTTGTTGTAGAATGGCTTCTTGTTCTTTCCTTTCACAAAGTTCACAGAACCACCATTTGCATTCTTGAGCCTTTCTTCCTCTTGCACACACATAGCAATCACCTTCTCTAAATCCCACTCCTCTGGCTGTGTGTTGTAGTTAACAACAAAAGTCTCATACTCTTTGGGAAGTGAGTTTAGAGCTAGGTGAATGATGAAACCATCAGCGAGGGGCATCTTTAGCTTCTCTAACTTGGCTGCCATGGTGCTCATGCTCAGAATGTGCTCTCTCACACTCCTCTCTGTGAACCTCATGTTAGTGAGTTTCTGGATCAGGGTGGAAGCATGAGCTTTGGTGGAACCAGTAAACTGATTATTCACTTTCTCAAGGTATTCTTTTGCTGTCTCATATTCTGGGATGGCACCTCTTAGGCCCTCTGTGATGGTTTTCTTGATGACAATCTTGCACTTGCGGTTTGACTTTTCCCACTTGTACTTCTCAAGATCATACTTTGCTCTGATGGGAGCAAAGTCTCGCTTCCGATTAGCAAAAGCTTCATCGGTCTCATTCTAAGCCCTTTCGGGCTCCTTTGGCTCAGTGGGCTTTGGCTCCTGAAGAGCCAAATCTATCTCAGCAAGTGCTAGAGCTGCATCAAGTTCCTCGCGCCACAGAACATAGTTCTGCCCCGTCAGCTTTGGAATTGCACTTATGAAGTGCATCGCATTCAACGCTTGGTCTGAAATTAAACATGAGAAAATAGTGAGAACATCATAAAATCTAGGAAAAATAATTGCATATCTTAATTTAACGTTGGTCAAAATCAAGATATGCAAAAATTAACTCTCTACATAAATTCTAATCACCGTTGGGCAGAATAGAATAAATGCATAAAACTGGAACTTGTAATATTGCTATTATTAACGTTGGTAAAAAAAATAACAATATCACAAAAAAATTCTAGGCTTTTAAACTTGTTTCTCAAATTAAATATCCCGTTGGTTCAATTTAATATGTGAATTAAAAAATATAACTTGCGCATCAGAAAACAATAATTTACTTGCTATTTTTCAAAAGCATAACTTGCTGACTGTGGTTTCTAACTAATATACACGTTGGTGCAAATTAAATAAAATTTAAAACTGAGCGAAACAGTGATTTAAGTGCTTCTGGAAAAAAACAAATTGAGTATAAAAAGGAATTTTTGTGCTTAAATGGGCCGCGGCCAGACATTCGGCCCACGACCTCTTGCGGCCCAGCTCGGGCGCAGCTTAGCAGCGCGCAGCGCCCAGGCCGAGCTTGGCGATTTTTTTTTCTTCGCGGCCCACTTGCTCATCCCCACGTAGTTTGGCTCGGCTGATTAATTGGAAATAAAATCAGCGCGGCCCAAAAGGGGGAAAACTGGCCCGGCCCATGACTGAGCTTCGCGGCGGCGCGGACGCTGGACAGGCCGCAACCTGGGCCGGCTCACGCAAAGTGGCCCAGGTGCACCTCCCGCCTGGGCTCAATCCAGCCCAGCAGAAGCGAGCCGTCCGATCTGCGGCCGTCGCGATCAGACGGTGGAGCGCGCAGATCGGAGGGATAAACTGGCCGCCGGCGCCAGGCTCTCTCTCCCCAAACCCTAGTTCACTTTCTTTCTCTCTGCCCTTCCTTTCTCAGCAGCCGACGACGCTGGAGAGCCTGCTGGCCGTCGCCGACGTCCTGCCGTTTCCGGCCGGCCACCTCCTTGCGTTCTCTTTTTCTCAGACCATGTCGTGCCCCGCAGCCAAAACCACCGCAGCAGCAGCCAAGGCCCTCGGCGGCCGGAGGAAGTGGCGCCCCGCGGGCCCTATCGCCGGAGCGCGCGCTCCCCGTGGTGGGTGAGCGTGCCGCCGTCGATGGGAGTCGCGAGGGTGCCATGCGCTTGGCCCCCTTGCGGGGTTCTTTTTCTCGCCGAGACTTGCTTTTTTTTAATCTGGATTTGCCGATGAAAATCGGTGTACTCGTTCTTTTGCGTCTGGATCTGGGCGTTAGGGTTCGGGTAGTCTCAGTTTTGACTGAGTTAGGATTAAGATTTCGAAAAACCCTTCCTTCTACTTGCTGGTAAATCCCGAAAACCCCGATCTAATACTAGATCGGCTGATACCATTGATAGATCTAATAGGATCTACTACTAGTAGCATGAACGGGGATTCGGGGTACAAAATAATAAAGACAGTGATGAACAAATGCAGGCTAGATCTATTACAAGGAAATGGAAATGTGTAGATCTAGAGTATAGGGTTTCGACCGTCGTTGGCGGCGGGAGCAGATTCGGAGAGGTCCATGCCGAGGGTGTTGGTGATGCGACGATGTAGATCACGACGACCTTCGGGCCTCCAGCGGCACTGCCCGATGATGGCGGTGGAGGATGGAGTTGGCGCAGTGGAGCTTCCCGACGCCACTGCGCAAGCCGATCGGATGGCCTAGGGTTTGTCGAGTGGGTGGTGAGCACGGCGAACTTAGGTTAGTGTGCCTGCGGCCCCCACTCCTGTTTTTATAGCACAGCGCGTCAGGGGCCCACCAACCATGGATCGGTTGGGCGCCCTCGATCAGGGCGCGATCCAGAGGGAAAAGGCCCTAGCCGTTGGGCTGGGCCTGAGATCAATCTAACAGTTTGGTCACATATTTTAGAATTTTCCGAGGTAAAACAAATTTTCTTTGAAAATCCTAAGATTTAACCAAATTTTAGTGTTTTAATTGTTTTTTGTGTAAAAAATATTTGGATAACTTTTGAAGATTTATTTCTATGTTTTTTTTGGATATTTTTGAAAACACATTGCTAGTTTGATCACACAGTGCATGCAACCAAACAGAGACACAAATAATGTGACAGAGTCAACCAAAAAATGGTAAATTATATTGCCCTTGCTCAAACTAAAAAATACAATGCACAACCCTTAATGTAATGCAATATTACTATTGGCTTTCCCTGCACACGCACTCCCCTAGTCGCAGCGACCCTACTACCAAATTAGACCGCTTGTTGTCTGTCGTCTCGCTCTAGAGGCCGCAACATCATCGGCAGGGCCACTGACCATGGTGAGTTAGCGGATCCCCTCCCCCCGCATTACCCCAAAAAAGGCACCCATCGATAGCTTTAGTATCTCTCATCCAAAGCCAAACAAAAACTCTATTAAGCGTTGGGTCATATGCGTGGAGAGCGTCCGACTGGTTTTCCTCGTTGCGTCGTGCTTGCGTCCTCCACTGGTCTGCCTCGCGCACGCGCTCGCTCCCACGCCCCACCCACAACGGCGAGCTCCTCCCTTCCCTCCGGCAGCGGCGGTGCCGATAAGGTAGGCCTCCTCCTCCTCCTCCTCCTCCCTCCTTCCCTCCCCTCCAGCGACGGCGGTGCCGATAAGGTAGGCCTCCTTCTCCTACTACTAGATCTGTGAGCATGAGATACAAAAATGACGGCGGTTAGGGTTTCGGCGAGGAGAAGATCGCTAGAAAGAGAAAGAACCAACTCCGGCGAGCTATAGAAGGGCCCAACTAGTGGGAGACATGCCTCCTCCTAGATCTGTGAGCACAAGACACAAAAAGACAGCAACAACGATGCCTAGGGTTTCGGCGAGAAGGTCGCTAGAGAGAGAAGAAGCCAACTCCGGCGAGCTACACAAGGGCCTAACCGGGGGTTAGATAGGCCGGCTCGGCAGCGGGGAAGGAGGACAGGTGCTTGAGGGCCCTGGCGACCGCGGGAAGGATAGAGAGGGATAGGGGTGCCATGGCCGAAGCTCAAAGGTTGCCGTCACCGATGAGCACGGGCATGGCGGAACTCCGGTGAGACGGTGGAGGGAAAGAAGACGACCGCTCCGAGCACAATAGGGCACGCCGCGGCGGTGGCAAGGGCGAGAACGGTGACGAGGGAGGAGGCAGCGCAGAAACATGAGAGAAAGAGGCGGGGAAGAGGCAGACGCAAAGGTAGACGATGGGATCTCCAAAGCCGAACCATGCGGCATGAGATTCCAAGGATTCCACGAGACCACGAGCGCCCCCGCCGTGCTGCCTTCCCCTCCATTGTCCCTCCTTCCATGCTGCCTGCGCCGCGCGATGCAACTGTGAAGTGCCAGCGGCCCAGCGCCACCACCAAGTGAAGTGCTAGTAGGCTTTAGTGTTGGGCCGTTGGCTGGTTGCTGGGTGTGAGTGGGCCGACCCAGCCACGTTGCCTCAATGCTAGTACTAATTTTGAAGCTACAGCCAACAGCCACGCTCCTAGTTGTCCGGGGCTGCCATGATTCCAACCCCCCTCGTACCAGCAGTCCAGCAGTGGCCCTGCGATGACTCCATCCGCTCGGAAGAAACGCCGCTCCCTTCACCTGGTGGCCGCCGGCGTATGCTCTCGGTTTCACCTTCGTTCGGCCGTTCCTCCATTCCTCTATGCACTCTCTCTCTCCTAATTCTCCTTGTCATTTCCCCCTCAAAACCCCAATCCTCAAATCGATTAAACCCAAAGGCAGCATTGCAGGCTGCCGGTGCGCCTGCGCGACTTCTGAGTTCTGAGCCCTCAGGAAGCAGCCCTTGCCCCGGCGTCGCCGGACCTGGCTCGATTGTCGCCCCCATCACTGGGACTGGGAGAGTGGGAGTTCTGAAATCTCAAACTTAGGATGTCTCAGTGCACCGGTACGTTTAGCACGATGTTAATCAGTACCATTATGTGTTCGATTTTTGTCTAGATCGTAGAGCATTGACAAATGCATTTCATCTAGAAGCTGTTCGTCGATGCAAATATGCCGGTGTGGGTACAGAGTTTTTTATCCTACCGCTTTCTGTATGTAGTCGTCAGGAATTGAGGCCATCGATGCTAGAATGCAGGGGCAAGGTTGAATTCTTATTCCTCAGCCTTTTATATATCCATGTTGTTGGGTTGAAGAAATTTGTTAATTCATTTGCCGTGTGTGAACTTCCAGATACTTTACCTGTGAATTAGCAGATTTTTTCCACATTGGTAAAACCAAATTTCATTATGATAGTAATGAAATTATAAAGTTTAGTTTGTAACACCCAACACATACGAATCTGTGTTCTAGCATAGTTATAAATTAGCAGATGCTATGCATTATCCGCTTATGTCTGAACAGAAAACGGAATCACTACCTGCATAGTCAATAAATTAGCAGATCAGAAAACGATACGAAAACGCAACAAGATCTGAAAACGCAATCACCACAGTCACTACCTGCATAGTCAATAAATTAGCTGATGCTATGCATTATTCGCTTATGTCAGAACAGATATACATGATCGCAACAATTACTACCTGCATAGTCAATAAATTTTCTTAATCCCCTATGATATGCTGTGTTTTTCTCCTGAGGAAACCGGAGGGCCTGCCCCCTACTGTGTGCGTATGTGTTATATATAAATACAAATTCCTCTCGTGTGACATGTAATTAACTTTCTGTGTTTGTAGGCATATATTACAGCATGCAGGGGAATCCTTTTGAGTGCAAAAGCTGTGTATTTACACCCAGAGCTGCAATGGGTTCCAGTGGTCATGCACTTCATGATGCAAATAGGATCCACAGTTTGGGATTTGGCAGTTCTTCAAAGGATTGGGATAGAATTCGTCTGCGCAAGGCCCAATTGATCAACTTCCTTTCTACGCTAACAGAACAAAAAGAAAAGGCTGACATGATAGTTCTTGATTCAGATGATGAGAATGGAAACAGGTCAGGATACAATAAGTTGGCATCTGAGATTGGCAAAGAACTCACAACATCTGAAGTGGCTCGTAATATCACAGGGAGGGTGACATCTAATGGGAGCCAAGCATTTGTAACCATGCATGCTGATGGAGACGATGTCAGGAGTGGAGGGCGCCGAGCTGATCAAGCTTCTGATGGTGACCCAAGGGAGGCGGGAAACAGCGCTGAGCCAAAGGAGCTGAAAGCGGGAAATGAAGATGGGCGGGGAGGCGTCGTGAGGCCCAAGCGCGCAGTCAAGCCCAACCCGAAGTATTTCGGCTCAACCTGGCAGAACCGCTGAAGCAGAGAAGGCGAGTTGGTGAAACGTTAAAGAAGGGAGGCGTCGGGCACCGTGGGGATCACTCAAGGAATAGAACAGGAAGGCCGGCTGCGTCCGGAATAAGCGGGGTGCTCATCGCTCGCCCGATTGTACTCTGTTCTAGATTCCTGCCACTATCGTGTTAAACTCCACTGACTCGTGTTAATTCAGTGGTAATCCGAAATTCGTGTAGTATCGTGACAGACAAGAACACGAAGATTGCTCCATATAGTGAATGTTCTACTTTAGGTCTCATTCGGTTATCATCGACACTGCTCCAGAACCATTCGTGGACCGTCATTTCTTGGTATTTTGAGTAGCGCGGGAACCAGTCCTGGCCAAACCAGGCCGGGGACATGGTAACCGAGCGCTTTAGGTCTTATTTAGATGCCAAAAGTTTTTGAAATTTGACATCATAACACTTTCGTTTGTACTTGATAATTATTATTTAAATATGGACTAACTAGGCTCAAAAGATTTGTCTCGCAAATTAGAGACAAACTGTGCAATTAGCTATTTTTACGTATATTTAATGTTTCATATATATATATATGTCCAAAGATTCGATGTGACGGAGAGTTTTGTAAACTTTTGGAATTTTAAAGGCGTCTAAACAAGGCCTTAGTGAATCAGTTACCTTTGCAAACCAGCTGGCAACCATCTATTTAGTTTATGAGAGTTGTGTTGTAGAAAAGGCCTGAGGAGCAAAGAATGCAAGATGTATGTCCTTCAAATTCCAGTTTGTTAAATTAATATTAACTTCTATAAATATTTTTGTGTGCTTATTCTACTATATGTGTACCATGATGAAAAACTTTGCATTCCAACTCTTATTTCGTGTTTCTCATTCTAGGCTGCTAGCATAGCGGAGAGGAGTGCAGAAACACAACACAAGTGTTCCTTTCACTTCCTATGGAGAAAAAACGAAGGAGATCAGACCTCAGTTTGCATGTCAGTGAAGATACTACTAATGTCCCAAAATAAAGAAGAAGAAAAGGTGCCACAAATGTAGCAGCAACTAATTTGTCATTGGATTTACAACAAACTGATATTGCAAAATCCAATGAAAGTGATGGTCTTGAGGATTATTGGAAAGATTTTGCATTGGCTGTTGAAAGCACAAAGGTACGAGTGTCAACCGCAGAATTTGATTTATATTGCAGCAACCAGTTGAAAATCTTTAATTATTTCCCAGTTGACTGCTAGTTCAGCTTACGAGTACATGTATCACCTTTTCTTTAGATTGAACACTGATCTCTATGGAGCATTTTCATGCTAGTATATTATATTTTGCCTGCTTTCTGGCAAGAAATACTCAAATTTGCAATTTACGGTCAAGTCAACCATGTGAAACCGCAAGTAAACAAAAGATCCCAAGATCCTGTACAACTGTGCTTTAAATAACATCATGAAAACAATGCTCCCCGTTCCATTCCATTTTATGATGTGTTTTCTTTAACAGATACTATTTTCACTACAGGGTGTTTACGGTGCCTACATTGAGGTGACAGAACTAAAGTTTGCTCTAAACTAGGATTTTCTGTTATGATCCTGTTTGGCACAGCTCAATTTCACTAGTAAAACTTTTTCTTTTTTACAACATAGCTTCATAAGCAACTTCCTAGATGAAGTTGAGCTGTTTTAAAAAAAAATGTCTAGAAAAATAGCTTTACCAATTATTTCATGCATAGATGAGAGAGAAATAAGAGAGAGCTACAATAAACAACTTTTTTCAGCTCACAACAACTCATGAAGCTATACCAAACAAGCCCTAAGTTATTTTAAGCTATATTTGTGGAATAGCTTCTTTGTGATATGCGGCAACTTGGGAGTTGGGACAGCAGTCAGCTGATCCTCTGACTCATTTCTTGACCGAGTTTCTGCGGATTAACTGCTATGGTATTTAGCCTTAACTAACTACTTTCGTTCGCAAAATAACAACTCAATAAACCTAGTTTGTCTTTGTGTTTGTGTTGGTTGTTCTTGAGCGTTCGAATTAACTTGGTGCCCTGTTAAATTATGTGCTAGATGCTATGTCAGCTCTTGATTCGTTCGCATGTAGAATCTAGAAAGCTCATACTTTTTCTGTGCGTGACATGTTTATTCACCTCCTTACTAGTTTTATGATGTTCACTTTGGTCAATATTGGGTCTGGGGCTCGCTTTGCGAATATTATAAAGCTCTTTCTCCGGGCTCTGAATTCTTTCAGATTCTTTGAAAACATTTTGGATGATAAATTGGAATCACTATGTGAAACATTTGGGTTGATAGACTGGATTTTAATCTACCCCTTACCCTTATAATCGTATACCACTGTCTCTCTTACAATTTACTGTGCATTAACAGTAACGGATCTAGTGAACAATACACCCGTTAAGTAGAACACTAATGGATTGGATCCAGCGAATAGTATAACCGTTATGCTCCAGTGAACAATATGTCCGTTATGCTAAATAGTGACAGATCCAATTAACAGTGTGTACCCATTGTGTTTAACAGTGATGAGTCCAACGAACAGTGTACATCCGGTTACTGCCCCGTGCAACTGCACGGGGATCCCGGCCAGTTCATAAGAGAACGGAGGCCAAGAAACACAATTGATCAAGGGAAACCGCCTCTGGTCAATTTATGTTTCTAGGCAAGAACCTAAAACTTTTTTATGCTGGATTTTGATTCAAGAGAAGGGAGGCTAAGGAACGACGGAACTGAATCTGGCGAAACCAACCTTTTTGGCGAAACCAGAAACTTTTTTCTACACCATGTTTCCTGCGCAAGAACCAGAAACGTTTCTACATTGAGATGTTTCCTTCTTAAAAAAAACTACACTGAAATGTTTCTTGCTTTTACTGTTTGGATGTAATTCTTTGGTTAATTCGGCCGATAATCCAGAATGCGCCCGCCGATCTTACCTGTGGGCCCCGCCATCCACTGTTCTTGCGCCCGGTTGTTCCTGGACTAGAAAAAAAAAGTTTTTGAATTTTGGTACTGTAGTATTTTTGTTTATATTTAAAAATTATTGGCCAATTATAAACTAATTAGACTTAAAAGATTTATCTCGTAAATTACAAATAAACTGTACAATTAATTTTTGTTTTCGTCTATATTTAATGCTACATACATGCGTCACAAAATTTGATGTGACGATAAATCTTAAAAAGTTTTTGAATTTTGGGGTGAACTAAACAAGACCTTACTTTAGCCATAGCTAGTGATGATTGGATTAGGCCTTACATGTCTCATTAAGAAGAAGAGAGTTTAAGTTACATTCCATCGTTCCAAGTGGCGAGCTGCTATTAGGATGGCGGACGACACACGTTACAAATAGTGTCGGCTGTAACGGCAGAGCGTCAGTGGTTATACTTTCTAGCTGAAACTCTTGTGCTCCTAAAACTACCACAAGGGTAGGCAAGTCCTTGAAGCCAAGCGCCACCCAATCGTCTGCCTCGTCCTTGATCTTGCGAAGTAGGGAGGATGGCGTGGAGGCTAGCTTGTCGAATGTGCGCTTGTTGCGTTCTTTTCAGATCATCCAAGCCGTGAGTAGGGTCGCACAATCAAATCCCCGACGCGGCGTATTCGGCACTGTGCTCCGCGCATGGAGTCACCAGTCAAGCAGGCAGTCCTGCTCCTGTGGCGCAAGTAGATGAAGGCTGATGTGCTGCAGCGCATGCCGTACCAAACTTGCCTAGAGTAAGGGCAGACGAGCAGGAGAGATAAACTATATGTCAACATCAATGGCCTGAAAATATCGTAATCAACATCATCTAAAGGAAATCAGTAGCTCTGGGAGCGATGGAGACGTGGCTGATTACATACATTAGTGGTGGTGTTCTTTTGGCCGGGAAAGAGAGTGGAGACACGGTTTGAATGGTGTGTAATCCAGAAATACAACGTCATCTGAAGGAAATCAGTTGCTCTGGATCGATAGAGACGTGGCTGATTACATATATTAGTGGCGGTGTCTTTTTAGCGGGGGAAGAGAGTGGAGACACCGCGGTTTGAATGGCGTTATCCGTCGCTCAATAGAAATAAAGAATAGTTAGGTCTTTTAACTGGGTGGAGTATTTTGTTTTCTCAGCACGATTTTATTGCGGAGGAACACAAGTATGCAATGTATCAAAAACAAAATATCTAGGACATGTGATGTGACCAGTGGCAATCTACGTCCACGCATGTGTGGTTATCGTCTTTATAGATAAGAAGGTCGATTGATTATAGAACGTAGAAACTGCACAAAAATCATACAATGATAAATTTTGTACGATTCGACTCAATTTTGGCCTTATTTAGTTCACAAAAAATTCCAAGATTCTCCGTCACATCGAATCTTTGGTCGCATGCATGGAGCATTAAATATAAATAAAAATAAAAATTAATTATACAGTTTAACTGTAATTTGTGAGATGAATCTTTTGAGACTAGTTACTCCGTGATTGAACAATATTTGTCAAATAAAAATAAAAGTGCTACAGTAGCCAAAAACTAATTTTTTTGCAAACTAAACAAGGCCTTTGTACGAAAAGGGGGAAAACAAGAATATAAAAGGAAATGTCACGTTCCTGTCCACACACACCAAATGGCTTCAGAATCGGGACGCATTCTTTCTGGGAAAAAAAGTCCACTTTAGGTCTCTCAACTTTCACGAAAGTCTGATTTTCATCCCTGAACTCTAAAACCAGGAAAAATACATTTCTCAACTTTTAAATCCGTGCACATTACATCCCTGACCTGGTTTTGAAAGCGGTTTTGTCTTTTTCTTTTTATTTATTTTGGCTGAATTTTTTGAAAAATCACAGTAAATCACATAAAAATCATAAAATAGAAAACTCAATTTTGTTGGACTTGAGATGAGTACATCTACACATTAAGTATATAATATAGTATGTTTTAGTACAAAATTTTTTTATGCAGCTTTAGATTTATGCTTTTCTATAATTAATTAGACTAATTATAGCTATAGTTTCTATGGTCCAATTGTGATGAAAATTATATAGTGGGCTAATTATTCTATGATTGAGTTGTAGTAAAAATTTCATACTCATTGGATCATGTATTACTTAGTTATAAATTTATTCAAGTTTATGCTTGTTAAATCTTAATAAATCTATAACTAAGTTATACATGATCTAATGAGTATGAAATTTTTATCATAGTTTAAACATATAATAATTAGCACAACATAAAAAATTCACCACAATTGGGCCATACAACATATAGCTATGAATTATTCGAATTAATTATAGAAAAACGTAGATCTAAAGCTACAACAAAAAAAATTGTACTAAAGCATACTATATCATATGTTCACTGTGTAGATCTACTTAGCTGGAGTCCAACAAAATCATATTTACTATTTTATGAATTTTGTGTGATTTACTATAATTTTACAAATATTCAACGAAAATAAAGAAAAATGAAAAAGACAAAACTGCCTTCAAAACCGCTCATAACCATGTCATGGACGTAATATGTATGGTTTTAAAAGTTAAGGGATGTATTTTATCCGGTTTTGAAGTTCAGGGATGAAAAGTAAACTTTCACGAAAGTTGAGGGACGTAACCCTTCTTTCTGGCCCAACTGTTGTAGCTACGCTACGCTTGCTCGCGGGATAACAACCTCTGAATTAACCATGGGCCGAGAAAGATTCGCGAATGACATACGGGCCTCACCGCTGGGCCATGGGCTCTGTTCCTTTCAGCCCGCGCAAAAGTGCGACACGTTGGTGGTGACAGCCCCAGCAAGTGGTTCTGTGGTCTGGGGCAGTGAGAGGAAACACCAGGCAGGAGCACTAGGACTCTAGGAGTGCAGCAGCAGAGAGATAACATTTTCTTCTTCTTCTTCTTCTTCTTCTTCTTCTTCTTCTTCTTCTTTTAAAAAAGCAGAGAGACAACGTAAACTAGGGCATTATTTTGATTCTGTGCGCCTGGCCAAACACGTTGCTGTTCCATACGTACGTACGTACGTACCCCTTGTATTGGACTTGCACACTCGCATATCCACGGGAAATTAAAGGCTGCAGCAGGCGCCATATGCTCGTCTGCGTTTGCGAAATTCCACGCGCACTCGCAACAACCGGGGCGACCCCTGTGTTGCCTGCCGTCTCGCTCTGGACTCTGGACACTGACGTCTGACGTTGGTGAGCTCCCACACACTCCCATCCCATCCCATCCCATCCCCACCACCCCGAACGGAACGGTGGTGCGGCATGAGATTCCAAGGATTCCACTCCACCACGAGCACTCGCGGGCTCGCGTTCTCCCTCCCTTCCTGGGCGATGCAAGTGCCAGCGAGCACACGTATTATTCTCGGGCGGAAACAGCGGGCTACCTGTGCCTGTGCGCTGTGCGTGCGTGGTCCATACTCCAGAGGAGGTGGAGGTGGAGGTGGAGGTGGTGGATTCGGTCCGTCTCTTCGTTCCTGCCGGTTGTGGCGGTCGTTTCCGGCGCTGCTGGGGCGGTGCGTGCGGGTGGCACTGCCGACGACGCCGCCTGACTCGGACTCTCCCAGTGATGAGCGATGGGCACCGAAAGGGGCCAATTCTCGTGGACACCGGGACGCCACTTGGTGCATGATTGGTTGGCTCCACTGCTGCGCCGGCCTGTGCGTGCGCCCCATCTCATCTCAGGCGCCGCCCGGCCAGCCACTAGCTCATCGTACGTGGCAGGTTTTTTTTCCTTCTTCGCCCACCACAGGAACCGCACATGAAAGTTGTGACGACCTCAGAGAAACCCACTGCCACCATGGTGTGTTTGGATGACCGAGTCAAAAAATTCGAGTTTGCGTTGGAGTTTTTTAAGTGCAGATTTGTTGATCCATGTAGCTGCGTATACACCCGTCCATTCTTGCTAAAAAGAAAATGGCATGTTCGAGTTGTTCCCTGGTCCCTGCGACCTCACTTGCCCAAAGCTTATCTTCCAACGCCTGCCGAGCTTATCTTCCAACGGATACTTGCCCAAAGCTGCATCCCACTACGTGGCGGCCTGGCCCCATCCTGTCCCTGTGCTTCCGCTCCACTCTGACGTCTGGCTCTATATAAAGCACCCACCAACTGCCCAAGAAAAGAACAAGTCCAACTCTCACACTACCATCAGAGCCTCGGGCGCACTCGACATACGTACACCGTATAGTTCTGTCTGTGATCCTGCCATGGCGATGGCGAGGCGGCAGCTGATGGGGTGGGTGTCGGCGGCGGCGGACGCGACGTCGTGGTGCGTGGCGCTGTCGCTGGTGGCGATGCTGCTGGTGGTGTGCACGCTGGGCGGCGCCGGCGATGGTGCCGGTGCTGCGGAGGGCGGCGGCGTGGTGGTGGTGCGGGGCGCGGCGCTGTCGGCGCGGCCGTGCGAGGAGATCTACGTGGTGGCGGAGGGCGAGACGCTGCACAGCATCAGCGACAGGTGCGGCGACCCCTTCATCCTGGAGCGGAACCCGCACGTGCACGACCCCGACGACGTCTTCCCCGGCCTCGTCATCCGGATCACGCCGTCCAAGCCAAGGTAGAGTAGAGTACTAGAGCGATGATCCATCGGTCGTCGGAAAGTGTTTGTTGGTGTTGGATCGAGTGGGTCAAACAGAGCTCGTTGCTGTGTATCGTCTCTGCGAACTGCGTACGTGCCGCAGTGCAGAGGGAGCGTAGCAGTGCAGGGGATGCCATGCACTCGTACGGAGTAGTGTAGCAGCTCTGAACGAGGCGTGTGTGTGGCTAACTTGAAGGCCTGTCAGCCTGTGTATAACTTGTAAGGGACATCACTGCCGTTGTAAACAGAGAAGTTCATGAGATGAACAAATTTCTGCTGATGCTGCTGTTGTTCGCCGATCGTCGTCTTCTTTCCTTTTTTGTTTCTGCTTGAAGAGAGAAAATTGTTGCTTGCTCTGTTTTTTTTTTAAAAAAAAAACTTCAATGGCTCAACTTCGTGCACTAGCACATGTACTCGGTTGCACGGGTTTGCTGAATTGGGTACCGTTGGTGTACTGCTGGGTGCGATGTGGCCTCTTGCTCTGCTTTCATTGACGGGTGCGCCGCCCATCTCCCCGGGGCGGGGACACGTCGCACGTGCCGGCCGACGAGCTGATGCCACGCAAGCCCAACGGTCCTCGGCCTCGACCGTTTCGTGATTCGTCTATTTCGTGGGGACGGGACTCGGACTCTCGATCGGAGGCAGAGGGGCATTGGCCAGTTGCCACGTGCTGTAGGATATTTGAGCATGTGCTAGGTTGCACTTTGCCACTTGCTGTAGGATACTTGAGCAGGTGCTCGTTGGGAGGGAAGATTCTACAGTCGTCACTGCTGTGGGCATCGGACCGTTGGAGTCTTGGGGATGCTTTAGGTTACTCATAAGGTGGTTCTTTAGCTTATTTCTCGCCTCGTTTCTCCAGCACAAATAGCTCCGTCAGCAATAAACCAGCCAAATTGGCTATCCAAGACAGACATAAGGACAGAACATCCTACGGCCTTACCTGTTAGTTTGTATCCGGCGAGAGAAGGCGTGGCAAGCTTGAGCAATGAATATAAACGGCATGTTGTTAAGAATACTGTACAACCTACTCCCTCCATTCCAAATTGTAAGTCCTTCCAAGAATCTTGGAGAGTCAAAGCTTTTTCATGTTTGACCAAAATTATAGATAGAAATACTAAGATTTGTAACGTAAAGTGAGTATACTATTAAAATATAATTAAGGAAGAATCTAATGATATTTAGTTGGTATCATAATAATAATTATTTTATGGAAAAAGTCTACATCACCCCCTGAACTGTAGTGCGGTGTCTACTTTACCCTCCGAACTCTCAAACGGTCTAATTTATCCCCTGAACTATCTAAAACCGTTCAAATAACCCCCCGAGCGATTTTTATGGTGGTTTTGCTACAGTAACTATGGTTTTGCTACAGGGGTGATTTGAATGGTTTTGGATAGTTCAGGGAGTAAATTAGACCGTTTCATAGTTTGAGGGGTAAAATAGACACCACACTATAGTTCGGGGGGTGATGTAGACTTTTTCTATTATTTTATCATATAAATTTGGTCACATTTAGAAAAGTTTGACTCTCCAAGATTCTTGGAATGACTTACAATTTAGGATGGAGGAAGTAGAATATAACATTTATGTGATGAAGCATGAATGAGAAATACTGGCGGAGCCAACAGGAACAAACAACCTGTTTCTTTTTTTCCCGTCTGCGCTAGCTGTGGCTCTAGTTAATTTCTTTTTTACGAAACATAAACTTTATTACCAATCAAAATAATATCATTACAGGCAAACAAAATCAGGAAAAGGAGAAAAATAGGTAAAATAGATGGTAGTTGATTCCATGCTGCAGCTATTAGTTCTGCTGGAAAAAGCCTACCAGTTCTAAGAACAAAGATGGGCTATGCTTTAGGGATTTATTTATATTTAATTAATTAACGTGGACATGCTAAGCCGCAAGCTTGGAGCTTGCTTACCAATCCTCACAATCTATGTGGACATGTGCTACAGGCAAAGTATTTCTCACGAACAAACATTCTCAAATGGGTATATACCATGTACTTGGAAGAGCACTATGAAAAGGAGTCGACTTGCTTAAAGAGAGAGCTTCACATGGCGGATTGGTAACGGGAGAACGTCAACATATGGGATGACCCATTGCTCCTTAGGACGTCACTAACGGTATCTAAATTGTTAGCCCAGGTGAGATTTCATTGGCTGCAAATGAAAGAGAATATCGCGCTAGCGTTTTCCATCTCGCCAGTCTTGCACAGATGTCTAGAAGGCTCGCTCTCTCTCTGAGCAAGCCCAATAAACTAGGCTTATAGCCAAGCCATGATATTTAGAGACTAGATTATAGACAAGTTGTACAACAACATCAGCTCGGAGAAGAAAGAAAACATATGACAACAGCATTTATTATTCTGATGAAAAAACTAGTTTGATTCCATGTTGCGTGATGAAGGTCACCCCTAGGTCCTGTATGCAAACATTGTTAACTATCCTGACTTGCGACAAGAACCCTCTCTTTTCAAATAAAATTCTCTCTCATCCACATTGAATTTTGCCAAGTTGTCTTGGCTATAAGTTAGCTGATATAGCTTATTGTACTTACTCTAGGTAGAAACATTATATGTTTTTCATATCTTTTCCAATCTCGAGCTCGTGGGCGATTTGATTTTGCTCGTGGGGCATCACAAGGAAACCAATCACAGCCAAACTGTTGTTAAAAAGAAAAATTCACAGCCAAACGTGCCTCTCTGCTGACAAGAGTGAGGGAGGTCATCAATCCGGTGACACATTTTCACTTGCCCAGTCCACTATTGGACCAAACAAAAGGCCTGGCCCAATTAGCAAAAGAACTACTAATACTGTAGGCTCTTTTGGGCCATCATTTCTAGCAGCCCAACGCCCCCACCACCATCACTTGTTTCTAGATTATCTTCTCATCATCCTGCTCACCTGCTGCATCATCATGGATGGCACACTGATCCGCATGGTTCACGCCATTGAAATATTTGTCCCCAAGAGTCCCGGAGTTTACCATACACTGACACACAAAGGTTCTGATGACGCCCGCCCTTGTCTTTCAGATGACCGCATCACTCGGAGACCATCTTTGCATTACAGAGACATTATCCCTTCGCCCTGATGATGATAACCTAACTGGCATCTACTCCTTATCTAATCGAGCCACAACATTGATCTTGCATATATATAACACAAAAGTCACCACGTTTTGTCAGCAAAAGCCCAAGCTGAATCCGTGACCATGCCGGTTGGCCACATGGTGTGCGGAGTTGCCATTGTGTTCGCCATCGTTCTGGGCTCTTTCTGCATCACCGTCGTCACCTCCTCGCCGGAAGGTAAGCTGCGAATGCTGGTGGTGAGCAATAGGTTTGTCGCCCATTCGATTGACTTCACACGGACACGGGCAATGCATATGTTGTTCGCTGCAGCGCAGAGGTACAACTTCAGGTTCGTGCGGCACGCGCGGGACGCGCCGCTGGTGTCCTACTACAACTACATCGTGGTGGGCGGCGGCACGGCGGGCTGCCCGCTGGCGGCGACGCTGTCGGAGCGCTCGCGCGTGCTCCTCCTGGAGCGCGGAGGGCTGCCCTACGGCAGCCGCAACGTGTCGAGCGAGGACCACTTCGCGGACGCGCTGGCGGACTCGTCCCCGATGTCCCCCGCGCAGCGGTTCGTCTCCGAGGACGGCGTCGTCAATGCCCGCGCGCGCGTGCTCGGCGGCGGGAGCTGCCTCAACGCCGGCTTTTACACCCGCGCCAGCGGCGGCTACGTGCGCGCCGCCGGCTGGGACCACCGCCTCGTCAACGCGTCATACCGCTGGGTGGAGCGCGCGCTGGTGTTCCGCCCGGCGGTGCCGCAGTGGCAGCGCGCGCTGCGCCAGGGCCTCCTCCAGGCCGGCGTCACGCCGGACAATGGCTACACGCTGGAGCACGTCCAAGGCACCAAGATCGGGGGCACCATCTTTGACCGCAGGGGCCGCCGCCACACCGCCGCGGACTTCCTCCGGAGAGCCCACCCCAGGCGGCTCACTGTGTTCCTGCACGCCACCGTCTCGCGGATCCTCTTCAGACGTGCCGGTACGACAACCTCGCGTGCGTGCGTACGCCGCCATAACGCTGTATATTTGCTCACCAGACAGGCATGCATGCATCTGCAATCTGCTGCATCGTCTGTGTCATGCAGAGGGGGCGACGAAACCCGTGGCGTACGGTGTGGTGTTCACGGACCCGATGGGCGTGCAGCACCACGTGTACCTGCGGCGAGGAGGAGGAGGCGCCAAGAACGAGGTGATCCTGGCGGCGGGCACGCTGGGGAGCCCGCAGCTGCTGATGCTGAGCGGTGTCGGCCCGCGCGCGCACCTGGAGAAGCACGGCATCCGCACCGTCCACGACCAGCCGGGCGTCGGGCAAGGCGTGGCGGACAACCCCATGAACTCGGTGTTCGTGCCGTCCCCCGTCCCCGTGGCGCTCTCCCTCGTCCAGGTCGTCGGCGTCACCCGCTTCGGCAGCTTCATCGAGGGCATCAGCGGCTCGCAGTTCGGCATCCCGCTGCACGGCCGCGGCGCCGCCCACCACGCCGCCCGCAACTTCGGCATGTTCTCCCCCATGGTACGTGCTGTGGTCACTGAGTTCACCTGCAGGCTGCAGCCCCGCCTTCATGATAACGAAACAGTCGCCATGCATGCATGCATCCAATCCAATGCAACAGACGGGGCAGCTGGGCACGGTGCCGCCCAAGGAGCGGACGCCGGAGGCGATGCGGCGCGCGGCGGAGGTGATGCGGCGGCTGGACAGGCGCGCGTTCCGGGGCGGCTTCATCCTGGAGAAGGTGCTGGGCCCGCTGTCGACGGGGCACATCGAGCTGCGGTCGGCGGACGCGCACGCCAACCCCGCCGTGACGTTCAACTACTTCCGGGACCCGCGGGACGTGGAGCGGTGCGCGCGGGGCATCGAGGCCATCGAGCGGGTGGTGCGGTCGCGGGCCTTCTCGCGCTTCACCTACGCCAACCACACCGCCATGGACGCCGCCTTCCGCCGCGCCGCCGGGACGGCATACTTCCCGGTGAACCTGCTGCCGAGGCACCCCAGGGACACGCGGACGCTGCAGCAGTACTGCAGGGACACGGTGATGACCATCTGGCACTACCACGGCGGCTGCCACGTCGGGGGCGTCGTCGACAGGGACTACAGGGTCGTCGGCGTCCAGGGGCTCCGCGTCGTCGACAGCTCCACGTTCAGGTACTCGCCCGGCACCAACCCGCAGGCCACCGTCATGATGCTCGGCAGGTAATAATGATGGAATAAAAGCTCACGTCCGTGTCCCTCCTCGTCGCTAGTTGTTTTGATATACTGAACTGAAATCGCGCTTTGCGTTTGAATTTCAACGGACCTTAATGATGAACAGGTATATGGGCCTGCGAATTCTGAAGGATAGGTGGATCAGGAAGGGAGCTGAGGACAAGCATTAGTCCGTCTATTTATCCTGGATAGTGGATAGCATTAGTTCTTCAGGAGGAGATTGTTTTGTGTAATTTATATACTAGGTTTTATTACAAAAACTGCATTTGTTGATATATGTTGCGTGCGTGATGCAATGCAACGTACTAATGCGAGAAACAAGCAGCTAGATTGTATACGTCGTCGTCGTCGCTAGGGCGCTACTATGGTCGTATTTAGTTGGTGAAGGAAAAAAATCGCGACACTGTAGAATTTTCGTTTGTTTGTAGTAATCATTATCCAACCATATACTAATTAGGCTCAAAAGATCCGCCTCGTAAATTTCGATCAGACTGTGCAATTAGTTTTTATTTTTGTCTATATTTAATACTCCATGCATGCGTCTAAAGATTCGATGTGATAGGGAATCTTGAAAAATTTTAGATTTTGGGTGGAAGTAAACAAGGCTTATTTCAGGAAGAGAAGAAGATTCAAGTCTTGTTTAGTTCACCTCAAAAGCAAAAACTTTTCAAGATTTTTTGTCAAATTTTACGGCATATGCATAGAGTACTAAATATAGATCGATGAAAATAAAAATTAATTGTACATTTTATCTGTAAATCGTGAAACGGATATTTTAAATCTAGTTAATCTATAATTAAACAATATTTATCAAGAAAAACAAAAAGTGTTACAGTATCAAAATCTAAAACTTTTTAAATCTAAATAAGGCCTCAGTAGGATTCTTTGTTACATGCACCGTTGATGTCCCACACTAGTAGGTAGCATTGGTGCGAGGACTGCGGTGTGCGGACAACATAATAGAGTGAAATGCTAAACAGGAAAAATATGAATGAAATTAAATACAAAACAAAAGAAAAGTCTGTCAGACAATCACTGAGCCACCCTGACCAGGCCCGGCAGGAACGATCCTCTACAGCCGTCACATGCACCAAGGGGAGCAAGCAGGCAGTTATAATCACGCTCTGGCTCAAAGGTCAGAGATCATCAACCAGACGTTAGTGCTTGCCTCTTTACTGGCTGAAGTTTGTTCGTTTAAGGTCATGTTTAGATTAGAGATGAAAATTGTTTGGGTGTCACATCGGATATATCGGAAGGATGTCGGGAAAGATTTTTAGATACTAATAAAAAAACAAATTACATAACTCGTCAGGAAACTGCAAGACAAATCTATTAAGCATAATTAATCTGTCATTAGCACATGTGGGTTACTGTAGCACTTAAGGCTAATCATGTTGTAACTAGGCTTAAAAGATTCGTCTCGCGATTTTAAACCAAACTGTGTAATTAGTTTATTTTTTTTATGTACATTTAATGTTCCATGCATGTGTCCAAAGATTCGATGGGATGGATGAAAAAATTTTGGGTAGGAAACTAAACAGGGCCTAAGGAACATTGTTTTCCTCTCATAAAAAATTAACAAATAATGTTTTTAATCATAGTTTATCAGTCAAATAAACAGAGAGAGATGCAGCAGTACGATCCTATGGAGCAGATAAGTAAGGTCGTACTGCACTGCTCCAGGACCGAGAGCATCTCCAACAGTTTGCCAAAAATCACTTGGCAAATGTTGTGTTTTGACAAATTGCTAAAAAAAATACCAAATTAAAAATATAATCTATCCAATAATTCATTATTTTTAACTTGGCAAAACAAAAAAAAGACCCACAACTATGTTGTTGACTGGTATCCCCTCACACCGTGTTGCTCGAATTGTGCAAACTTCGATGTCATCTCCATTGAGAAGAATCTTCGTCAAGAATCGATCTTGTTCCTTCTGATTGAGTGTACACAAAAAAATAGAAAACTTAAATATAGATTAAGTAGGCGATCGATCATATTCAGTGACGATAACACAACTAATTATATCAGGATCCCCGAACCTCTGAGTCTCTTTTTTTTGACGCAACAAGGAGTATCTAGCTCAGCTCTGCACATGAATCACGAGATGACGAAGAACAGAGATGGGAAAAAGGGAAGAAGATGTGCGCTGGAAGGAGTCCACGTCACGCGCGCGGGAAGGAGTCCTGGTCCGGCCACGAGAAGGAAGCTGCGCCAACTAGGGCATTGTCTAGTTCAGCCTGAACACCAAAAAGTTTTCAAGATTCTCCGTCACATCGAATCTTATGGCACATGCATAAAACATTAAATATAGACGAAAACAAAAACTAATTACACAGTTTAGCTGTAAATCACGAGACGAATCTTTTGATTCTAGTTAGTCAATGATTGGATAATATTTGTCACAAACAAACGAAAGTGGTAGAGTACCGAAAACTTTACACTTTTCGGAACTAAACAAGGCCTAGGAAGCCGCGCCAACAGCGCGAAGAACGAATGTGAACCTAGATACGCACGTGTATATTTACGCACTGGAGGAAAGGATATGCTAAGTTGGGATAAATGTCTACATAGCAAACTATTGAAGGCTATTTTTTCTTGTTTTGCTAAATTTTTGTGGATGCCAGGTTGAGATGGCAAATAGGCGGGACTAAGTTCAGCGTAAGCGCAGCGCTCAGCTAACTAGCTGATCACCTCTCTCTCGCTCTCTAGCTGTAGGAGCCGTGTGGGCACAGCCCAGTGGTTGCGATACACAGGGAGAGCAGGCCCATTAGCCTATTTTGAACGCAGCTGACCAACCACTTATTGGTTTCAGCATTTTTTTTACAACAACATATCATATATATTAAAGCAGTCGTAATACAAGGAGGTTCCCAAAGGAAGACGTTGATACATCAAGGTCCTCTGACCAAAAATAAAGACAGCAGCGTCGACTAAGGCGTCGAGGTAGACTTTCCTACCAGCGAGGGGTATACGCAGAGGCGTCCAGGACGCGTGCACCCAGATGGATTGACCGCGCATTGCGACGGTTGAAGAGGAATCAGTTAAGCCATCGAAGAAGACATATTCCGACAACCGAAGGATGATGTTGTTGACGTTGCTGGAGGTAGAAGAAGCTTGAACCGATATCCTAGATGAAGGCAGCATCGTCGATCCAACGCCGAAGAAGTAGCTGTCTAAATGAAACATAAGTCACAATGACCACAGACACTGTACAGGCACTAAAAGGAAGGGGACAAAAGAGTCGGACGTCTCTATCCGAACGAAGACATGTAACCATGTAAGTGTATATGAAACTAATAAATAAAGAAAAATAAGAACATAAATTAGGAAGGAGAAGAGATGGAGTTGCACAGATAAGAATGCGGTCTGTGTTGGGAACCATATCGCGATGCATGTAGGCCACATCACAGACGAGGGTCCCACCTTACAGACAGTGGCTCCTACTTCGAAGGGCGCGGGCCTCACAGTGAGCTGAGGACGGTGGACGAGATTTGGATCTCACGAGCTGGTGGTGTTGTCTCCATCAACGTCGGCAGCATGGCCGACGAAGCAGAGGCAGGCACACCTCCAGCTAAGATTCGCCGACAAGGACGGCCTTGGACGAAGAGAAGCACCGGCTTATTGCTTGTTGGAGACCGCCGTCATGGAACCGAGCTTGCAGACGTCGGCGGGGATGAAGAGGAGGAGGATCTGGAGGTTATATTGGTGGAGCACCTCAATCCTTTTATCTTCTCCATCTTTCTCCAAGGCTTTTTTTTACAGAAAGCAGATAAAATGGCCAAAAAAGACCTTTATTTGGCTAGAGAATCTTACAAGGAGTTAATAGATCGATCGAAGCTGACAATATTCACGGCTGATTGTCAAGTAGTAACGGGCTCGGCTACAGCCGTGCCATGCACATCAACAATCTTACATAGATTCCCTAAAAAAAAAATCAGCAATCTTACAGCTACAAACTTGGACCCGTTGGCTCGCTGGCGAGTGTGTTCGTTTTTCTGTCCTGGTGAACCTCACTTTATTTATTTCCGTCAGAACAAGTGAAGGCGACCGGCCGATATGGCGGTACACGGCAAAAAGAGACGAACAAAGAAGCTGACCTGACGCGACTTGATTAGTGCGGAATCCATCACAACTTGGACATCTGCCGGCGTCTCCCCCACCAACACCGGGCGACCGTGTTTAAAGAATCCGTTCCCTTGAATTTATTCATCAAATTTTTCGATCATTAAATAATATTATTTTCTTAAAATAAATTAATAAATAATACTTTTAGTTATGAATTTTTAAACAATCGAACAGGATCCCGAGCCGTGAGGCCTTGTTTAGATCAAAATCTATTTTAGATTTTAACACTGTAATGTTTTTTTATTTGATAAACATTGTTTTAGGTTTAAAAGATTCGTCTTGCGATTTATAGGTAAATTATACAATTAATTTTTTATTTTTATATATATTTAATACTCCATACATGTACCGTAAGATTCGATATAACGGAGAATCTTAAAAAAAATTTGGTTTTTGGATGAACTAAACAAGACCTAAACGAAGCTGCGCTACAGCGACCCAACGCCCAACCAACTCTCGAACTCGTCGTGCCCATCCGTGCGTGCCGGTGCGGGTTCCATTCCGTTCGCACGACGCGATACATCACGAGCGCTAGGCACGATGGGGAGCTAGCATGCCAGTTTCGTGGCCAGCGCCCATGCTTCCTCTCTTGGACCAATCCCGCAATGGCAGGATGCATTTCTTCTGGATGGGTCAAGTCGTTGAATGGATGGGTGAAGTACTTGGATAGTTCTACATGTCTAGTACTATACACCTAGCCTCATCTATAAAAGGAAATGCGGCAGGGCTATTAGTTAGCTCGACATTGTAATATGGAGAAGAAGAAGAAGAAGAAGAAGAAGAAGAAGAAGAAGAAGAAGAAGAAGAAGAAGAAGAAGAAGAAGAAGAAGAAGAAGAAGAAGAAGAAGAAGAAGAAGAAGAAGAAGTTGTTGTTGTATTGTATTTGATGAGGAGGTAAAAATAAATTGAAAACAAAGTTGTAAAAGCCAACGCTGCTGAAAATAATGTTCGCTGATTTATTGTGAGAGAAAAATACTGCTAACCGGTAGAAAACATATATCTTATAAGACAAGCGAACTGAGCCTAAAACATTCATAGTATAATGTTTGTGAGTTGGAGTGTTTAACTATAGTCGTGGCTATGATTTGATCATTCGACCGCTTATTTATACAATGACCACTACAACCTCTTATTAATTCCTGCATCATGTATTTGGTGGGGCATGGCCAAGAGCGCACATGTCGTAGGCTTTGCATAATGGGCAATGGGCCCAACAATCTGCCTTCGTGTGATAGCAGGGATCATCAGCTACAATTTTTGCAATTACAGTCTTTGTGCAAAATACGAGGTTGCAGTCATGCATTGTCCCGCGCTGGAATAGATCGTTGTGGCATTTGTTAGTAGCGCTAGTTTAGACTTGAGTAGCCGATATGGATGACCAATGATAATATTATTGTGCTTATAGTACATCTTAAATTTCATGACAACAAGAATATATCACCACTTACAACTTATCGGTGAGAGCAAAAGAAATAGTAATATATCCACTGCACACACATTATGCCACATATGCCGCACATGCCTTTTATCTTTGTCTGCTTTGAGTTATTAGCTTCTACATATCAAATTACATTGGATGCATTGGTTAGTGGAGAGAATGTAGTTTTGCAAAAAAAACTTGCAAAAAATAAGAGAACTATCACAAATTGATTTACTTTGATCACAAACAAGCAAAAATATCCTTATACTTTTCGCCACATGAGATTATATATGGGGGCATATGCTCCCTTTCACACACTAGACATGAGGGATATAGGCACAAACATAATGGCTAGAGAAGCTCACACCGGTTGCGCATTCACCACATGATCACGATGAGAGAGCAAGGCAAACAACGGTGAGGACGAAGCACATAACAAAGTGTGAAAAAACTGATGCCCAGATGATAACATCATGACCAAGGTGAGGTCAGCGATGGTAAGCAAGAGGAATGTTACGATGCTGGCTCAAGACAGCAGGAGCTCATCTAGCTTGGCGATCCTTTTGGTGATGCCCTAGAGCCGACAGGTGCAACTCCTAGTGAACCAGAGGTGTGATCAGCCCTAGTGCCAATGAGGATGGCTTCTAGTAAGCCACCATTCGAACGTCGCCATAAGTAGCTGACGCCAACAACGCCAAACCATGCTTGTCGCTAGCCAAGGTAGTGCTCGTGAATGCTAAGACAAAGACGAAGCGAAGGCAATTGAAAGCCATTGTGTTAGGTTGATGGGCCAAGACTTGGGTGGCAAAGGTGAAAGGTGAAGTTTATCATTGCTAGATGTTGATTGTCTGTGGTTGCTTCACACAGGGCTATTTGGCTCCTATTGGCTCGGGGAGGTTGTACCGTAACATACATACCTTATTTTATAGACCTCTGCCTCATTTTTGTAGGTGAGAGGAAAAGAAAAAGTAATATCACCATTACGTAAATTATGCTATTGATACAACACATGTCTCTAATCTGTTTGCTTGTCTGGAGTTATTAACCTTCTTTTGTTTGGGTGGTTAGTAGAAAGAATGTAGTTCGGTTGGGTTCAAATACTCACATGTTCGTGTTTCGTTGGACACATATGCAAGATTGTACATGACGAGAGGCCGAGATATTTGCCAAATCACACATGTATTAATCAAATTTAGTCAAGATTTTTTGTATCTAAAACTTTTGCCCACCACAGTAAAAACCAAGTTTCATCACTGATGTAACGGAATTACAATGTTCAGAAAACATTCCAAAACGTAAATGATAACTAATACCCTTCCACGCGGCTAACATATCTAAAACTTTCCTTATTTGTCTTATTTTATAAAATAAAAAATGAAATAAATATATTACATCCTAGATGATCAAAATAACTATTCGATCGAATCAAATGAATAGCTCATAGTCATTTAGGTGTACGGTGTACCGTAGCAAAGCTCAATAACAATGACAATGGAATCATACGTATTTAGCGGATATATTGTTTGAATGAAGCAAAGCCATTCACCTCCTTTGCATGTCAACAACGAGTACGCAATTCGTCTTCGCTCTACTCGCGGCCAGAATATTGAGGGATAATAAGGGCTTGTTTGGTACAGCTCACAACAGCTTCATAAGTTGTTGTGAGCTGTTTTTTGCCAAACACTTATTTTTAAAACAGCTTCATGGGTGAAGTTGTTTGTCTTCTCCTCTCACAAAGACATGAGTTGGGATGAAGCTGAAAAAAATAGCTTATTGCAGCTCTCTCCCTCATTTCTCTCTCTCATCTGTGCATGAAGTAGTTAGTGAAGCTATTTTACTAAACACTTTGTCCAAAACAGCTCAGCTTTATCTAGAAAGTTGCTCATGAAGCTATTTTCTGGAAAAAACAGCTTCACTAATGAAATTGAGTTGTGCCAAACAAACCGTAAGAATCGGAGTGTCGTAGTATGTGTGTAGTGGTGTACGTATACGTATTACATGTGCATGTAAGCAGAAGAGGGTTTTGCGACGTCACCTCAGATATGAGAGTGTGGGGTAAACCGTACCCGCAGACATGCAGTAATGCAGAGAGTAATGAGGATCAGTTTCTAGTGTCTACCTAGTTAAACCGCTCGTTATGTTACAACAACTTTGTTATCAGTTGACGCAACTGATTAGCAGTATGGAATGGTCCGTGTGGCCGTGAGAAATGCTCTGGTGGGCGAGGCATCCGGTAAGTTATGAGGTATTCCGTTACAAGTGATGACATTAGGGATGAAAACGGTACGGATATTTTCCGACCGTATTCGAGACCGAATTCGTTTAGAGAGGTTTAGATCTGTCCATATTCGAGTCCGAATATTCAACATCCGATACCGTATCCGTATCCGAATACTTAAATCGTATATTTGTGATGTCGACATCCAATCATATCTTATCCGACATGGTTGATATTATCCGTATTCGAATCCGAATCCGACCAAAAATATGAAAACAAATATGATATCAGTGATATCCGTCTGTATCCGATCCGTTTTCATCCCTAGATGACATGCTCGTCGTGGGAATGTGCATTTTAACATGATATTTGACCTTCTTTTGTCATTTTGTTGTTCATTCAAAGGTACAAGTTGCAAGGAAGGAAAGGAATGATGGATCGACTGCCGTGTTGTGTTCTCTCGCTGGACTTTTACGGGGTACTACTCACACCATTTGTAGCTTATTGCGATTGCGACGCGAGAACTCACGGGCTGTGGTTGGTTGTTTCCCATGCGAGGAGCGATAGAATGAGACGAGTGGTGAATGAGGAGGTCTTCGCGTAACGGCGGACATACATATACATTAACAGAAGAGGCGACATGGGCCAATGTACCAAACTTGTTTTTTTTAGTGAGGAAATAAATTTAGCACTTATAGTATACTCCAAATTTACAGTATGGTAGGACCATGGTCCAAAAGCCGGATCCGATCAGGAAAAAGAGGCCGGAGCCAGGAGTCTCACAGCTCCAAGCCTTGCCAAGAGGCAAGAGGGCCAAAACCAGATGCTCCCCAGAGGCCCAGGACTCGTGGCTGGCCACGTGCTCGGACCCCGTGGCAACCAGGCGATACGACCGAGGCTCGAGGAGGGCGAGGGAAAGGACAAGCCCGGACAGGAGCCTCCAGCCGTCGTCCCGCGCCCGCGCCCTTCCCACCACCAACCGCCGGCAGCTCCCACTGCCACTGCCAAGTCCAAGTCCTGACGGGAGGACGAGGACCGGAGCCCGGAGGAGTGAAAGAAAACGCGAAAAGAATTTCGAAAAAGCGGCGCTGCGCGCTGTTGCCCGGGTGTATCCTTCCTTATATATACGGCGCCGAGGAGGGGGAAGCCTTGCCCGTCCGGCCCATCCCGCACCCTTTTGCCTGCCAACTGCGATCCGCTCTTGTAGGCTCGCTCCCCAATCCGCTTCTTCCCTCCCACTGGTACTGGCCTCTCTCCTATCTCCCAATCCGTGGCCGGAGATTGGCAGTTCACTTGCTCTCTTCTCTCACACGGTTTGCATGCATGCCTGCCTGACCGACCCTGGGCTGTCTGCAGTTTTGCGTGCAGCGGCGGCGGCGGCGGAGGAGGAGGAGAGATGGCGTCGGAGGCCAAGAACGTGGGCATCCTCGCCATGGACATCTACTTCCCGCCCAACTGCGTGCTCCAGGTACCAGCGCCGCCTCTGTTTCCCCGCGCGCCAGATTCGCATTCCCCTTCGCCCCTTCTTCCCTTGGATTCGTCGTCGTCGGGGGCACCGGGCACGCACGCGCTTCCATCCGTTCGATTCGAGGTCCAAGGCATGCGGCCGGGCAGGCGGCGTGGACACCACCACACGCTTTGCGTGGTTTCCCTGCACCTGCGCCTGCGCCTGCGCCTGCGCGGGCTCTTTACGGGTTTCCGCGGGTTTTAGCCTATCAAAATATCGTGCCCCGTGTTTAACTGGCTATTATCGGGGGACTTGAGTGCAATTAGGCCCACTCTAACACTCATCCGTTTCACTGTTGTCCACTAAACGCTACACCAATCAACCTTAATAATTCCTGATCAGTACTTCCAGCTGTACTTAAACCATGTGTCGATTGAGCCGATGGGAAACTGTAGATGAAGTATATAGGAGGACAAATCTCGCTGTTTGCTAGACTGCTGGTCATTGGTGAGCTGGCTAAGGAGCAACTGTCCTTGTCCACATTCTTTTCGTGAAAACAAAATTGGTCCTTCCCAGATCTTGCAAGAGGAACAAGACGTAGTTGCTGACATGCGAATTCTTGGCACTTAGTTTTGCTGGAAAGAAAAATGCTGTGTCGGGGAGGAAAAGGCCTAGATGATGCCGACTGAAACGAACTCTCTAGTAGTATTAGCCCCCTTGTGCCCTGTTCAACGTGCACGACTGGTGGCGGCATTTAAGCACCTCGTGCTGATCAAATATCTGGCAAAACTGTTTTTAGTACATACTACACAGTTCGCAACAGGTTCACCAGCAATACTACCTACGATGGCCAAAGAACAGGATATGGGCACATATGGCCATGGAGAATCCATCACGTATTGCTTTGTTGTTTCACCATGTTTACAGAAATCAGTAAAGCTTTCATCTCAGTCGTGTGCATAGTAGTTTCAGTCCTCAAGTGCATGCTGCTATTTCTACAAAAAAAAAATTTGAGTAGAATAAAGGTCAACATGTCAGATCTCTTAGAAAATATCTGTAAACTTGAATACGACAGAAGGAAAAATAATATTGTAAATTGTAATTAAACGAGGGCTTCACCCCATTCAAAACAACTGGTGTTTTTAGGACACATTCAGTTTTCTATTCTGAGATAGTTGATTCACTCGTAGCACCTCAGTTTGTCTTCAGATTATTAGTATAGTATCATTCTGTTTGGTAGTTGCTGTGGTGTACTGCAAATTTACATGATATTTGTTACAGGAAGAGTTGGAAACACATGATGGCGTGAGCAAAGGGAAGTATACCATTGGGCTTGGGCAGGAAAGTATGGCATTTTGCACTGAAGTTGAGGATGTTATTTCGATGAGGTATATTATTTTTTCTGAGTGCTTATACTGGTTAATGCTCCAATTTTCATTGTTTTCTCTTTTCTTCATATCTTTCCCAAAATAAAGCACTTTGCCATGCTTGATTTTAAGTTATTTGATTCTGCCTTCAACACCAGAACATCAGTTCATGTATTTTTGAAAGTAATTGTCCTTGATCCCTTATCCTGTCATTTATGAAATCCAAATGTTTGTGACCTATTTAAAATGGCACAATTTGAAACAATGTTATTTCATTTTCAACACCCAGACAATATTTGTTTCTCATTTAGTCCTTTTGTTATAAATCTAACTTATTAAGATATTGGTTCAGCTTGACAGTGGTGAAGTCCCTCCTGAAAAATTATAACATTGACCCAAAGTGCATTGGACGTTTGGAAGTTGGCAGTGAAACAGTAATAGACAAGAGCAAGTCTATAAAGACATGGCTGATGCAGATATTTGAGGTTTGTTTCTTTCATTACAAAAAATCTTTTCAATTCTTTTTTTTTAAAAAAAACGTAGATGGTTCAGGCTTTTAGGCATGATCCAGTGATCCTTGTTGATAAAGCTAAAAAGTGAAATAATTCATTTTATTTTCAATAGTTGTCTTGAAAATTTTCGAATTGAGCTTGCTTCAGCTACAGTTTCTGACAGCTGCATTTGAATTCAGGAATCTGGCAATACTGATATTGAAGGAGTTGACTCCTCAAATGCATGCTATGGTGGGACAGCTGCATTGTTTAATTGTGTTAACTGGGTTGAAAGCAACTCATGGGATGGGCGTTATGGACTTGTTGTTTGCACAGACAGTGCGGTAGGTGACATGTTGTTATTCTTCAATCGCTGTAACTTGAGTAAAGATGATATTTATTAGCTAAAACATAATTATTTTACTTGACCTTTTGAAGCACGTGCTATTTCTCATGCTGACATTTTCGATCCACTCTGATACCCTTTCTTTCAGGTTTACGCTGAAGGTCCGGCTCGTCCTACTGGTGGTGCGGCTGCTATTGCAATGCTGATTGGACCAAATGCTCCTATTTCTTTTGAAAGTAAATATAGGGGATCCCATATGGCCCATGTATACGACTTTTACAAGCCCGATCTCGCGAGTGAATATCCGGTATGTCTCTAGTCTACATGTGTCTTACACACCAAAACAGACACAATAAACTGAAATTTAATGGACAGGAATTTATGTCATGCAATATGTGTAGGTGGTTGATGGGAAGCTATCACAGACATGCTACCTTATGGCATTGGACTCCTGCTACAATGTATTTTGCAAAAAGTAAGTTATAACCCTTTTATTTTAGCAAAAAGCCAAGTTGAGTGAGCTGACTGAATCTGGATCCACTATCCCATATTTCAGGTATGAAAAGAATGAGGGAAAGCAGTTTTCAATTTTTGATGCAGATTATGTTGTGTTCCATTCTCCATACAACAAGGTATCAGAAACAAACATACTATTTTATTTTAAGATTTCCGTAGCAAAGTGCACATGACAGATGGCATCTTAGGTGATGGTCTTCCAAAGGCAACTTAAATTTGTTGCTCCCTGGAAAGTATTTTTTATTATCTGGTTTTCTAATTATAAGTTTTTGCTTTGTTCAGCTTGTACAGAAAAGCTTTGCTCGTTTGTACTACAATGATTTCCTGAGAAACTGCAGGTTCGTCATTTACTATATTAGCATCTTTGTGTGCATCAAATAATAAACTATTTATCCACTTATCAAAATTGACAACTGGCTCAACTAAAAGATTTCCCGCCCATATCAAGCAGCACGGTTGATGAAGAGTCAAGGGAAAAATTGGCACCCTATGCAGGCTTGTCATCTGAAGAAAGCTACCAGAGTCGCGACCTTGAAAAGGTATATAAAAGGTTAGATTACTAGAAGTATCTCCACATGATCAAACTATCTGGCGCTGATCAATTAAGCTGTGCTACACAGGCATCTCAGCAAGTTGCAAAGAACCTGTACGACTCCAAGGTTCAGCCAACAACATTGATCCCAAAACAAGTTGGGAATATGTATACAGCATCACTCTATGCCGCTCTTGCATCGATTATTCATAATAGACATGAAACTCTGGTATGATACTATTTAGTATTTACAGTGTGTGTTTCCCTCTGCTTTTACAAGACTGGCCGACCAATGTTAAAGTAATTTCTTTTCTTCTGTACTTTTGACATGTCCAGGCAGGGCAGAGGATTGTTATGTTTTCATATGGCAGTGGGTTGACATCAACAATGTTCTCTTTCAAGATTAATGAAGGCCAGCACCCTTTCAGTCTGCTAAACATTGCAAACATAATGGATGTTTCCAAGAAATTGAAGGCAAGACATGTGGTGAGTATTAGCGATATTCTTTCATGAAAAAATCTTCAATTATCACTGAAGCCCACTGTGTTTAACATAAAGTGAGGGTATGTTCCATGCAGGTTCCCCCAAAGAAATTTGTCGAGACACTGAAACTGATGGAGCACCGCTATGGGGCGAAAGATTTTGTGACCAGTCAAGATACAAGTTTGCTATCTGCAGGTACATATTATCTCACGCACGTTGACTCCATGTACCGAAGGTTCTATGACGTGAAAGGTGACAGTGTCACCACTGCAATCTCCAACGGCCACTGATCTGTCTTCTGCTCGAAGCTGCAACAAGTTAAATAACAGAGGCAGGTGTCCTAAGTATTCTGAGTGTTCTTAGATTATCTATTATTAGGAGGGTAAGCTGGAGCTTAGATTAATCTCTGCCCAGTTGTAAGGTTGTAAAGTTAGTTAGAGCTGCGCCATTGTTGTAATGCTTGCTTAGTAAAAACTCTGGTGCTCTTCCGTTCTTTATTGGTGTGAATTGCAGTGCTTGCAAAATTCAAATCAAGCACACTGCTGAGTTATTAGAATTCTGAATAATTTGCAGAATCACTGGTTACATCCAAGTTATGCTGTTGAATGCATCTGGATTCAGTTGTACTGTTGGAGCAGTCGTGTCATGTCTTGTACTTTTTTTAATTAGTTTCTAACAGTAGATTCCAGTGTCCGGATGGATGACTGACTAGAGGGAGGTTTTCTCTTTGTTTTTTTTTTCCTATAGAATGTTTCTTGCACTGTGAGTAGGGCTAAAGGTACGCATATAGTCTATGCTACTCCCCCCGTCCAAAAAAAAATGTTGTTTTAGGTTTTCGTGTCACAAGTTTGACTTGATTTGTAGAAAATATGTGCAATATTTGTGTCTCTAAATAAATTTGATAAAAAACTAGACTTAAAGATCTTTTCAATGATACTAATTATGTACTATAAATATTAATATTTGTTACTATATTTAGTTAAAGTTATTTTTTGGAAAGCGCAAACGACGCTTATTTTGGGACGGAGGGAGTATATATTTGTTGCCTCTACCCTCTGTCACATGCCAATTGCAATTTGCAATATAAGAGAACCTATTGAAGATTAGTAATTTCTCATTCTTAAATCTAAATTAATCTAGAGTAGAAATTTAATGGGGTGATGAATCGAGTACTTTTGTTATATCGGTATTAGACCCAGTGTGGATGGAATTTTGACTATATACAGTCGGTATATACATAGTGGCCCGTCAAAATTGACGAGCTCTGCCAATGTGCCGCAGCGCCGCCGTGCTCCATTTGCTTCCTGGCAGGAGCTGAACAAAAGGAACCGTGGAGCGGAGGGCAGGAGGATTCAGAAATCACAATCAGGACACGCTAAACCCCCACCAACATGTCTCCATCCGACGACGGCGAGGAGACCCTCGCCGCGCTCATAGAAGCCTCCAGGACCCCGGAGGGCCGGGAGGGCCTCTCCGACGTGCTCGACGACACCCTCTTCCTCCTCCCGGCCTCCCCGTCGCGCCTCCTGCTCCTGCGCCTCCGCCTCCTCCGCAACCTCCTTGCGGGCCACGAGCTCAACCAGTACGCCTTCATCGAGCGCTGCGGCCCCGCCGCCGTCGCCGCCTCCGTGCTCTCCTTCCCCTCGCTCGCCCCCGACGTGGCGCGCGCCGCGCTCCAGGCGCTCGGGAACGCCGCGCTCGCCGGGGAGTTCCACCGCAACGCCGTCTGGGAGGCGCTCTTCCCCGAGGTGCTGCAGGAGTTCGCGGGGCTCAGGGACCAGGGAGTCCTGGATCCCCTGTGCATGGTCCTCGACACGTGCTGCGGCGGGGAAGGCGGTCGTGGGAGGCTCGAGGAGCTGTGCCACGAGGAGCTAGGCCTGCCAATCCTCGTCCAAGTTGTCACTACGGCCTCGCAAGGTGAGATGAGCTTTCCCCCGCATTGTTGTTCGAATGTCCTGTACGTGCTATGGACATCGATGATTTGTTTTCAGGTGCTATAGGTTATTAGGTTTGTCTGTAATTTGGTATTCTACTAGTACCTGATTGTTGCATGGCAATATGTGTGAGCCTGCTATCTTAGTTGGAAATCGGGGTGCATACTTTATATATATATATATATATATATATATATATATATAATAATGACAAGAAAAACCTTCTGGTTATTTTGTTGCAATGTGTAGTAGCCTTCACCACTGGGATTTATTAGGCTGTTATACAAGATCCTCTGTTGTTTTGTCTGTACAAGTTTAGTTGATCCTAACCAGAATTATGTAATGCAGTGGGGCACAAGGAAGAGTGGTTAGAGTGGCTTCTGTTCAAAGTCTGTGTTGAGGAGCAGAAGTTCGAGAGCTTGTTCTATGCCTTATGCTCCACTAATGATGTCGAGCACACAGACAGTGGCGAGTATAATGCCAAGCATGTTTTTCTTCTGGGTACACTGTCAAGGTGTTTGAACAGCCACCCCAAAGAAGTTACTGTCTCGGACGGTTTTGCACATGATGTTTTCAATCTACACAAGCATGCTGCCGAAACTGTGAATTTTACTCACCGAGGTACGTCCCCTCTTCCAACTGGGAGCCCTGCAATCGATGTCCTTGGATATACACTGCAGCTCCTGAGGGACATTTGTGCCTGGGAATCCACCTCATCAGATACTCAACGTCCTGTTGACTCGCTATTGCAGACTGGCTTTGTACAGCGCCTTCTGAGATACCTAGGTGAGCTTGAGCCACCAAGTACAATCAGAAAATCAATGGCAGGAGGACAAGGAGATAACCATCCAGCTCTTGAAAATGCAAAGGTCTGCCCATACATTGGTTACAGGAGAGATTTGATTGCGGTCATTGCTAATTGCTTAAACGGAAGGAAGAAGGTGCAAGATGAGATTAGGCAGTTAGGTGGGATCATGTTGCTACTGCAGCAATGTGTCATCGATGAAGATAATCCATACTTGAGGGAGTGGGGTCTGCTGGCTGTTAAGAACTTGCTTGAAGAAAATGAAGAAAATCAGAAGGAGGTTTCTGAACTTGAGATGCAAGAACCTGTTATAACTCCAGAGATTGCTAACATAGGTCTCAAGGTGGAGATAGACAAGGAAACAGGTCGTCCAAAACTGGTCAATACTTCTGATGTAAGTATACCTGTACCTGATCTAAAATAAGTTTGGATTGGATATTTATAAATAACAGATTTGTAATATCCTTATTATCCTAAATGCTTGTTAAACTAAATAACTTGTTCATTGTGTGACTTGTTTAATTGTTTATCATGAGAATTCTGTCATGTGGGGGCGCACGTACGCCAGGCGTGGGCGCGCGCGCGACGAGCGCAGAGCCCGGGAGCACGCTGAGCGCGCGACGTCGCCCAGGGGCTAAGAAGGAAAGAGTTGAGATTAGTTGCTATTTTTATTCCTTAGATTCAGGGATGATTAGTTTCCCTCTTGGTGAAGGCCACCGGCCTATTTATATCTTGTAATCGGGATATTTGAGGATTAAGCAAAGTATTACCCAAATCTACTTCTCCCTATTCTAAATATCAAGCCGACGGCAGAGGGGCATAACCTCGCCGGCGACGATGGACCAGGGCTACGATCTTCGTAGCCGAGGGCCTCCTACCCTTGGGGTTGACGCTCTTGACAATTCTATTATAGTATTTCAAATCTAGGTTACTCTGCAGTTGCATCGAGTTGTTGTAAGCTCTTTGCTCATCGTTTCACATGAATATAGACATATAGTTGAGTTCTAGATGAGCTTGTCTTTCTGCCTTCCCTATGACATGAATATATAACCTGCCTTCCCTATGATATGAATATATAACCTGCTCATCTATAACATCATTTCACATAAATATATAACCTTCTGGAATTTTGTCATTAGCTTGGTTATATTGTTGCATTGCAATACGACAGCAGCAGTGTTATCTGATTGATTGACTGACTGCATAATTCGTTTTGCAGACCTGAACTCTGACTACAGGCACTGTCAGAATCAAGGTTATGTTGATGCTGTAGAATACATGTGCTACCTTTTGGTTGAAAAAGTCTGCAATTTACTCCGATGATGAAAAGGTCTCATGTATGTACTGTGGTTATGATTGAGAAAACAGAGTTTTGCTACAAGAGTGATTTGGATTTTGAGAGAAGTGATTCATGGTAAGCAAAGCAGTTGTGTAGATGTATGTGGTTGGTGGTCTCGGAAGTGAACTTTGTATGCGGAAAACGTGGACATGGGCTAAGCATGTGGCCCTTCCTGTGTGGAAATTTTAGTTTTATGACGTCGATAGATTACACTTTCCAAAAGGTGAGCTTGATAGAAGTAGATACGCCGACTTTCTGAAATTCTTATTTGGTTCTGTGTTAAACCTGGAATTTGGTATCCTGTACGATGCTAGTTCTAAGTTTTTTTAGTTTCTTTTTGGTTAATATAAGATTGTACTCTGCTTATTATTACTAGAGATGTCATTAAAAATGGTTTGAAGTTTCGCTCATAATTTGTTCTGATTGTGCGGGCTACCAAAACTACAAGCAGTTTGTTTTGCTAAAAGACGTCACGGATAGCACAGGGAGGGACTGAAACTGCAGCTAACAGTACCAGCTGTAACCAACGGTTGCAGCTATCAAGACTTAAATAGATATAGAACACGATTCTGATGTCAAAAGAATCACTTCCAACATTGCAAAGATTACAAGACTCTTGTATGACAACTTACAAAATGGGAAAGTAACTAGAAGTACTTCCCAGCCCCAGATCCATTATGCCCTAGACGGCAAGTTGATCCACAACAAGTTCAGGCATTCAGCTAAGAAAATACAACATCTGAACGGAGTACATACTTGGCATTCTTTTTCACAACCCGGGCTTCATGCAGCATACATTTGGCGCCATGTAGGTGGAGGAGTGCCATTCCTTGCACTGGAGCAACCTATCATGCAGTAGCCTCAGATTAGGATCATTCTAACGTGTGGCACAGGCAAATACCAGCTGATCATATAGGATAAGAGCCATGCAATGTTTTTTCACCCTCAGGCACCTTTTCAAACTTTTACATGGAAACCAGGCACATGATTATGGATGAATGGCTAGTAGTCTAAAATCTACATGAACTTGTGAGCTGCAAAAAAAGACTCGTAAGCTGTCATGTGCACGATACATTTCTCTTGGGCATAATTGTCCATCCAGACCACTAACTCGATGGCAGTGCATATAATCCACTTTGCCTCTATGGCATGAGTGGCATACCAAACACAAGACAAAATTCATTTAATTACCAGCAGCATAAGTTCTCCACAAAAGAATTTCTTTGGATGTAACAATCAGAGAAACTCAATGTGATATTTTTTTTTTGAGGCAAGCTGGAGGAGTTTGCACCCCTACAGTAATTTATTAAAGGATAAAGAGTACAGGGATAACAAGACTAAAAAAAAGAAAACAAGGAGACAGGAAGAAAAAAGAAACTCAATGTGATTTTATCAAAGAGAAGAGGATTTTGGGACCAGGAAGTACCTCAGCAACAACTCCACCTCTTTGATCATAAAAGACAGTCTCCCCTCCAACAAGAGCTTGTCCAGATGAATCCTTTGCGCTTCCTTTGCCAGAAAGGTAAATTAAAAGCGTATAATACGTTTTAGAACCATCCCCAAGGTCGACACTCTCATCAATATGCCGACCAAAGCGCTGACCTTCAGTGTACCTGTATGCAAGAAAGATCAGCATTCGATACCATTTGCGGCTCAAGCTTTCTAACAATGTGATCATCGCATTAGCCCAGCAGCAGATCACTGCTCAACTTCTAAGAGTACTCCTACATACCTGTAGAACCTGATATTTGGATTCAATCCTGTTGCTACTTTGCCAGAAACGCTGATGTCTGTAAAAATTCTGTTTATTCCTGATTCCCAAATGGCTTGAGCAAGCAATGGATCCATCACAGATATCCGATCATTGTCTCTGTAAGCCTCCCCCTTTAGTGGCCCCAAACTGCCCTGGTGCGTGAAGCCCATAGACTCAGCAACATCAATGAAAGTCTTGGCCTCGGCGGAAGTGAAGAAGTCCGGAATCTATAACAAGTTGACAATTGGTCAGAAGAGCCAGGATCAGGTAAAGTTAAACCTAATAAGTTCTCGTGACAATTAGCAATTCTCTCTCTCCCTCTTTTAACAAACAAAGACTATGATACTCTTTGGCAGAAATTCTTTTCAATCTAATAGCATGCCATCAGAGATGGCTTCTACTTCCAAAAGTCATTCTTATCAGAAATTCAGGAGGCCATAGTGGTCTACCATGACTAGCGTTTCCATACAGAGAACAATTTTGCAGAAAACATGCTTGCTTGTCTAGATAGCTCAAATCAAGATTCTCTAATCCCAGAAAAAAGAGAGGCCACCAAAATCAAGGATGGCCGTGTAATCATGGCTGCTTCTTTGCGGCTTTCAATCCTAGCAATTGCTCATTACGGGAAGTGAATAGGGATTCAGGGGAGCCGGGAAGGAGGGCTTACGGTGAGGAGGTGGGTGCCCTTGAGGCGATTGATCTGGAGATCCTTCTTGGGCTTGACCGACGGCCATCTCCCGCCGCTGCCGCTGCCGCTGCCCTTCTTTGCCTTCTTGCCCGCCGAAGCTTTGTTCTGGCGCTGCTGGCCGGCGCCTCCTGCCGCGGGATCCATGGCTGCTGCTTGCCTCTTGCGGTTCGGTGGCATCAGGGAGACAGAGAAGGCTGACTGGGCCAAGCCCTCGACTGGGCCTGGGCCACTAGGTTCAATGCATTTTACAAAAAGAGCCTCCGGAATAAATCGGTTCGCGCTCGCTCTCCCGACTCCCGAGGCTTGACGGCGAGGGCGGCGGCAGTCGTGCGCCGCCCCGCCGTCGTCGATGGGCTTCTCCTCCTTTCGCGCCTTCCGCGGCCTCAGTTCCCCATTCCCACATCTGTCGCGCGCCCTACTACTCCGGACCCCGTCGTCTCCGTGTCTCTTCTCGCTAGCCTCCTCACACTCGCTGCGCCGATGTGGCAGCTTCGTTCCCCAATCTCGATACACCAGTGTGCAACTCATGGTGAAGAAACGGGGTTGGGGTTGGCTACGTGGCGTTGCCCAGCGGGGGATGACTGTATCAGTGGGGAAACCGGTGTCCTGGTAGGGGTGGAAGGCCGGAAGTCGGAGGTTCGCCCGGTGAGCGCGGCTGGAGATGGGATTGAAGAAAAATTATCTCGCTCTATCGACTACCGCTTCCCCTATTTCGAATTCCTGCTGCTACTACGGTGCTTGCAAAATTCAGCAGATTGGTTGTTTAACTGATCACTAACATATTTGACCTACTCCTTCGAAATGCGCGCCTTAGGCAATTCAGAAAACCTCAAATTTCTTTGGTAAACTCGATTGGGTCATTGTCGCGTGATTTTTATGATAAGGTGGTCTGATTCCTCGTTCCAGATGGTGAAGCCAGATATTTCTTTCCATTATATATATATATATATATGTCAGACAATTGTAAGTAGTAGCACACCTGGAGGTGAGCTACAGTTCTTTTTTATGTGCTGCAGAAACTACTGTTACAGAAAAAAGTATAGAGCCAGATCCACTATGTTTACCTTTCAAAAAAATCCAATAATGTGTTCATGTACAATTTATGGAGCTGAACTGACGAACCATTTGGTGACACTGCTGTTGGATACAAAGTACTAACCTATTAATCTCTGGTGTTGACCTTCCTACAGAAAGCTAGGTGATCTCTTGAATCAATCCCGGAGGCATGTAACTTTCTTTTCTGCTGACACAATGTTGAAGCTGTCAATGTCACCCGCAGTGACTTCGGTAACCTATAAGCTCTGCTCATATTGTGAGGTTTTCTTGGATGTTCAGGAATGAGCCGCAGATGTTCCCACCAAGATCTGGGAATGTGGCACACCCAGACAGAGGATTCACCTTGCCACTGGAATCGATGCTGACGGGATACTTGAGCAGGTGGCCCTTCATCTCGGTCACATGGCTGGAGATGAATTTCTCCCAGTTCTGCTGTCCGATGTGCCGCACCTGCCTCGTGCACTCTAGACTCTCCGGCATGGTGAAACTCTCCTCGATGTATCCGATGTGCTCTGCCCATAGAGACATTCTGTACCCGAAAATCTGCAGGTGAAAGCACACACGGATTAGCAAAGCCCATTTGTCTCTACACGAATACACTATTCTCCTGTGTTGCCTCCGTAGGAATATACGGTGTTGGCTAGTGATATCTTTCTGGGTATTGCTAGTTTAATGTATAGTCCCATTTCTGTAAGTGGCAAATGCCTGTGCCACTCGTTTGGCCCGCATTGTAAACTCCACATTCTTCTTAATGAAAATATACGTAGATCTACTACGTATTACCAAAAAAAATCTCTTAAGTGTTCTTGGAAGGAAAATAACACAATTCGAATTGTGATGTTAACTTCTGTTTTTGTCATTTTGCCAGAGAAAATATGATACACAAGACAAGATAGCACTACGGCAGTACTGCAATACCAAGTTACCAACTTATCAGAACTGAGGCATATTACCTGTCCACGAGGAGCAGAAAGTGTATTTGCCCATGTGTGCTGGGGTTGGTATGCAGCCATTGCGATCTCTGTATCTCTAGTTCCTTCCATGGACCTCTGGTTGATGTTAGCAGACCCAATGATCACATATTCATCATCCACGATCATGCCTTTTGAGTGCACATACACCATGAATCTCCTATTCTTCCGAGCTTGGTCCTGATTGGATATCCAAGTTGCAGAAAAATTGTATTTTTTTTAGGAATCAGTACATCCTTCATTTTTGGGCATTTCTAAAGTGTGCCGTGATCAGCAGCAGAAAACAGAACAACAGTCTGTAGTCTAATTCTAACCTGTGGGTTACTGGCTGAGAATTGTCCACCAGAAGTGCTAGTAGTGTCCTCAGCTTCACGGTTACCAAGGCAGAAGAAATTCAGGTAATCCTGCGGCTCATATGTACCATCTAGTCCTGCTTCTTTCAAGGCCTTATAGATTATCTCATACATCATTTGCATTGTCTTTTTCTACAATTGTAAAAGGAAGAAAAAGAATTACATGAGATGAGTTATGCTGTTTCAAAAGGAGTGTTTATATACGGGGGAAAATGGCAAATTTGCGAAGCCCACTGTTGGCAATGGCAAATTTCCAATTTTCTCAGCAGAGGGAGGTGCAGGACTAAAGGTTTACAGAATAGATAATTCACTGCTCCTAAACAAGGAAACAATCCTAATCCTAATACATAGTCATATTCTAACACAGACAATAGAAGGGTTGTAAGACCTAACCTGCCAATAAAGAATCCTTTGCGTAGGAGTACCAGTAGGATTACCCTCAGGCCACATTGGAACTACTATATAAGCTGAAAATCTCTCATTCGAATAAATCTTGTTTGCAATTTTGAGTGCTATCTCAATGGGTATCAGATTATTAGCACCTGCAATGACTGTACTTCAGAGTCCTGAATTTTGTAGTACTTTAATTACTTTGTTTCTGGTGTTATTTGTGAAAATGAGGGGATCAACACAATTTGGACCACTGAATGCAAGAGAGTGCCATTGGGGTGTGAGGGATCCAATTTAGATGATCAGAAGGGAAAAGTTGTTTTTATGCTCACCGACATCTTTATGTGAATCCCAATTAAATGAAGAGCCAAGGAAGTACTGGTTCTCAATGTAGATGAAATGTTGAGCACCTCGGATGGCATTCACATATGCTGTATGCACGCTCATATCAATCAGTACATTTTTCCCACAAACAAGATTCTGTTAATCAAAGTAAAAGTTTGTATTAAGTACAAACAATGAAGCACTGCATATGTGGTCAGCATAGGTATAATCTAGTACATTTACCTTACTAGTGGCCTCCCGTGGATCTTTTGGAAAACCCTTGACAGAGTTCGAATCAATTGATCGGAAAATCTGCTTTCCAAGTAAAATTTGCTCAGGGCTCCACCATGAATGACAGAATTTTTTATTTGCAGTTTATGGAGCCCTTCTGAGGACTTACCTGCACATCCCATCTTTCTGGATCATTGTCATTTGAATAGATTTCGTCATCAATAGCTATAATATCAGGTATCTTTGCAATCCAGAGCAGCGAATCATTATGCGATCTCGACAATTTTGACAGTTTCTTAGCACCACTGCGCTTTGATGCCTTTAACCAGCGTTCCTCAAAGTTTTTCAGGACATCATATGCTGCTGGACCATCGATCTTGGAATGCAAGTCATGCCATGGCTCTCTTGGGCCATGAGCATCTTCAACCTGCGAGTAAATGGTTGGCACATGAGGATCTAACAAACTGCGACGGGTTCTGTCTCCTAAAAGGAAAACAAAATGGAACAAAGTTCCAAGACAACAAGGGAGGAATTCTTTTCTGGCCATTGCATAAGGTTCTCAACTAAATCAGTTTGATTTGATATGATACATGTGCAAAATTAGACCCACCGCAAAATTTGGGTTGTAATAGTCTTCCTTGTGAAATGTCTCAAGAGTCCGAAATAGAGTGTGTCTTGGTGTATCATACCGCCCTCCACATAAATCAAGGCCTCCTACAAAAGCAACAATCTTCCTTTTATGATTCCCAGCATCAGCATCCAAGATCACTGTTTTCTGATGGTGAGTAAAGATAGTGCCTGTTTCCTGGAACCAATGGTTACCATCAGTGCACACCCCAGATGATATGGCTGCAGGTAAACATTAGGATGGAGAGAGGGATGCTTAATTTTATGTGGTCATCAGAATGTATAGTTATGTATAAGACCTGTTGTTTCACCCAGCTGTGCCTTTTCCCAGCAGAACGTGGGCAAAGCAGTATCTGAACTGAAGAATGCTTGAAGAATCTCCGGGTCTCCTCATCCCTTGTTCCCATGTAACCTTCCTACAGGTAAGAATCCAATAAGCAAACAGGCTCTGTTCTTTTTTCTCTATGAGATCCCAAATGAAGTCTGGGACAGAGATCAAATTTGAAGAAAGAAATGCAGTTCGAATATTTTGGAAATGAAATGAAATCCTTGTCAGCCGCCAGGTGAACCATGCGTACGGCGTACCATCTTGATGCCGAGGAGGCTCCGGGACGTGGGGTCGTCCCACACGAGCAGCAGCACCCGCACCCCCTCCTGCGACTTCTTCCTGAGCAGGTCGCCGAGCGCCATGTCCCCGTGGCCGTCGCGCACCAGGTGGATGGTGTGGAACACGGACCATCCGGTGATGTAGATGAGCCTCCGGGCCTGGGATATGGCGTCGTAGACGTCGCGCCAGCACTGGCCGTGCCGGCGGCAAGCGCCGTTCCCGAGCCTGATCTCCGGCAGCGTGCCGTCGGCCACGTGCGCGTCCTGGTACAGCGTGACCTTGCCGCCCCGGCGCAGCGGGAAGTAGGTCCTGGGCACGCCGGCGAAGTCCGGGCCCGGGGTGACGCCGTGGTGGTACATGGTGAGCCTCGCCACGGGCACGTACTGCACCGACAGCCGAAGCACGGCCCCCGGCGCGCACTCCTTTCCGTTGCGCTCGAGGACCGGGTACGCGCCCTCGACCCTGTCCCCGGTCTGCAGCCGGTCGGCGCGGACGGCGACGACGCCGATGAGCTCCGCGCCCACGACGTCGCTGTCCTTGACGACGAAGTTGACGGCGGCGGTCTCGTGCGCGACGGGCACCATGAACTGCTGCGCCCACACGGGGTTCTCGTCGTCGGGGATGACGAAGGTGCGCGCCACCACGGCGGAGGCGACCTGCACCGTCACGTAGGGGTCGCTGGTCATGCCCTCCGACGGCTTGCACAGCAGGTCCCGCATCCTCTTGGACAGGATGTCCTTGTTCGGCAGGTTCCGCGCCTCGTGGATCCAGATGTCCAGGCTGCCGTGCAGTAGCACCGCCGGTGCGTCGTCCCCGGCGGTGCCCACCCAGGCGATGCTCTCGTCGTCGTCCTGGGGCATCGTCCGTCGCGAGCCTGCCTCGATCCGATGGCACGGTTCCGCTCCTGCTGTGTGGTGGTGGCCTCGTCAGTCCTCGGCGGGCGTGCATGCAATGTGCATGCCTCCTCTCCTCTCGTCCCGGTACCCGGTTCGTCGTCGCGCGGATCGGCCGCTTCCCCTGAATTCGAGGGGAGTCTGGGTGGAGCGGTTGAGCCGACGAGTGGCCGCGAACTGGGCAAAGGAAACGACGCTCCGTTCAGTTCGATCCATGGCCTCCAAAGCCCTCAAGGCCTCCGTCGTGACTGGGCCTAACCTATATGGGCTTTCAAAGCCCAACCTGCTTTGAGAAACTAGGACTCATTTGGCAGCTCTGGCTCCTTGCTAAGCTGGTGAAACTAGAAAAAATAGTTTCACCAGCTCCTACTCCCTCCGGTCCAAATAGTTGCGCCTCTAGATTTCAAATATTGGGCCAAAATACATGCTAGTATAGATTATAGAAGAAAACGACATACAAAGCTATCTATTCAGTAGACCTGCTAGCTACTATAGACCGGAGTACCAGCCACAAGTTCACCCGACTATTATGACAAGTGTGACCCTTTTGTAGGGGCAACAACGTAATTTCCATCTACAGTAACATGCGCTCCCAAAATTTGGTATCGCTTTAGTGGCAGTTTTGACATTGAATGGGAATTTAACTTCGCCATAAAAAACAACCCCGAACTTCAGAGTTAAAATTTTGCATTTAGAATTATAATTTTTGTAACGAAGTTTGCTTAGAGTGAAGATGTGACTTTGACTTCGTCAAGAAAAATCAACTTCGCTGCAAAAAAACTATCTTCGCCAAAGAAGAAGGAAAAACTAAAGCAAGGCTAAGCGAAGACAAGAATTTGGCTTCGCTTGACAATTGAAGATAGAAAGAAGACGGAGCAAAAATCGACTAAGTCAAAAATACAAAGCCTACCAAAAGATCGGTGGACAAAATTGAAGAATGAAGACTTAGATATAGAAAAAGACCACTTCGCCCTTGTAGTTGAGAAGGGTTGTAATTGTTTGAGTCAGAGGTAAAATTATCATTTTGTGTAAAATACGAAGGCTAGGGTCCTATAAATACTTCCTCCGACATATACTGTACGATGATGAAAACGAATGCAACTGAGTCTTGCATTTTACTCACGATGGATGATTATATGACTGCCCCATTTTGTCCGAAATTTTCACTCAACGGAAGTGAATGGAGCCACCCGATAACTTCTTTTTGCATATGGAGATGAAGCTACGAATTTGGGGCTCGTGTCTCCGACTCTCATGATGGTGGCTACAAAGCATGAGCCACATTAAGCATCTCTTTGGTGCGGCTCACACTCGCTTCACCTCCTCCTACAAACAATGTAGCACCATTACGCTTGGGCATTTGGATTAATCATTTTTTGGATCGGGTATTAGCCTTAAAAAACACTATCCATAAATTTGGGTACCTGATAATTCGCATTCGGGTATTACTTAACATACTCGAATATATAGAAAACAATAAATTACACTAAATTTCAATAATGAATACATAATTTCAGCAACAATTTATATAGAATTTCAACAGCAATTTACAGGGAATAATATATTATAGTCACTTGTTCAGATATAGAGAATTATATTTTACTAAAGTGATAAGTTAAAGTGTTCAACTAACAACACATGATTAATACAAAGAGAAAAATAAACCTTTGGGTAGTTTGGATAGGGAGTATTACCCAAAGTAATTTTGAGTAATCAAAATTGCTATCAGAATTTAGGATCTCGTATCTCAAGTTCAAGTAATTTGGGTCTGGGTTTGAATAATTCGAGTATGGACAATAGATATCGGATATTTTGCCTAGCCTTAAGCACCATTATGTTGTATTGTAGCAAGAGCCTTTCTTTCTCTCTCTCCATCTCCGGAACGAACTGCCGTGAAAGATAAGCAGGTGAAGCCAGGCTGGAGGCTTCAGGGCTTGTTTAGATTTAAAAACTTTTTTGATTTTAATATTGTAGCACTTTTGTTTTTATTTGACAAACATTATCCAATCATAGAGTAACTAGGCTTAAAAGATTCATATCATGATTTATAGGTAAATTGTGCAATTAGTTATCTTTTTTATCTATATTTAATGTTCCATGCAAGTGCCGCAAGATTCGATGTGACGAAAAATCTTGTAAAGTTTTAGGTTTTGGAGTGCATCTAAACAAGGCCTCAGTATAGTACCACTACAGCACAAAAAACGGAAGTCAAGTAAAGCCTTGTTTAGTTCGCAAAAATTTATGTTTTGACTACTGTAGCATTTCGTTTTTATTTGACAAACATTGTCCAATCATAGAGTAATTAAGCTCAAAAGATTCATCTCACAAATTACAGGTAACATGTGCAATTAGTTTTTATTTTCGTCTATATTTAATATTTTATGCATGCGACCAAAGATTCGATATGACGAAGAATCTTGAAAATTTTTGCGAACTAAACAAGGCCTAAGCCCCTTCAAAGAGACAATAAATAGGCCCTTAAAGGAGGAGAAAAACATGGGGTCACGTATTGCCTTTGGAGGGAAGTTCATGTTTTGGATACCAAATAGAATACCTAAATATAAATTAATCATGGTCTAACAAAAATAATAGAGACTAACTGATGACTAGAACTTATTAGAAAAATAATTAATTCATATTTGACCTATTATTCAAGAAGGGACTAAACTTTTAGTGTAGTGATCCGAAATAGACCCTTCCTAAATGGGTGTTTAGTTAGGGGTGATAAAATTTAATAGATATTGTAGTGTTTTGGTTTTATTAGACATTTAGTGTCCAATTATGGACTAATTAAGCTCAAAAGATTCATCTTGCAAATTATCCTCTAGCTGTTGTTTTAGTTTTGCAAATAGTATATATTTAGTACTTCATGTATGTATCCAAACATTCGATGTGATAAGTGATAAAAATTATCACGAAACCAAATAAGGCCCTAAATGTGTTTGAAAAAAAGCCTATATGTAAGGCCTTGTTTAGTTCACCTTAAAAACCAAAAACTTTTCAAGATTCTTCATCGCATCAAATCTTGCAGCACATGCATGAAGCATTAGATATAGATAAAAATAAAAACAAATTGTACAGTGTATCTGTAAATCGTAAGACGAATCTTTTAAGAGATAATATTTGTCAAATAAAAACAAAAATGCTACAGTATCAAAGTCTAAAAAAAATTGATCTAAAGAAGGCCTAAGCTAAAAAAAAGCTATGCTAGGGCTTTATTTAGTTCCAAAAAATTTTGGAAAATCGACACTGTAATACTTTCGTTTGTATTTGACAAATATTGTCCAATTATGAACTAACTACACTTAAAAGATTCGTCTCGTCAATTCCGACCAAAATGTGTAATTAGTTTTTATTTTCGTCTATATTTAATATTTCATGCATGCGTATAAAGATTTGATGTGACGGAAAATCTGAAAAATTTGGCAAATTTTTTTAACTAAACAAGGCCTAAACAAGGTGTTACTCTGACTATTCCCTGGTGTACGATGATTTTTCAATTCCAGCACAGACACAGTCCGGTACACACACAGTGCACACCACAGCTGTCGTGTCCTAGCCCTGGCGCGACACCACGGAGGAACACGAGAGCATTCGATTTGGCCCTTGAAACCTCGATCCTCTCCCCTGACGCCGTGGCGCCTTTCCGCAGGCCGCAGGCTGCTGGTGCTCCTCCCCTCGCAAGTCGCAACCGCGACTGGACGGCGGGGTACGGTCCGCGAGCGCGCGTCGCTGTTGTTGTGCCTCCGTGGTCCAGGCCGCCTGGTGCCTGTGCAGTGTGGAGACGGAGACGGAGACGGAGACGCCCCAGCCGGCCAGCCCCCATGTCCCAAGCATGAAGTATGCATGCACCCACACACAGCAGTCAGACGTCCTCGTTTGTACTCGCCACTGGATTGCGTTGCACTGCATTTGCCTCGGTCCTGTTCGGCTGTTCCTGGCAGGATCAGCGCCCGGCCTCTGCTGTCTGCTCCAAAGGCGCTTGAAGGTCCGTTTCGTTCATCTATCACTCATTCACTCACACACTCCTGCTGGTGCGTGTGAGCTGTGCAGTGTGCACCTCGTGATCTCGCTGACTCGTTGACCTAGCTGTGCACCTGGCTGAAGGCCGACCAAGCAAATCCAGGCCCAGCAGCCTGTGCTGTTTTTTCTCTCTCTCAACGACATTCATTGTTGATTCTCATCGCTCATCAGTGTTCAAAAAGCGGCTAAGCACAGGGAAGTGGCGTCCATGGCTCCATGCTTCCATGCCCTGTGTATCCAGTGGCTAGTGCAGTGCTTGTGCTTCCTGGGACTTATCATAGGGTAGCGACTAGCGAACAAGTGAGGTGTCCGACATGATCGTGCAGGCTCAAAGCGACATGTCCGAGCACGGAACGGCAGCTGACGCAAGCGCGAACGCAAGCGCCGACCACCGTGGCTCTCCACGGCCCGTTTCCATGCGTGGTCACTTTTGGCAGATGCAGTCAGCAATGGATCGGGATGTGACCTTTCCGTGAAAGAAAAATACGGGGCCCTTTTTCCCCAGATCCAGTGCCTTTTCTTTTTTATATATTATATTATTATTAATATTGATACCTCTGTTCTAAAAAGAACTGAAAACGTAGTTCCAATCCTATGATGAGTCAAGTAATATTTATAATACACAATTAAAGCTTGTTTGGATCTTATTCTTATAGTGAGGTTTTGGATTCTAGATAGTGAATGTAGACTTTAGATTTTGGGGAAAAAAAAGCTTGTATAGATCTTTTTTTTCTTATAGTGATTATTGCTTAGGTATGGTGTAGATAGTTGGTTTCTAGAATCCAAAGTGTTTGCATCTCATTCTTATTTTTCTATCTCATTTTTGTTTTTCTTAGGAGATCTAAATAGGATATACTGTCTTTAAATTATCATGATTTTTTTTTCATAAAAGAGATATAAATATTAGTACATGTTTTTTTAAAAAATAACTAAATTAAAGTTGGTTGACTCATTTGAGGATATTTTTATTATTTTTAGTTATGAAGGAAATACATATCTGTGTTTCTGATTTAAATGCAGAATAACTCAATTGATTGACTTCAATATGTTCTATTGTAACACACGAACAAGCTCGCTAGTATAAATATATATAAATCGCCATGCGTGCGCAGACTCTAGTTCATCAGCGCATCGAGCACAACGCGACTAACCTCATCTGTTTCTCCTGTTCATTCTGTCCTTGCCATCCTTCTCGCTTTGGCTCGTGATCATGGGACAGCCATGTAGCCCACAGTCACGGCCACGGCGGATACTCGAGTGAAATGGGGCACAAAAGAGTGGTATGGCACTGGGCAATGCAGCCTGCTGCGCCCTTTTTAGTTTCCATCTGGGTAAGTCGCCGTTTGGTTTGCTACGCTAAGTTTAACTTCAATCACGTCAAATATTTAGATACATACATAAAATATTAAATATAAACTATTTACGAAATTAAAAATATAGTTAGAAAGTAATTTGTGAAACGAATCTTTTAAACCTAATTAGACTATGATTAAACACTCATTGTCAAATAAAATGAAAATGTTACACTACCTGTTAAACTTTAACACCCCAACCAAACACCTCTTAAGATGAAAACAATAAGATAACAACTCTTGCTGCTGAATCGTCGCCGTTGCGAGGAGCTTTGTTCCGCTTGCCGTCTAGGGCATCATCCACTATTTTGTTACTGATCTCATCCTCTTTCCTGCCTTCGAGCTGAAGACTTGTGATCACCGATCAGTGTGTGTTTGTGTGCGGGCGCGCGTTTGTGTGTGAACCTCGTTTATATTCCTGCAATGCAAGGCCGATGGAGCTTAATGCGTGCCTGAGCGCATTGGGCTCATGTGCCTGCAGGTAGCTCATGTTATGATGGCGTTAACTAACTTTACGGTCAAGCCGGTGAAGCGGTGATGAAGGGAGGGAAAGCTAGATCTCAGTACTACTACCATTACCACTACACCCGGTAGCAGTAGCACCCACCACAGCGTCCCTACTTATTATTTTCCGCCGCTGTTACCCACTAAATACACTGTCACATGCGTGGTAGCGAGAACAGAGCAGGGTTTTCCCCCCGAACAGTGCAGTCGTTAACTGTTAGCACAGGCGCACAGCACACGTACGCCCAAAGCCCAAAAGGTCCTGTTACCGCTCGTCAACGTGCTTTGCGACGCGACTAACGGCCGTAAACTAAAACCGCTGTGATCCTGCTTGCGCGGCTGAAACTGTTCTTCCTCGTCGGCGTCGTCTCTGAGCTTCTCGTACGTGTACCGTATGCGGCAGGTTCAGAAATCAGAACGCAACAATTGCCTGCACGTACAGATAGAACGGCAGCAGTAACTTGCTGCTGCGCCTGCGTCCGGCGGCGCAGGAAGTGAATGAATTTTTACAGGCTGGAAAGGGCAAGGTGATGTGTTTATGCTGCCGCCATAAAGCGAAATGGACGAGCCTTCGTCAGGCACTTCAAACCGGGAGTTATGGCGGCTCCTTCCTTCGTACCCGTATGGAGACGGACGGGGACGCGTCTTCGAGTATGTAAATGGCGCGAGCTCGCACTGCTCTTCTCCTCTGCAACCTCTCGCTATTACTCCTGTGACGTTTCCGTGCCTGGCTGGCAGCAATGGTGGTGGAGTGGAGAAATGGCGATTGGCGAGTCAGCAGCACCAGCACCCATCAAGGCAGGCAGGCAGGGACGCAATGGCCGTCGTCGTCGTCTTCTTTGGAGCTCCGGCTCCAACAAGGCAACAAGCAGAGCTCGATTTGTTGGCGCGGGAGTGGATCGTGCAAGTGGAAAGACACACAGTGCCGTGGTACTGAACGAGATCAAAAGCCTACTATGGCCTTGCCATCGCCAAGTCGCCAACCCAGACGCGTTGGCATCGTAGCATGGTCACGAGGACGGAGGACCCCAAACCGTCCTGCAAAGTAGGAGCAGTAGCCGTCCATGGAAATTCTAGACGGAGCAATAGGTATAGGTTAGGTTGTGGGAGTGGTGGTACTTTAGCAGATGGAACACAACATAACAGATGGGGGTTTTCGAAACGATTAATTATTTCCGCCATTTTTTTACATACAGAACGAACGCGACATTGCCATTGCCATTGCCACTGCAGCTGAGCTTGCTGCTTCACAGATGATGATCGGGTACCCTGCCTGCCTATACAACAGCCGCATGATGCCTACTTCCTTCGCCATACGTACACGGGGCACACTCATGATTACCTACCGCTACTGAAGTACTCATGACCTTCTTCCCTGGAGACACGACACGACACGACACGAGCACGGTCATGCCGGCCGTTAAGCAGATTGAATTGGGGAGCTACGCCTACGCGGCGGCCTTGGCCGGCGGTATCACGATCGGGCTCCGGACCTCGTGCTCGCTCGACACCCACTTCAGGTTCCCCTCGGCGCCGCCCACGGCCGGCGGCCCGTTCCACCGCACCGTCACGGTGAAGCTCTGCTTCTCGTTCACCTTGGTGAACCGCAGCATCGGGGGCCGCACCACCACGGACACGCCCTTGGGCATGTCCACCACGGCCTTGTACACCGAGTTGGCCTTCCCGACATTGGTCACGGTGCGGCGGACGGTGATCGGATGGGACAGCAGCTTCACCACCAGCGACGGGTAGTTGAGCTCCGCCTCGGTGATGGCCTTCAGCTTGGCGCAGGCGATGCGGCGCCCCGTTATCTCCTTCACGCCGTCGTCCCCGAGGCCCAGACCACAGAGGTAGGCGACGTACTCGCCGGCGCTGAGGTCGTACACCAGCCCCGGGTCGACGGCGCGGGACGGGTTCACGTACCCGGCGCCCATGCCGTAGAAGCTCGCCCGCCGGTACTGCTCGTCCTTGATCGGCACGCCCGTGTGGTCCGCCGTGTTCGACGACGTCATGATCGCCGACTTGATCGCGGCGGGGGACCAGCTCGGGTGCAGGCTCTTGATGATGGCCGCGATGCCGCTCAGGTGCGGCGTCGACATCGACGTCCCGGACTCCATGAAGAAGGTCAGGCTCACGTCGTCCGCGAACTGCGGGTGCATCTCGCTGGGCGCCCACGCCGCCAGGATGTTCATGCCGGGACCGGTGATGTCCGGCTTCAGGATGCCCGGGCTCGCCTTGTTCGGCCCGCGCGACGAGAAGAAGGCCACGGACGGTGCCGGGGACGAGCTCATCACCGTGCCCCGGAACGTGATGGTCGCCGTGGGCTTGGGCGTCGACTTGACGTACGCCGCGATCTTGGACCCCGCGGCGTAGCTCACGTGCGACGCCGGCAGCACGTGCGCGTCGGCGAAGGTGGTGTACCCCTCCGCCGCCTTGTTCATCAGGATCATGCCGGCGCCGCCGTACGCGGACACCATCTGCCCCTGCTCGACGTGCTCGGTGATGGAGCGGCTCTCGCACAGCACCACCTTGCCCCTCACCTCGGTCTCCACCAGCGTGCTGCAGTCGCGGGCCTCCGGGTCGCCGTTGCGGCCGGGGAAGACGAGCGGCAGCGGGCGCCCCGCGGTGTTGTTCCGGGGCTGGAACAGCGACTCGCCGTCGAACTCCTGCCCGTTGCCGAGCCTGACGGTAGTGCGTATCGCGCGGTCCATGGTGCCCGCCGCGACCGTCAGCATCCACGGCGCGCCGTTGGTGATGGATCCCGCGGTGGGGCCGTCGTTGCCGGCCGCAGCGCTGACGAAGATGCCGTGCTCCATGGCCTTGAACGTGGCGATGGCAATGAGGTCGTAGTTGAACTGCGCGCCGTCCGTGGCGCTGATGGAGAAGGAGAGCACGTCCACGCCGTCCTTGACGGCGGCATCCAGCCCGGCGACGATGTCCATGATGGAACACCGGCTCCGCGTGCACACCTTGTAGATGGCCAGGTGCGCGTGCGGCGCCATCCCGGACGCCGTGCCGTGCGCGTTGCCGCGCACGTCGGCGTTCTGCACGAAGTTGCCCGCCGCCGTGCTGGCCGTGTGCGTGCCGTGGCCGGCGTCGTCCACGGGCGGCGCCGTGTTGTTGATGGCCGCGCTCCCGAACGCGCGCGCGCCAATAACCTTGTTGCTGCACCCGCCGCCGGCGATCGACCTGAACTGGCAGGTGCCCTTCCACTTCTTGGGCGGCGGCGGCAGCCCGGCGTCGTTGAAGGACGGGTGGCTGGGCAGGATGCCGGTGTCGAGGAGCCCAATCACTACGCCGCGGCCGAACCCGGAGCGGCTCCAGAAGCCGTCCTTGCCCATGTGGAGGCCGAGGAAGCCCGGCGAGTGGGTGGTCGCCAGCGGCAGGAACTCCTCGGGGTAGAGCCGCAGACACCCCTCCTTGCTCCTCAGCGCCTCCGCCTCCGCGTCGGTGAGGCGGGCGGCGAACCCCGTCAGCACGTGGCTGTACGAGTGGATGATCCTCGGGCCGTCATCCGCCGCCGAGTCCAGCGTGGCCTCCGGCAAGAAGGACCGGTGCCACTCCTCCAGCGAACCGGCGCTGTCGCCGCCGGCGTCGTCCCTTGGCTCGAGATGAACCACGTAGTTCTTGCGCTCCTGCGAATCGGCGACGGTGAGCAGCGCGGCGGCGGACAGCAGGACGAGGAGGAGGGGAAGGAGGCTCCTTGGGGTCCTCATGAGGCTAGGCACTCTAGCAAGCAGGAGTGGACCGGAGGAGGAAGACAACTAGACAAAGGGAGGTAGCGGCTGCTGTTGCTGGATGCTGCTGCCGCCGCCTTGGCGTTGCTGCTCGGCGCTCGCTAGCGCCGAATCGATTTGAAGCGAGGGAGGAGTGAAGTGGCGTGGCAACAGCGAGGGGGATGCCGGGGGTTTATGTAGGGTGGCACGGCAGGCAAGAGGCAGCAGCAGCAGTGGGTGGGGGAGGGACTCAGGAGTGAGTGATGGGCAGCGCAGGGCACTGGCGGTGAGCTGGAGAGCAGAATCGATCGAAGCAGGGAGAGGAGGAAGAGGACTGGACTGATTTTGAATTTGATTTGGTGATGCCATTGGCGTTACTGTTCCCCCCTTCCCCTTCCCCTGCCCCGGGTTCGGTTTCCGTTCCGACTCCGGGTGGGCGGTGACCACGGTGACCGTTGGATCAGAAAACGACGTGTCAATCAGTGCTGTTTCCCCGGCCCTTCGTCTAGAAGTCTGGGGCTGCTTTCCGGTCCGGCGAGGTCCATGGATTCGGCGTGGCCGTGGCTTCGCTTCACGCTCCTCTCCATTCATTTCTCACGCTTTCTTTTGAGCTGTTGCCTCATGCACTGTACGGCACTACTCTATCCCTGAAGCAACACTCAACGTAATGCGTGGAGTAACTCCATCAGTAACGGCGGAAGCAGGGTAAAACCTTTTTAGAATGGAGCTATGGATCGTCCTCGTGAAAAAGCAAGTACAGTTCAAAACGTACGCACCGGATTTCTTTCCACGAGAGAGGCTTGTACTGTACCACTCCCGCTCCCGTCACGCTGAAGCTTTGGTGTGTGAACAAAATCATCCTGTCTTTGGACTAAACGTCGTTTCATTTCACAGAATGCTATCCGGCCGCAGGCATACAGAAGGAGCCACGCCCACACAAGGCGGCCACGGGCACTGAGAGCCAGAGGCAACGCCATTTTGAGCGGCGGCATCATTCGAACCCGCGTCGTCGTCCTTCCCTCCCTATCCGAACCCGTGGATCGCTGACCGCTGCGCGCCACTCTCGCGCCACGCATGAGCTGGACGGCGCCCCGGACGGTAGCGACTCGCGTCGTCTTTCAGAGCTTCCAGCACACTGTGTGTACTGCTATCGCATGCGCATGGCCACCTCTCGTCTCCTCTCCGCTCTGCATGCATTCGGCGTTGGTGGCCTCCCAGAGTGATGGCGATCGGTGCGGACGCTTTCAGTGCCAGGGGCCCACCTGTCGGCGACAGCGCTAAGGATGGGTCGGTGGGGCAAATCCTTGGTTGCAGGACTAGTGTTTGTGTATTTCTGTGGAGGAAATGGTGCGCAGCGCAGGGGTCCATCATTCTTTGACCCCGCGGCGGCTTTTGGTTATGTGCGTCGACAGACAGATGTCTGAGCCAGGAGCAGCGTTCGAAAACGTTTCGCCGGAATCGCTTGTCGCTTTGCGTCGGGAGAATGATAGATGGGAGTGTGCTTTTCTTTAAAGATAATCAAGAGATGCAAGTGCTGGGGCTATAGATGTACAGTGGTAGGAATATAAAATTGGAGTCAGGAACCCTTGTCAAGGATAGATATTTATCGGGTCATGGAGTCAGCTTTCGTACTCCTATATGTCACTTCTCTCTCCTGGCAAGTGAAAGCAATCGAGTCTATATAAAAAATAACACCAATCAAAATATTACTAAAAAGTTATTTAAATATATTTTAATAGTATGCATGTTGTGATAATTTTTATAGCTTTTCTATAAATTAAATTAAAACAAGTTGTAGATATAATTTAATCTAGTGATAATTAATAAAAAAAACTATAATTTTGTTTTTTCCAGACGCACAGTACGATTGTTCGAAGAGAGTGAGGGCTTGGGCCTGCCTTGTTGAGTACTCCTCCAACGAGAATTCCGATGCGTCCTCTGCAACAGGAAAGAAAACGTTTTTCGGGAGACACGTACACAGCGGATTAGATTACGCTCTTGCTTACTGGCTGGCAAGCACCACAATCTCGTCGAGTACTTGACTACTATAATCCTCTCCTTCCGACCTTCCCCCTAGGATAATCGGCAGCACCATTCTTGGTTTCCTGTGTTTCAGTTCCGCTGTCTGACGATGGAAGACGCAGCAATGATACATCGAGAACACTTTTGGCTCATCCACCAAACCCTTGCATGATTACATGCACACTATCACTAGAAGCCGAGCACGAACGCCGAGCACGTATGTGCTCAGTCCCACGTCGAGCGCACCATCTTCTTTTCATGTATAGTAACGCGTACGCGTACGCGCATGCACTAGTGGAGGCGCACGAGCAACTGCGCGCGGTTCCTTCCGGGAGAAACGCTCGCCGTGGCCGCGGCCTCGCCCTCTTTTCCGGCAGTCGCGCGCGGGCGGCTGGCCGCCCCACTACCACTACTACCTCGGTTCGGTTGGATTTTTGGTTTCCCAGCGCACGAACCGCCTCGGTGGCAGCAGCAGGAACAGGACACAGGGGCACGCACGATTGCACGAACTCCCTCGGTTCGTCCTCCCCCGCGCCGCTGGTTCCGCCGGCTGGGCGCGCGCGCGCAAACAGCGTCGCCCCACGCGCAGTACTCGACGCGATCGATCTGCGAGCCAGCCCGAGCCAAAATGCTCCGCGGAACTCACCGACCTCGGCAGCCCCTAGGATATAAGAACCGCCGTCCGGGTCCGTGATTAGATTAAGCGGCGATGGTTAAACTTGCCCGCGGCAGTTGCGGCACGCAGGCTTATCGCGGCTCATGCAACCAGCCAACTACCAGTACGCTGTGCGATCCGCGGTACACAAGCACGTGCGCAGGTACCGGCGTGGCGTGGCGCTTGGTGTTGGATGGCAGCTGGGCGAGCGCGCACGCTTGCCGCAGGCTGATGCAGCCATGGCCCATGCTGTTCTGGCAGCTTCAATTCCCACGCCTGATGCAGTCGTGCGCGCAGGCTCTGCCGTCTCTGGCTGGCCCCTTCCGGCTGGTGCCTGCCTACCTGAGCGGAGCAGCCGCCTCGTCTGACCTCTGAATCCCCGACGACGGCTCGCTCGTCCGGCCCCCCGGCTTGAGTATGATCGTATCCTGTGGTTCACAGCTCACAGCTGCACACGATGACACAACACACCGTGCGTGCATTTTGCGCACGCAACGCAGAACTAACGCACGTCGTTTTCGGCGATCCGGTCGGCGTAATCTTGCCTTATTCTTATCTGAATGTCGGGACAGATAGATAAACTGGAACATAATATTATACTAGAGCTGCTAATAATTTGTGTCGTGACGGCGACGTCTGCAAACATGCGTTGCCGTCAGCGCTAGGGCATGCACTTATGACCGATCCGCCGCTTCGCCCTTTCGTTCGTGGCCAGTTAATTGGGGGGGCTTCGAGCAGAGGCACGGTTGGGATCCCGGGCCATGCCGGCCGCTCCGCCTCCACGGATGAGCACCTCCGGCCGAATTCCTGCCCGACAGGAAAATGGTTACATTACATGCATCATCGCGCTGCAGGTTTGATGATTGACGATTGATCATGCAAGCCATCGAATGGTACGTCTGCCTAACCTAACCTAAAGCTAGCTACGTGTAGGAGCAAAGATAAGCAGCTACCGCTTATAGCGTAGGAGCAATACTTATTTGATGCGAGGTTTTTCTATTATCGCCATGCATGATGATGGGTGTACTTGGTGTGTATATATACTACACGCTATGATCAGCCCCGCTCCAAGGATTTTTAATTTACGCCCGTAGATAGGCGCGAATAAAGTTGGGCGAAATATATCCTCTCCAATAATTAGTCTCGTTTGTTTATCCTATTCTATATCATGCACGCGCTGGTGACTGATCCTGGTTCGGCTGATGATTAATTGGACGGGTTCGAATAGTTTTGGATCGAGGATAAGAATGCCATCATCAGATCTCATAGGCCTGACCATACCACGACTGTACAGCATGCCCCGGGCTAATTATTCGGTCGATCTGTGGTGCTTTTAGAGCAAATTTCGACCAAACCCAACATGTTCAAAACGTAAAAATAAGCTCCAAAAAGCCAGGTTTCGTTCATATCAATCATGCATCAAAATGTTGACTAGCATTGGGCATTGTACGTGCGGACTGGCGCCGTGCGTATCTTGGCTCCACGCGGCTCGAGCCCCCGGTGGTCGAAACCCGCCAACTGCAGTGGCTGCCCACCACACGCTCCGACCGCCGGACGGACATACTACGTGCAATCGTCCAAGAATATATGGCGATGCATGCAGAGTTATGCAGAGGGGCGGACTGGTGGAGCAGAGAAGACAAGTCCAACTAGCTCGTCGCTCGTTCGAATGGATCGGTCAATCTCGTGCAGGATGTAGCTAGCGCCCTCAGAATTCAGATGAAACCCAGGCCACGTACGCACCCAACCAAAGCGACATCCCTCTCGCTACAGCTTGCAAACTTAGCTATCGCTGCCTGCCGATTGCCGTGACGACGACCCGACACCCACCCGGTATATATCCGCCGCCATTATTCGAACCAAATCATTCGCCGGAGCATCTGGCTAATTAAGACCAAAGCTGACCGTCAATCATCGCAGCTCCTCCCAGCTTGCCGAAACGGCGCCGCGCCGGCGGTCCGGTGGCAATGCCACCCACGGGATCCACGGGTGCACCCGAATCGGAGCGTGTGTGCGTGGTCCGTCGACGAGTGCGGCGCGACAGGCAGCCGAGAACGCGCGACTCCGTGAGCTACTGGACCTGGTGCGGTGCGGTGCAGTGCTGGCAACCAAAGGCACGTACGCGGGCCGGGGCCGGGGGGGTCCTGATCGATGGGCGGTGTTATTGCGTCGAGCTGTCGGGCTCAGGCGTGCCCCGGCACGGACGGAGCTCGTAGAGGATACTATCATTGCGCTGACGCGGACCGGGATTCAATGGGGACCGACGGATGGCCCGGGAGTCCGCTTGCCTTGCACCCCGCCCTTGCTGCTTGCTGCGGCCGGCTGATTTGGAACGGACCGGCGCGGGTGGCGGCCGGCCGTGCCCTCTGGCATTTCTCCTGCCCGGGCGCCCGGCTAGCTGCCCCGAAGCGTGCGCGGTCAGGCGCGGCGCGCGCTCGCTCGGCATCGGCAGGGTCACAGGCAGAGGCAGGCATTCGTTTGTCTATCTCGTGTGTGCAGGAGCGAGATTGTCGCTTGCACGAGAGCGGCAATGCGCGTCGGGTCCGCCCGGGCCCTTCTCAACTTGTACGCCCGCGGCCCGCGGCCTTGCCCATCCTGTCCTGGAACAGCCGTCGGATAGAGACCCCGCGCGATAAAGAACGACTACGAGTCATCTGAACAGGATAGCTTCGCTTGATTCCAGTGTGGGAATGGCCGAATGGCAGCGCCTGCCATATCCATATGCCAACGCAGCCGGTTGGTGACCGGCCTGCCTTGCGTATCCTTTTCGTCGCATTTGCGGCTCTGGTCTGGATGCGTAGCCATGCGAAGCAATGCACCCATGCTCTCGCTCGCAGCCAGAAGATAGAAGAAGGCGAGAAGAGGGGAAGGGGCGGCAACGCGTGTCAATTATTAAGCAAGAATCTTGTTACCGTGCACGGCATGTCGGCATGTACTAGCTACTGCGTAGCGTAGGTACGTATGTACCGACGTACTGCCGTATAGTAGGGCATGGATCGCCGTCGGAAAGCGGAAGTACGTACAAGTGTACAACTTCTACTCCTGGTAACATAGAAAAATGAGCGCCCCCCCCCCCCCCCCCCCCCCCCAACTGTAAGCTGGTAACATGCCATGGCCCATGAGCATGAGTTCAGGTACGTACGTACGGTGAAAAAGTGAAAACCACGTAAAAGGCGAGGCCGATGATGACGAGCGATGGATGCGCTTATCCACGCGGCTGTCGAGCCTTTCGTCGCCTGAAAAGCTGTGAGAATTTTTTCAGTTTTTGAGGACCGATAAAGCTCTCTCTACCACGATGAGTCGATGACAAACAGCAGTACTTTGTGTCTGAAAGACGCCATTGTCGTCAAGCATGCATGGCGCAGCAGCGCGCCGGCTCCCGCTTGTCTCCCCGGAAAAACTCCACCATGCGATCGGGCTCGGCAGCTTCTCGGTGCCGGGGGCCACCGCGATTGGGATAGGGCAGGGAAGATGCCCGGCCAAGGAAGACGACGTCGCCTTCACCAAACGTTGTGCCCGGTCGTCTGGTACCAAGAAAGATACGGCGTGATGTCACACGTTTTCTTCAAGTGGTATATTGTGATCAAATAAACTCCGTAATACTGCTACGTGCTATGCTATAGTACGACTTCCGTCGTTGCAATTGCAATGCCACCAATAGAAATACACCTACATAGGAGAACCGAGGACGGCAACTAGCCAAGCAAAGAGAGCGAGCTGGGTGCGATTCTTCTGCTTCTGCTTGGTTTGTGTTGTTGTTTCTGAGCATTTTCTTTGGCTTGGCGATGGCGACCTAAAATCTGCGTATCTCATCAGAGATTCAGGACATTAATGAAGGACGGTGGATGCATTAGTGCACAGTCTGATTTGCAGTTCGAACGCAAAGTTTTGCATTAGTGCACAGTCTGATTTCTGGGACGAAGAAGATAAGGTCAGCTGTTATGAGAACGAGCTTGAAGCTTCTTTTACTGAAGATGAGGTCAAGACTGCTATATTTTGACTCTTATGCTAAGGGAGCCCCTTGGCCTCATGGTTTTTCTTTCCTCTTTTATCAAGTTTTTTGGGAAACAATAAAGATAGATTTTATGAAACTGGTTAAGGACTTTGAATCTGATGAGTTAAACTTAGATAGAAACAATTACGCCATTAATATTATTACCTTGACCTCAAAAGATACGAAGGCTAAGCATCTTAAGAAGTTTAGACCCATCATTGTAGTTTTAAGGTTTTTTGCGAATGCACTTAATAACAGACTGATCAAGATAGCTGACAGGCTTATCTGTGCCAATCAAACAACTTTTATTAAGAGAAGATTTATCTTGGAAAGTATGATAGAAAGTGGGTTAATTCTTAAACTAGATTATGAGAAAGCTTATGACAGGGTCAGTTGAGGTTTTATTAAGGAGATGCTTCGTTCTAGAGGCTTTGGAGCCAAATGAAAGAGGTGGTTCAAAAATGTTATACAGGGTGGTTCTATTTGTATTAGAATAAATGATAAAAATAGTGCTTATTTTAAACCTAGAAAGGTCTTAGGCAAGGAGACCCTTTATCCACAATCATATTCAACTTGGTTATTGACATTTTCACAATAATGCATATAAAAGTAGCATCTAATCTTGTTTCTGGGTCTCCCAATCTGCTATGAGAAAATGACTAGTATGACGATAAACTATGACAAAAGTGATTTGTTAACCATTGGCATTGGGAGGTAGGGGGAAGAGTAAATGAGTTAGCAAAATTTTTCTACTACAAAAAGGGTGATTTTCCAATAAAATATTTGGACGTACCCCTACATTTCATAAAATTAAGAAAAAAAAGGATCTACAACATGTGTTTGACAAAATTATCGGAAGGGTAGTTGGCTAGAAGGGTAGGCTCTTATCCCATGCTGTTCAACTAACTTTGTTAAAAGCATGTTTGGCTAGTATCATCTCATGTCTATGATTAAATTTCCAAGATGAGTTATTGATATGATTAATTCTCATGTGGGTAGATTTCCTTGTTAAGTTCTTGGATTTTTAGATATGGGTTGAATGAGAGTGCTATTTGGCATAGGATTACTAATTACAATTATACAACCGAGACCAAATATTTGTTGCTTAGTGGGGACCTAGGTCTCCCATTTTTGGAAAGGTGTCTCCTAGGCTCTACAAGCAAAAAAATAGGGATTATCTAGAAAGTTGAAGATGGTAAAAGAATATGGTTTTAGGAGGACTATTGGTTTGGTAATTCTAGTTTAGCAATCCAATTTGGGCCCTTGTATGTTATTTGTAATCAGCAAGGCAGGACAATAAGTCAAGTTTGGAATGGTGAGGCGTTGATGCTCTCTTTCACTGGAACTGTATCTAAAACCCGTATGAACCTCTGGATTGAATTGGTGGGTATTCTGAGGAGGTCAGTCTCGTTGATGAGCCTGATCAAATCATTTGAAGTTTTAGTTCTAGCTGAATTTTTTCAGTGCAATCTCTTTATGCACTCATTAACAATCATGGTGTGAAACTAGTTTTTGTCCATGCTGTTTGGAAGCTTAGGATACCTCCAACAGTTCAAAATTTCTTATGGTTTTTGTCCAATAATAGATTGCTCACAAGGGATAATTTGTCTACGAGAAGGATTGTAGATGACAGAACATGTGCTTTTTGTTTTGAACTTGAATGAATCTATCATTTATTTATTGTTGTGTAGTGAAGAGGCTTTGGTGCAAACTCTCTGAATGTCTGAGCTTAAATGGTGAATGATTTGCTCCCTTATGGTTGTCTAATAAGAAACATCTGTTATAAATGTGTTTTTTGCGGCTGCTTTGTGGTGCCTTTGAAAACTTCGTAATAAGATTTGTTTTTAGGAGGATTGGACAGGTAAGAAAGTGCTGATGATGTGGATTTCCAAGACTCCAAGAAGATGGAGACAATGTTTGCTGGAGCAATAAAGGAGGAGCTGATGTCGGTGATCCAGAAGATGAGGTTAAAAGCAGCTCAATCTTCTGGAATATGCTGGCATCAGCCAAATCTACCAACATTGGTATCTTGGCCTTTGGAGTTGGTGTGCAACGCTGCGATTCAGCTGAGTTCTAGTTCTAGTGTGGGTTTGTTTAAAATCTTGATGTCGAAACTTGTAAACGCTTAGTCGTTTTCTGTTGTGGCGGGTGCTGTGGCGAGCGCGCCGATGCTGTAAACGCTTTGAATTAGCTTTATATTGAGGAAAGAGAAGAAAAACTCTTTTGTAAAAAGAAGTTCTGGAAATCAAATCTTGGAGAGTTAGAATATTTGAAGTTTAACTAAATTTATATGATAGCATAAAAACATTTATGATACCATTTAAATTATATTTTCATAGTAATATCTATTTGATGTCATAAACTTTTATATTTTTTCTATAATGTTGGTCAAACTTGAGATGTTTTGACTTATAAATTGGGATGGAGGGAGTAGTATTATTGGGTACTGTATGGCAAAACAATGGCTGACTGATCTCCGCTTTGTTTGTTTGGTTGCCCTAGCAAAAAGTACTGTTGGTTAATTTGTTGTAAGCTGTTGAATGACTGGTAGATGGAACAAGGCGCTCGCTCGCTCTGAAACCACTCCTTATCGTCGTTCTTGACCTAGACCAAATCTTTTAATGATAGGCAATTTTAATCGCTGAACAGTATGGGGCTGTCCATGTATAAATGGGTTAAGTTATGGTCCACTCGTTCTTGGGTATTGAGTCAACACCACGCGACGACCCAACTCCGTTCCGGTCTTCTTGGCTATACGCTGAGAAACGTTATTGGGCTGAATCTTCCAGTTTCAGAACTATCGGCCCAAAATACTCGCTCGACGACAGCTCTCCGGCTCCCGAAGATTGGCGGGCTCCCGGCCTACTTGGACTCATCTCTTCGACAGCCGTCGTTTATTTATTTTTCTCAGCGTTTCCACAGTGTTTGCTCGCTCAAAACCGCGTTACTCTCCTTCATTCATTTTTTTCAAACTCAAACGCGAAATGAAAAAACGCGTTCCTTTGGGTCGCGTCGGCATCACTGTGGCGTGCTCGGTACACTACTCACGAAAAACCACCGATTGCCATACATGTCTAGATCTCAAGAGACATATCTGCCATCACGCGCTTGACTTGCCATTGCCAAAACCAAAACTAGGCCATGTTTAGTTCACCCAAAAAACCAAAAACTTTTCAAGATTTCCCGTCACATCAAATCTTGCGGTATATGCATGAGACACTAAATATAGATGAAAATAAAAACTAATTACACATTTTAACTGTAAATCGCGAGATGAATCTTTTAAGGCTAGTTACTTCATGATTAGACAATATTTGTCACAAATAAACGGAAAGTGCTACAGGAACAAAAAAAAATTTCGGAACTAAACGAGTCACTAAGCTTTCGTCGTTCGCTTAAACCCTCTATAGTGGTGGGCTCGTGTGGCCTGGTCCGGCTGCGGCAAGTGGCGCCGATTTTCGACGCGTAGATCTCACCGGCTAGCACAGTTCAGAGATTTTCCTCGCGTCCTCTCCGGCCTTCCGCTTCCGCTGCCTTCTCCCCCCACTAGCCCACTGCTCCTCCTTTCCTCTCTCCGCCCACAGCTCGAACGCCACCACCTCCGTCCTACGCAGCGTTCGAAACCCTAGCGCCGATCCCCGTCGCCACTCGATCGCAGACGCTTGGACGGGCTCGGGGCCCATGACGAGCCGCCTCTGAGCGCGCAAGAGGCTAGACTGCTGGGTGTCGTCTAGCTAGATCCGAGGGGCTTCCGCCGATGGCTAGGGCGGAGGCCAACTGGGAGCGGCTGGTGCGCGCCGCGCTGCGCGGGGAGCGGCTCGTCGGCGCCTACGGGCAGCCGGTCACCGGCATCGCCGGGAACGTGCCGTCGTCGCTTGGCAACAACGTGCACATCGAGGAGGTGCTCCGCGCCGCCGACGAGATCCAGGATGAAGACCCCACCGTCGCCAGGATCCGTAAGTCTCGCTACCATTTCTGTCCCGCTGAGCTTGGGAGCAGTGCGTGCCCGACTGCCCGTAGCAGTGGCTCTGGAGTCTGGGTTTTGAATTGCGTGGCTACGGTTCTGGTTATCGCTCATGCTTGTTGCTGACTAGCTGTCCCTCCCTTGTGCTAGTAGCGGTTAGACTGCTTCGTTATGCTGGTTCTCTAGTTCTTTTGGCGTAACTCTAGACAATTATGCTTCACTTCAAACCTGGTCACTGGTGTCACGTTATTGAAGTTTGGCAGATAGTTTGATTAAGCCAATAAACATTGTCTATTAGTGACTAGAATTTTATGATTTTCATATAATCTATGAATGCCTTGCATGGTGTATGGTTTGCTTCTTCTAGAGTAATTTCCCCTCCAGCTTATTCATGCATCTGGTGCCTGTGATGACACTGGGCTTTTGTTTGCCTATATTGCTCATGTTGCCTGCTAGCACATTCTCTCTGTAATTAGCTGCCACTGTTTTAGAATCATGGCTAGGCTAGTTTTAGTTGTATGCATTTAGCTTAGTTGGACCTTGGCACCTTGCTGATGTTATGTATCTAGTGGATAATTTAGTTCAATGCATCAGTAGTTCTCTGAATTTTGATGCCTGTATCATTTGATTATACTTTTGGACATCATTCCAGTTTCCATATAATGTTTAGTTCATCCGTTGAACAGTACTATAGTACTCTACTACAGAAAATCAAACTTCCACCAAATCAAAGGATAATGATTAAATAAACTCGATTAAATTTCGGCAACTAAGTTATATTACACGTTACACCAATTCTGTTGTTTTATTTCGACCTGTCTAATAAAAGTAGGAAAAATGTTGTTCTATGCCGCTTAGCCAGGTTCCTACCGTTTCCTGATTGACACTTTGTTCTTCAACTAGCTTTTGGGGTCCTTGGTTTTGTCAATGTATGGCAACTAGCTGATGACAAAAGCCAACACTGAAATACAGTTCGGTTGGGAAAATGGAATATTTTACGATTGAAACAGGCAATGTGTGACTTGGTTTGATCTGGTAACGTTTATGTTTGTACTTCGTGCAGTTTGTGAGCATGCTTACACGCTAGCCCAGAGTTTGGATCCCAACAGCGAAGGGAGAGGAGTATTGCAGTTCAAAACCGGTTTAATGTCAGTGATCAGGGTATGCCCATTTCAGTGACACATCTTATTATGTGATTTCGTAGTTTAAGATGTCCAGTTTCAAACTTCTACAGTATTGGAGAAAAAAACTTCCAGTTTTCATATTTTGTTGGTAAAGACCATAAATATATCACCATGAATCCATACCCTTTTTGTGTGTGAATCTTTGACTATTATTTTTATAAGGCCATTCTAGATGCTTTTAGGGGATGTTTGGTTGGGGTTGTTAAAGTTTAACAGGTACTGTAGCATTTTCGTTTTATTTGACAATTAGTGTCCAATCATGGACTAATTAGGCTCAAAAGATTCGTCTAGCAAATTACTCTCTAGCTGTGTTTTTAGTTTCGTAAATAGTTTATCTTTAGTACTCCATGCATGTGTCCAAATATTCGATATGATGGACGGTAAACTTTAACGGGTGCAACCAAACAGGGCCTTACCTATGTTACTGGTAACAATGATAAATATTTTGCTGCATGCTTTAAAATGACAGATACTTATGAATACAGTGAATATTTAGCAATTTGATAATATGTCCCTTTAGTAGATTGTTCACATTCCATTGTGGTTGCTGCTGTTTCGTTTAAGCCTTGAAGCCCTTTATGCTGTGTATTGTATAATAATGCCTTGGGGGTCATACCAGTCACACCACAGTACCGCACCATATCAATTTGAACCATAACTGACATATTCTTATAAAATAGATCTTCAGAACTTTAGGTACATTTTTTGAACAGTTCTTGTTGGTTTTTGAATTTAGCAAAAACTAGCGAAGAGGGAAGGTGGTCCTATTGACCGAAGTCAGGATATTGCTAAATTGCAAGAATTTTACAAGCTTTATAGAGAAAAGCATAAAGTGGATGAGTTGATTGAAGATGAAATGAAGCTGAGGGAATCAGCTGTGTTCAGCGGTAACCTTGGAGAGTAAGTTTTTCTCTGCAGTTTAATGGACATACTCTGCATTCACTCTCTGTAAAAAACTTACAAAATCCTAGTACTTCATTACCTTTTGTGCCATGTTGTTAAGCGTAAGAGCATCTCCAAGGGTACCCTATTTCCCTTCCTAACCCTTGGTTTTTAGCAAGATGAGAAAGAACTCCTCTCCAACAACTCCTAATCTATGCTCCTAAAATTTACGCACTTGGGAAATTCTCCCCCGTCGCATGTAATTTTGCGCGTAGTCATGGTCACGCGGATACTGCTTTCCCGTGTGTATCGGTCAGTCAATCTAAAGGTGGAAGCGTGTGGGAAAAAAGGAATAGGAAAGGGTTCTTGATGCAAATGTACGAGAGAGAAAGAATATATAAAAGTGGTTACGATAATTTAGAAATAGTATAGGATTCCTGATGTAAAATTGTCTTCTATATTTTAGGAGTGGATTATTGAAAACTCTTGGAGATGACCTTTTTTTTTTCTCCCAATATCTTTTTAGGAGTTGCAAAACTACATGTTTTTAGGAGGAAAAAAATAGGATACTCTTGGAGATGCTCTAACATAAATAAATTTGTGTCACTGGATGATGTTTCTTGTCTGCAATTTTTTTTTTGAACAGGCTGGAACGGAAAACCAGAAAGCGCAAAAAAGTACTTGCGACTTTGAAGGTCTTATGGTCGGTAATTGAGGATATCACAAAGGAAATATCACCGGAGGATGCAAAAAATTTGATATCTGAAGAGGTTTGAATTCTTATCCTTGATATTTAGTTGTTTATACTTGATTTCAGAAAATTTGAAAAATACATCTTCTTGGTGATATCTATATATATTATGTTGAGCAGTTTGTTAAAAAGAGAATAAGCACATGGATAGTTGTGGGTGCAATTGTTTATTTCTGATCTGCAACCTGCAACTATTGATGTGCTGATTTCTATTTTTTGTTCTGTTTCAAATTTTGCATGCACATAGATGATTGTATCCTCTATTTGTTCATATTTAAATCATATTTTTTGTGCTCGTGTTTAGATGCTACCGTGATTGGTAACACGTAGCACTGTAACCTGCGGTTGGTAGCATCTGATACGCTCACTGTCTGATAGTTTTCTGTATTAGCCACAAGAAGGCAATACCAATCTTCCAAGATTTGCTAAAACTCCAAGAATTCCGTCAAGAGCTTCTATGTGTATGTATGCAGATATCACCAAATATTTGCTCAGAAGATGATCTTCTGGTCACACTGAAATTTTCCAAACACATGCCCTAAGGTTCTGATCCTCCATATGCATTGAGCTCTCTTTCATAAAGAAATAACAGCATGATGGGTTTGACAAGCTAAATTTTTTATCTAAGATATAAATATGTGCCTGAAACACAAGTATTAAGGATATGCTCCATACAGAAACCATATTATAATTTTGGTTTGCATGCATCCACACTTGATTTGCTATGAGTCAAGTATCAAGTGTCAAACATCTGTATTGGCATGTAAAAGAGCAATAGCAGATTGTCATTGAAGCTACCTTAAATCATAATGTGCCTGAATCAAATTGGGACTTGTATCTGTGAGATGCTGAAAAGTAGAGAAGGGCACTGCAGTTTTTTTCTCTCACCTTGTCGCTATGTTTCCCTCTCTAGAATAGTGTGCTGAGTGCCGAGGATGTAGATTGTTGGCAAGCTCTTTAATTATCTATCTTTTAATGTTATGTCAACGATCTTCTTGTGACAAATCGCACCGTTGAGTAAGTTGCATACAGAATCTAAGTGACTGTTTGATATCTTCTGGTTATGAACTTATGTTCCTTCAAATTCAACCGTTTGAATATAATCATGACCAGTATAAGGTCTCATCTTTTGTGATCAATTTATTTATTTATTTATTTATTCTGTTTTGGTCAGATGAAAAAGGTCATGCAAAAGGACGCAGCAAGGACGGAGGATGTTGTTCCATATAATATCATTCCTCTGGATTCCTTGACTTCTACCACTAATGCAATTGTGAATTTTCCGGAGGTAATAGTTCAGAGTAAGGTATTTTTTTATTGCAAATTTGTTGGATCTGGAGGTGGTTATATACGTATGAATTGTTTCAATTCAGGTGAGGGCAGCAATATCAACTCTTCAGTACCATGGGGATCTGCCCAGGCTTCCTAGTACCTTTTCAGTCCCTGATGCTAGGAATTCGGATATCCTGGATCTTTTACAATGTGTATTTGGTTTTCAGGTTAGTGTTTATGAGGTGCATATTTCATATCAATCTTCATATGCTTGTTCCAGGTTGATAACTACTGTAATCGTATTACAGTGGAACAGTCACATTTTGTAATACTGCTATGTTAATAAGATGAGAAATGTTAGTTGCCATGCTAAAAAGTCTGAATAGATTTGCTGATCTTGATGGCCAATTATATGATCGGATTTCTTCATAAGTAAATCTGCATTTGCTAGTACATTTTCAAGTCTTGTTGCAAATTGCAAAACAGGTATTATCGGTCACGGGCTCACGGTCTACATACAAACTTATTAAGAAAGTGCAGCCTGTCCGATTCCTTATTGACTCTATTTTGCTTCCTAACCTTGACTGTATAATCTGTGTGATGCTTATAAGGTTTAACATGAAAGGTGTAAAAAACGATGTGAAGTATGGTCGCTGAACTTTCAAACATATAATTAATGTATGGTTGATCTTTAACTGTAGGCAGGCACCAGCCAGTTAGCTAGCTGAGTCCTTTTGGGTGATCATAGACATGTTAATGATCCAGATTCATTAAGTTGAACAGTGAGAGGAAGGAGCCCTAATAGTGGTAAAATAATATGAATAGAAATTTCATATGCATAATAAATTTTGGTGAAAAATGAAATCCATCCTGTAAATACGGTATCCTTGGTTCTAGATGACATGTAATTTATTATGAATTTGAGTCCATTCTTAGGAGCATCTTTGGTCATTGATCATTGGATGGAGTCAGATGGTAGGAAAGCAATTCCATTACATGGCATTCACTCATACATCATTATTTGTCTTACTTCATCTGGCATATTTTGAAGCCTTGTCGGCTACTCGGCTTTGTGGAAATAAGCTATATCCCTTCTTCATGGTTGCAGGAGGATAATGTGAAAAACCAAAGAGAGCATATCATTCACCTATTGGCAAATGAACAATCTCGTGTGGGAAAACTATCAGAGAACGAACCGGTATTTGTTTGTTTAACATTATTTCATTGTGTATCATAATTTTGGACATGATTAGTGCTATTTTTTTGAATAATAACAATAATAGCTTGCCGTCTTAGCAATAATTTAGTATTTTTCTGCTATTCTTTTTTCTTGAGTTATGGTCCCTTCCTTTACGTTTGTAATATCCCTAAAAGTTCAGTTAGTTACTCTTTTCTCAGTTTTTTTAATTGAAAAGCTTATCTGTTATCTATTTAGATTTCTACTTCTGTGCTGGCCATTTGTCTATGTGATGAACACATTGATGATAGTTAGGGCTGAAAAGAGTCCGAGCACTTGAGTGGCTAGTGGCGGCCGTGGCCACACAGCCAGTGTGGGTTCGATTCCTAGAATTGAACTTTGTGTCTCTCACCCGGACTCGCTCCCAAATAAAATCTACAGCCTCTCTCGCGCAGTGCCACAAAGGGACTGCGACTTTTCTGTCGCCTACGAAGCTATGATGGTTTCGGTGATCTCTTGCAATCTTCTACTCTTTGTGTAGTTGTAGGTCTAGTCGTGCACGTATTGTGTGCATGAACAGATGCTACAACTGTACTCAGACGAGAGGCTTCCAAATAAACAAAAGTTAGGGCTGAAAACAGAAATGGATGATCCCATTTACTGGGAATCGTTTCCATAAATATGATATCATTTATGACTATTTTTGATTTGACCATAACAGACCAATCAGGAATCGTTTTCCTAATAAAAGACATCGTTACTGACTGTTTTCAGCCCTAATGATAGTTCTGTTCAGTTTGCTAATCACTTGAACTCTAAAAATGACATACTAAACTGTAATGACAGGGGCGGCTATGTTTATATTCTGATATTCGCAGTTGAGTTATTATTTTTCTGTGATTTCCAAGAAATAAGTTTTGTTTGTTACATGCTTATGCTGATTGTGATTTGCAGCTGTTTTAGTTTTAATATTAGTGATACACTGAAGTTCCTTGATCAAATTTGCTGATCCTCTAGATATAGAAAGTGAGAGTGTTAGCCTAGTGCTGAACCCATGTATCCAGTTATCTACTACTTTTACATTTACTATTCACAGTAAGGTAGTTTTCAGGTTCCTTGGCAACCAAGTTGATCATGGTGCCTTGGCAACCAAGTAGAATCATGGCATCTGCTTTTCAAAGTAGAATCATGGCATGTGCCAGGTAGTTGGTACACCACTTGCCTATATATGCAGTGGTAAACATCTTCTTGTAAGCTAAGCTATCATCTGTATTTCAATACAATTCAAGCGGCATTCTTGCCAAGCTGCCCTTTGGCAGCACAAATTACCTGTGTTCTGAGCCTATGTTTCTAACAGAAAGGATGCTAATAGTGAAAAGTATAACATGATTGTCAAGTCTTTGCCCCACTACAACATAGTATTCAGTACGCTCCAAAAAACAATAGTACTAGACTACTAGTACCCACTAATTTCTTTGGCTTGATCATCAATGTTGGTACAGTATTTACCATTCAAATTCAGAGATTTATCTTTGTTCTTTTTAGAAAATACAGTGCTGTGATAACAGTTTAATGTGATCATTTACCAGGTTCTTCCCCAAGTTATTCATCTCTGTATTGCTTGAAGTTGTTCACACCTCTTATCTTTACTAGTATTTTTGTTTCTATACAGAAAATTGATGAGGGTGCCGTGCATGCTGTGTTTTCTAAAGCCCTTGATAACTATATCAAATGGTGCAACTATCTGCCCCTTCGTCCTGTCTGGGATAAGTATGTTTTTTCAAAATATACTTTGCTCTTATCTACTGAACTCCATATCAACACCTCATTTGGTTTTAAGATATTGCATGGTTTTCTTTTAGCACTGATTCATTGACAAAGGAAAAGAAGTTGCTATATGTCTGTTTGTACTACTTGATGTGGGGAGAAGCTGCCAATGTGCGATTTATTCCAGAGGGCTTATGCTACATATTTCATCATGTAAGTCTGTATGATTCTAATAAAGTTACCTATTATGTTCTTTCATGCTGCATGGTTTTCCTTTTTTTTTTCTGTTTTTGTGTGAAAATATTTTGTAATCACAGTTGACTGGTTACTCCATGAGCTGTTTTTTTTTCCAGTGACACAAACCAATTTGGCATATGTCTCTTTCTCATGTCTCTGTGGCTAGAGTTATGTTCATGCCTCAGTGTATCGGACACATAAGTTTGATACTATGTTTGCTGTGTGGGTGTGTGTGCTTTTGCAGGGTCCTTATCCCTTCTCTTCTTAAAATAATGATACACAGCTCTTCTGCGTGTCCGGGAATTTTTTTTGCCATGTCAATTTGTGTCCTGGTGTCTGCGTTTGTCACACGTGAAATGACTCTATCCTACTACCTTCCTGGGATGGGAGCAGCCTCGATACTATGTGATCTGGTGATGCACATGATATGTGAGGATTGTAGGGGACGTTCTATGTGAGAGGGAGGAACTAGTTAGAGGGTGCTATGCTTCAGGCCCAAATAAAATATGATAAAAAGCTATTCCATCATGGTTACTCCATGTCCACAGTATGCAATCAAAATGATAAACCCAAATCCCAGTTTTTGAAGTTTGCCTTGTCGGGTACCAATGTCTGGGTTGGATTTCAACACGTGTTGGCTGCTACTCATATTGTTAACATTTGTTTTCTGCTTCAATTTTGCAGCTAGCAAGAGAATTAGGTGAGATTTTGCGAAAACAAACTGTAGAGCCAGCTGAAAGCTGTAGTTCTGGTGGTGGCGTGTCGTTTCTTGACAAAGTCATTTATCCTTTGTATGAAATCATGGCAGCGGTAAGTGTGCCTGCTGGTGAGGTAATATAACTCGTTATTTTTTCTTAATGTTGAATGTGTTGATTCTGCTGCAGGAAGCAGCCAATAATAAAAACGGGCGTGCACCGCATTCTGAATGGAGAAATTATGATGATTTCAATGAGTTTTTCTGGTAAGCAAATCAATCATGTTACTTTTGTTTGTCTATTTGTTTTTATTTCTCATAATCTTTTGACGGTTTCTTCTAGGTCTCATAAGTGCTTTCACCTAGGATGGCCTTGGAAGCTGAGCGACCCGTTTTTCTCTAAGCCCAGTAGGAAGGATAAGGTTGTTTTTTATATTAATCATAATCACAATTATTTTGATCTTTCAGTATCTGTAACCAAATCAGTATTTGTATATTTGTAAGTAATACGTTTTGTGCTTCTTGACCATCATACCAAGTTGCCAACAATGAGATAAGGCCCATTTTCACTTTAACCAAGCTTCAGTATAGGCTTACAAAAATGCTTCTACTTCTTGCGAATTGTTTGCCTGTTTCTCTTACAAGATGTGCATTTGGTTTTCCAGGGCTTGCTAGGTAGGAATCATCACTACGGAAAGACATCTTTTGTGGAACATAGGACTTTTCTTCATCTTTACCACAGCTTTCATCGCCTTTGGATGTTCCTTATTATGATGTTTCAGGTGAATGCAAATTCTAATCATGCTACCATTATTCCTTATTTTGTTTGGAATTGAGTACTCACTGTTTAAGGAATTCTTAGTTTGGTTTTATTACATGTGTTGAGTTGCTAGATGAACAAAGTTTTTTGGCCACCCCTTCTCTAAAAACACAAAGTTTTCTCCAAATACATGATCTCGCACAATAACTGTTTTTGCCTCCCTTGGACGTGGCACTCTATGAAGTTAGTAGCAATGCACCCCTTTAATTCCCTTGCACGCTATATTGTCTTCTGTCAGATTCTTGCATCACCGCTACACTGGGTATTCAATAATAGACTGGTCCTGGGTATACTTAAAACAAATTGGTGTTAGACTGATGCATACTTTCTTGTATGGAGTTTATGAATAAAAACCCTAACTTGTGGGTGGTTTGATTGATTACTTAAAACAAATAATGGCTTGTGTTTTGGGACCTTTTTGTGTGGGAAAGAGAGAATTTAGCTGGACATTGTTGTTTTTGTTTCTTGGCACAAAAAGTATTTATCTATGATTTATTATGTTCCATGATTGTATATTGCTCCGCTATGAGCGAGCATGTTTCCATCTTTGTATAGGTTTGACTTGGTATGTAACTTACAACCCATAGTGAAAAATTACCATAAACATCTTGAAATTGATATTTACCTGGAGATGTGTTGATTTGTTTTGTCCTTATATGGCCATGAGAATGAATTCTGTCTTTTAATTTTCATATGATGTATCATTAGGTGCTTTATATTGCTTTCTTTAATGTTTTTATACATTTGGTTTGGTGTAACCTATGTGTGGTTCTATTTGTGTTGATGCAGGGACTAACTATCATTGCTTTCAATGATGGTAGTTTTGACAGGAAGACCATATTGCAACTTCTTAGTCTGGGTCCTACTTATGTTGTAATGAAATTTATTGAGAGTGAGCACAGATCTTTTCCCCAATATGATCATTTGTGTAAATTGTCCTGATGGCTAATTTCTTTTGTTACATTTTGTTACTGCGAAGGTCTATTGGATATTCTAATGATGTATGGTGCCTATTCAAAGTCTCGTGGATCTGCAATCACTAGGGTGGCATGGCGATTCTGCTGGTTTACTGTAGCTTCAGTTGCGATTTGCTACCTATATATGTATGTTTTTAAAACCATTTGTGATATCCCTATAAACTAAAAAGAGTTCACTTAAATGAAAGACTGTCATGAAGGTCATTTATCATCTGGTAATGCCACATGTTGAGGCCTTGAAACACGAAGGGGCATCAAATACCACATTTGGCTTTTTACATGGTTCGATATGAATTTAGAAAATCATAAAATATTTCAATCCTGATATCCAGTGTGTAACACTTTGTAATGTCATTCAAAACTTAAGAATTTTGAAGCCGTCTGTCTTATCCACTATGATTTTTTACTGGCTTGGTTGAAATATGGTCAATTCTGATACTTCCCACATGCTATGTGCTATTTACAGTGCTATTTACAGTTTTCATCAGTCATATTACCAAAGATTCACTAGTAATAAAGCTGAAGTAATAAGTTGTTAAAATTTCACGACAAATTTGGTTTTTCAAAAAATTTACCTGTGGTCAACTGTAGAATAGTTCTAGTTGGCCGCTCAACTTAATCATGAAGTGAAATTATCTGGTCCCAACTCCAAATCAGCACTTGATATTTAAGTGAACCTTTTGTCCTGGAGAATTGCTAGATAAAATTCTAATAGTCTGATCATTTTCTAGCAAGGCACTTCAAGATGGCACAGAGTCAGCAACATTCAAGATATATGTTTTTGTAATCAGTGCATATGTGGGCGCTAAGATAATTATCAGCCTACTTACGAGTGTCCCTTGTTGCCATGGTTTGGCTGAGGCTTGCTATCGCTGGTCTGCTGTACGCCTTGTTAAGTGGATGCATCAGGTCTTGTCCTTGTTTAGCACATTCTGACTTCTTATCTTTTGAAATCTTTGTATGCGATGTCTGCTGACATTCTATTTTTGTTGAAGGAGAATAATTATGTTGGAAGAGGCATGCATGAGAGCCCCCTTGACTATATCAAGTAACTGCAGAACTTTGAAACATAATTCTGTGATCCAGCTGACAAACTGGAAGTTCTTAATTATTTACTATATTTACTGTGCAGATACGCCACTTTCTGGATTGTAATTCTTGGTGCAAAATTTTCATTCACCTATTTTCTCCAGGAAAGCTTAGTTTTTGAGTTTAAACAATTCATAGTTATTGACCTTTGGACCCTAAAACATGGTCTTCATTATGCAGATAAAACCTCTTGTAAGTCCAACAAGAACTATAATCAGTTTCAGAGGCCTGCAGTATGCTTGGCATGACTTTGTCTCAAAGAGTATGGATACATTATTTTTTTCCACCATGATATATATTTTTCCTATCCACACCGTCTGATCCTATAAAATTTCATTATTGTGTATTTGGAAATTGTTCTTTTCAGAACTTTGAGAAGTGTCTTATCTGTTTCTAAATATTTATGATTAAATGTGTGTAATGGAATTGTTCTTACAATGCTTGCAGATAATCATAATGCTCTTACAATCCTTTCTTTATGGGCTCCAGTGCTGTCAGTAAGTAACATTTGGTTGCTTCTAGTTCTAGCTCTCTTAACTCCTTTTATTATGTGTCAGAATCACAGGCACAATATGCAAACAAATTATGGCTGTTGAAAAATTAACATTAGATATTTCTAGACGAAATTGTCGTAAGCCCATTATAAAATAATGAGTCGACTTCTGTCTAGTTTCTCTTGATCACATTTGAAAGTATATTTCTTATATTAAGCATTCGTTTATGCAGATTTACCTTTTGGACATTCATGTATTCTACACCGTATTGTCTGCTATTTATGGATTTCTCCTTGGTGCACGCGATCGCTTGGGAGAGGTTAGCTCCATAAACTTTAGCCTTGAATTACTGTCAGACTATCCATGAAGTTGCTTCTGGCTGATCTATCAACCTTATCACTTTAGATTGTTAATATTATGCAATCTCATTTCTTGTTTAGCTGTTTGTCATACTTCTAAAATATTGATTTTTAATGCTATGCCTACGGCTAAGTTCATTTGACTACGCGAATACAGTCTTTTTTAGTTTTGATAACATCAAAACACTAAATGGAATTGCAAAACATTTATTGGCCTGTGTTAAGGTTGGGTATTCCTCCAGTGGAATGTACTTTATTTTTCTCTACTCCCTCCGTCCCATAATAAGTGCACTTTTAGCATTCAAAAGGTGTTCCACAATAAGTGCACTTCTAGGTATGGGATCCCCTAGCTCTAGTAGGCTTTATTACTACTTTCTCTATCCCCCAAATGCAAGTCATCTTTAGGACTCCAAGGCTGACTCCCCCGGCTGCTCTCTTCTTTCCCTCTCGATCTGTACAGTTGTACAGCCCTGTAGACTGTAGTCCCCCTTTCTCTCTGTACAGTTTACTTTTTCGAATTTATATGACAGTGGGGGCTTCCCCTGCTGTATTTATGGCTAAAAAAAATGCAATTATTACATGCTTGCATAACTTATGTAATTTTCAAGTTACATTGATTTCAGTAACAAATCCTAGAAGTGCATTTATTTTGGGAGGAGGGAATTGTTGCTTTGGACTCCAATGCTTGAACAACGTGGCAGTCACTTCCTCTTTGTATGGCGATTTACCTCTTGTCACTGTTTCCACTTCCAGCTAATGGCACACAGTCCACTCCACCATGCCATACCCATTCAAGTCCAAGTACTAGTTCGTATTTGCCTTTGGCTGGGGTTCTTTGGGAAAAAGTACCGTGCAATGGAAATATGAAAGAACATGTATTTGTCTGTTTGTTAATCAATGCTGTCTGGTATTTTTATCTGTGTTTACAGATTAATAATGTCGAGGCAGTTCATAGATTCTTTGAGAAGTTTCCTAGAGAATTCATGCATAGACTTCATGTTGCTGTTCCAAAAAGGTCTGTGATGTCCTGCTAGTTTCTTGTTTATCTTCTTTGTTTTCATAATCTAAAGCTGGTTTTAATCCTTTATACAGGAAGCAATTGCTATCTTCTGGTCAGGTATGAGCGTCATTGTTATGGAACTTCTTTGTGTATTGATTTTGACCTCTGAGTAGCTGTACATTTTGATCCTATTTTTTTCAATCTTTTCGGGATTTCGGATATAGCACAATACTTGTTTGAATTATTTATTTGTATGTATAAATAATGTATGCCATTCTTTTTTGTGATTTACAAAGAGTTGACACTGGAGGCATCAATTTTTCCAGGAAACGGAATTAGACAAGTTTGATGCATCTAGATTCTCCCCCTTCTGGAATGAAATTGTGAGGAATTTACGGGAAGAGGATTATATTAACAATTTGTAAGTATTTCTTCCTATGCTACTATGATACAGTTTTCTTGACTGCCATATGTCGATATAGTTTGACTGTTATCCTATTTGCAGTGAATTAGAATTGCTTTTGATGCCCAAAAATGACGCTGGAGTGCTTCCGATTGTGCAGTGGCCACTTTTCTTGCTTGCTAGCAAGGTCAAAAATAAAAAACAACTCTGTTTAAAAGTTTTACCTTGCTTGATTCACAAGTTATGTTTCCATTCTGTTCCTTCAATCAACACCTCCCCTTTCCAATTTGTAGGTTTTCTTGGCCAAAGAGATTGCAGAGGACTGCAAAGACTCACAAGAAGAACTTTGGCTAAGGATATCTAAGGATGAATACATGCAATATGCTGTTGTAGAGTGCTTCCACAGCATTTATCATATTCTGACGTCTATACTAGAGAAAGAAGGACGCCTCTGGTAATTAGTGTTACTATTGTACTTATTAAATCTATTTTTTTATTCTTCTACATCATATTGGTTGGTGGACCTTGTTAGGTTTATCTCTAGCCTGCTCCAACTTGCTTGGGTTTGAAAGACTTTGTTTTTATTGCTGTAGTTTCATTTCACCTCATAAGTTTGACAGATTTTTTTAAGTTGCTTTGTTATTTGGAAAATTTAGGGTGGAAAAGATTTATGGTGGTATCCGGGACAGCATTTCAAACAGGACCATCCAAAGTGATCTTCATTTCAAAAAGTTGCCTAATGTTATTGCCAAGCTTGTTGCTGTATTGGGAATACTGGTATGTATGATGTTTTGGTATTTATTTTTAGGGCAGTTAACTTGTATTTCTTTGGCTTATTTACTATGTGATCACCTATTGGTGAGCCAATTCTCAAACTTAGCTACAGGATCACCGTATTCATGAGTCAAATCTCAAATTTGGCTTCCCTTCTTTACGATGTTAAATTCTCTTTAGAAACTATATTGCTTTCTACCTTTTCACTAGAATAGTAAAATCCATGATACCGTCAAACTTATGCCAAAACCTCCTAGACCCTAACCAGAGCCGTTTTGACCTTCCCCTAGCAGTCTAGCAAAATTTTCCTTCTGATGTAAAGTATGCTGTATATGTCAAGATGTCACTTGCGTTTTCACTAACTGAACATTTTATTTTGGATGGTTCAAGTGTGTGTATTAACTGTGAAAAGACTGTTTTGTAGCGAGGTACGACAGAGTCCAGTGATCTGAAAAAAGGTTTGGTTAATGCTATTCAAGATCTATATGATGTTGTTCATCATGAAGCGTTTTCTGTTAATATGAGGTCTGCCGTTTGTCTGTAGTTTTTCTACCTTATTCTCAGATTTTGTGCCCTTATAATTTCGCTTTGCTAAAGCCCTTTGTTTATAAATGTTAGTGGCCACATTGAAGACTGGGATCAAATTAATTTAGCAAGGGCTGAAGGTCGCCTCTTCAACAAACTCAAGTGGCCAAATGATCCCAAATTGGTATTTTCTAAGTATTGGATACACATTTTCTTGTTTTGTCTTTATTTTCTTGGTAGTCTGCATTTTTCTTTAGTCATCAGTCTGATCTATGCTTTTGTAATCTATCCAGAAGGACTTGATCAAGCGATTGTATTCACTTCTGACAATTAAAGAATCAGCTGCAACTGTCCCTAAAAATTTAGAAGCCAGGCGGAGACTTCAGTTCTTTACGAACTCTCTGTTCATGGAAATGCCCCTTGCACGGCCTGTTTCAGAAATGGTCTCCTTTAGGTGGGGCTCCTTTAGTCCTTTTACTTGTTCATTTAGTTGTGGACTTGTCACTTCTGTTTTGGTTGAAATTTGATTATTTGTTTTGTGCAATTTTTTCCTGGTTGTGCTGTCCAGTTATACTATTTTCTTACATTCTGTGTTTTCATTTTTTGTTATGCAGCGTGTTTACTCCATATTACTCTGAGATTGTTCTCTACAGCATGGCTGAACTGCAGAAGAAAAATGAAGATGGTATAACTACACTGTTTTATCTCCAGAAGATTTACCCAGGTCTGGTCTTTACTTCTTTCCCATTTCCATGAGCGCTGAAAGGAATACCTGGATTCTCTAACCTTTTCTTGTGATCCTTTGGTTATATCTATTATCCTGTTGTGATATGTATGTCTAACAAACTTGGAAGTTGAAATTTCTTTGAAAATGGTTAAGTGTTTCTTCCCCAATTACTTGTGCATGTCTCCATCAAGCAAGTTCCATAAACCTAGGGCATTGCAATTACAAATGGTTATTCTACAGTTCTACAACGACAAAACACTAACAGTTTGTTTGGGTTCTTTCTATCTGGAACTGAAAGTGGTAGAAGCTTAAGGATGAGATGTAGTCCGAATTTTGAGGGATGAAGTTACCCTTAGGTCTTGGAAAGTTGCTGCTCACCCCTGATTGGAGCATCCTTGTAAGAACCTTGTTTCAGTTACACTACTGGTTGCTCCTTTCAACTGTCACTACTCACTACCTATGCAGTGGCAACACATTGGGTCTTTCCAAAGAACACTGACACTACTCAAACTGACTATGCAGTGGCAGCTATTAGTGATAAACCTGGAACCCTTTTCCTCAACTCTCATGGAGATGTGAGAAGTTGAAATGATCAAGTAAATTATATGGGAACATCTTAGGGGGCTCCCAACTGACTTATGTAACCCCCCCCCCCCCCCTGTGATCCATCTGCTATCTGCTCAGGAACTATGTGCGATGAATACGAGTCTCGCTACTGCCTGGCTTTCTATGGCTTAAGACAGATATAACCCTGTCCAAAATGTAGGCCATGCTCGAGACATAAGAACGGACCTATTCACACGATCTTTAATTATCATGTTATGCCATGCTATCAATGCACTCTTAAGGCTTTTGAACCCCTTCTATATTAGGGTTTCATCTGTAATTTTGGGATCTATTGTCTAGGAGTACTCAACAAAAACCCGTATATTTGAAGTTTTCAACATAGTTGCACTTCCTTTATTAATTTAAATGACGTGATTTTAGACATATTGTTGTACTTTGTGCTCTATTTGGTCTCTATTCTTGAAACATGGTGGGGGGGGGGGGCTTCTATCTCCTGCTCCTTTTAAGCTAGCATAGTAGCTTTCTTTTGTATGAAATTATGTCTCCCCCAAATGGCCAAATTGTTTGACATTTTTCTGATAAATGGTCAACTTTCTGTGAACAGATGAATGGAAGAACTTCCTCACTCGTATCAACAGGGATGAAAATACGCCAGACTCTGAGCTTTTTGGCAACCCAAATGACATACTTGAACTACGTCTATGGGCTTCTTATCGTGGGCAGACCTTAGCTCGAACTGGTTTGTTATTCATGTGCTTTTACTAAATCCTGTTTTTCAATTCGTAGACCTTCTTTTTGTTTGAAATAGTGAACACTTGTATTTTGGCTAGTTTTTATTTCATTGTTGACTCATAAACCACACTCCGTTTGCTGTTTGGGTATGGAATAATTTGCACCAACAGCAAAATTTGTGATTAATCTGTGAATGTCCAATGTGAAGGAGAATAGAATTGGTGGGATAATTGGATGTATGCATTCCTCATGGGCTGATTATATAGGGTACATAGAACTAAAGTAACACCCCACGTGGGTACACAATGTGGTACTATTCCTATTTACCAACACACCTATACTTTTGTATTTATAATCTTTCACTCTAGTGTGTCAAGTCATGTTTGCTTGTCTGATGACATCACAAAAGATTAATCTGTTTGGCCTGCAAGAATTTCTACATGGAACTCATTCCCTCATATCTTTGAATATGATCAGTTCACATCAACATTTTTTTTTGTTTTACTCTGCAGTCCGTGGCATGATGTACTATAGGAAAGCCCTTATGCTGCAGAGTTATTTGGAGAGGATACAATCCGAAGGTATCTGCACTGCTTAGCATGTGAGATGCATATATACTATTTTATCTGAATGGATATCCCCTTGTCTGTTGTTTTCCTTTACTAGATTTGGAATCTACATTAGGGTTGACTAGTTCAGCTGATACACATTTTGAGTTGTCACCTGAGGCGCGTGCACAGGCTGATTTGAAGTTTACATATGTGGTTACCTGCCAAATTTATGGAAAACAGAAGGGGGAAGGGAAACCTGAAGCTGCAGACATAGCCTTACTAATGCAAAGGTACATTTAATTTAATATGGCACAAATGTCTTTGCTTGTTAGCTCTCTCTTTGTAAAGGACTTAAGGGGCCTGGTTAGTTCTGTCTCTCACAGATAAGCACTTGAACACATGCACATAAACTATTACACTCTGAGGTACACCACCTATAACATTTTCTACTATCTTTTGTAGGAATGAAGCTCTTAGAGTTGCCTACATTGATGAAGTTGAGAATGCTAAGAATGGAAAACCCATCACTGAGTATTACTCAAAGCTTGTGAAAGCTGATATTCATGGGAAGGACAAGGTCAGTCATTAGTACCACAAATATAAGCCCTTGAGACATCAGTATAGTGACAATTTGATTACAAATACTCCCTCCATCCCAAATTATAAGTCATTCCAAGAATCTTGGAGAGTCAAAACATTTCAAGTTTGACCAAAATTATAGAAAGAATTACAAAGATTTATGATATCACATAGATATATTATGAAAATATAATTAATAAAGAATCTAATGATACTTAGTCGGTATCACAAATGTTATTATCGTATGACATAAATTTGGTCAAACTTGAGGTGGTCTGACTCTCCAAGATTCTTGGAACGAGTTATATTTGGGATGGAGTATATATCTATAACAGTAACTTTTTTAAAAGTATTTCTTATAATGAGTCCAGTAAGGCCACAACCTTGTGTCAACATTCTATATGTGATTTTAATTTTAGACTGAATATGAAGGAAGGAGAGAAGGGCATCTATAGGATGGCTAGGGCTCGTGATAGAAAGACGAGGGACTTCAACCAAGTCAAGTTGTTATGGACGTGGGTATTTTTGGGATATAACTAGGCCTTATGCTTTGCCAAGAGCTTTGGGATAACTAAGCCTTATGCTTTGCCAAGAGCTTGAGAGATTGAGGGAGACTAGAATTGTTTCTTCATAATTCATTGCTTGCTTTCCATTGTGTCCCATGGGCTGAATATAAAAGGTACATAGGACTAACACCTCTTGTGCCTAGACAATATGGTACTATTCCTATAGACAGATAACTAAGAGAGACACTAATTAACACTAATGGGCTTAAGGCCCAACTAGGACACTTGCGCCCTACGGCGCCCCTCTTTATGCCCATGACACAAGTGCATTAAGGATGAGAGAGAGCAGCTCTTGGTGAAGGAGGATGAGATCAGACATAGATGGCAAGAGTATTTTGATAAGCTTTTCAATGGGGAGAATGAGAACTCCACCGGTCAGTTGGACAACTTGTTTGATGACAGCAATGGGTGCTTTGTGCGTGGGTTCCAAGTGCAGGAGGTTAGGGAAGCTTTGAAAAGGGTGAAATTTGGTAAAGCATTTGGCCCTGATGGTATTCCGATCAAGGTGTGGAGGGTGTCTTGGGGATTTAACTATAGTATGGCTAGCAAGAATGTTCAACAATATCTATCGATCGAACAAGATGCCTGAGGAGTGGAGAAGAAGCATATTGGTGCCAATCTACAAGAACAAGAGAGACATCCAAAGTTGCACTAATTATAGGAGAGAGTTATCGAGCATCGACTGCGAGGAACGACACGGGTGTCTATGAACCTACTCGGTTTCATGCCTGGAAGGTCAACCATAGAAGCAATTTTCTTAATAAGACAAGTTATGGAGCAGTTTAGGGAGCAGAAGAAGGACCTACACATGGTTTTCATTGACTTGGAGAAGGCTTATGACAAGATACCAAGGAATGTTGTGTGGTGGGCTTTGGACAAGCATAAAGTCCCAACCAAGTATGTTACCCTCATCAAGGACATGTACAATAATGCTGGGACTAGTGTCCGAACAAATGATGGTAACACAAATTACTTCCCGATTAAATAAAGACTTCATCAAGGGTCAGCCTTGAGCCCGTAGGTTTTAGAGTAAGTCAAACTAAAATAGAAAGGTGGCAAACCCTTGAGTCCAAAGGTTTTAGAGTAAGTCAAACTAAAATAGAATACATGAGATGCGACTTTGGAGATGGGAGAGGTGAGTTTGGAAGGTCAAGTGGTGCCCAAGAAAGATAGTTTTCGTTATCTAGGATCGATGCTACAAAAGGATGGAGATATTGATGCAGACGTTTGCCATAGGATCAAAGCAGGGTGGATGAAGTGGCGCCAAGCATCTGGCATTCTCTGTGACAAGAGGGTACCACAAAAGCTTAAACGCAAGTTTTATAGAACGGCAATTAGACCCGCTATGTTGTATGAAGCAGAATGTTGGCCTACAAAAAGACGACATGTCCAACAACTGAGCGTCGCGGAAATGCGTATGTTACGTTGGATTTGTGGTCACACAAGGATGGACCGAGTTCGGAACTGTTAGAGTATATGAGTATTAGGCCCATGAGGCCTGTGTATTGTCTATATTCCTAACCCTCTAGGGTTAGCCTTGTTATGGAAAATCAGAAGTCTAGCATGGTATCAGCTTAGGGTTCCCTTCTTGCCCTTGCCCACCCCAGCCGCCGCCACCTCTGGCCGGCGCCGCTGGCAGCCATGGCCGGCCGGCCTGATCCTCCTCCCTTCTACTTCAACCACTTCCCCCCTCTCCCCACCTCCACCTGGGCGCAAATCGCGCGTCACCCGCCGCCCAGACCCGCTTTCGGCGACGCTGCTGCCCTGGCCGCCGGCGCGGCTGCTGCTCTAGCTACGTGCGCGGGGCCGGCAGGAGCTGCGGAGGCCACGGCGCGCGCAAAGGCCAGGACGCGCGTGGAGGCTGCAGCGCGCGCAGATGCGGCGTCGCATGCGGCACAGGCGGATGCGGCCGCGGGAGCAGAGGAACGCGCAGATCCGGCGGCCGTGGATGCAGAGGCCGTCGCGGACGCGCCTGCCTAGGTTGCCGATCTCCATGGACGCCTCACAGGCCCCTGGGCGTGGCAGACGCCACCACAACAGCTGCCTACGCCCGGGGTGCAGCCGCCGCCATTGCGGTTGGCCTCGACATGCCCCTGGACGCGACTGCTATGCCCGGGGCGCTGCTCACGGCTGCGGGCGCGCTCTGTCTAGGGGGCTGGCTGTCGGCCTGAGCGCGGCTTGTTAGTCGCTGGATCCTTGCTCTAGGTGTGAGCAGGATCCTTACTCTCATTGAGAGGATAGCACACAGAGTTAGGGCAATTTTCTGGGTTTATTTCTCACACAATGCTATGCCAACCTGAGGGGTTGGGGATACATATTTATAGAACTGCTAACCAGCCAGCATATTCCAAGATGCTAGTCTAAGATGCTGTCCTACAGATGCTAACTGTTGTCCTAAAAGTAGTCAAGATGCTGTCCTACACAAGGACCATGTGCTGCCTATTGCAGCCCACAACCAGCCAACAGAGACTTATCCATCACGGCTGTGGGTGCGGGAGGCACGGACCCCTTCCCCGCACCACCTCCGCCGCCCGCGACCCATCGTCTGGACTGCACCCTCCTCGCTGCTCTCGTCACTGCTCGCGCGCGGCTGCGGAAGGATGGGAACGCGTGCGGGAGGCTGCCCTCGCTTGGGAGCACGAGCTCGACGCGGCCGACGTGTTGCCCCGCCAGATCGCCAAAGCAGAGCAATTCCTTGGCATCTCGTCCTCGCCCGACGTTGGGAACACGTCCTCAAGATCGGCCACGGTCATCTGGCATGATCCGGCCAACCCCCTCGTGATGCAGCTCCACTACCAGGCCGGGGGCGTCCAGAACATTAGCCTCCTCGTCCCGGTCGTCCTCGAGCCCTAGTCCCCCTCCTACGCTCGCTGGAGGGACTTGGTCCTCCTCACCCTCCGCCGCTACGCCCTCGACGACCACGTCCTCCTCGACACCGCGAGCGCGGTCTAGACCCCCTTGTGGCTACGCCTCGACAACATCGTCCTCTCCTGGATTCTGGGGACAATCTCCCTGGACCTCCACGACCTCGTCCGCAACACTCCGAGCTCTCGCGGGGCCTGGCTGGCGCTCGAGGGCCAATTCCTAGGCAACGCCGAAGCCCGGGCTCTACGACTCGACGCGAGCTTCCGCACCTTCGTCTAGGGGGACCTCTCCTCAGTGAGTTCTGTCGCCAGATGAAGGGCTTGGCGGACTCACTTGGCGACCTCGGCTAGCCCGTGGAGGACCGTATCTTGGTCCTCAACGTTCTCCGCGGGCTCAGTGACCGCTACTCCTACCTCCGGACGTGGATCACCCGGCAGCGGCCCTTCCCCACCTTCCTGTAGGTCCGTGACGACCTTGTCATGGAGGAGCTTACTTAGGGCCTCTAGCCTGGGTCCCCCTCTAGCCCAGGGTCTTCGTCCTCCTCGACTGCTCTCACTGCCACTCCTCCGCCCCGCCCTGCCCCGCCACCACAGTCGTCACTTCTCAGTCCTCTTCCCTCCGGGCCGAGCGGGGGTGGGGGGTTGGCGGTCGTCGTCGCCGTGGTGGGGGACGTGGAGCAGGTCGTGGGGGCAACACAACGCCGCCACCTCCACGGGGTGCACCCTGGCCATCCCTCCACGGAGTACACTCTTGATATCCTGGAGAGAGTTGGGATGACTGACTGCAAGCCCTGCTCCACTTCAGTTGACACATAGGGCAAGCTCTCGGAGACTGAGGGTACACCAGTGACAGATCCCACTGCATATCGGAGTCTTGCCAGGGCACTTCAGTACCTCATCTTCACCCGGCCGGATATCACATATGCAGTTCAGCAGATCTGTCTCCATATGCATGATCCTCGGGAGCCACACCTCACCGCTTTCAAGCGGATCCTACGCTACCTCCGCGGCACCGTCGACTTCGGTCTCCTTCACCGACGGTCGTCCTCCACCGAGCTCATCGTCTACACTGACGCCGACTGGGCCGGTGTCTGGACACCCGCCGCTCCACCTCCGGCTACGCCGTCTTCTTAGGCAGCAACCTGGTGTCCTGGTCGTCCAAGCGCCAGCCGGTCGTCTCCCACTCTAGTGCCAAGGCGGAGTACCGCGCTGTCGCCAACGGCGTGGCTAAGGCTTGCTGGCTCCGGTAGCTCCTCGTCGAACTCCATAGCCCTCTCTGTCGGAGCGCACTGGTCTACTGCGACAACGTCAGTGCGGTGTACCTCTCCACCAACCCGGTTCAGCACTAGAGGACCAAGCATGTGGAGATCGATCTACACTTCGTTCGGGTCGCCATCGGCGATGTTCGGGTCCTCCACATCCCGACCACCTCCCAGTTCGCCGACATCTTCATCAAAGGTCTCCCGTCCTCGACCTTCACCGAGTTCCGCACCAGCCTCAACATCACCAGTGGCTAGTTGTGTCTGTGGGGGGCTCGTGTATTGTACTTCTTTTCTTTCGTGTCCAGTCTATAAACTCCGCTGCGACGGTAGTTCAGACCGCGGGGGGGTGTTAGAGTATATGAGTATTAGGCCCATGAGGCTAGGCCCATGAGGCCTATGTGTATGACACTATGTTCCTAACCCTCTAGGGTTAGCCCAGTTATGGAAAATCAGAAGTCTAGCAGGAACGATGATATACGCGACCGTCTAGGGGTAGCACCAATTGAAGAAAAGCTTGTTCAACATAGGTTGAGGTGGTTTGAACATGTCCAAAGGAGACCTTCTGAGGCACCAGTGCATTGTGGAGTCCTAAGTCGAGATATCAATGTGAGGAGAGGTGGAGGAAGACCGAAGCTGACATGGGGGGAGGCAATAAAAAGAGATTTAAAGGGTTGGAATATACCTAGAGATCTTTGTTTAGATAGGAGTGCTTGGAAAGCAGCTATTGATGTACCTGAACCATGACTAGGGGCTCATGTTGGGTTTCAACTCTAGCCTACCCCAACTTGTTTGGGACTAATAGGCTTTGTTGTTGTTGTTGTTGTATATTGATAGTCAAAGGTAGAAAAATGTTTCACTTAGTAGAGACCAAGATGGACTTACATTTCTGATCAGAGGAATTAGCTTCTTTGATACCTCTTCTCTTTTTGTATAGAGCTACTTTTCTTTCCTTTCGCTAGGGTTTATCATCGTTATACTGTAGCTTGTAAGAGCCATCGTTTTTTTAACTTTAAATACAGCAGGGGAGACCCCGACTGTAAGGATTTTATTATATTAAAAAACAACAAAAAGAACAACACCACTGTACAAAGAGGAAGTGGGGGAGGAGGACCCAGGTGGCTACAACTAAGAGAACTGCGCAGGCTGTACAAGCAGAAACAAGCCAACAAAGTTAAGCTAGGTCAGTAAGAAGGGGGAGGAAATTAGGTCTTTTAGAGTGGCAGAAGCGAAAAGACTGCAACTGGGCTTCTTCCAGGAAACATTGCTTCCAATTATTATAGCAGGGACCACCACGATAAAAAATGAAGTTATTTCTTTGCTTCCAAATCTGCCAGTCTCCTATGATGAAAATCTCCATGAAGAAAGGCCTTTGAAATTGTTGTTCAGCATTAACCATCATCTGGAAGAAATCCATGGAGATTTCCCAATCTATGCCCGGAAACTGCCAAAAGTAGCTGAGGAAAAGATGAAAGGCAGTTTCGTCCATGTTATTGTTGCAGAGAATGCAATTGTAGTTATTTCCTTCAAGCTTGGTGCTTTTTTCTTTTTAGGATGTTCCTTGTGGTGAGTGAGCCATCGTCAATTGCAATATTCTTGGGTTCTAGCTGTTGTTATTTTTTCTGTTGCATGTCCCTATTCTTGAGTATTTGAATTGTATATCCTTGTTTGTAACTTCATATCATGGTTTTGATACTAAGGGGGCATTGGTTGTCCGTTCGTGGGCATGCCCATAAGCCCCCCTATGCTAATGTGGTGGCTTTTCAAAAGTACATATTATTATTTTCTACATCTGGATGGCATAGCTAGTTTTAGGGTCTTTTGGCTAGGATCCATAGCAGCAAATTCTTGATGGAAATAGTAAACATTTTTTGTAGTGGACTAGATATTGCTGTGCCGCATGACAGCTACAAACTGGTCCCAGCAAATTATCTGAAATAGTGCATTCATTCTTGTATTCACCCAGTTGAACTTTGTCTTACAGGAAATTTATTCGATTAAATTGCCTGGCAATCCAAAGCTTGGAGAGGGAAAACCTGAAAATCAAAATCATGCCATAATATTCACTCGTGGAAATGCAGTGCAAACTATTGATATGAATCAGGTACACAGATGTACTATTTTTTCTCCCAATTTTTCTATTATTTAGTTCATTACTACATCTTTTTTACATTAAATACTTTAGAATGTGTTGGACACAAATCACAGGATTTGGGGCTAGTTTTTCTATTCCATTAGCCTTGCCACAACTATTGGCAGGTTTTGGATACATATAGGGTAGCTTGCTCTGTCCTTAAGAAAGGATTACAGTATAGTCTAGAGATGCTAAAGTAGATGCTATAAAGATAAGGTGCTGACAGCAGCCACCAACAACTATAGATAAGTATCCTAGGTAGGTAAGCACTAGACTTAAGCTTTCACAATGTTCACTTAGGCCCTGTGCATTTCCCCGGGAAGCACTCCCAGGAATTCCCGGCTGGAATCGTTAGTCAATTTATATAAGTTTTCATTAGCTGGAATGATTCCTAGTGTCATTTTGCCCAAACCGAACGAGCCCTTAATATACTTAGTTGTCAGATAAGCTGTCACCAATCTCATTTGAGTTATGTGACTTTTCATTTGGAGAAAGTCCAAGTTAAGCCCCCCCCCCCCCCCCCGCCCGGCACCCATCAACAACCCCAAAGTTTGGCCTATGTCCAAATAACCCCCCAAACTAACATTTGATTCAATTTAATTGCTCCTTAGTTGGTCTAGTTTACCCCTTAACAGGATTTGTTATCTTTGTTTCTCCACGTAAAACTTGAATTTTACCTTAATTTTGTGAGGTGATAGAGGACTTCATAAGGTGTGTTAGAAAATATACCTTAATTTTTCGCCATTATTTCGATAGCTTTTGAAATTTAATAATAAATTAACACTAGAGGTATAATATCGTGCAAAACATAATGATGAAAAATTCATAATTTATTGTTCTAACAAAGGATATTATGTCCTCTTTCACTTCACAAAAATTGAAGCTAGAACACAATTTGTACGCAGAAACAAAAAAGAAAAATATCTTTAAGGTGTAAATTAGGCCAGCTGACATAGTTATGAGGGAGTAAATTGAACCAAATGTTAGTTTAGTGGGTTATCTGGTCATAAGCCAAACTTGGAGGGTGTAATTTGCACTTTTCGAAATTGCACCCTCTGAATATTGGATCAAACCAAAGTCAGGATCAGTATTACTGAGTCTTCAGTCTTCTATAATTTGTATTTTGTGTAGTGCACTACAGCTCTACTGAGGCCAACCTTTTTTCAGTGCGACAATGACAAAAGGATGAAATGAAGACAAATAGATCATTCCATTATTGTTACTGTCACTGTTTGACAATTTGACTAACGGTTCAGTTGGAATCATGTATTTGTTTCACCAGTGCTTAGCTGTTTTTTTAGGATAACTACTTCGAGGAGGCACTTAAAATGAGGAATCTACTTGAGGAGTTCTCTCTGAAGCGTGGCAAGCATTACCCTTCAATTCTTGGTGTTAGAGAGCATGTCTTCACGGGAAGGTATTATTCATTTCATTTTCAGTAGAGAAGTTATGCAGATGTTTCTAGAGTAAATCTCAGTTCTAACATCATGCTTCTATAGTGTTTCCTCCTTGGCCTCATTTATGTCTAACCAAGAGACAAGTTTTGTGACATTAGGACAACGTGTTCTGGCTAACCCACTGAAGTAAGTGCTTTTACATAGTATGTTTTCTCTTTCACATGAGCATCAGCTAGAATTGTGTGTAGTTAATACATGAAACCTTTCCTTTTTTGTAGAGTGAGAATGCACTATGGTCATCCAGATGTTTTTGATAGAATTTTTCATATAACAAGGGGTGGAATTAGTAAGGCCTCCCGCAGCATCAATATCAGTGAGGATATATATGCAGGTTAAACTTGTAACCTTTTTCTGTTTTTCCTCATTCTGAGAGTTATCTTTAGTCTTACTCAGTATTCATCATTTTGATGTACTAGTATTGGCATGTTTCTTAGAATTTTCCCTATTAAAAACTTCAAATTATTTTGGCCTGTCTTTAAGATTATGGTGCGGATCTTACCGATCCATCTATGAACTGCAGGATTCAACTCAACGCTGCGTCAAGGATGCATAACTCATCATGAGTATATTCAGGTTAATTCTCTTATCCTTGCTTTTTGGATTTTCATCATCTGCATAGCTCATTTAAACTTTTCAAAGAAGGCCTCAAGCCTAGTTTGTGCTGCTGTGCGTTAATAGTACTGTTCTCTACATCGAGAATCGGTTAAATACGAAATATTGAACCCACGTTCTTTGATATACATATGTTTAGAGCATGGGATGCATCATTGTAATTTCCTGTGTACCCTTGGTAGACAATACAAGTCGCATAAGGAAGTTAACTACTACGCAGCATGCATATGGATACACTTATCGGTATCGAGTGGATGCTGTATTTTTCCAGAAAACCTAATACACGGATACATTTTAGATTTTTTTAATATAAATAGTAAGACATTAGAATTTTAAAAACCATAGCAGCCAAAAGGAACATTGAAATTACCTGCAATATTGGTCTTTTGCTCTTTTCCAAATTTCTAATTTGCGAAAAGAAAGGTGAGAACCTAGAAGTAGTCAAGTAATGTGACAGTAGGAGCCATAGTGTAAATGAAGTACTAGCATAGTAGCACTAGTACTAGAATTTGTTGGGTCATGCCATCTACTCGCGGCTGGCAAAAATCATGGGCAACAAACAACAGATAACACTAGACAGGAAGGGAACAAGGAAAATCAACCAACAAGAGCTCAAGAACTGAAGATCAAGACTATATTGAGATTGTGCTCTCCCCATTTTGGTCGGGTCTTGCCTTTATGTAATAGGCGATTAGGATCAAAAGCTTCTAGTGGGGTGTGTGTGGTGGGGGGGGGGGTCTCTATATGTTTTTAATACAATGATACACAGCTCTGCTGTGTGTTCGAGAGAGAAAAAAATCTATATCGAGATTCGGAAAGGGAATGTCACTGGAAGTCATTGATTCAGTACTGAATTGCTGCCAGCACCTGTGCATACTGTGACACGTGCATGGTGAAAGTGGATCGCTGGCGGGCGGCGAGCTGGGGGCACTCATCTGTCTTGCCCTTGTGTGTGCTTGGGTGCGGACATCGCGGAGCTTCTTAACGGGCGTGGGTGGGGGTGCTTGGCCATTCTGCATCGATGCATGTGCAGGTGGGCCGTGGCGCGATGTGCCTGGTATAAATGAGGCAGAGGTGGGGAGAGCGTGATTGGATAGAGAAGGGGCATCGGGGGTTAATTGGGCTTCGCCATATCAGCTGTCCGCCCTGATATGTGTCACCCCTCACCCACCCTGTCGTGATTTATTTTTCTTTTTGTTATTCTGACAGTGTATGTATTGAAGCCGTTACCTGCATGTATATGTAGCGGATATGTATCCAATACGGGATATGCTGCCTACCTCATGTATCCATGCAGCATAGGTTAACTAACATTATGTTGATATTAAATTAAATGTTATCCTGTAGGTTGGCAAAGGTAGGGATGTTGGACTTAATCAGATTGCACTCTTTGAAGGAAAAGTTGCTGGTGGAAATGGTGAACAAGTTCTTAGCCGAGACATATATAGACTCGGACAACTTTTTGACTTTTTCAGGATGTTATCCTTCTACGTGACAACTGTTGGATTCTACTTCTGTACTATGGTAATTTAATTTTCCTTGCCTGTTAGGATTTGTCCAGTTGAAACTAGTTCCATTTGTAGTGATTCATGTTAATATTATTTGAAGGCACATGGATAAAATTAAATATACAAAAATAGCTATTACCATTATCCTTCTAATATTAATCTCATTGTTCTTTTGCAGCTAACTGTGCTGACAGTGTACATATTTCTCTATGGGAAAACGTATCTGGTAAGATGGTATCCATTCGATTTTTCTAATTTTCTCTTTTTCCACCTTTTTTGGATGACTTGAGATGTACTCCCTCTGTTTGAAATTGTACACCGTTCTTATTTTTCTAGATACATAGTTTTTACTATGCATCCAGACAATGTATGGAGGAAAAATCCCTATTTTACACTAATAAAACTTCTTCCCTATTTGATGCCGAAACTTAAATTCTTCCCTATCTGTCACCTATTTCCTCTTTTGTTTCCTATTTGACACTTGTGTCACTTTTTTGCTGTAACAGCATTAAGTCCAAGGCAAAAAGACCATCTTGCCCCTCGTGTGTTTTCATGCATGCTGTGTTCATGATGCTGCATATTTTTTTTGTCTCGTTTATTTATTTGCAGATGTTTTTTCTCGGTATGCTTGAACACAGCATGCCTTAAAAATCACATAGGAGTTGTAATATGGTCTTTTTGCTTTGGACTTAACGTCGTTACAGCCAAAAAGTTATGGAAGTGTCAAATTGGGAACAAAAGATGAAATAGGTGACAGATAGGGAAGATTTTAAGTTTTGGTGTCAAATAGGGAAGGAGAAGTTTGTCTATTGTCAAATAAGGAATTTTCTCGTATGTATAACGAGTTACAATTTGGAATGGAGAGAGTACTTGGCTAGATGTATTGGAGCAAGAATACATTGTCAATAGTTTTGCATTGACTTAGCATGAAAGGCTTCTGCAGTCACATGTTACGGCGTGACATAAGTTTCTTGCAATTTTTTTGGTGGTTTCTATGAGTTCTTTTCTGCATACATTATCTGGTTCCTTCCATGGTTGTCCTGACATATTCTTTTTACCGTGTGCTTGCTTAGGCCTTATCTGGTGTTGGAGAATCAATTCAAAGTAGAGCGGATATACTGCACAACACAGCCTTGGATGCTGCTCTGAACACTCAATTTCTTTTCCAGATTGGTGTATTTACTGCAGTGCCCATGATTCTTGGTTTCATCCTTGAATCAGGTGTCTTAACGGTATTCCCTTTGCCCTTTGCCTGTGAACTCTGTAGAAGTATTTGTGGTTGGTTACTTTTGTCTATGTTACTGCCTGTAGTCATAAATACTCAACATTTTTTACTGTCTTGCAATCTTATCAAACTTTGGCTTTCAATAACGTACTAAAAAATATTTTACAAACACAAAAATATTGTGTGTGTATATATTTTCTAAAGGGTACTTTCTTGACTTCATAAATTATTATATTTTTTAATATGGTGTAACAGAAAATCATGTTTGCTTAGGCCTTATCTGGTCAAAGTTGTAAATAATAGACCGTAATAAATAAAAAGCATCAAGTATTCTTTTAGTCGGCGAACTATATTTCTTACAATCCCAGTCGTTGTCGTCACCGGTGATGATAGGTTACATGAATTAGTTGTTTTTCCTGACTACTATATGGAACATTATCATTATTTTTGAGCTTGTTTCACAAATCACAGTCGCCATTTCAAAAATTTCCCCAAGAATGATAACATATGTCCTTATTTGTTAATGCGTATATGCAGGCTTTTGTTCAATTTATTACAATGCAGTTCCAACTATGCTCTGTATTTTTCACTTTCTCACTTGGAACAAGGACCCACTACTTTGGCCGTGCAATATTACATGGAGGTGCAAAGGTAGGCTTTTTGTTACTAAGTGTTGCTTATCAGTTTCTAAATGTCTGAACACTGATCTGATTCTTTTTTTTAATATTACCAGTATAGAGCAACTGGTAGAGGTTTTGTGGTACGGCATATCAAGTTTGCTGAGAACTATCGTATTTATGCTCGAAGCCATTTTGTGAAAGGGTTTGTTCTCACATGAAGCTATTTTCAAAATTGCTTGTGGAATTTTCCTAGTACAATACCATTTGTGTTGATTGTGCTTGGTTTTTGTAGGATGGAGGTTGCACTTTTGTTGGTTATCTTCCTAGTGTATGGGTTTAACAATGGTGGAGCAGTTGGCTATATTTTACTCTCTATAAGCAGTTGGTTTATGGCATTGTCTTGGCTTTTTGCTCCCTACTTATTTAACCCATCTGGATTTGAATGGCAGAAGTAAGGAACTAAGCATTTTGTCTATCTATGTACTATAAGTTCAAATTGTCATTCTGAACATTATATTTCAAACACTTCTCCCTCTTAGGATCGTCGAGGATTTCAGAGACTGGACAAATTGGCTGTTTTATCGAGGTGGTATTGGTGTTAAAGGAGAAGAAAGCTGGGAAGCTTGGTGGGAAGAAGAACTGGTAAATGAATTTGACCTGTATTCACTTTAGCCAAAATGTGCTGTATTGTTTGTTGACTGGATGTAGTACTGTTGCACCTGATTAGCCTACTCGTGTTTCTTATGGTTTTGAAGCTCTTGCATTTTTTTCGATAATGTTTAAAACTCTTGCATAGCTTCATTAAAGTTGGATGCTTGTTATATTGTCAACTACATCTGCTACAATGATGCAATCCTTATTCTTGGTGCTTTTCTATTCTTCAGATATAACATGTCTGAATAAAGAACAATAAGTCATTAAGACACATGCATACTTGGAAGCTTCTGATATTTACCATTGGAAATTGTTGGATTTTTTTCACTTTTGTTCATGGGATAACTCCTCATTTTGAAACACTTCGTTTCAGCAACATATTTACAGCATTCGAGGGAGGATACTGGAAACCATACTAAGCCTGAGGTTTTTCATCTTCCAATACGGAGTTGTTTACCACATGCATGCCAGCAGAGAAAGTACAGCTTTATCGGTATGTTAGTGTTTCAGTTCACATTTGCTTGTAGTGCTCTATAGTCAAAATAATAGTCGTAAATTAATCCTTGGCACTGCAGGTGTATTGGATTTCGTGGGCTGTGCTTGGTGGCCTTTTCATCCTCCTCTTGGTAATATATTTCTTTGTTGTTACATTTGGCATCTGCTGAGCAGGAAATTCATTATGTTAATTTGTATTACTCTGCAGGTATTTGGTTTAAACCCCAAGGCCATGGTACATTTCCAATTGTTCCTGCGTCTAGTCAAAAGTATAGCGTTATTGATGGTTTTGGCTGGTCTGGTCCTGGCAATTTTGTTTACGGAACTCAGTATCGGAGACGTTTTTGCTTCGATTCTAGCATTTGTGCCAACTGGGTGGGGAATCATTTCGGTGAGCTTCTTGTGCCAACTTTTTGTTGACCATATGTTGATTTGCCTTTTATTTTGGTTCATTCTGGAAACAGTTCATAGTTACATTCGTATATATTTCTGTTCACTGCATTAGCTTTCCTCTTGACCAGTTAATTCTTCTCATCGTTTTCATTTCTCTTTTGTACTCGACATTGTCGGTGTTAGCTGAAATTTTACTATTCATCCTTTTTTTTTACAGATTGCCATGGCATGGAAACCTGTCGTGAAGAAATTGGGTTTGTGGAAAACTGTCCGTGCCCTAGCTCGCCTGTATGATGCTGGCACGGGGATGATCATTTTCATACCCATAGCCATTTGCTCGTGGTTTCCATTCATATCCACATTCCAGACGCGACTTCTGTTCAACCAGGCGTTCAGCAGAGGTTTGGAGATATCTCTCATCCTTGCTGGCAACAATCCAAATGCTGGGATTTGATGGTGGCAGTTCCGGTCTTGCTTCACCAATCTGACTGTGGACCTTTCTTACTTTAATTAATCCTCAGTTAACAGTAGCGATGTACATATCTGATATCTCCATGTTCACCGGCAGTTGTTTGCCGTGGGTATAAATGTGAACGGCAATATTTCTAGAGGTAGCTTGTATCTGTATTTGTTCAGCCGGTGTACTTTGTATGCCACATCTTATTTTTTTACATTGATATATGTGCTGATTGCATCAACTGGTTAATCTTTGTTCAACTGGTTAGTCCTTTTCTCTCATTTTTAACTTGAGTGTTGTTGACCTTTAAATTCAATCGGGGTTGAACGCAATTGTTTTTTATTTGTTATACGAAGTTCATGTGTTGGTTGTGGAGCTCATGCACACGCACCACCATTCTTATCTGTTTTTTATATTTATCCTGCCCATTTTCTGTTGAATCTGTCAGCCATTAAGTAGTGTTTTTTTCTCACACAAATCAGTGAACAGTACTTTTTCAGTCATGGCTTATTAGCTAAGTGAACAGAGTCTAAGAACGGATCTGGCTCTAGCATAAAACAACATGAAAAGAAGCTGCCGAAGCCATGAATTTGGGCGGGGCTGGAGCCCCTCCAAACACGTCCTAAGAATTTAGAAAGTTGTCTTGGGAATGGCCTCAAGAATGCTCATGACGCTTTAGCAAAGTTCAGCATAGGCATACTAAGGGGATGTTTGGTAGTGCTAAAGTTTAACAGGTATTGTAGTATATTTGTAATTATATTAATTAGTGTCCAATTATGAACTAATAAAGCTTAAAAATTGTCTCGTAAATTATTCTCTAACTATATTTTTAGTTTTATAAATAGTCTATATTTAGTATTAAATATATGTATCTAAATATTCGATGAGATAAGTGTTAAAAAAAACAGCCCAAATATTCGATATTCGATGGGATAAGTGTTAAAAAAAACAGCCCAACCAATCAGGACCTAAGACATCATGATCAGTTCGAGTTTTCGGTTCGTCTGTATTCTGTTTTCGTGCCTGGTTATTTTGATGTCGGTCTCATTTCGAATTGAATGATTAAATAAGACGCTCTTCCTTCTACTTTCACGTTATATTTAACAAGTCAAAGATTTTTGCACCGTGAATCTGTGATGCTCCTTAGTCTCTCTCTCTCTCTCTAACCTTGTAATCTCTCTGTCTATGAAAAATATTTAATTAGGGGATGTGTGCCGATCAACATAACTCAATTTTGACTAAGTTTATAGTAAATAACATTAGCATTTATGTCTTTAAATAAATTTATAGTAAAAATATATTGTATAACTAATCAATAGTACTAATTTTATATAAAAGATATTAGATTTTTTTATGTAACTTCGGTCAAAGTTTGAATTGGTTGACTTTTCAATAAATGAGAATTGCATTTTTTTAAGACGGAGGAAGTATACACCATCAATCTTCATAAATTACTTAGATCTATACCTCCAATCTAAAATAAGGTAACAATAGCTACATTTGTCTATTGATGATATTCTCCTTTTTTGTTTGTTAAGCAAATGTCCTATTTATTTTAAATTATAAAACGTTTTAGATTTTAAGATACATATTTTTATACTATATTAAATATCTAGTAAAAGCAATATATTTAAAAAATTAAAATATCTTATGATTTAGAACAGATAGATTATGAGAAGTGGAAGTGAAAGATGTGGTGCTAAAGTTTAATAGATGCAGGTTTGGCGTGTTTGGTTTCATAGTCAGGCTCTCAAGAAACGTGGAAATCGGTCGTTTCTCGGGATCCAGGCTCCAGTGGTGCAAACGTGAGCACTGGCCATGCACATGGAAGCACGTGCAGACACAAGAAATCACTTTTTGTGTTAGGCCATTCTCAATAGGAGTTTCATGTCACAGTTTTCAACACATCAATATTTTGGAAACACTGCATAAGAGTTTCATGGGGATGAAACTCTCTCTATTCTCATGAAACTCTTATCATCTCTCTCTTCATTAATATAGCGCCACATCAGTATATTTAATGTGCATAAAACTCTAATGAAACCCCATTAAAACTGGCCTTAGATCTGAAGGCAACCAAACAACACATGAAGCGAGTCTACATGCATGCGTATGAGAACCAAACAAGTTGCTCTGGCACGTGACGAGCCTGGCCAGAGTGGGCCTGACCCCGGTATACGAGCGAGGCTGTGGTCATCCACAAACCAAACACGCCCTTTTGATTTGTGAAATCACCTTGGCATGTTCCAGGCTGTATAGCTGAGCAGGGATCAGCAGTCCGCATGAACGGCGTACAAGAGGTGCTGCACCGGCTGGTCTTGTGTCTAATCGAATCTTTCGACATATGCATAAAGCATTAAGGCCTTGTTCAGTTCGCGAAAAATTTTAGATTTCGCTACTGTAGCACTTTCGTTTTTATTTGACAATTATTATCTAATCATAGACTAACTAGGCTTAAAAGATTCGTCTAGCAAATTATAGGTAAACTGTGCAATTAGTTATCTTTTTTATCTATATTTAATGTTTTATACATGTACCGTAAGATTCGATATGACGGGGAATCTTGAAATATTTTGAAAACTAAACAAGGCCTAAACATACACGAAAAAAAATTAATTACACAGTGTAGTTATAAATTACAAGAGATTAGCCATAAGTGCTACAGTAACTAATATATGCTAATGATAGATTTATTATGAGCTATGTAATTTATTTTTTAATTAGTTTATATTTAATATTTAAAATATGTGCTGACATATTTAATGTGATATCTAAGAATTGTTTTCGCGAATTAAACAAACCCGCGCATGCATAGAATTTTTTTTTCATTCGCAACCTCCGGGCGCCCCCATCGCTCCCCTTCCATTCGATTCGACCCATCCGACCCGACTGGCCGCCACCTCGCCTCGGCCCAGCACACCCGTCTGGCCGTCTGATGCTCCCCCTCCCTCGCCTCGTCCGCGCTCGCCTCCGCCACGTCCCTCCCCGCGCGGCATTCTCCGGCAGACCCTCCGTTCCCCACGGCAGCGACGCGGATGGCAGCCACGACGCCGCCGCTTCAGACGCGATCGTTCGCCTCGTCGCCGCAGGCGGGGGAGGCCTCGAGGCCGACCTCGACCGCCTCTTTGCCGCCACCCTCTCCCACGGCCTCGTCTCCAGCGCTCTCCGCGCGCTCACGGACAGCGGCGTCCCCGCGGAGCGCTTCTTCGCGTGGGCCTCCTCCCTCGGCAGGGGCTTCTCCCCCGGCCCCCGCGCGCACAACCTGCTCGTCGAGAATACCGGGAGGCTGGGAGACTGCGGCGCGATGTCGCGCGCCCTGGCGCTCATGTCGGAGCGGATGCTCCCCCTGACGGACCGGGCGTTCGCCTTCCTCGCTCTGTCTTCGGGTTCGTCGCGGAGCGGCAGTGTGGAGGATTCGACGACATCGGTCCTGCGGGCTCTGGACGGCGTTGGCGGGCCCTGCCGCGCGTCCGGCGTGTTCTCGCTTGTCAAGGCGCTGGCGTCCATCGGCGAGTTCGATGCCGCGGTCTCGGTGATCGAGGAGACGACGAGGAAGGTGCGGTACTATAACGTCCTTGTCGCGGCAAAGTGTAAAGCCGGCGACTTTGTCGGCGCCCGCGAGGTGTTCGACGAAATGAGGAAGTCGGGGTCTGACCCTGACGCCAACACCTGGAACTACCTCCTCGGCTGCCTGCTCAAGAACGGGAGGCTCGCTGAGGCATGCGGGCTTGTTGAGGCCATGGAGAGGTTGAAGTGCAGTGAGATCCCGAACTCACTCACGTACGAGATCCTCACATACCATGCCTGCAAGGCAGGGAAGATGGATTCGGCAATGCAAATTCTTAATCAGATGTTCTCGGAAAACCTGACGCCGAGGATCACTATACACTCTGCATTCATCAAGGGGTACTTCTACGCTGGGAGAATAGAAGATGCCTGCAAGTATGTCAATGACATGAGCACCAGGGACAGGCATTCTGTGAACCGGAACTACAGCCTGCTCGCTAAGCTGCTTCGAAAATCAGGGAGGACCGTCGATGCAGGCAGAGTCCTATATGAGCTGATGGACAAGGGCCTCAGACCTGACCATTCTGCTTATGTTAAAGTGGCCAAGGATCTGCACAAGATGGGCAGGGGTGATCTGGCTTCTGAACTGAAGATGATGTTTCAAAGGTTCAGTGTACAGGCAGATATGGGTCGATGATGTGTTTCTGATCTGCTATTGAGTCGAGTGAAGCTTGCATGTACATAGAAGACAGGGCAGAGCTAGGCCTCTTTATCGGGGTCAGCTGACCCTTATGATTTTTGGCAAAATCCGTGGAAATATCACTGTTATACTCTGTTTTATAACATGAAAGACCCCAGAGTACATTGTTGAAGACCCGGTAAAGTTTTCTGCTGGCTTCGCCACAAGACACATGTGGCGGTTAATGTCTCATGTAGTCATGTCCCTCTCACCCCCCTCTAGCTTATATGCCGCGTATGGATCATGAACACGAGCTCACCATATTTAAGGAATCAGTTTATTTATTTATTTATGGTTAATCAACCGGTTTTGAAATGATTGATGTCCAACACACCTCGCAACACCTTGTCGCTGTTCATGATCAAGTTCTGTTGTATGTAGCTCGTATGACTTGCTTCATTCTGAATAGGTCACGTGCTTGAGCTACGTAAGGCCTTGTTTAGTTCATCCAAAAAACCAAAAACTTTTCAAGATTCTTCGTCACATCGTCTTGCGGCATATGTATGAAGCACTAAATATAAATATAAATAAAAACTAATTGTACAGTTTACATGTAAATCGCGAGATAAATCTTTTAAATCTAGTTAGTCCATAATTAGATAATATTTGTCAAATAAAAATGAAAATGCTACGGTACCGAAAAAAAAAATCGGAACTAAACAACGCCAACACCGATCGTGTTGCAATTGCCGCAAACAGTGTTAAAACATGTGCAGGATATGCAATTTGCTTCTCAATTTTTTTTTAAGATTCCTCATCACACAAATCTTTAGACACATGCATAAAACATTAAATATAGATAAAAAAATAACTAATTGCACAGTTTTCATATAATTTGTGAGATAAATCTTTTAAGCCTAATTAGTTTATTGAATAATAATTATCAAATATAAACGAAAGTATTACAGTGACCAAATTCAAAAAATTTCACCAACTAAGCAAGTCTTTAACATAAGTCACATGTGTAATTGCTTGCTTGTTCTAGCTTTAGTTTGCATCGACCTTATGCAGCACAATTCAAACTAGCACAAATTTATGCGATGTTATCTTGTATGGACAAGCTGCCTTTCATAAAACTCTGATTGCTTATATTATGTTACATATATTCACCTCTATTTTTACGTGTCATGTCAGCTTGTGTAAGGGCTTGTTTGATCCTCCTTGCTAAATTTTAGTTTGCTAAAACTATTTTAATTACTTTTGGGTAACTAGTGGGATTAAATTATTTTAGCTTCTTTTTAGTCAGTGTGTTTAGAAGTTTAGCTATTAAAATAACTAAGTTTAGCTAACTAAAATTTAGCAAGGCCAATTAAATAGACCCTAAATATGTATTACCCAACATAGCTAAATTTGGAGTACTAGATAATACTACAATAAACATGGATATCAAGCATGAGTACGATACACTACATAGGCCTGGATATCAAACATACCCATATTCTCACATATACCTGCAATAAGAGTATATGTGAATAGTGTGGTTTTGGCATAACCTTGTTGTTGATTAACATTGAATTTTAATGGTATTTATGGTTAATTTTATGATTAGCGTTTAGAAAAGTAATAAAAATTTACACATCAACTATGATTTAAATACTGTTGGCCCTTGCTTGAACCCCCTTCGAGCTCCGCCAGTGTTGATTAAGACGAGTGCTAGCGTAAGTTCATCGTTTGTCGTGCATCAACAAAAAGACTGAGCAATCAAAAAGCAGGGAGGTGGGGAGAGAGTGACTTGCATGTATAAAAAACTTAAGCATAGGTTACTTTATCAGAAAAACCATAAGCTAATATAATGTGCACTTTTTTCCAGTGTGCTTTACCTATCAAACTCAGAAAGAGTTTTGCAACATATAATCAATCTTAACAACTAGCATGTGCTAATCTAGAAAAGGTAAAGATTGTATACAACAAGCATAAAGTGGAAGTTTAAGTGTGATAAGTAAACAACAAGTCAACAGGGCAAACTCTAGGGGATGAGGACATATCATGTGATTTAGTATCAAGGAGTGGATGGTAAACACAAAAACTAGACTAATGAGTTGGATCTTTGATTGACTAATATTTCTTCTTTGATTGGCCTCCTCTCTAGTCTGGAGGAGGTCAAATTGGAGTTGCAATTCTACTTTGTTTTTTTAAGTTATTTTGGTTCCAACATAAGATATATGGAATCACGTTATGTAGGATTTGAACCTACGACATTGGGTTTTAGAGACCCGTGTTCTACTAAACTGAACTAAGAGCGCTTTCGAAACAAAAAAAAGAAAATCCTTTCGGTTTGACATTGGGAAAAGGATTGTGTGCTCTTCTAGTAAATAGTTCAAACTATTTTATTGATATGAGTGTTCTATATGAGATAAATTCTACACTAGCTATTTCCCGTTTAAAGCATTTCGAGATTTATTGGTAAATTTACTTTGATTCTCTATAGAGCAATAATGTGAGATCATTAACACGGTTAAAACTAACCTGCTTAATGTATAGAGATAAGCCCTTGTACACATAATATTAAAAATATTATCCAATTGATCCAAATTCCAAAGTAGGAATTCAAATATGCTTTTTAATGTTAAACCAAATTTCTAGAGTTATATTAAGCCAAACCCTTTTTAATGTTAAACCAAATTTATAGAAAAAAATTATAAATGTTTGTGACACTAAATGAGTTGAATATATAGCTTACGGTGTATCAAATGCTACTAACTAGTTGATTTCTCTACGAGTTGTTGTAGAAGTGTTTCAAATTATTTTATTTTAAATGCATGGGAGTGGAATATTGAATGCTATTATAAACTTGCACTAAAATAAAATAAAAATATTATATTAAAAAGTTTATTCATTTGTTTAGAAAGATATAACTGAAAATATTGTTTACTAATTTATTATGAGAGAAAAACATTATTAAGTATCTGGGCAAAGAAACAGGCTAGCTCGTGTCGCAAGCAAGACAATGAGGTGACGGTTAGCGTTTTTCTTTCTCTTTTTATTTTCTTTTTTAGTCCTTGTTTAGTTCCAAAACATTTTACAAAATAATAATATAAAATTTTCGTTTGTATTTGACAAATATTATACAATCATAAATTAATTAGGCTCAAAATATTTATTTTACAAATTACAAGTAAACTGTGTAATTAGTTAATTTTTTATTTATATTTAATGATCCATGCATGTGCTGCAAAATTCGATGTGACGAGAAATCTGAGAAAGTTTTGCAAAATGTTTTGGGAACTGTTTCAGATTCTCCGTCACATCGAATCTTGCAGCATATGCATGAAATATTAAATATAGATTAAAAATATAACTAATTGTACAGTTTGTTTATAATTTGTGAGACGAATTTTTTAAGTCTAATTAGTTCATAATTAGATAATATTTATTAAATACAAACTGAAAATACTACTGTATCTATTTTGTAATTTTTTTTAAAAACTACAAGTCCTAAACAAGGCCAGCAAAACGAGCTGACCGTTAGGTGCCGCACCGCTGACAACTGGTCAGATGGATTCAACGGCGACGCCACGATCGCATTCCCCGGCCCATCTCAATTCTCAAGCCCACTCCAGGAAAACACACAGACGCCACGTCAGCGATCCACATCCACCCCCACGAACCAATCCAACGCCGGCAACCACCTCCCACGGATCCGTCCAGTGTCCCTGCCACGTCACCGATCCGCGCCACCCGCTCCTACGCACCCCCAGCCGTCCATCACGGATCCGACGCGCCGAACTCCACCTCCCACGGATCGCACCACCTCCCTTCCTGTGCCCAAAGCACACCCCCCCTCCCGCCCCACTGGCTAATATAAATAGCACCCAGCCCAGTCCTCTTCACCACCAAGTCTTCAATCTCCAAAAATCCACCTCCACAATCTCCTCTCGACTTCGAGCTCCTCGCTCTCAGCCATGTCGGGCCGCGGCAAGGGAGGCAAGGGTCTGGGCAAGGGCGGCGCGAAGCGCCACCGCAAGGTGCTCCGCGACAACATCCAGGGCATCACGAAGCCGGCGATCCGGAGGCTGGCGCGCAGGGGCGGCGTGAAGCGCATCTCCGGGCTCATCTACGAGGAGACCCGCGGCGTGCTCAAGATCTTCCTCGAGAACGTCATCCGCGACGCCGTCACCTACACGGAGCACGCCCGCCGCAAGACCGTCACCGCCATGGACGTCGTCTACGCGCTCAAGCGCCAGGGCCGCACCCTCTACGGTTTCGGCGGCTAAGCTCGGTCCGCCCCCAATCTCCGCTCCGGCGGCATCTCTGGTTCCTGGTCGCCGTGCGCGTCGGTGGTGCTATGTTTAGCAGCTGTTAGGGTTTCGTGTCGTCTGGTGTCTGTGCTATCCGGCTGTCTTGTGCAAAGTTATCTGTCCTGTTTTGTGTGTATTGGAACAATGCTAGATGAATGAAATGGATCTGTGTTTTAGTTACGACTGCATCTTTGTACCAACTGTTTTTGGCACTGATGGCACAAACCTGTGGACATGTTCAGACCTGTACCATGGCTCCGATTTTTTTCATCGCCGCTCGCGGAATTTTGCGCCCTTTGAATATGGGCCTTGTTTAGGCTTTGTTTAGTTTCGAAAAAAATTTGGATTTCGCTACCGTAATACTTTCGTTTTTATTTGACAAATATTGTCCAATCATGAACTAACTAGGATCAAAAGATTTGTCTCGTGATTTATAGACAAACTGTGTAATTAGTTTTTGTTTTCGTCTATATTTAATGCTTCATGCATGTACCGCAAAATTCGATGTGACGGAGAATCTTGAAATTTTTTTGATTTCAGGATCAACTAAACAAGGCCTTACTTTTACTTAAAAATACAAAATCTTTAAAGATTTTCCGTCACCTCGAATCTTTAGACGCATAAATATAGATAAAAATAAAAACTAATTGTACAGTTTGGTTGAAATTGACGAGACGAATCTTTTAACCTTTAGTTGGTCTATAGTTGAACAATAATTACCACAAACAAACGAAAGTACTACAGTGTCACGAAATGTTTTGGTTTCAGGAACTAAACAAGGCCATGGTTTGAAATTGGATACGGGCGGCAGTTTTTCACTTGTAATAAATCGAATATGCAATGGTCGCTTTCGCTCTCGGCGTTGCGAATCTGGCTTTGGGCGCCAATTTTTTTTTGCGCAAAATTCGAAACTGGCGCTTCGGCACCAGGCTCTCGTAGGGGAGTTGAACCTGGCAGCGTCGCGTTTTGGGGCCTGGACCGAAGGCCCAGCTAGAAAGTCCCATGGACGCGGCCCTTTACTTGTCTCTTCTCGAGTGGTGGCGGCGGCGGTCGCGGCGGCACCAGGCCTGGCGGGCCGGCGATCAACGCTGCCTCCGGCGATCATGGTGCTGCGGCCCCAATTTTTCTGCCCTCCATCCCCGCTCGTCGCCGACGCGCTGACGGCGGCTGGGTTCGGCGCCGAGCCGGAGGACATCGGTTTGGGTGCGCCGCCGCCGCGCGATCGACGCGCATTGTGCTGTCGGCTGCAGCTGCCCTAACCTCCAGTCCCCATCTCGCAGTCCGCCACTGCTGCTTCGCCTTCGGCTCTTCCTGACCAACCTCAAGCGTCCTCCGGTACGTGGCCACCACCCACCAGTTACAAATTACAATGTGCTCAACAGTAGCGAGTAAAAGCAACCCACGGTTGCTGATCAAACTGAGAGCGTCAGCCATCATGTTGCTTCAAAGAGTTTCATATATGGTTTGCGTACGCACAGGTATGCTTGTTTCACCGATCCCCCCCTCGTTTCATCCAGTCAATTTAACTGTGCAAGGTTTAACCGAAAAACGTTTGATCTGAAAGTATGAAAATGGAATACTATTGAAGTTATTCGACCGTGTGGCATTTGTTGTTGCGAGCACACATCTTAGACGGCACAGCATTGTCTTCTTTTGGCGAAATTAGAATATGGCATAGTGTGTTGTAGTGTCTCGTGCGTGCCCCGGCACTTGGATGGAAAATATAGAGCCTGCTTTTCTTATCTGGTGACAGAAAGGTTTGCTGAATCAGTAGTGTTGGTGTTGCTCTGATGCTTGATTTCAATCTTATTGGGCTGTTCTACTTGTAATCTTCTACCTGTCGCTGGACAAAAGCATCTTAACTTGAGGAGTACTAGACAGATTCATTTATGTGCCAAAATCTTATTAATATAGTTGGTGTTGTGTATAAGTCTTTGATGAAACACACATAATATCTCCAATGATAAAACAGTTGGTGTGCTGTTTATGTGTCGAAATCTTATTAATACTGATGTATGCCTCTACTGGTCACCATTCATCATCTGCCTATTAGTTTCCGTTAATCTAAGGAAGAACCTGTTCATTGAAAGGTTTTTATATATAAGATAACTAGCCCATGAAGGCATTTGTTTGTGCTTTATATACAGCACCTTGAAGGTGAAAACCTGTGTGATCAGGAAAGGGTCTTGAAATGGTAATTTTAATGGCATAGTGGTTCTTTCATTGTGTAAATGAAGATGTAAAAGTGGATACTCTCCGTAAAATAATTTTCACTGCCATAGACTCCTTTGTGAAGGCATACTACCCTGTTCACAAAACCCTGGCCTTAAGATGTGAACTGGTAGTGCATCTTGAGGATGTCCAATATGCTGATATGGTGATTATGAACCTGAAGCTTGAAGTGGAGTTTCATGGGGCTTACATTTATTTCTTGGGTTAAGCTCAAGCTTGTTGTTTTTCTAATAATGTAATCAAATTGGAGCAACCAATGCACTTCTAAATTAACATGAGTTGTTTTTTGAAAGATCCGTTACCGGCTTTCATTGATAAGAGGAATCAAAGTACAAGCAAAACAAAGTACAATGGATTTGGCGCGAGAAGTGCCCACCCTTTTGTGTTGCCTCACCGCATTGTGAAGCCCCACCACCCCTGAGCTGATTACTGATGGTTTACATTAACATTATTACCGACATTTTGAAATGCGAAGTTCATTAATAACTAAAGTAACTAGCTCAGCTAGCAGCACTCCATGAAGAGACGCCTGGAAAGGTACGACAAGCTCCACCCCCCTGTTACCCGCAAGTATCCAGGCTCTGGCTTCCTCTTGGATCGATCTGAGCAGCTGCTCGGCTGACTTGCTTGCTCTGCTGAAAATTCTGTTATTTCTTTCCTTCCAAATAACAGAGCTTTTATGTTTTTTAGTTGTATTTGCAGACATTTGTTGCAAATATTGTGCAACAATAAGTGCAGAGGAAGGAATCAAGAAACCACTCACTCCTACTTTTTTTTTAACAAAACCACTCGCTCCTACTGACCTTACTTTTGTGCAGCATAATAATTTTAGCAGAACATCCCTAAGGGAGTTAAAAAACAAAGTTCAATTGATTGATTGGAGTTCTGTTTCTGCTTCTGCCATAAGGAACTCATGGCCAATGTAGGTGCAAAATCTCGCTGTTGGCATCTAATATTAATTTCTAATAGTAAATTTTATTTCCTATTTACTTTTAAAATTAGCATATTTTAATTATACTATTTAAATATAATGATATCTTCTTAGCATTGTTTTCCACATGAGTGGTCTGAAACTAGCCATACGTGTGAGTGAATAAAATGCTTGCACCATTTTGATGTGAACATTTCTGACTAGATTAGGATTGTCCTTTCTTTATTACCTTATATTCAGTATGTCATTTTGCATCCATGTGAGGCAGACGATCTGAAAACCCAGTCCACAGCCCCTGTATTTAGAATTCTGCTTTAATGCTGCCATTTCTTTTGACGCCATTCAGTTTTGTAGCATAACTGAAAATGACAGCTCCTTTTTATCTTTTATTGTCTTCTTTTCCTTTTCATGGAGCTGGATACTATGATGCTGGTATCATGATGTTGCTTCTGTCAAGAGAAATCAACCATTTAAATAGCTGATGTACACACGCCTAAGTGCGTGTTGGAGAAAAAAAATCAAATAGCTGATGTTTCATGACTATAAAGTTTTATCTGATTGTGTAAGTTAGCTTCTTAATTCCATTATTTCGCACGCATTGTCTGTCCATGATAAAATTAATTTCTTGAAAAATGGAGGTATTGTTTTGTATTGGGTTTTAAAATATAGTAAGAGAACTCTATCACATTGATATTGCTATAGCATTACGTGTTGGTAATAACGAGCTAGATAGCTGTTCTTGGAGACTAGGAGAAGCTAACAAGATTTCTTGCTTTATCGATTTGCACTGAGAAAAGTAATAAGCATGTTGAACATGTGCAAGTTTCATCATTGATTCTTAGAAATCTGCTTGTGGGATCCAATGAATAAAGAGAGAATAAACTTTTGGTTTGATGTTGACCTCAGTTTCATAATTTGCTTTTTTCCTGATCAAGATTGCATTTTGTCATTTTTTCTTGTCACTGCTGCAAGCTCTGCAGGCATGCATCTTCCATGCCGTTATTTGCTTGCCCAAGTTATTCTTAAACAAGGATATACAACAAGAATATTGAAGGAGCAAGTTTGTCTTTCCCCCAATGTTTGTTCTCGTACTGAGTAGAGTCTTCTTTGTTATATATGGTATACTATCCATACCTTCTAAGTTCTAACCATTGCAGTTCTAGCATGCTCAACTGGAGATGAAATGTCTTACCATTTGGTTGTAACATAATAAGACAAGCTTCACAATGGTTTGCGATTATGAAGGCACATGTTTACTTGTAGGCTGTGAGAATGTTATCACTTATCAGAACTAGAAGTTGATCGAAATAATTACATTTACAGCTGATGATGTTCTGCACCCTGCGCATTAAGCTGCTATAGTTGTCTGTAACTTGTCCTATGACACTAGTATGTACCTAGTGACAGTAGTTTTTTGTTGACCAGGTCTAGTGACAGTAGTAAAGAGTCAAGATAGCAGTCTGAGTCTCAACTCTTTGAAGTTAGCAGGTGAAAGGTAGTGCCCTTTTCCTAATCGGGCCTTCAACCCGAAATCCAAAAAGTTTTCAAGATTCCCTGTCACATTGAATCTTGCGGCACATGCATGAAGCATTAAATATAGACGAAAACAAAAACTAATCACACAGTTTAACTGTAAATCACGAGATGAATCTTTTGAGCCTAGTTAGTCTATGATTGGATAATATTTGTCAAATAAAAACGAAAGTGGTACAGTACCAAAATCCGAAATAATTTCGGAACTAAACAAGGCCTCGATCAAATTGTAGTTGAGCCTTGGCTTCAGCCTGGTAATTCACTTATCCTTAGGTTACTTTTTGTTTGTTCTAAAATTTTGACCATCCTTTATTATGCATCAAGGATTTTACAACTATGTGTTAGAAGTGTCATCCAGTATTCCAGTCTAAAGTATGTTTCCTTTCCCGAGAAATGCTTCAGTACTGTTTTCTGTTGCAATAGCAGATCTGATTTGACGACCAGACAATGAATCCATATTCCCTCCACCCCAATAAAAGAATGTCATTCTCGAGGAGTCAACAAATATCAAGTTTAACCAAATATGTATGAAAATATATTAATATTTATGATGCGTAATAAAGTCCCATTAGTTTAATCATAGAATATATTTTTATAATAAACCTATTTGGAGAAACAAATGTTAATAATATTTTTGTAAACTTAGTCAATTTTTTTAAAAAATGTCTTTGTCCAAACCTAGAATGACATTCTTTTTAGAAGGGAGGTAGTATTTGAAGACAATGTTGAAGTAATGGATTATGATTATATGGATCACTATTCTTTTTACCTCAGTAAATGCTCGACCAATTCTTACTTCCCTCAGCACCATCATGCAGACATACTGAAAACTTTAGTATGGACATGCCATGACACTTACGTACTTAGAGTAGCGAACTATTGAAGCTTCATGCAGTGACTGACATTGACATAGACAAAATTGTTTGCAAGTTGCTGAAACTGCTTTACTTTACAGGACACATTGGTCCTGCAGCTATCAATCAGTTCAGTACTAGTCAAGAAAATGGTACTAGTGGGAACTGAATTTGAAGTTTTGGACTGCTACAGGAGAAACTGAAACTTTATGCCTTCCCAGTTGAACACAAAGAACTGTTTCCACGGGAAACATATAAAGTTTTGTTTCCAAGTTATATTATCCGTATCGTATTGCTTCACCATTTGGTGCAAGGTATTCATATCTCTTTCCTTGTTTGGGTACTATCTGATTCCCTGTGGAAGCCAAGATACTTGAACAATGACCGACTTTTGGGCTTTCAAAAGTGGTAGGCTAGGGGTGGCCTATCCTTTCGGCTACACTGTTGCCGTTTCTTTTCTTTTGATTCCTCTTCTCCCATAATCAGAACCGACACTGCATTCAGCTCTGCAACCTTTGTGATTAAATAACTTTTCTGAAATGCTTTTGAATGGAATATATCTCAGCATATCTTGATTGTAATTAATTTTGTATCGAGGTTGAAGTACTTTGCTTGCCGCTTGCAGAGGCCACCCATCTCTTGATGGATTTCAATGTGGGCACTCAAGGTCTGATCCCAACACCACCTCCAAAGTTCTACGAATTATTCCTTAGCACATTAGTATATTGCTCGTTCATCTTTTATTGAACTAGTTCTGACGGACAGTGGTTAGTCCGAACTCTGAAAAACTTCAGGGAAATTGAAAGAAGGAATTTGGATTATTACCATTTTTTGAACTAAAGCTCAATGCTCAAGACCTTAAAGCAAAGTAATGATTTTGTCCAAAAATAAACAGATAAGGTAATGCCTTTTTTTGGGGTGAGTCAAGTAATTTTTTCAAATTGAATTGAACACATGCTGATTAGACCTTAATGATTAGTCTGATCAGTTGTAATTTTTGTCTTTGGCATCATTATGAAGATACATGAGCTGATCTGCTGGGTCCAGGTGGGCTAAATTCTCCCTTTCTTCTTCTGCATTCCTCAAAAGCGATGTGAAGTTGTGAGATCTGGGTCTCCATATGAATCGAGCTGGCTAACCGTACTTTATCAGTTTATTAAGTCCATCATTGCTAGGTAAGAGTTACTAAGACACATTGCTTTTAGATTTTAAACTACCTGCGTCATGTGTGCTCTTCCTGTTCACTCTAGGCTGTCGGATCGACCGACTTGTTTGCCCTCTCTCTCACATTGCACACCATATTCACCCAGCTTTTGCATCATAGCCACACATCTTAAGCATGATTAACATAAACGAGCAAATAGATAACATATATTAGTAGTTTTCTGCATGTCATGATAGCACAAAATCCAGTGAATTGCCATTTTGAATGTAATAACTTATACTCATCAAGCTGGTTCATTCCATTTTTGGTTCTGCAGTAATAAAGTTATCTATTCAGAATTGCACGCCACTGTTTCTAGTTTTTCTTAGGCAGCTTATATTGCACATAAGCATAACACTCTATATGTGTATTTCTGGTATGTATGTGTACATGATACGCTTCAGGTAGGAGGAGCAGTGTAGTAGAATAGCTTGAGATGGTATTATAGATACCCGCTGTGTGGGGGGTGGGGAGAAGCATAAACTCGAAAAGGGGAAAGGAACCTAAAGCTGGAGCGGATGGATTGATAAAAAGGAAAAGTGGCCCACAAGCTATGCATCAGCAGCCGCAAGTTGTGGGGGCCTCGAAAGCTCCCGGGACCCAGCTCTGCACTTGCCATGTAGGCCGGCCTAGCAGCGGAACGTGTCGAAAGTCTGGCCGTCTCAGTAGGTTCCATGGATAACCCACCTTTTCCTTTTTGTTTTGCTGCTGACTGCTGAGGGATCGTCGCCATCATTGGCTCATTGGCTGGGCTCATTCATTGGATACTGACAACGGGCTTCTGGAGGTTAAACTGGATCATCGACCAATGAAGATCCATCATCTGTGTCAGTCCGTCCGTCGTCAGCTGGACAACACAACCTGTCTCATTCAGCTCGGATGTTCTGATTTGGACCTTCTAGTTTACTTTCTGCTCTTTTGAAGAAAATGGCTCTTATCAGTCTTAGGTTCCTGCCGACTTCAGCAGGGGGCGGTGGTTTAATTTCTTGATATGCTATTTTACTGCCAAGTTGTGATGTGAAATGAAGTCTTTTTTGTATTATTAGTGGGGTCCTTCAGGAGTAACTGTTTGCTCGCTAGCTCCAACAGAAGCCTTTTGCGTGCGTCCTTCCAGTGTGGACGACGACTGTGAGCACAATCTTTTTTTCCGGAGGCTGGGTTTCTGGCGGCGGTAGTTCGGGTGCTTTGAATCACAGTTAGCAACACAATTATCTGAACCTGAGCATGCATGCACGTCAAACTATCATGCTTTGTGTTCATGTGAATTGCGTTGCAAACTGAGAAAAGCGCGCGGCTATATATTTGTGTCTGTCCCAAAACTTGCATCTCATGGAAATTAACTGCACTTTTGCTACAGCGGAGCATCCAGAGTTGGCATGTCCATGTGCTGTTGTGCTGGCAACAACTGAAATTTCAGTGGTGGCCCAGCTCCTTGAAGGCTTGAACTAGTTTTCTGGAAAGTAGATTTCACTGGTGAACCAGCTATTTCTACCGATCGAAGATTGGATTTCTGAAAAGTAGATTTCACTGTTGAACCAGCTATTTCCAGTCAGAGCTTTTTTATGAATGATACAACTGTCGTAGCTTGAGTTACACGTATCATTCTTACACGCAGAGACACTGGATCTATCAGAATGTACAACTCTTTGACAAAATATGAAATATATCACTCGGATTCTGCTGGTATTAGTAATAAGTTCGTCTGGAACTAGGCTCAACTGGCTTAGCTTGTCTCTTGAGTCTTGACATTGAGCTGAGCTATTGCCGGCATGCATGCATGCAGCCATTGCAGAGATCAGTAACAGTAAGCATATGGCAATTCAGCACAGATTCACCCTCAAGCATGAACATGGGGGACAGAAGAACAGGTACACTTTACCCCAGAGTTGGTTGCCACTCCGCTTCAGAAAAAGAGTCAGTTGCTCCTCAGTTGAGACAGTTAATGACAGTACTACATGTATTAGCTGCTAATCATGCAGATGCAGGCACAAGCATCGAGGCATGCATGCAGGGTCCCCCCGGCAAATCTACATGGGGGCTCGTGTGTGAACGTGACGTAAACCGTCAAAGGGAAGTCGCGGGAAAAAAGGTAAGGGAATCGAGTACCAACCTTGGGCCCCTCACCCTTTCCAACGGGAGCTGACTAGGCATTGCTCTGGTGGCCCACAAAGCAGCCAATAGCCATCCTACACAATCCTGCGGTTACACCAGCTCGCTTTGGCTGCCAAAGACAAGAATAGAAGATTGGGATATTTCTCTATTCACCGATATAAAGCTACTGACACAGGACACAACAAAAGCAAAAGCCAAAGTTTGAGAGGCCTGGGAGAGAGAGAGGGGTAATACAGCTTCATGTGAAAGATGACAAGAATCCCAGCATAAAATAATCTCCCAAACTTTGCTATAAAGACACAGCCCCTCCCCTCCTCCTTTCCCTCCCTCTCTCCTTCCTCATGCGTCTGCCATTAGTCCCCAAGGTCTCCTCCTCCTCCTACCTCGCTCCTATCTATCCTCTCTACTGCACCTCTTAGTTTCATACGTGATCGACGACGATCTTGGTTAATATTCTGCAGCTTACATATCTCTCTGTTATTTCTTGTTTCAGGTTGTGTACATTATTTGTAGTTGATCATTCATTCATAGAGAGCTAGTTGAGCAGGCTTGGTTGGCTGTCCACGATTTTTGCTTCGGATAGCATTGCTGCCAGGCGACTGCAAAGCTCCAAGCACACTTTTGCTGTGAGAATTTTGAGAGGAAGGGCAGAGGGAGCAATGGCGCCAGTCAGTTTGCCTCCTGGTTTCAGGTTCCACCCCACTGACGAGGAACTCATCATCTACTACCTTAAGAGGAAGATCAACGGGAGACAGATAGAGCTCGAAATCATTCCTGAGGTTGATCTCTACAAGTGTGAGCCCTGGGATTTGCCAGGTACGTGCATATCCATTCTTGGATTGATCTTGCTGTTCATATTGACTCTTGATGAACGAAGTTGTATGAAGTATATAGTTCTCATCATTGTTTGCTTGATATGTTATCGAACAGAATATGTAAGCATTTCTATGTAATAGTTATGGAACACTCATTTTTTTGAAACATAGTTATGGAACACCTTCCTTCTAAGTTTGATTCTATTGTGAATTAATGTATTTTCATTTTTTCATGCAATAGGATTTAAACATCTTACACCTTTTATTTCCCTACACGGAAGGCACACACATATATATAGCTTCAAATATTTGTATTGGATACCATGTTGTGCACACACTATAAGCAATCTTATTCAATCCTTATACTATTGCTCAACACAACTGCAATCCTTGCTCTTGAGGAAAGAATAAGCTCATGTTCCCTTCTTGGTGGGCACTTCACCGACCTATACTATACTTGACAGGCATCACTAGCTCTTGCAAATTGCAGTTTATTATATACGATGGCTTTATGTATTTTGCACTTTCTTTATATGTATTTATTTTATTCTGTATTTGAATTCCAATTTCTATTTGATCGAAGCATAATGAGGCACTGTTTCTGTCCTTGTAATTATATAAAAGAGCATGTTTATAAAAGTTATATTTTCCACACTAACTTTGAAATAAAATTGAGATTAACCATATTACGAAATTTGTTTTCTTTAAACGTTTCATGCGCACCGAAAGTAGGATTGTAGGAATATAGATAGATCTTGCTCTCTTTGGCTGAAAAGAACCGTAAGGCATGGCAAAATTCTGCCAAGTGTAAAGGTGATCGTGTAGATATACTATCTATGCTCATGCATTGGGCTGCTTGAAAAGGAAAGAAAATCCTTTATCCCAGTAACAACAAAGCTAAAGCTTATATATTTTGGGCCATGTCAGTCTCACATAGATTTCAAGAAAAGATATATTCTCTTTATCCATTTGTTGGCTTTCAAGATTGCCAGTTTTTATTCATACTAAAAATTACCTATAGCATTGTATGAAATGAATATTGCTGTAAAAACATTGAATGAAAAGACAAAATAAAGATGATTCTTTTATCTTCTTTGAGTGCCAAAATAAATCAAGAAATTAGAAAGGGACTTGAGATGAACATAAGTCAAGAAGATGAACTAAAGTGCACAGCCTCCAAGATATAAAGTGATTTGGTCTAATTCTTTTTTCAACTATGGTAGTCTATATATATCTTGGCTAATCTTTGAATTATAATAATGATTATAACATACCTATGCAGATAAATTTTAGCATTTATGCACTATATTTTTGTATATCGATCGTCTGACATCCCTCTTAATTAAATGTTCAGAAAAATCCTTTCTTCCAAGCAAAGACCTTGAATGGTATTTCTTCAGCCCTCGGGACCGCAAGTACCCAAATGGATCAAGGACAAACCGTGCAACAAAATCTGGGTACTGGAAGGCAACTGGGAAGGACAGAAAGGTGAACTCGCACAGGCGTGCAGTTGGTATGAAGAAGACCTTGGTGTACTATCGGGGCCGAGCTCCACATGGTTCTCGCACTGATTGGGTCATGCATGAGTACCGCCTCGACGAGAGGGAATGCGAGACTGACACTGGCTTACAGGTGCGACTTCGCCACCGATGATTAAATCTATTATTTATATACTGTAGTTTGGGAACCATGAACTACTCATATGTAACGTTACACAATTGGTGGTAACCCCTTATTTTCCTGAAACCCTAAATAAACCATGCACATTGGTGTTAACCATGAATTACTCATATAGTATGAAACATCACATGCTGGGTGACTGATATATAGCTTCTAGGCTTCTCTGACATATATGAACTGCTTGCATTTCTGTTCACAGGACGCGTATGCATTATGCCGAGTTTTTAAGAAGACAGCGCCTGGGCCAAAAATCATAGAGCATTATGGTGCAGTGCACCACCCCATCGAGCAACCTCAGTGGATGGCAAGCAGTGTTGACCGCTCCCCAACGCTGGACTTGTCCAGTGATGTTAGAGGTGATGATTTCGAGAGCAGCAGTTTCTCATTCCCGACTGAGGCGCCGATGGACTCCATGCATGGTGGGTTCGGGATGCAGATGAGTGCACCTCACGAGGATGGCAAATGGATGCAGTTCCTGAGCGAAGACGCCTTTAACGCCACCAATCCTTTCTTCATGAATCCAGCTTCTTCCAGCTTCTCATGTCTCCCATCCAAGGTATATATACAAAGAATGCTAGTATTTTCAGCACAGTAATTGAGGCAAAGAATACTGAAGTGTTTACACGTGCAAAACTGCAAATCATATATTAATTATCTATGACTTAGGTGGATGTTGCACTGGAGTGTGCAAGGCTTCAGCACAGGCTCTCATTACCTCCCCTGGAGGTGGAGGACTTCCCACAGGACGTCAGCCTCGACACAAAGACGAGCGTGCTCCGCAGCAACCCCAACGAGGTTGACATCCTTCAAGAGTTCCTCTCCGTGGCTTCGGCCTCTCAGGAGCTAATCAACGGCACCAGCAGCAGCTACGCTGCAGAAATGTGGCCAGGCGCTGGCCCAAGCAGCACCAGCACCCACTACATCAATGAACTATCTTCCCTCGTTGAGCTTGGGGTGAAGGCAAAAGAGGAGGCAGACAATTTCTACCATATGGACTGCATTGGCACATCTGTAGGATTCGCATCAAAGCCGGTCCATGTCGATGAACCGGTTAGGTTGGTTGAGATTGCTGACATGGAGGAGTTCAAGGAAGAGAAGAGGCAAGTAGAGAACCTTAGAGGAGTGAGGCTTCACAACAATGACCTAGGAGAGGTAACTAGTTAATCGACTTCACGAGAATTGTGGATATGATGCTTGTACACATAACCTCTCACCTTCTTGTGTTATTAATACGATACTGATTTTTCTGATGACGCAGATTGTTGTAGAAGGAGATGAAAGCAATCCAACGGACTGCATCACACAATACCCCATATCAGACGCTGCTGACAATTCAGGTATGTAAATTTTTGGGTGCAACATGCATGCTTTCCACTTGAAGCAGTTCAAAATCTTAGATATATAGGGCATTATTGCAAGTCCATAACACATACCTTCATGCTTCATTCATACACTAACTCAGAGCTAGATTGCAGGAGAAGCCGGTCACCTGACCGATCCCACTAACGCCGGCGGCCTAGACACTACACCCATCTTCTCGCAATCTCAACCTGACGACTTTGCTATTGGGTTCAGTGACGACGTCAACCCTAATGCATCTTTCGACCTGTATGAGAAGGTTGACGTCAAACATGGGCTCTTCGTCTCAACAGTCGGTGCACCGAAGACATTCTTCCACCACGTTGAGCCATCGAAGAAGGTCAGCTTCCACCTGAATCCCGTAGCAAGCGACGTCAGCAAGGCGATCGAGAAGTTCCATTTCCCCATTAGTGTGACAACCAAAGTTAGTGGCAGCAGCATTTCCATTTTTAGCAAGTTGAAGGCGCTCATCAGGGACAAATTCCTGGTGAAGAAGCTGCCTTCATTATCATACCAAAGATCCTTAAGCAGCAAAGAAACAGCGGCAGCGAGTGAGCTGCTGCAGATAGTGTCGTCGCTCCTCTTAACACCAATGGAAGTCACAGGCCCCACGACGATGACTACCGAGCAAGAGTTGGTCAAGAAGGCGAAGAAGGTGATGAAGCCGGGGCCCGGTTGTGATGGAAGCCATGCATGGCTTCTTCCATTCTCCAAGAGGAGCAAAGGCATTTCCAGCATGTTTTTTAGTGGGAAATGGGCGTTTCTGACATCCGCATTGGCCATCCGCACTCCAGGGTGCAATCACTGAAAGGTCTCTCTGATCATGACTCATGTAAAAAGTACGGCTCGAATTATGCTCCTAGGGGACTCGTATCGGGTGCCTTTCTGCTGCATGGAGAAGCATAGTCTTTCGTGCATCAGTCAGTTAATTAACTGGTGTATAACTGGAGAAATGTAATAATCCGTATTTAATTTTTTATTTGTTCGTGTATTAACACGTCTGAAGTCTAACCCCTGTTGTACCTCCAAACATTGTTCATGAATTGTAAGTGCAAATACACATGTTTAATTTATCCATATGTGATACTTCATGCATATAGCTGGTGTTTGTTACATAGTCTTGTGTATCTTGTTCATCATACTGCCTGTAAATCACGAGACAGATTTTTTAAGTCTAGTTATTTTATAATTAGACAATGTTTATCAAATAAAAATAAAAATACTATAATGTCAAAATCCAAAAACTTTTTAGATGTAAACAAACTAGGCTTTAGTGTGTACGTCTTATCCTCGAGTGTGGCTTCGAGTGCCTAAAAAAGACTTCGAGTGGGGTGGACGGCCGGTGTGCCGTAGTAATGATGTTTCTTTTAACAATTTTGTTTCTGTAGTTGTGTTTTTTCCCCATCTAATAACAATAAGGAAAATCTCTTGCCGCCTCTCGAAAAATAAATATAGCTTGGAGAAATCCCTATACTCTTCGTGGGTTATTGCAAACGCACAACTGGCTATGTATTTAATTTGTGCAGGTAGGATGTTGTTGGTTTAGCTTTCTTTTTGTATGGTTATTAAACACGACCCTCTCTGGCAGGGCTTTATTGGCTTCTCAAAAAGTAGTGAACCTAAAAACATTCACATTTTTGTGGCTTTGGTTTCTAAGCCAAAACGGCTTTGGCTCTATCACTATTTATTTTAACTTCAAAACTCGTTTTCTTATGTAAGGCTTTGTTTAGTTCGTGAATTTTTTTTGGATTTGGCTACTGTAATATTTTTATTTTATTTGACAAATAGTGTTTAATCATGGACTAATTAGGTTCAAAAGTAAAGATGGCAGCGGGGCGGTTTTGGGTCGGATATCCGCGGGTTTCGGGTTTGGCCGTATCCAAAGGAAACCTTTAGATACCAATATGAGGAAAGGTAGAGGAAGACCGAAGCTGACATGGGAAAAAAAGAGATTTAAATAGTTGAGATATCTGTAGAGATTTTTATTTAAACATGAGTGCTTGGAAAGCAGCTATCGACGTGGCTAGATCGTGGGGTTTATGTTGGGTTTCAACTCTAGCCTACCCCAATTTGCTTGGGACTAAAAGACTTTCTTATTGTTGTTGTTGTTGTTGTTGTTGTTGTTGTTGTTGTTGTTGTTGTTGTTGTTGTTGTTGTTGTTGTTGTTGTTGTTGTTGTTGTTTCTGTTGTCATCGCTTCTTGGTTTGTCTTGAGAAAATGACTTCTAGCTTCGATTAATAAAATATAAAAAGTTTCATTTACTTATTTACAATGCACTATATATTTACTAGCCAGTGAGATGTCCAACGAAGAGAATAGATATGAAATTTCTATTATATTATTTAAAATAAATGCTGCGCTAGTCATTGATAATGTCCCATGAAAAGAATAGATACAAAATCAACCAGAATAAAAAATCAAAAGGGAGAGAGAAAAATAGAAAAAAAACAGAAATTTCAAAGAAACCGAAAAAAGAAAAAGGGTCCACAAGAAGCCCGTGCGTTTTTTTCCGCCGTCGCTGCATCCCCCCCTCCCTCTCTCTCTCTCTCTCTCTCTCTGACGACTGTTGGGCCGCCGCCAGGCCACGTGCTGAGGCTATCGTTGGTCTCTTCGCCGGCGACGAGCACCCACCAGGTACTCCCACCCCTTCCCTTCCCTTATTCTGTGCGAAGCTGAGCACCGAAACCCTAACCTAAAGCTATTTCGCTATTTGACAAGCCTCCTAACTTCGAAGTTTTTTGAAAAAAATTATTGGGTGTACACATGTACACCCATGTCCCTTTACTGGATCCTCCCCTGTGGTATGGCATTGGTTTCATGTTACGATTGAAATCAACTAACAGTCTAACACAGTAGCAATTTGGGATTTTTTAAAGCCATATAGAAGCTAAATGTTTGTCACTTGTCATATAATGCTGTGCTGAATAGGTTGAAACTAAATCTGATCATGAATTTGGATTTTTGCAGCCTTTTGTGTGCTTGGCTACAAAATTATTGGGTCAAGTGACATGAGTTAGGTTATATTCTTATTTGTTGCCAGTCTTGCTAGGTATATTCATTGCTCCATTGCAATCTAGCTATGGTTTGATTCTGTTTCATTGCATATGAAAATTAGCTGAAGTTTTGATTTATCATAAATTATAATACGCAGAATCTGCCACTGTATCGCAAATGATAGTTTGGGAAATTGCATACTGATCTGAGAACATTGTTGAAGATTTTACTGAGTTGCTATCAACACTAGATTAGCCACAATACTTGTATGGTACTGACATACTGTTGTATATAGTCTCCTGTGTGCTGAATAGGACTGAGGAGTCTTCTTTGCTGTGCAGTTTAATATGTCAGAAGCACTTGAGAAAGATAAGGAAATTGGTGAAGAGGAAGAGGAGTATGTATTGCTAGAGTTAGACAATTGTCTTTATTCAGACATATCACCAGGTGCTCCGTTCGTACTCTCTGTAAGTTTTTTTTTTCTCCGGATCTACTACTCTATGGGATTAACATAACTTGTTATGTCCTTTGGTCATTGATAACTTAGCTCGCAACTATCTCTGGATATTTTTTGTTCATTTGCCTTCACATTAGATTACTAAGTTGTGAAAATCATGTTTGTCAGGGTTTGGATACATTGATGCCTACCTTGGTAGTAGGTGACAGTCTGAAGATGGTAAGTCATGTTCTGGTATTGTTTTCCGTACTCTATACTGTGCCTTTGGCTTGTGGACTGTAGCAGGTCTTGTACTGCTGTAGGTACTTTGTGCTTAGCTGCACTGGGTGCTAGTAAGTTTTTTTTGCATTTTCATGAACGTACTATCTAGTTTACTGAGTTTCAAACTTTAGATCAGGTCTTACACCACTTCGTTTACTTGTATTTCCAGTCTTCCAGATCAAGATCGTTTACTTGTATTGCCAGTCTTCCAGATCGAGATCAATTACTAGTTTGAGTTCACTTCTTGTTCTTGGTGGCTAAGAATACAGAGTGCATATTCGTCATAACTGTAGCTTGTGCTTTTGAATGCTGTAACAGGACAAGATGGAAACAAGATGTATTTGGAGCCCATAAGTTACTTATAATTCCTTAAGTACCAAGCATGCATTTACTACTGATTAGCTATTTTGTTGGTGATGACGGCAACTTATTTTGTTAAGCATTTCTATCCCTTTCTTTGTTCTTACGATTTTCTTCTTTGCAAAATGAAAAAAAAAGGCTTTGAAATTCCCAATTTGTACTTTAGAGTTTCAGGCTCTAACCTGCTTACCAAGCGTGCTAGTCCTAATGCTAATGCCTTGTTTAATGACAGATTGGAGAATATGAAGAAACTATTGGCACCTGCTATCTATTCTCTGAAAGTGGTAAGGAACTCTGAAACTACCCTCCCTCGTTGCCCTTATGTTTGACAAATATTTCTTCATAGCTTGTTAAATTTCCCAGAATCATATGCATTGTTATTATGCCACTTCCGTCTCTGAGAATTTTAGATGTTCATTTCATATGAGATGGCATCATTTGCACATAAAACTCACGGTCCTGAATCCTGTCATAAGGTTATGATTGAACTAGTGAATATAATTTTCATGAGTATGTACTAGCTTTGTCAGTCATCATGCTATAATCATTGTCAGCTCATAGGTTCATTGGGGAACTCATTTGCAGTCTTAAAAACTTTTTTTTGACATAATGCAATTCTTTATAGTAGATTCATTCAATGTTTGCTCTCCTTCTGTTATCAGAAACTGAACCAAAACCTACCAGTGATGAGATGACACCTTCTGAAGAAAATACAGACAAACCAGCTAGCAGCAGTAAGGAAGCACCCTCGAAGGAGGTGAACCATCTCGCCAGCGTTCAAAAGATCCTCAAATTTTGGCCAATCAATGCGGAGCATTCACAGCATCGAGCATATCAGCACAAGGACAGGGAAGTCTAGAGAAGAGGGGGAAAAACTGTAGCTGCTTCTTCAATACCTCCAGTTAGCTCATTGACCATCCAAACGAGGTGGATTGTATACTTGCTGAGTTCATCTATATATCTGAGCTACTATGTTGGTCCTTATTCTATCTCTAAGCGTCCCATGGAAATCATATACCAGCGGTTGGCACGACTGGCACAGTGCTGTTGATTACAGGGTAAGAGAGTCTTTGATCGATGGAACAACAGCGGCCGCCAGTGGAGCCCTTTGTCCGTTGCCCCTTGAGACATGGCCAGGAGCTATATCTTTGAGGGTTGTGGGGGAAGAAGATATAGCCTTGTTGACTGGATTCATAGATCTTATAACTTTCTAGGAGTGCGAGGTCATTCCACTTAAACCAGAAAGATGGTGCAGCATTATTCAATATACACAAAAGTTGGGAGAGCATATAACAAAGTAAGAACTGACTTTGTTGCACAACAATGTGTACTTTAATTTCAGTTCATAGTAGCATACAACTCAATTTACATGTGAGGTACAAAGACACCGCAAAATACATATCCTACCAACTCGTTAGGATTCCATATTGTCCAAAAATCATGTGATGGATTTTTGCAAGCAGGTCTGCCAAGTATGAGAATGTATCTCGATCAGTCAACAACCATGGAATCTGAAGCAACGACACTCCCTTCTTCTATGTTCATCTTCTGCTCTCCAGTGATAGCTCTCAGCTCATCTGCTATACTCTTTTGCTCATCTTCAATCGAGATCTGCAATTCATCAACCTGTAAAAGGTACCAACACATGAACAGACATTCCTAGATCAATCCAAAACGGAATTAGATTATGCTATATAAGGAGGTTTCCAGCAGAGGTGAACTGCATGAGAATTATGGTTTCAAAGCGAATAACTGTACACTTCTTATTTATGTGTCAGTTAAACAGTCCAATGAAACACAGGTAGAAATAAGTGTTCACAAGGTTAGGTTGCCATTCATGTAAATTTTATAGATCAATCATATATAATCGTATCTTAATCTGATTGCTACTCCCTCCATAACAAAATATTTGTGCTGTAGATCAGCACCAGGAACTCATAAAGCATCACATTTAGTACTCTCTCAGTTCCAAAATGTAGGTCATGGTAGTTTTGCCCTATCAAACTTCCATAACTTGAACCAAATTTATATAAAAAGTATTAATGTCTACAATACCAAATACATGCACTATCAAGACATTTCATGGTTGATTTAACAAAACAAATTTGATGTTGTAGATAACCGTGCATTTTTCTATATACTTTGTAGGGACAGAGAGAATATATTATTTAAGAGAGAATTCCTTCATTGCCACTAAAACTTATAACTCTTTCTTCATTGCCATCAAAAAGTATAGTCTTCCTTCACTGCCATCAAAAAGTATAGTCTTCCTTCACTGCCATCAAAAAGTATAGTCTTCCTTCACTGCCATCAGTTTAGTATTTTTGTTCCCCTTACTGCCATCACCGTTAGACCAACAGCCATTGTTTCCTTCATTGCCATCCATTTACATTATCTCCCTTTATTGCCATTGCGTTAACATAACGGCGTTTGAAGGGACTCACGTTGTTAGTTGTTTTACCGGTTTGCCCTTGCCCAAGTGATTCCGTATTGGCGCTTGTGCACCCGCCTAGGCCCCCTGCGGCCCTGCCCACCCTCGACGTCAGCAGCCGCAGTGCTAGACGCCCCGCACGGACTATCGACGTCCGGTGCCCCCGCAATGAGGCACTCGCGCGAGTCGCGACCCTCATTGAAGCCGCGCCGAACTCTGTACGCGCAGACACCATGCTGAGCGAGCTCTGTTCGCTTCGCACGATGTCTAGTTGAGGAGGGGGCCAAGCTGCATCCGTGTCGTGCCAAGTCCAGGAGGCCGCCGGCACTGCAAGTTGCACGCCCTGCTCTCGTCTTCATCCCCGCAAGTTGCACCTGCACATATGCTATGATCCCCGCTAACAGCGAGGCTGCGGCTACAGTCTGTCTTTAGCTCCCCAGCAGCTTCTCGCCTTGCCGCGCAGAGCCACACGCGGCCCACACCACGCCTAGGTCGTGCGTGCCTGCGAGCAGCGGTGCAGTCCCATGACCACGGTTGCATGCTTGTGTTATATTTTAGCATGTGGGCCCTACATGGGCATAAATACGTTCCATAATTTTTAGACTGCCATCCGAACACCACCTAAGGGGTAAACTTGTCCTTTTCCCTCCCATCTAACAGTGCTGTGGTTACTATGAACGTAATGGCAATAGGAAAAACAAAATTACTAAACTGATGGCAGTGAAGGAAGTCTAATTTTTTATGGCAACAAAGGAATAGTTATAAGTTTTAATGGCAATGAAGGAATTTTCTCATTATTTAAATTGAGCATTCTATTCTTATGTGCCAATATTATATACACAAAAACACAACCTGGAATAAAAACATGTTTACACGTAAACTTACCACATGTAAAAGAAGGGCAAACTGCTTCTTCCTCAGTTCCAAAGTCCTTATGCATGCTACATTCTCAGCCTCCAAATCAGCTATCTCCTTCTCAAGATCTGCAATGAGTTTTTCAGTTTCTGACCGTGGAGGCTGCAAACAAATCAGCTTCCGGATGGCTTCACACTCTTCTTTGTGCTGCCTCTCGATCTTGCTCTGCTCAAGTTGCTTCTTAAGGTCCTCAATATCAGTCTTAGCTTGCAAGATCTGTCGCTCAATCTCAACCTGCAGATCATTAAAGCTTTCCTTCTCCCTAATATTTGCATCAACAACAGCCTTACTTTTTAGGAGAGGTAGCTCAAAGGTATTAATTTCCTGTAGAAAGGCCTTGTACAGTCTTTCGCAGTCACTTGCGTTATCTGTGTCCTTCTCGATCTCAGTGGCAAAGGACATGAACTTCTTCTGAAGCTTCTTTAGTGGTGGTTCACCCCTGGTGGTCGTCGTCCTAGTCAGAAGCCTGTGTTTAATAATTGCATCATCATCCTGTGGTCCAAATGCATAATGTGCGGACATTTCTTCACCCCTTCCAGCTATCTTCCTCCCTTTGGCAAGCATTCCACAATGTGGGGTCCAATAACTGAAATTAAAAGAGTGCTATGAAAAAAATATTTATAATCCAAAAGTCAGTTAAGGTTATCTCATTTGGTGATATAAAAAAAATGCAGCTACAAATTCGTACACAAACACAAAAATAAAATGTTTCTTCTACCAAGCTGCAGCAAATAAGCAACTGCATAACTGTAAGAGAGCAAGTTTCTACAACTAAACCCTATACATAATAAAACTGAGAAGGCATTGCAAAACTTTCAGTAATAACCAAAGAACATTTTGTTACAATGTTAGCGCATCAGGTTCAGAAAGATGAATGATTTAATCATGCTGAGATAAGTTATTGAAACAAAACAATGGAGAAGTTCCACGGGTATGAGTGCACATAACTGAGTAGCAGGGGCGGATCCAGTAAAGGGACATGGGAGTACGCATGTACACCCAATAATTTTTGGAAAAACTTCGAAGTTATGAGGATTGTCAAATAGCTAAATAGCTTTAGGTTAGGGTTTCGGTGCTCAGCTTCGCACAGCATAAGGGAAGGGAAGAGAAAGGGTGGGAGTACCTGGTGGGTGCTCGTCGCCGGCGAAGAGACCAAGGACAGCCTCAGCGCCTGGCCTAGGGCGGCGGCGGCGGCGGCGGCGGCGGCGGCCCAACAGGCGTCTGGGAGCGAGAGGGTAGCGAGAGAGAGACAGGAGGAGGGAAGAAAGAGGGGGGCGCGGACGGATGACGGAAGGGGAAGCAGAAGGCGAAAGAAAAAAACGCACGGGCTTCTTGTGGGCCGTTTCTCAGTTTCTTTGAAATTTGTGTTTTTTATTTTTCTTTCTCTCCCTTTTGATTTTTTATATTCTTGTAGGATTTCATATGTTTATTCTCTTCATTAGATACTATCAATGGCTAGTAAAACATTTTTTAAAATAGCATAACAGAAATTTTATATATATTCTCTTCATTGGACACCATCAGTGGCAAGTAAATACATATTAATATATTATAAATAAATAAATAGATCTTTTATATTTTATTAAAGTTGAATATTTTTCTATTGAAGCTAAAAGCCATTTTCACAAGAACATATACCAATTTCACAAACCAATAAGTGATAAAAATATATTTTTCTAAAATAAAAACAAATTTTCTCTTTGTGACAATTTCTCAAGTGAATATTAAATGCCTGGTAGGGCTTGTCACCGGTGTAGGGGTCGAAGGAGGGCCGCAACGACGACTAACTCAGTCGTCGGTGTGTGAGAGAGGGTTGTGTGCCCACTAGGAGTGATGGAAGAAGAAGACCAAGGATGGGTTGTAATTTCAGCATAATACAGAGGCCGGCCTGAGGTGAACCAAGATGATCTGTTTGGGTCAGATACTGTACAAATTTAGAGCCCATTTGGATTCTAGCAAATTGTGAAAGCTAAGGATCCAAACAGATACAATTTGCAGCCAACTTCTACAATTCAGATTTGGCAATCCAGCAATCTCTCAAGTCTCATCCAGCGACGTCTCTAGGCCCAGTTGTCGTGAATATATTCGCTAAGAATAGTGTCTTTAGTTACATCATTCAAGATCTTACTAATGACAAACTCCGAGGTTTTATCGATCCAATTATAAGAAATCTTATATGCGTAAAACAAATTCTAGATATATCATGGCCACGACATTTGCTTATTTTGGAAAAATAGTTAAACTCAACATCCCCAGATTTTTAGTTAAGGAAGAAGTTCGTTTTTTACGATCGAATTATTGGAATCCAATGTTGACCAACAACCAGCTATCTTTGGGCAACCAACTACGAAATTGGACAAATTTTGACCCCATACCAAAGATGATTTTATCTATGTTTATATCTTCTATAAAAAAATAAAAGTTTGGTTTTAATATGTATAGATTCAGTTATTTATTTCAAATAAAAATACGAAGTCGATGTGCCAAAATTCTAAAAGTATAATTATATCTATTAAATATCTAACGGTACTCTATTTATAGTTATTTGAATCATTGTTCCTTTTCTAGTGTTTTACTTGTTTACTGCTTGTAATCATGAAAATGTATTTATTTTGAACAATCATTTTATACTTTACTTTATGTTGACCGCACAATTAGTTGTTTGCATGATGTCTGAGACCCACCTCGTTTGGAACACATTACCTGTTCAAGCAATTAAAAAAAGTACAAGCGCTAGCTATGGCGCTTAAATAAGATCTTTATGTGGTGGAGCATGCCTACAAAGTTCGTGTTATCTTCGAGATCTTCCATATACTCGGTATTTGTTGGATCCTTTTGGTTGCTCCCTTGTCTACTATACCATAAAAAATGAGAGGTAAAGTAAATAACAAGCAAGATAAGAAGAAAACATTAGAAAAGGGAACAAATAATTGTCTGATAGAGCACGTTTGTGGGGAAACAATGATACTACTTTCGATTTTTTTTCTAATTGAAAATGAATTATTTACCAGTTTTTTTATATTTTTTAAGGCAATAAAGGAGAACCTTTGAAACCATCTATATGACTAAACTAATTTGGCCAATTTTTTTGGTACAATTTGTTTGGTTTTCATAGTTTAGCTGTCAAAGATATATTGTTTCTAAGTTCAGTTACCAAAACCATACTTAGTAATAGTTCAAAAAATGACCTTTTTATTTTATTGTATTTTATCTCTTATTATTGCCCCATGAACGTTGCTGCTTTTGTTCTGTTCCTGATCTAGCCATGTAGAGATCTAGAATTTCCAAGAATAATTTCAGATCTAATTGCCTGGATTTAAAATGCCGAAGAGTAAATAAGAAAGAAATGAGAAGAATTTGAATGGTTCTAGCTTCTAACCAGAGAAACGATTCTTACCGTTTCTGAGATAAATGTTTCTGGCTGCCAAACACGCCCTTACGCTTCCATATATAGCATCAATTGAAACTTGGATATTATTGTTGCATTGCATCCAATACCATTTTCAAGTTTCTGACCGTTATATACACTACTGTCATAGAGCCATGGCCTCCACCATCAAGTCATCAAGTGGCCTTAGGGGACTCCCAATGACATATAGTTTCTATATCTATTAATATCTATATATATACTACATATAAAAATCATGGTCCCAATAAATAATGTCTACATAATTTTTTTATCCAATCATATTCATTTTTTTCTTAATTCTCAACCAATCATATCACTTCATGTTTTGGTTCTCGTGTAAGCATGGTTTCTAACTCAGACCTGATTTCTATGATTTTTGTTCTCTCTCTTCAATAACTAACTTGTCACATCAACAAAACACTTAAGTGACAGTACAATTAATGTCCATAGAAATTATAACGATTTCTGCATTAGGAGTGTCCTTATTGTTACCTTTCACCTTTCACTCCAAATCAAGAAGTCAATGTTATGCTTTGGAGACTGTATCACTGTTCAAAACGATTTTATTTTTTGTAGTACGGAGAGTATTTGCTTTCCCTCGAATCAAGTGTTTCTTAAGTTTATGGTCAAAGAAAAAGAGAGAAAGAAAGATAACCACACACCTTACAAAAGTTTATCTTAATTCACTCCAACACAAATGAATTAATCTGAATACAAACAAGCCATTAGCATCATACATTTACATTATCTTTCTTTTTTTCTTGAGGTGTGCATTATCCAGGAATGGGAGGAGCGAGCAAGGTCAAAAGCTAGAGGCTGAAAGCCGCAAGCCATGCACCGCAATGCGCGCCAGCACGCAGCACATGCATTGCCTCGCCAGTTCATGAATCCAGTCGATTCGCAGTCACAGGAATCCTACCAATTCCGCGCCGTGACAAGAAGAGCTTCCCAAGGTCTTTGTCACGGCCGAGTGCATGCTTCACGGGCTCTTTTTCATATCACTCACTCCCTTTCCTTTCCCTTCCCTTCCCTTCCCATCAGGGGCCAAAGCCATCACAGTTCTTCACGAGCTGGGAAGAGCTCGTGAGCCGCGCATTGGCGGCGATGACCGCTGCTCGTAGCCGCCGCTGCCTGCAGGCGGCGGTGCTGCTCTGGGCGGCGCTCTCGCCGTGGGCGCTCGCTTTAGCGGCCGCAGCCGTGCCGGCAAAGCTCAAGGCCGCGCCAGCGCCTGTGGCGACCGGGCCGATGTCCAAGGTGGAGGACGCCACCATGTTTCGGATATACTACGGCCAGAGCTTCAAGGTCATCAAGAACTCCGGCGACGGCAAGAGCTACCTTCTCATGCAGGTAAGTAAAGCTACGTCTCGTTCGGAGACTGAGCTGCATTGCAGCGCCACCGGATTCTTCGGCTCATTCTTCGCCAGCCAATTTCCTGAGAAGGAAGTGCTCACCGTACCTGCAGAACACGTCCAAGATGGCATCCAAGACGAGGTATTGCACGGGAAGGATCAAGTCGTTCGTCATCCCCCTTGCCAACTTCTCCATCGACACCACGACTTCTCCAGGTACTTGCTCACCGTCTGCTGCTCTGAACTTTTTACCTTAACAATGGAAAATGGTGCAACTCCTTCCTCCAAACACGACCTTGAACACACATGCTGCAAAAATGGAAAACGTACAGCTAGAACATACCAAGATGTAGTAAGTTATACAAACTTCCAAATAAACTTAGCAATAACATTTCTGAACTTTTCACATCCGAACCCATTCACTTGTCATTATCAGTTCGTCAGCGCAAGGTAAAATATACTTATCAGTACAAGAGAATCTTTCCTCAATGAAATAGATAATTCATGACCACTCCATTTTGTTGCCAAGTGCCCAAGTACTTTTGACCCTTTTTTTTTCTCGTATGTACATACATCCATAACTGATCGGAGTAATATTGTTTCCACCTTTGTCTGCAGTGTCATTCTTTGAGGTGAGCAATGCAGGACACAAACTGAAACTCTGCAGCATAGTCCAATGGGCAATGGTTCCTCCTCCTGCAAGGGAAAAAAAACTCAGACACATATCTGAACTATTCCATTCCACATCTACTCCGAACTTAAGGCTAAGAAAATTGTAGTTAGCTGTCACTAATAACTAGTATAGTAGCATGCATACACAATGAAACAATAGCAGCAGAAGAAACAGAAAAGCCAAGAGAAACTAGCAGACGTGAATGCTTTAAGCTTATAAATTATTATTGACCTCATAAGTACATTTGACATATATGCAGCTGCTTGGAGTGATAGAAAGCTTGAAAGGAATAACATCAAACCAAGTTGCTTCTCAGTGTGTGCTCCAATCATATACAAGTGGAAATGCCCAGCTTGTGAATAGAACTGATGCACAGACACTCTCGCAGTTTACTGCACATTTCATAAGCGATACAGATGAAGATAGAGGTTGCAACTTCGCAGCATATGTACCCTTAGAAGAAGATGCACCATTGCAGGTAAAGCAATAAAAGGAACCTGAGTTCAATCTGGAACTTGTCTAGTTATGTACAACCTAAAACTTATATACTATCTATTCAATGGTTCTCTCCAGAGGGCTGAGTGGATCAAGTACTTGGGAACTTTCACAAACTCTGAAGGCAGGGCTAATACTGTCTATGATGCAGTTAAGACCACTAAATGTATCTTTATTTGAATTGATATATGAATAAGTAATAAAGTATGGCATTGGACAGTGCCATAAAACCACACTTAGCAAACTATTTGTCTCATTTCTCTAGTACGTCATTGCAGATAAAGACAAACTACCTGTGCTTAAGCAAAGCAGCTGCAAACCTTAGCACAAGGTTCAAGCCTATAGTAGCGTGGATTGAATTCACACAGGTATGCAACTGCAAACCAGTAAAATTGTAACTTTCTCATCCAAAGCAACTTTTTAAAGCGTTCTCCATCTACTGTTGTAGGGAATGTGGACATTTGTTAAAGAAAGTTACACCTTACAGGTAAGGTCCTTAAAGAGTAGTACTCAAATAAACAAAAAACAAGTGGACCACTGATGTTCATGTTTGGATTCATGAACAGTATGTCACAGATGCAGGAGCAGAAACTGTTGATGCAACTATTACAAATAAGAGATTTAATAGTTCAGACCCAGAGGATATGGACAACTTCCATGCTATTCTTTGTGTGAGTATCAACCATTCAGAATCTAATATTACAACCCTGTAATGCTAATAGTTGACGAGCTCACTGTTGCATGTTGTGTACAAAAGACACATTTTCTTTTGGTCAGAAAAGGGATTAATCCTGACACAATTAACATTTATAACTTGACTGGTTGCATCAAATAAAAATTTCCTGCAAAACATCAAATGCTCTATTACTTGACACATTTTTCAGTGACTCCGCACTCAGTAACAGAGTTAACTAAGCTTGGTTCACGAATATTCCAGACAGTGGACGTGGTCATTGATCAGACATATGCTTTGGAGCCTGCAGAGTACAAACTAGCAACTTTTTTGGAGAACATTAATGTTAGCCAAGACTCCTGCTATAGTTTTGTATCAAACCGCAGCATATGGAGATTAGACAAAAGGATAGGAGCTTCTGGGACACTTGGTAATAGAAGCAATCCTACTGCTAAAAATCCAGTATCATACCTTTTACCTATGTAATGATCTAATGGATTTTTCCATCTCAAAGAAATGGGGTCATAGACATTTACTTTTTTCCCCCTTTAAGATTGGTACGACGGAGCTATCTCACAGCCTCAGTTGGTTCTTGGAGACCTCATAGAAGTTTTCTTCCCAACAGGGAACTACACAACAATTTACTTCAGGAATCTTGCAAAGGCATGAGCTGTGTTATCTTTACGCTACCTTTTCCTTTCACTTAATTAATTCATGACGTCTCTAGAACAAGGTTGTTGATCAGTGGAACTATAATTACACAGGAAGAAGGGGTCACAGAGATTGGCCCTGAAATGTGCGCTAGGAGCATATCCACACCCATGGAGCCTATAATCCTGCCCTGCGAATGATGAACCCAGATGAACATGATTGAGTTGTCAAGCTACTGTACCAGCAAACAGTGACAACTAGTTGATGGAAGCATTTAGGTTACTGACAAACTGATCTGGACAGAAGCATTTGCAAAGATTAAATTACACAATTGTGAAAGATATATTGAGCTTTCTTTCAATTTCAAATATATTGAGCAGCAACAACTAGTTGGTCTGTTGATCATTTAATAAGTGATTACAAACCAAGTCCACTGATTCCATGTTGAAGGAATTTGATGTAATTATCCAATAAATCATCATCATATGAAACTCAAACAATTTTCAATATGATATCTGCCTGTAATTTGTATTTTCTTGACTGATATGTCCTAAAGATTTATAAAATGGGATACTAAGTTACTAACTGCTTGCACAGCTTGACTCATGATAAGTCACAAGTACTTAGGTTACAAGTATAAAACACTGATAAACAAAGTTGAACTGGAACTCATAAGACATCATATCATCAAAAATAACATAAGCCACTTGGACTCGGGTGCTACTATCTTTGTGTGATACAATAGGGGAACTATAAAATAAGAAAATAAGATTAGGACAAAAATAATTGTATTTTATTCAAGTCACAAATTTTTTTTTTGAACATGCAGGAGAGGTTCTTATTTTTGTATTAAAGAGAAGAAAAACCTGTCCCTTACAAGCAACCACTCTGACTCATCTTGGCAAAGCAGAGGGGTTGTGGCACAGTGCATGACAAAACACAATCACATGGGAAACAGAAATAAAAATAACACTCCGACCAAACAACTGATCAAACCAGCCCACTCTGACCTAGGTCTAGTTATCGCGTTGCCAGGTAAAATTAGTTGTACCATATTATGGCTCTGGAGTCAATAGCACACCCATGCAAGTGCAATATACTTACCATTAGATTGCTCTTCTATTTCTATAAAGAGAAGGTTCCGACGTATTAGTTTGGATAGTCCAGGGTACACCTATTCCATGACAAGAATGAGGGGTCACCAAGAGTCCTGAAAAGAATTAAGTGTGATTTTCTCACTGTGAATATTAGAACTGACAGCTTGTTTTAATAAAAAAAACAGAAGTTACAACAGAATTAGCATGTTCAAGAGATGCAAACACATATGTTACTGGTTTTTACTCCGTAGAATTCAAGTAATCAGGTCTCAATAATCATAAACAAGGAACTATTTGGCTCCTCCTAGTATTTGCGTTTCAACATTCACAGAACTAAGAACAGTTTTAACTTAAATCTAATATAATGGGAAATGCATCTGCATCTGACTGAAACAATACATTGTACCTGGGCTTAATCATGTAGAGAACTAAAAAAAGCAGTGCAAGGAAAAGGCAAAAACCACCAACACTCAGATATGCGACACCAATAAAATTATTTTTGCCTCCAATCCAAGATGTAGTTGAAAGGACCAGTGCTTTTGACCCTCCAAAACTGTATGTGTTATAGTTGTTCTGTATAACCACTGTGAGTTGATCATTTTCCATAATATCTGTCTCAATTCTTCCATAGAGCTTTCTGAAAGTTGGGAGGGCAGCAGTTCTCATCCAAACAATGAGATCTTCTTGCTCACTTAACTAAACAATTGACAGATAGAAATGGAAAGACAATAATTTAAATTAGATCAAAACTAGAAGAAAATAGATGAAATGGAGATGTTGAAAATATCAACTGTTGAAGACACAGAAATTCTCACGTACCGGTATGCTCTCATTTAGCTTAGCACCACCTATAAGATTTCCGTTCTGAAAGTTTCTGGGATAAACATCACTGCCAAATTTTTTGTTCTTGTCACTCTGCCAAGCTATATCCTTTTTATTCACTTCAATAGCTTTCTTGTTGACCGAAATTGTATATGTATCATTGAACAAACTCCAAGCAATGAGGCCACATGGAACGATTGGAGCACCATCAGCACCATAAACTTCAGGCTCACAATCTTTTGTCAAGTGTGCAGCATCTTTATACAGCAATTGTTTATCACTACGACTTTTCACGTACCTTGGAAAAGAATGCAAAAAAAAGGTCTGAATGTCAGCATAATTAATTCCTACTGACCTGACATCATCAAAGTCAATTAATAGCAGTTCAATGTCCGTGGCTCCCTTCTAATGCAGTAGACATAACAAAATAATTATGGTATTTAATTCAACAGTATCATGGTTCAATATGCCTGTTAATGCCGTACTAGATGCAGATTTTAGGATAGAACGTTTGGTTCAAGAATGTACCGTCGATGGTTTTGATAGAAGTCACCGATCTGGTAATATATTTGAATTGGGCTCTTCATATGCTTAGGTACCTAGATGACATACACCAACCAATTAGTCCACTACAAATTCTGCTGGATATAAATATGAAGGATTGTATCTTAAGATCACAAGCAATAAATAAGGGCAACTTTTGCTGGCATACTCACAGTTAGAGTTCTAGTGCATGATTTGTCCGTTTTAGTGTCCTGAATGAACCCAACTTTATCAGCCGAGGGCACACAACTTGTATCATATCTATGTACCAGCTCCACAATCTACATTGCAGTCAAGTGACAGACTAAATAAATGCAGCAGATAAAAGAAAAACAAATGGAAAGTGTAGTACGAACATTTTTTTTAAAAAAACATAGTACAAACATATTATGATATACCTCTTGTGATGCAGAAAGCGATGCGAGACCAATTGGGACAAATAGGATGCCAACCAGTAAGAAGGTAGAAATGACCTGTGCTCACGAAAGGTACTCATAAGTCTAACTGATAATATAATATAGCAAACATTCATCTGAAAACAAAAAAAATAGTGGTGAGCAGGCAAGCTAATTACAATTGCTGGAGTTAGCAGTGGTTTGCATGCTGGAAGCTCCTGCTGCGTGAACTTAGAATCTGCACATAGGAAGGGGCCGAGTCTTATGTACACATATTATGTTGCACTCACCATTTTATACAGATAATATTGAGCTCTAAAATTTCCTCGGACAACACAGTATACATGTGCAACACAAACGAAATAAAAAGGGGGGGCACGGACAGATACATTTGGGCTTATTGGATTTCTTCGAGTCGTGCTGCATTTCCAATGGATCCATCTGCACAAGCAACAAAGTTGGGGGCAGAGTTAGCAAAGTCACTGCAAGAAGCAGACAAAATTAACCAACTAGAAATGACTGGAATTCTAGGAGCCGAGAAACTTGTCAAAAGGCAAACACACAAACTGTAGAAGAGAAGAAGTCGCGTTAGTTGACTAGAGGGGGGATTTCGGGACCCACCGGGCACTAAACAGTTGAGAAACAGATAATTAACGATAGAGAAAGACCGCGCTCATGACTGCTCCTTTCACCGCTTTTACCTTTGTTGTCCCTATCTATCTATTGTAAGCCACGATTATGCGACGATAATGACATCGACAACCCTACCAATTAAGATCACGGGTTTGTACGGCGGCCGCATGAAGATCACGACGTCCCAACCTAATCGCGCACGAGGAACGGAATTCCACGGTCACATGCGTCCGTCACCTCCAAGCAGACAGAAGAACCGCGATAAACCACGTCCCTCTAATAAGATTAAACACGACGAGACGTTGGCGGAACCATGGGGGCATGCAAGGACTGGGGGCGGAATCAGATGAACGGCTCGCGGGTTCGGAGCGGCGAGGTGGGTTGGGTCATCGGGGGGGGGGGGCTTACCGGGGAGGGCCTTCGATTGTCCGGACGGGGAAGCGGGAGGAGGATGAGGAGGAGAGGTTCGGGGGGGGAAATGGTGGAGGAGAGCACAGAGAGCGACGGCGAGAGACCCCGACGAAACGTCGTGAGGACGAAGAGAGGGAGGTGGGGCGCGTGGCATCCGATGCGATGCGTGGGCCAGGCCCGGCTCTGCGGATTGGCCAAATGGGCTATTCTTTTCGCGGATTGGGCTGCCTGCAAATGCTGGCCCACTGAGGAGGAAAGCCGCAAACGAGAAGAGGCCCAATGGATTGCAGACTGCAATTTGCAGTGGCAGTGGGACTTGGCATTCAGCCAGCCTGTGCAGCAAATGCAGAGAAGGAAGGTCTCCTCGGATTCTGCTCCCACCACCATCAAAATCTCCAAATTCCCAAGGTGGCGGCGTCGTTTCCCGTATACAGTATACTATAGGGTTCGAGGCTGCACACCTCTGGTCCACACCGTCGGCCGTCTCATCTTGCAGCACCAGTAGGGTTTGGAAGGGTTCCCCGGCCGGGGTCGTCGTGAAGCCATGGCCGACGGTAGCATCAAGATCAATCTCGCCGTGGACAGGGCGCGGAACCGCGTCCTGTTCGCCGACGCGGGCTCCGACTTTGTCGACGTGCTGCTCGATCAGCTTCCTGACGCTTCCACTCTCCGCTGTGCGTCTCGTCGCGGGCGCGTCGTCGCCCGGCTGCCTCTCGACCCTCTGCCAGGGCGTCAGCTACCTCAAGGAAAGCGAGCTGCTGAGGTTTGACGCGTGCCACGGCATGCTTCTCCGGGCTCAACGTGAAGATGAGTTCAAGTAGGTTATCTCATCCTCGCTGCCTCTGAATCTGATACATGCCATCAGTACCTTAATACAAGGCCGGCACTGATCTGTACTTCCATCCATAAAAATAGGAATATTCGGTGCCTCGGGCACGAACGCTGTGCGTGCAGTTGCTACCCTGCGACCGTCAGGAGCGAGCCGAGCCTACAGGGGAACGGCTCGGACTGCAGGTGTTGGCAAGTCATGGCCAGAGTGGCGCATCTGTTCAACCGAAAAGAAGGCGCGGAGATGTTCGTTGTTCGGAAACGTCGGTTTGTGATCAGTGATGACCTGGTGATCAAACCAGCATCCACTGCCAATACACATTTGCTGCTTCATCAGAGGATTGTTGGTTCTGGTAGGATTGATCACGCCATTGACTTTGAGGAGATCGAAGTTTTCGTAGGCTGGACAGAGGTAAGCAAGTACCCTCTCCAGTCTCCACTCTCCAGTCATAGAAACCATATCGTTAGTTTGAAAATCAGTTATATATGTCGAAGACTGTCCAAAGTTTAATATGTCAAGTATTATGTTGTAAAGCACTGACTAAATCCTCTGATTCCAGAAAAAGGCATTGTTTTTAGTAATTGGGACTCCTTTTTTTCCCTTGTGTCAAATAGGTTGTATCTATGCTGAAGGCATCTTTTTCGTCGAAGACTGTATTCACTGATACCTTCCTACCCAAGGAAACTGAAGTTCGTGCCATTGTGAACTTGAGCACTGCTCAAAACATTCAACACCAGATCTATCAAGAAACCGATGATTCAGCACAGTTTAGCATCAAGGTGTTCTACGATAGTCACGAAAAGAAAGTTATGTACGCTTAATGCGAGCATGAGTTCGTGGACCTGCTCCTCAGTTTCCTGGTTTACCCGGTGGCCTGTGTCACCAAGAACCTTGACGGAACTTCTCATCTCGGATGCAGTTTGGACAATCTGTACGTCAGTGCAGTTGATCTAGACGCGAATAGAGTGCTAGCAGGCAATGCAATAGGTTCCTACTATAAACAGACGTTGCTTGACCCCAGCATTTCCCCGTTGGTGGCGGTTCATAGATCCAAATGGGCAATCAAGAAGTGGTTCTGCCTGTGCAGTGTTCCGTATTGTTGCTCCTTCGCTAAGAGCCACTCCTGTTCTTTCTGTAGCCCGCAGTTTGTCGACAACGGCACGTACGTTGTAGACGATAATTTACTTATCTATCAGGCTTCAGCATTGCTGGTTATGAAGCACTGGTGCAATAGAGAAAAAGATAGGGTGTTGGAGATGGACATTGCAATCAGCAAACAAGAGGTAAGTCTCCATGCAACAGCATATTATTACATTGGCCTTGTTCAGTTCTGAATTTTTTTTAGTTTCAGCTATTGTAGCACTTTCGTTTTTATTTAGCAAATATTGTCCAATCATGGACTAACTAAGCTCAAAAGATTCATCTCGCGATTTACAGACAAACTGTATAATTAGTTTTTGTTTTTATCTATATTTAATACTTCATATGCATCTTCCGCAAGATTCGAAAATTTTTGGTTTTTGGAGTGAACTAAACAAGACCATTCTATCCTTCGAATTATTACTATTTACTATGGTCCGAAAAGATTTTGGATTTTAGTACTGTAGCATTTTCGTTTGTTTGTGGTAAATATTGTCCAATTATAAACTAACTAGGCTCAAAAGATTTGTCTCGTAAATTACAGATAAACTGTGCAATTAGTTTTTGTTTTCTTTTATATTTAGTGCTTAATGCATATATCACAAGATTTGATGTGACGAGAGGAATCTTGAAAAGTTTTTGAATTTCGGGGTGAACTAAACAAGACCTATATATATTTTTAGTGACGACGTCACTTGGCTGTCACCATCGATATCTCGCATTCTGTTGATCTGCTAAGAGCAACCTTGACTGGCAACACGGCTCTGACGGACGTGTTCAAGAGCAAGCTGGAGGACAAGAAGTGCCAACTTTCGCCGAGGCTCCAACAAAACCATTTTCAGATCTTTGTGAAGCTGCACACGGGTAAGACTATAACACTGGATGTTCAGAATGGTGACACCATTGCCACTGTGAAGCACAAGATCAACCAGAAAGCAGGACTGCAACTTCCAGCGGGTTATCCATGTCACTTGGTGTACGGAAACACCCTTCCGGACTCGAGCACGCTTGCGGATTGCAACATTGGCAAGGGATGATCCACCATCCACTTTGCAGTTTACATGCATGGGTGGTGGAAATTGATTTGATGCAAATTAAATTTCACGTTCTGGATGTATCTCCCATGCATGTCGAAGGCTTGCTGCTTGTTGCACTTCGCACTTCATCCTTTCTTTAACATTATATTCTGCCTTTTGCCATCTGATTTTGCCTTTATTAAATTAAGCCAGATTTTGTTTATATGCCATATATATTAGTTTTATCTTAAGTCAAATATTTTTATCTTTGACCATTAATATCTTTCCTTAAAAAAGTTTTTTTTAAAAAAAATATGTATATGTTAATAACATAAGTATATTCTTAGATATCGGCATACATATAGTTCATACGTTGTCAAAATATATGGATTTTTTTTCAAATTGATGTTGAAAGTTAGTAATGTTTGACTTGCAGCAAACCTAATATAATATGTAAAAAAAGAGACGGTCGAGTAAGAATTAGGTTTAAACTTTCCCAACTCTAAATAGAGATGTTAGTGGATTGGTCCTAAAAGCTATATAGATGATGTTTTAGGTGGGGTTCTCATATCCACCACATTCACATTCCGTGTGTTGGCACTTGGGGTGGATTGGGATAAAAATTAATTAATTACTCTCTTCGTCCATAAAAAAAATTAATTCTAAAGCTTTTCTAAGACAAACTTTTAAAACTTTAACTAAATTTCTAAAAAAATACTAAGATTTATGGTATCAAATTATTATCATTGGATTAGATTTTATCATAGAATATATTTGCAGAAGATGCATATTTTATGTCATAGATGTTGTTACTCTTTTCTATAAAATCAGTTGAACTTAAGCTGTCTCCAATAGGAGACCCATTTGGGAACTCAAATCCAAAATGGGTCTCCTAAACAATACCTACCTATGACATAACCCAAATTTGAGTATTCTCTCTCCTCGATATCTATTTATAGAGAAAGTTGTCTTTTAGTATTGTTGGAGAAAACTAACACTATCCAAAGGATGAATGGGTGTTGTATTTTGGATGATGATTGTTGAAAATAGTGTTAGTATGTGTTATAATCCATCCAACTGACAGATTAAAATCAATACGAGTATACATGTGGCTCTCAGGACTAAACTCATCACTTACATTCCTTGTAAGTTGTAACATATATACTCCCTTCGTCTCAAAAAGAGTGTCGTTCTAGAATTTCAGACATTTATTTGATTATTCATCTTATTCAAAATTTTAACATAAATATTATATATTTTGTTAAGACTTATTTTATCATTAGAGATACTTTACCCATGATTAATTTATTTTATAATTTACATAAAATTTTTAAATAAGACAAACGGTCAAACACGATGTCTGAAAGTGGACTCTTTTTGGGATGGGGGAGTAATATAAGTATAGACACATCGCCACACATAAACATTTTGATCTCAAATCTGAGAAACTATCATTGGGCAGTTGCTTTCATAACTGCTGCAATTAGGCGCATCAATGTATTTCCGGATCCGTTGCATGCTTCTTCGATTATCAATTTCCCATATCATCCCTAACAATTAATACAAGATGCTCCGATTAACAAAATGAATCGGCAGCGTAAAAGAGAAGAGGAGACGAGGTGATGCGCGTATAATGGCTGAGTCCTATCAATGGTCGATCCGGCTGCACGTCCGCATGCAAAGCATGTGCATGCGCCGGTATGTAGCTATAGGAGAACGGATGGGATCACCGGTCGGCGGCGGCGGCGGTGTGGCGCGGGCGGAGGATGCGGCAGCGCTCGGAGACCTTCTGCTGGAGGTAGTAGGGGTGGAGCGGGTGGTCCGGCGCTAGGAAGCCCCAGCGGCGGGCGTTGCGCGTGAGGCCGAGCAGGCGCAGCAGCAGCTTCTCCGTGAGATCCCCGCCGTCCCGGTCCCGCGCCACGCACCGCGCCACCCGCTCGATCCGCCGCTTCTCCTCAGCCGACAGCGACGGCGCCGCGCGGTGGTGGTGGTCCATCATCATCGCCGCCGTCGACGTCTCCATGATCTGGCGCCGCGCCGGTCGATCGGGCGGTTGCTGCCGGCCGGTATATCTACGACGACGACGAACGAACGAACGGAACGGCACGGATTATCTGATGAGCGACGAGTCGTCAGGGTTTGGATCGAAGTGGGTGCGCGCTCCGGATCTGCTCGCGATTTATAGCCGCGGGAGGCGAGAGGTGCGGGCGGAGGCGGACAGGTGGTTCCAGTCTGCACCCCATGCATGGATTGAGACGAGACCGCGTGAGAGACGACGACGATACAATAGAACGGGAAACTTTCCTCCCTGATCGTGGTGGTGGTGGGGGGGAGGAGAAACGACAGGACCCGTTGGGGTTTGCTTGCGATCCAATTGTTACTGGGCCGATCTGACGATCCGAGCCCACCTCCAATTATTCTCACGGGCCCTATCTACCTTGAGAACGCGAATCGCGGCCCAGTCGGCCCAACAGCCCATATTGGCCGCGATGCCCCAAGAACTGGCATCATCCCAGCCGCACAAGTTTGATCGGACGCCGTTTAGGAGTGGCATTTTTGGATAAAAGAAATATCCATGGGGTTGGGAGCAGTTTTGGTGGCAGCCGTGAACCACTGTCGTAAGCATTTGGTGGTGGTGCTCTGAAATTCATGCCACAATCCCGGTGCTCCTAAATTCATGCAATCCTGATGCTTGCATTTCGTGAATTCGCGATAGGTGTTCATGCTTGTCCATGACAACTCTCTCCAACGATTTTATTTTTTTTTCCGGTGGCATGTGCAGAGGGCCAGCGGCTATGGCCTACAATTACCTCGTGGTGAAAACTGAAAAGTGAAAACACTGCTGCATTCCTTCCTGAGAAGACGAGATACCGTGAGATCAGGGCACTACACTATGAGTCGTACAGTGAGCAATTTTTCTACCACGCCCAAAGATTACACGGATCATGCTATGTTACAAGGCGGGTGACTAGAGCTGGCGATTCAGAGAAGGAATGAGAATCACAGGCACCAGCACCAGCAGGAGAAGGAGGAAGGCGTATGCCCGGTTTCTCGGATCTGGGCTGCCTGCTCCTCCGTTCTCGCGGCTTCCTGGTTCCTCCTCACCTCCGCGGCCTCCCTCTTCGCCTCCGCTCGGTGGCTTACTGCGGCCAGCTTGCTCGCGAGCCTGTCCTGCTCGCGCGCCCGTTTTCGCTCTATCTTAGCCTGCAATCAGAGGAGAGGGAGCTTCTGTCAGATTCTGCAATCTGAGCTTCAGTTCTCTCCGAATACATATACATCGAATTCATGAGCTTTTCTTTTCTCCGCAAATGTGCTTTGACACATGTTTCATTAAGAGGAAGGATAAAAGTACCAGTTAGTATAGCACATTGGCAGCATCAGTGTTGTCCTGGACTGCGAGAGGCAATCCGAAACCAACACTGAGGAATTTGCAACCAAAAGCCAGGCAAACTAAAAGAGTTACATGTCTATGACCAACAGAAAACATTGGATCGCGGAAGTGTAATGATTCAGACATCCAGACCAGTGCGCACTAGGCAGCAGAAAAAGAATGTTATGGATACTAACTCAAGAATGGTAAACAATATCAAATTACTGAACTTAGATTTGAGGTACTCCCACGGTTTCATTTTTATAGGACGTTTTATGATTTAAAACTGTCAAACTTCCTACAATTTGGCTAACAATTAGTTGAATTGTATGCATGCTTAGTATGTAAAAGTTGTATCAATAGATTTGCATCGCACATTTATTTTATTACAATATTGACTTTGCAGCAACTGATGATACACTGTAAGAGAAATTGGCCCTTTCGAAAAACATTGTAAGAGAAATCGATGGCCAAATGTATGCTTTCAAAGACATTTTAAAGTCCTAATAGGCATTATAAAAAGAAAATGGAGGGAACACTTCATATTCCTAGTTTAATCCTATCGCAGGATAGTCCAGATGTTGCTTGGAGTGATGGTGCTTTCTTTTGATTCAGTAATTACTTAAAATAGAAAATTGCATACATACAGGCTTCAAATGAAAAGTATGTATCTATGGCACTATATCATGAGATGAGTAGCAGAGAATGGAGGTTTTACCTCTATCCTTTTCATTTCAGCTTCAATTTTCGCTTTCTGGAGATTTTCCCAAGCTTGGATCTTTGCTTCCTCCATCTGAAACCTGCATAATGTTGAAGATCAGAGAAACAATAAATCTGCAACCTCCAGTTTCGCCTAGCTTCCATATGTTCTGCAGTTCTATACCATTGATGATCCTAAAACTAGTTCCTGTATATTATTACAATGGAAAGCATTAACCTTCTTTATGTGTTTTTAAATGTAATTCTCAAGCTGAACAGATGATGACATTACAACTAAACTAGGGTCAGATATACCTTGCAAGATACTTTGCCTTCTCTGCCTCCTGCCAATCTGCCGCTCGATTCTCCCTGTTGATATCGACAGCCTTATAGGCTGTAGTACTCGTGGAATGTGCGGCAGTTTTCTCTTCCTTGCTTGCCCATGCAGCTATAGTTGTCTTGCCTAACCTTTCGCCAAGATCCATAATTTCCTGTCTTGTACTTATTTGTAGCTCCTCTTCAGACATCTCCATTTTGTTAGAATCTATATTACTCACACTGAGTTCTGTGGTGCGTTGTGGAGTTGGTGTCCGAGAAGAAGTTGGACTAGATGCAATTATAGGAGTCGCGGTCCGGGAAGGCTCCTGGCTGGCAATTGGAGTCATTTCTGTTCCCATGTCTCTCATAGAGACAGACCTAACTGCAGGTGCTGGTTCGTCAACTATTGAAGCATTGTGTGCAGGTTTAAGTAAATCAGGATCGGCAAGACCTGAAAATAGAAACACACTGATGATAATTTATTCTAAAAATATCTGTGAGGTTCTAAGTGCAAGCAGCTAACATATAATAAGATAATGACACAGTATGCCTGAAATATGTCCTGATCTGAATGTGCATTTATCCTGCTAGTTATTTTCCAAAAGAAAATATATAAGTAAAGCATTTAGTTGGTGGGCAGATTTAGCTATATTAGACTGACACATTTATGTATTTATTATAAATTTAAGGTGTGTTAAATGAAATACATGTTACTTTTTAAGGGTCTGAGAAACTGCCATGATGAAAAGAACAGCTAAACATCAAAGGCAGACTTCTCTGCACGGACAACTCATGATGCTACACTTTACCTGTCCCCAATTCACCCCGCTCCAACACTTCAAACTTGCAACCAAATGTTCTAGATAATCCTTAATTCTTAATTCATCAAACTTCATTATAAAATATAACCAAATTATAGTTAGGACTCCAAAGTTCAGACACACAAACAGGCTGAAACTGAAATCCAATGGCATTAATAAAAAATATGACCTCGCAAGTACAATATTTATCACTGCATTATATGTTTGTAGTATTGCGCTACTCTATATGTGCTGAAACAATAAAAAATCGATGGCATGGCAAAGTTCATGCTTACCATCTGAATTCTTAACCAATGGTCCAGTGTTGGTAGGCACATCCGTGACCACCTTAGCAACGGCTGGTGGACGGCCTCCATGTTCAGGGAATGCCAATGCAGACTTCTTTGGCACAGTTCCGGCGGTAGGCCCCGCACGGCCAGTACGGTTTGACGTCGGGCTGGAAATCCACTTCTCGGCGTCGTCCCACTTGGACGGGGTTGGCCGAGAGAAGGGCGGCAGTAACGCGGCGACCGCGGTCGACCTCTTGACCGTCGGCGGCCCCGATGAGCTGCTCTCCGAGTCGAAGCTGTCGTCGTCCGGGGCTCGGTTTCTTGACCTGTGGCCGCTGTTGCTCGACATCTCGGTGGAGGTGGAGCATTCCAAGCTCCCTGTCGACGCATTCAGAGTATTCAGTACGTATCAGAAAACTCGTGCTCAGCAAATGGTAAAAGGTGGAATCATATATGAACAGCTTGATGGTTGGTCAGGAGTGGACTTACTCCGGTCGTCAAGCTCGCCGGAGTCGTTGGCCTCCGGCGACGTGTCCTCGCCGTTGTTGCGCTGGTGCTTCTCTAGCCCGCGAAGCATTGCTCGTAGCTTAGCTGGAGAGAATCCGCCGGACTGTGGCAGAGCAGGGTGAAAGAAGAAACGGTTCAGCGACGCCGCGAGAGAAAGGGTGAAATGTAGCGGAGGAAGAATCGAAATGGTGCACAGAAGGCGAATTGAACCGACAAACTACTGAATTGGAACTGAAGAAAGCTGAAACAACGACGGAAGGGACAAGAAGATCCCAGCTTTATAGTGAAATGTGCACTGAAATACCCGACCCATCCCAATCCCATCCTTAAACCCGCCAGCGATTGAAAGCTACGGCACAGAAAGCGCCACAAAATTTACAAGAACAGTGCCGAGTAACATCAGATGCATGAGAAAGCTGCAGCTTTTCGGCGAAATGCGCGTCGAATTAGCCGCACAAGTACCAAAGCTTCAGGCGAATTCGATAGAATAGAAGGATGGGGAAGAAAGAAAAAAAAAACCCTGCAAGGAATCAACCTGTGAACCTGTCCAACCAAAATGAACCGCTCATCGAGTTCAGCGACGACAGGCGCGCCTCTCTTCCGAGGCCGAGAACCTCATCATTAAAAAGTCACCTCGCGAACAGCACACACACACACACTACGGAAAGCCTCAAACCTTTCGTCCAAGAACACGACGAACCCAAGACGAGCAAGACGTCGCGAAAGTAAAAACAAATCGAACCCCCAAGACGAGCAAGCACATCAGGAGGAGGAGGAGGAGGGGAGCACCCAAGCAAAAGCAAGACAAGATCCAGAAACGGAGCACCCGGAGAGCGAATCGAGGCGGGGATCGCGGCGAGGCGGGCACCTGACGACGCGGGAGCGGCTCATGGATGCGCTCGTACTCCATCAATGGCGAGGCCCCGGTGGAGCGGGAGGCTGGACGACGAAGCGGAGGAGGACTGGAAGATACCGGCCGCCGAGGCGACAGAAGTGGAGGGTGGGGATTGGGGGGCCGGCGGGCCGTGGACTTGCGATCTTTGCATTTACCGGGTAGTCTTGTAGTAGTGGTAGTGCGATTAGTAGTGGCGGTGGGATTTATTAATTAATAATTAAAATAATGCGATTAGCGGCAGGAGCTTGTGCGCTAGCGATTGCAGCCTTGCAGGTGCTGGGGGAGAGGTTTGGTTGGATACTTGGATTGGATTGGGGATTGGGATCCTTCCGCCACTGTTTCGTGAGACAAAAGAATTATTCCTCTGTTGCTGCGTCTTTGGATGGGCGCAAACGTTCACTTCCTCTTCTCTCGTGCACATAATCAGGGGGGGCCGGGAAAAAGAATTTGCATATCTTGCACTTTTGACCGTTATGGATGAACCTGCTCCGGTTTTTCAGTATTTTAGCTTCAGATTTTTCTTTGTTTTGTGAAGAAGACAATCATAATCCTTCCACCAGATCAGAAAGAGTAAAAAAAAAAGAGAGGCGCATTTCGTAATTTTTGGCAGTGCTACCAGCAATTTTGGCAGGTTTATCCTTGGTGTAATTGCATCTGCTCCATCGTCTCGACGTAGGTAGGGAAGAGAAGAGAATTACGTGCGCAGCAACCATTTCCATCCATCTCGAGCCGTTCACCTTTGCCACTGCAGCAAGCAAGAGAATTACGTGCGCCGCGGTCTGCACGCAGCTGCAGAAGCAGACGATCTGAAATCTATAAACACAGCACACCTCGGCTTGGTTGCTAGCCACAATTTGCTAAACTTTAACTTAAGCAAGTTTAACCAAATTGGCAAATATTTAGTTTACAACAAAGCTTAGACATGATTCTTTTGGGCTCCACATGTCATAGAATTAAAAAGTGTGTCAAGATTCCTTTAGACATGGTAAAGTGTGGCAACTAATTTACTAGCCATACTTTTGTAGTTTGCTACACTTATGTAAAGTTAGTGTGGTAGCACAGCGCCAAGTTTGCTAGCGTGCATCCGGTCGCCTCTTCCTGCTGCTGCAGAGTGCAGACTGCCGAGTGCAAATTTCAAAATCTCTCCTTGCTTTTTTTCCGAAGGTCTTGTTTAGTTCCAAAATATTTTGTAAAATCGACACCGTAGCTATTTCGTTTGTATTTGATAAATATTATTTAATTATGGACTAACTAGGCTTAAAAGATTCGTCTCGTCAATTTCGACCAAACTGTGCAATTAATTTTTATTTTTATCTATATTTAATATTTCATGCATGTGTCTAAAGATTCGATGTGACAGGAAATCTGAAAAATTTTGTAAAATTTTTTAGGAACTAAACAAGACCTTAGTTCTGAAAAAATTTTAGATTTCGATACCATAGCATTTTCGTTTTATAATCATAAACTAACTAGGTTCAAAAAATTTATCTCGTGATTTACATGTATATGCTGCAAGATTTGACGTGACAGGAAATTTTGAAAAGTTTTTGGTTTTTAGACGAGTCCAAAATTTTACTGAACCGATCCTGACGCTATAAAAAATAAGATACCGTGGTTTACTGTAAGAACAAAAAAAAACAGCAGGATCTGGAAACTTTTACAGTGTGGCAGGAGGCGCACGTGTGGAGCGTACGGTTGGAGTCCGAGCGACGGGCAAATGAATTCCTCTTCCTCGTCCGTCCGTTTAGGCCTACATTAGTTCCTCAATGGCTAAAGAATTTCCAAGATTTTTCGTAAAATAAAGTATTATATATAAATAAAAATAATTAATTATATTGTTTGTTTATAATTTACGAGATAAATTTTTTACATTTAATTAATTTATAATTAAATAATAATTATCAAAATACAATATCCAAAGAAAATTTGCGAAAGAGGGTCGGAAAATTTGGAGTGGTGGGCAAACCGCAAAGGACTCCACACACATGACACCGTGATGAGACGTGACAGGAGGACCAAAAGTTGCAGCCACACGACACAAGACAGTGTTCAGAAGGGGCCACACGCATGACTAGTACTCTCGTTCCAAGAATCTCGGAGAGTCAAACTTTTCTAAATTTAACCAAATTTATATAATAAAATTATTATTATTATAATATCAACTAAGTATCATTAGATTCTTTCTTAATTATATTTTCATAATATACTCATTTTACGTTATAAATCTTAGCATTTTTCTATATAAGTTTGGTCAAATATGAAAATGCTTTGATTCTCCAAAATTCTTAAAATGACTTACAATTTGAGATAGAGGGAGTAGTACGGAATACTATGCTTGCATGGCATTTGACGGCCGTTTTGGGTTCGAGCTCTGGTCAGTATCATCACTGTATCATGCACCCTCGATGTGTTTGGTGTAGGTTGTTAAAGTTTAATATATATTATACTATTTTTATTTTATTTGACCATTAATGTCCAATCATAGACTAATTAAGTTCAAAATATTTGTTTTGCAAATTACTCTCTAGCTGGTTTTTTTGTTTTGTAAATAATGTATATTTAGTACTCTATGTATATGTTTAAATATTTGATATGACGACGGTAAACTTTAACATTTAAAACCAAACGGAGCCTAAGCAAGCAAAGATTCAGTCATTTATATATATTATTATGCTGCCCTGCCGCCAGCTCGTGAGTGTGGCGAGAGCAAAGATCACAGGATCCATCGTTCCTCCATGCATCAGCCTGGAATTCCCTTGATTCATTCTCATTGACAGAATAGAACACGCTCCTTCATGTGAAATTCAGGTGTCCCAGCCTGTCTTTTCCCAGATGGGAAGAACAATGCATGTCGGCTCTTGAGTGCGTGTACCATTATGTACCAAGGCCTTGTTTAGTTCCGAAAAGTGAAAAAATTTCGGTACTGTAGCATTTCGTTTGTTTGTGACAAATATTATCCAATTATGGACCAACTAGGATCAAAAGATTCGTCTCGTGATTTACAGCTAAACTGTGTAATTAGTTTTTATTTTCGTCTATATTTAATGTTTCATGTATGTGTCACAAGATTCGATGTGACGGGGAATCTTGAAAACTTTTTGGTTTTCAGGGGAACTAAACAAGGCCCAACAATATGTGATGTAGTATTGCTTTTTTCTGTGGTGTGCCACTACATATACATATAGTACAAAAGCGAATGAAAAGGAAGCAAGAATCCAGGGAACACAGAGCAGCGTCCTGGTTGGCTGTGTTCTTCGCTGATGCTCAAAAGGCATGCCGTTTCCAGGTGACCAGCACCTCCCTTTCAAGGGAATTCCTTTGGAGTTGGGTTGACAACGAGGATGCATTCATTTCAACTTTCAAGTGCAAACATAAGCTTTAGACAGGCATATAATAAGCTGCTCATCAGACAAAGATGTCCCCAAGCTAGCAAGCATGATTAGTGGGTTAGGTTCGTGTAACTATGCAATCACGCAACGTACGGTATGCAATATGCATACGATCGACGACTTTGACCAGCTAGCTGACAGTGTAATGCTCGTGAATGCTAATGATCTAGCGGTAAGGTGTGTGTAGATTATTAATTATATACTACCTCAACATCTGATTCTTGGCTGCTCAGCTCGATTATACTAGAAGCTACTTGCTAGGTATACGTGTAATTTGTGGCAATCCACTTCGTTGGCACATCAACCGAACAGGGGAAAGGAATAACCACCAACCAATTAGCGGTTGATGACAGGAGAAGAAATTATTAGCTAGGACGCTAGGTGCAATCAGCTGCAAGGCTCATGCACCCTACCTTCCTGCGCGTCGTATCGTGGGAGTATACTCTTAATATGGCCCTGTTTGGTTACCGTGCTAAATTTTAGCTAATTAAAATTATTTTAGCTACTCTTGGATGACTAATGGATTAAACTATTTTAGCTTTTTTTTAATCAGTGTGTTTGAAACTTTAGCTACTAAAATGACTAAAGTTTAGATAGCTAAAATTTAGCAAGAAGAACCAAACAGACTCTATATGAGCCAGCTGAGCCGGAGGTAGCTGTGCTGCTGGTTAAAAAGAAAAAGAAAACTCACAATCGTCTGAAATTGACAGAAGTACTGGCACTCACTTCATCCTAAAATATAAAAATTAGTTTGATTCGTGTGGTCTTCAAGATCACATTTTGACCACTAATGTTTCCTATAACATATATTTAATTTATGTGAATAAAAGTTTTATCATCGGAAATTGTTCTATAAATAAATCCAACTTAACCACCTTTACAGTATAAAATCTCATATATATAATTATACTATTTGTTGATAAAGATAACAAAATTTTAATTTTGAAATAATTGTATGTCTTTTATTTCATGACAAAATAAGCAGCACTAGCAAACTCTTTTTAAAGTTGGACTAGGTTTGTATAAAATAGTAGAAACATTTATATCTTTAAAAATGTTTATTATGAAAATAGATCTAACAATCTATCTAGTGATACTCAATTTATGTCATAGATGCTCTTTTTTATATAAAATGTGGTCAAACTTTAAAAAAATTGACTGACACGGATTCTAGGAATTAAACTTCTAGGGACAGAGGGAGTACTAATTATATATTATAAATATTGATATTTTCTATTATATATTTGATCGAAGTTAAAAGTATTTGACTCATCAGGAGAATAACATTTATTTTGGAATGGAGGGAGTAATAAAAGTGTAAAACAGGAGGTTCCATTTTCTAGGCTAGGGGTCAGTATGCATGGCACATGCTCCTTCAATCAAGGAAGATAAAGAACATGGATAAGGATAATGCATGAGGCCATACACCGCCGGCTAAGAGAGAGATCCATGCCGCACGAATTCAAGTCAAAATATATAAACGGATCAACACGTAAATTCATGAGAAGAAGGTGTCCAGCCGCTAATCCGCTATGTATCTCCATCCAAATCCGGCCGCCCGGGAGCGCAAAAGCATTTGTTGATGGTGATCTTTCAACTGCTCCAACATTGTTACGCTGCTTTAAATAAATTTGTACATATATAGGATGCCTTGCCAGGTTCTCTGTGGACGTTTACTGGTGTACTGGATTTTAGCAGAACCCTACTGTATGTCGTACGCGTACGGCATATCCAACAATTATCCCTCCGTTCCTTTGTCTCTCTGGGTATGGCCAAATTTGTGTGGTTTCCTTAGTTTTGGTGGGTGTGGATGGAAGATGCTATGGCCTTGTTTAGTTTCAATTTATTTATAAAATGGGCATCGTAGTACTTTCGTATGTATTTGATAAATATTATCTAATTATAGACTAATTAGGCTCTAAAGATTCGTCTCACAAATTACAAGTGAACTATATAATTAGTTTTTATTTTTAACTATATTTAGTGCTTCATGCATGCGTCCAAAGATTCGATGTGACGGAAAATTTAAAAAAATTTTTGAACTAAACAAGGCCTATGACGTGAAAGATCAACACCTAATTCAATGCTTGACTCCGCTAATGCATCGGATGAAAAAGTCCAACACAAAATAGAAAAAAAAACAGGGAAAGACAAGAAATAGACCCACCTAGCTGATCCGCCAATACTCGTGGGTCGGTCTTATTTAATAAACAAAAAAATTTGACTCGATATTTTTTTTCTTTTATGATGTGTAATTAATTTTTGTTTTTATCTATATTTAATATTTTATGTATGTGTCGTATGATTCGATGTGACGAAGAATCTTGAAAAATTTTTAGTTTTTTTGATGTAACTAAAGTACTAAACAAGGCCTCTCAGTCGTTTGATGAGGCGGTGATCTCCCGGCCCGGCCCGGCTCGCCAGTCGCCGGTCCTCCGCTCCACTCCGGCTTGGGGGTGGCCGACTGGCCGCCCGCCGCTGCACTGCAGGACGCGAAAAAGCGCAGCCTCAATTTGTCGGTCCGCGGGCGTCCGCGCACGGACGTGCAGACGACACCAGCTCGTGTTCCCGCTCCCGCCCGGCCGGGCCCGGTCGTCGTGGCAATCATTTCGGGGCCCCTCGACCCCAATTCCTGCCGCCGCCCAACCCAGCACTGCCTGACCTGACACGCTTCAAATGGTAGCCCGATCGAATTCTTTCGTTCAGATCAGGCTCGTGGGTGGTCATGTCTGACACTCTCACCAGGAGCTGTGGCTGTGCCATAGAAATTGCATGCGTGGTTTGCTCGCCGGACGTAGGTGCCCGGCTTGGGAATGGCTGTTGGCCATTATTCCTGTTGGGTCGGACTCGGACGGACAAGAATAATGCAATGCCAACTGCCAGAGTAGCACAAGTCTCTGAGCTGAGCAGGTCTAGTCGGGAATGGAGGTTGGCTGTGTCACTCCGTTCCCCTCGTCTTGTGATCTGGTACATGCTGTCAAGCTGACTGATCAGCAGACAGGTGTGCGCTTTTATGTGTACTGTAATAAGCAAACGTCTTTCAGTTGATGAGTTCTTCTCTCCCGCACCCCCGAGTGTCTCGCAAGTTTCCAGCTCACGACCAGCTGCAGGTTCATGCATGGTTTGTGCTTCAAACCATTCACAGCTGAAGTTCAGGAGATGGTTTTCTAAAGGTCTTAAACTAGTCCTACACCACAAACTTTGCGTTATGTTGTCTATTGGAAAAATAAAGAAAAGAAAAAGTGGATCAACATCTTTTTTTTTTTCTCGAATACGCAGGAGAGCTGCATATCATTGTATTAGTAAAAGAAAAATGAGTCCTACATAGACCCAAACACACTCACACACACCACCACAACGTCCCATTTTTCTAAGGCTACCTCACAGAAACTTAGAGCAGAACGACCAAGTGGGCTAAGAAACTAAAGGCCCCTAGCATTCAGGTTCATGAGTTTGTTGCTATAATACCCGTACAGCACCGACTCTTCTGAAATAGCCAATCTTATGATCCTATCACACACTTTCTCAATCACAAACAATTCTCAGTGTTGTCTTCTGTTCTGAAGTTTACAACCGGAAACCTCAATTCAAGAAATAGGTTGTATTGGTGACAGTTGTTGGGAATTGGGATTACAACAAACCGTGAGGTTACATTTTTAACAAGCTATATTTGCCAGACCTACTTCGTATGAAAGCTATTAACCTACAAAGAAAGGTATATGGTGTCTCATCCTTCATCTAAAAAACTCACATTTGCCTTGTTGTAGTTGGCAATTGGATGGAACTGTTAGCAATGGACCATGCACATTTCGGAATCCTGACTAATGTATTGGATGGTACTGTGCAATCCCACGTTTTGGCGGCAGTTTCCGTAAGATGAACAACACCAAAGACAAGGGTACAATCTCAACCAGCTGCACAAGACACAGCGGACACCAGCAGAAAAGAATATCAGCAAGTGCAACGACAGATCATACATAAGAGATCTAATTGATATCACAAAGTAAGTTCAAAGATGCACCTGAGAAACTATTAACTCTAAACCTGCACAAACAATTTATTTGAATGAAAAAAACATACCAAGTAGTAAAAGAAGTTCAGGATTGGATGGTTCAGAACATCAAGATCAGCATCTTTATTAAATGCACTTAAGCACATCTGCAATATAGACATGCTAACTATTACTGGAATTATTTCAGAACCAAATTGGTACTACATAGGATTTACCATTATGCATCTGGTCAAGAAGCAACCAAAGCAAATGGCGGTCACATAGCCAACCTGCGTAGAAGGGAGAAATGTATTTAATGTTAAACAAACAAGTCATCAAGACATATTCTATAGCGGAAGGCAACGGATAGCAAAATACCTCATTCAACTTTTTCCGACGACCTTTTGACTCAACAGGGAAACGCTGCAACATCAGGAATAACCTATACAAGGATACCCACATTATTATAACTAACTCTTACTGTTATCAAAACTCAAAAGGATCAGCACAATATTTCAAGATAACAGAAAAATACGGGATGTTAGCATGGCCTCAATTTATGCACATATTTAGTGTATGGGGATTTTTTACTTTTCGAACAACCTAAAGTTGCAGAAATCAAGGGGCAAAGTATACTGAAAATCTCTTGCTCTTAACACTAGTGTGCATGCTGAGTTATTGTTTTCTGTAGTAGCAGTGCAACCATAATACTGTAGTTTCAACCGATGGCAAATAGAGTAGTTCTCATTTGTTAAAGAACCATGATATATCAAGGAATAAGTTACCTCCCTCCATAGAGAAGGAAACCAAAGGCAGCAAATAAGGATGTAGCTAAAAAGTAGCTCCACGTTAGTAGAAGAAATAAACAAGTACAAAAAATAAAATCATAGACTGCAACATAACTTGTTTTAAATAACTAGGAAAAGTGCCCGTGCGTTGCAACGGGAGAAAGAAATTAGCAATTTTTATAACCACGATATATGTATACCAAAAGTTAATATTAATATTAATGTCATCAAAAGCTAAACTTATTTGCTTGTGGATGGAAAAAGATCTTCAGGAACGGCACCATGTCTGGCACCGTGCAAAACCACGCACGCACAGACACACCTGTCAACGGGCTCGCGACGCACCCGCATCGCATCCTCACGTCCTCTGCACCCATCTGGCTCCTCTCCCCCAATCCACCTTCCCGATCTAGTCCCGACAAAAAATTTGGCTGAAATTTTGCCTCTTTAGTAATTTGAGGCTGAAATTTTATCTTTTTATTATTATGTTCATCATCCAATGGAAGTTTTTCTTCTCTCACTTGCTTATCTATCAATTCAGAATATGAAGACAATGTCTCTCTGGTTGGCGATGCCATTATCTTTTCATCTTTCTTCACTCATCTTTGCTTTCTTTAAGGGTCGAACATCAGAATTCTCATCATTGCTTGACCCAACATTATGATCCATTTTTTCTATTAAAAAACAGCCAAAAAATTTTAATCAACAAACATAACTCAATTGCACTACCTTAGCTTCATTGAGAATCAGCAGCTATAAGAAATCAGCAATACTCTCTCAACATCATCAAACAGGCAAGAAGAGTTTCTGAAAATAGATCCCCTCTATTTTTCAATCACATGGATCGCAGCAATCCATGGTTATGTGGGAGTACACAATTAAATACCTGGCCGATGAGTGTGCACTTGATCTCAGCGGCACGATGAGGAAGATCACAACGATTTTGGTGCCAAGTTGGTGGCTTCTTGCCGTTCGTCCTCCAAAGCAGCACGCAATCTGTGAGATCAAGTAAGACAAGAACCTTTAATATATATATATAGGTAAGATACAGAGAGGAAAAGGAAGAATTTTGAGTAGAAAAATACCACGATATTTTCTAATCTGAGGTATTTTTGTTTTCGATTTCAATTTTGATTCGATTCAAACTTACCATAGAAAACGAGGAATTTTGGCGGAGCTGCATCGGACATGTAGGGGAAGTCTGTGTCGAACTTGGATTTGAGGTAATTATGCGCCGCTCCTGCCCAGCTCCGAGTCTGTCTCGACGTCTGAGCACCTCATCGGACTTGGCGTCTGCTTAGGTGCGCACGGCGGCGAGCGGGCTGCGAGCACGCGTGGGCGAGCAGACGGAAACGAGCGGCTGGCAAGCGCGTGTGGTGGCAAGCAAACGGCGAGCGCGCGTGGGCGCAGCCGCGGCGTCGACGTCCCTGCACCTCGCCGGCCTTTTGGCAACGGCGAGCGCGTAGATGCGGACGGCCGGCCTTTTCGCGATGGCGAGCACGTAGATGCGGACGGCGGCGAGCGGGCAGCGAGCACGCGTGGGTGAGCGGACGGCGAGCACGCATGGTGTGGGCGACGAACGGCGGCGCTTTCATCCGGCATCGAGTGCTGCTCGCGAGTTGCGGCTGCGGTTTCTTTTTTACGGAGAAAACATATCCACACGATGGTGAAGGCCGTTCCGTGCGGGAACAGGCCGTGCAGGGGGAGCGCGAATGGGCCTGCGAATGTGTTTCTGGTTTGTAGAATGGGCCAGACGAAAAACAGCCCAGACGAAAAAAAGGCTGAAATTTTGCCCTTTTATTATTAGGGATAGACTTACCACAAAAATTATCTTTCCTGTCAAATGGTGGATACAAGAAACTAAGGTTACAACTATAGTTTCTGGAATTTGTTAATCGGGTAGGAGTATCATTTCTATGAAATTTTATGAATGTTTTCATTAACTAATATATCTAACTATGTGCTTCATACGAAAAAACCATATGATTTCATGCTGTAAATTTTCATTGCTCTTACAGTGCAAAACATAGTGCTGCAACCTGAAGGGGAAGCCAAAAGAAACAAGGACATTACCTGCAAAGAGCATCTTTGACAAAATCACCACAGCTGGAACTGGTTTCCACCACATGAGCAGCCACAGTAGTATCTACAATTTTACAGGTCGATGACAAAAGAAATGAGAAGTGACATCGCATAACAATTCCTCGATTTTGAAATACGTATTGAGAAATACTCTAGAAAAAAGTGCCACTTCACAAGCTAAAGTATAACAAGCAATTAACTGAATGTCATACTATTTACCAAGGCATTCATGCAGTACTTCCACCAAGTATCAAATCAGACAATGAGGCAAGAGGAGTTCCTGGTCCTCACACTTATCGTTAGCGTTAGGACAGTGAATTTAAAGTGTTAAACTATAGTGTTTCTTTATTTCGCTATTTGATATTTCTATCACATCTTTCCATATAGTTGTCTTAATTTTACACAACAAACCCATTGAAATTAATACTTGAAAGTGTTCCCAAGTTGGTGGTACAAAATACCACCAAAAGTGTTCCCAAGGAATTGCGCAAAGGTGTAAACTCCCTAATCATTCTAACAGCCTGGGGACCATGGAAACACCACAGTGTTGTGCTGTTGAAGGGGTTAGGTCAAATGTTCATGGCCTCCTCCAAATGGTGGCCAATGAGGAATACAAATACACAAATTACCTGAATCACATAGATCATTCCATTGATTGTATAGAAAGCTGGCCGGAGCCCATAAGTCGACACTACACGTGCCTAGCAAACATCAGCATAAAACAATGAGCACAGGGGAACTCACAGAACCATGCCAAAAAATTTTTGATGAACTGAAACCTAACCTAATATTAAATCTTAGCCCAGAAAAGCACTAGCAGAGCGTAGGTCGTGAAGAATGCTAGGCCAGGCAAATCAATAAGCACATGTTGAAATATCTACAAGAAAGTATTGGTACACACACATTACTACAGTAATTTCCAACCAGCTGACAGAAACAAAATACAAATTGTCTCCTTACACAGACCTCAGGGTGTACAAGTTGCACATTCCGCCGCAGTACAACACACGGTCGACCTCACTGCATACACAGACACAAGTTCACCACAGATCATGACCAGGAGACAAAGGCATAATATGACCACTGAGTAAGCATTGGATAAGCACAACAATGAACTCATCACCATTGACAATGACGTTTAGGAAATGGAACACCTTCTGTGTTGTCCACCCATACTCAGGAACCTGGCACTCGATTCTTATCAGTTGGACCTGACGAAATTCACATCAAATGAACTAATGGGACCGGAAACCACCACCTCAGTTTCTACCAATCACATTTGGAATACAGACTACGCTAGATGGTTGTCGTACAATTCACAAGGCCCAGAAACGAGTCTCACCTCTCAAATCTACGCGCTTGAACCCTCGTCCCCGCTTTAGCTCATGGTTCCAAACTAAATCGGACCCCAGTTGCAAGCTAAGCCAAGCGAGAAAATGGTTATTATAGGACTCCAAACAACAGGTTTCTCTATAATAAAACTCCTAACATTGTTTTCTTCCAAATAGGACTCCAAACGTTGTTTATAAGCTCTAATGACATTTCGGGCCTTTTTAATCAAGTTTGGTAATTTAAAATACATGTATTTTCAGTTAATGATACTGCCCTTCACAGATCTACGTTTCAGTTTAAAAAAAAGATCGACGTGTTCTCTCTCCTGTACATCGGCGTTTCAACTGTGACTCTTCCATCGCCCAGACCTGTTCAACTCCGCCGCCGCCCCATCATGGCACCACCTCTCCCCGGCGATCCGTCATCGCCCGCCGAGCCCCCAACAGTGACGGGCAATCTGCCGGAACATCGGGTTGCAGGCAGCGTGAAGCACCAACAGCGTGAGGTACCTAGCCGACATCCAATATTCTACTGACAGAAAGCCATGACCATGGCTAGCCAGCACGACAGCCACGACCATGGCGGCATGGCAGCAAGGCATCAGTTTATGAAAAAAAAAAAGCTGGACAAGGCAACACACGGGCCAGGAAGCTACGATGCTTTTTTTCTGTAATGGAGACGATCATCACAGTCTAATAACTGAAGGATAAAAGGGTCACTTTAGGAACAAATACATGTATTTAGATAAGAAAAGAGATTAAAAAAACACAAAATGTCATTGCAGCTTATTATTAACGTTTGGAGTCCTATTTTGGAGAAATCAACCTTAGGAATCCTATTTCGGAGAAGCCAAACGATTATAGTCCTATAAGAGTCATTTTCTCAAGCCAAGCAGGACGAGGGTGAAATCGCGCGGGGGGATAGGGCTTACTAGGGCTACGACTGCAACGACGCCGTAGAGCGCGGCGAGGGCGTGGAAGGTGCGGTCCTACCACAGCGTGGAGTTGTTCACGTCGTCCCACCAGGCCTCCATCGCCGCCGGAGACAAACCCACCATGGTCGCGCGACCTTTCACCACTCCCTCGCCTCCTCATCCTCCTCGTCCTCCTCGGAGCCGGACCAAGCGGCGGAATCAAATCAAATGCTAGGTTCTAGAATGCAAAGCAAACAGAGGCGCGCGAGCGATCAGAAGCCCAAGCTGGAAGAAATCAAAATTCGTCGAGGCGGCCGAATTGGGGATTGCCGGATGGGGAACGCTTCTGGTGGGTTTTGGTTCGGCCGTTGCTGAGGCAAAGGTAGGTTAATCAGTAGACTCGGTCTATGGGCTTTCGAGGTTGGTGGCCGTCCATCAGAGGATCATGGATGTGGAAGGCGGGCGGGTTCACGGCGAGTCTGCGGCCTGGGTCCAGCTTGTCATACGTCATTCTCTAGTGGTGTTGCTAACTGGATAGTCCACTGTGGGAAGCCAAGTAGAAACCGGAAATCTCCTGCATACAACTAAAAAGAACAAATATTTCATCGTGCGACTTTTTTTCGCTTCCGTCCGCCCGCGACCTGCGACCCGCGCCTCTACTCGCGACTCTCCCTAAAAATGCCACAATTTGTGGGTGGTCCCAGATAAGTCTCCCCAAAAACGCCACTTCTTACGGACCCACATGAGAGATTATCGATTTTATACCACTCAACTAATAAAGAAACTACGTGATTATAGGAATCAGGTCCAGATCGTGCGACCCTCCCCCGTCGAAGGTCCGATGTCTCTGGAGTTCCTCACGGCTCCCTTGCCCTTGCTTTCCCTGTCCTCGACGCCGCCAGCATCGCCCTGACGCCGCCAGCCTGCTGCGCCCTAGACCTTCCCTGACTTTGACGCCGCCAGCATCGCTACTCGACGCCGCTAGCATCGGATGTTCGCCGTCGCCGTCGTGTTCGCGTGGAAATTCCTGCGCCCCGCAGGCCTGCTCCCAAGTGGCCCCCGCCTACCCCTGCAGTGGCTCCTACTGTGACTGTGCCTAATGCGGCCGAGCCTATCGGTAACTCAGGCAAGGTAGGCTATGGTGGAATCAGTTTCGTTGATTGGTGGTGGTCAGTTCGATAGGCAGTTTGTGTTTGACAGATAGTAACATGGGAAAATGTGGTGAAGCGACTGAGAGGTTGCAAAAAGGTGCGGCTTCTTCCACCTCGCCGCCGACCGCGAGACCGGACTGCAAATAACTCGCCAAACGGACCGCCGCCGTTGTGTCTTAGTCGGTCCTCTGCTCCTGCAAGTACCACCACCAGGTGTGCCAAATCATTCTCTTCCCTATTTGCTCCTCGTGGTGCAGACAGTAACATATACCTACCAATGAATCGGTGATCACGAAACTTGAGCGTTGATCCGATCCGCGCAGATGACATTTTATTACCGCTTTGTTTGATCTGCTAAATAAATTTGTTAGCCCTTTATTTGAGCAGATCGATTTTAGTGCATTTTGGTTATCTCAACTTACTATCTGTAGCCTGCTTTGCTTTCATATGATCTATCAAAGTGGCAAACAAGCTTATGCAAAAACCAACTGAAGAAATTAATAAGCTGCCTTTTCTGTCAATATATATAGGTAAGCTTATGCTTCACTGTTAACTGCTTGTGTTTATAAAGTACTACAAAGTAATAGCTTCTCATATTAGGCTGAACTACAACTGGACGCCGTTTCCCTAGGAGTTTGTCATTACCGGCAGAACTTCGTGCAGGTGAGATTGCTTTCCTAAATTTCATTATTTTATCAGTAAATTGAGTACCTGCACAGTTGACCTGATATATTTCAAGCTTCATAATTATGGGTTAATGCATTCATTTTAAGAACATATTGATCTGAGAATGCTTTATCACATGAAAGGCTTGCAAATCCTTCCTTAGAGAGGAAACCATGATTTTGTGCCTATTTTATCTTTGCATTTGACCTTACACAGTTGGAAAAAAACTATGATGTTATTGTGTATTATCATATCATGGTACCTGAAAGAGAGACTAAGTTGACAAAAAAATTGAAACTTTCAATAGTCACATGGTAGGTCCTGATAATTTTTTAGTACGGGCCCTGCAGTTGCAGGCACTTTACTATTCTTCTTGAATACTTGGCGTATATTATAAATAAATTGGTGGATGCACAGGCTGATAATATGCTTTTGTTAGCAATGTGCCAATCCACATTTTCTGAATTGATACATGACGTGTAAGGATAACTAATGCAGTTTGAAATCAAGACACTTTGAATACATTGATGGCAATCTATGTGGCCTATTGGTCTTGGTGATCCATTCATGACCATCTTTTCCATTCTACATACTTCAGCCTTATTCGTAATGTTATTTAGTTCCTTCATGTTGGATATTGTCGACCTATTTAACTTTTTTTTTGCAATAATAAGATTTATTGGGCATATTATTTCACAGGCACAACATTGCTAAAAGTGATAGGTAGTGTTACGGACACGCCCAAGCCAATCGGTGAACGTGTACCTTTGGGAACCTTACAAATACAATAGATGGAGGTATACAAAGTTTAAAAATATCTGTACATATTCTATGTTCATATGTTGTGTTTAGCCTGTGTGTTTAGCCATGGCTGTGTTGTACGCCTGAAAAATCAACCTACCACTAAAAAAACGGACTACTGGTGACCACCATGACTCCAGCACTACTTAACTCTTTAAGTGACAAAATTGGCTACTTAACTCCACCATGACTCTAGCAGTACTTAACTCTCTAAACTACAAAGATAAAGGCTCCAAAATTGTAACAGAATTGTTGGAGTGCTTTGTAGTCTACGCAGGTCCTAGGAGCATCCCGTGCTCTGCCCCAGTTCATGGCTACAGAAATACTAATCTAGAAAAAACAATCAACGTCAAGCAGAGAAACTCACCTTACCGAGCGTGGGGAAGACAATCGAGAGGACAAAATCAGAGATGGGGCTGGCCACCGAGTTGTAGGGGATGGAGTACCTCAGGTCTCGGTGAGGATAAGGGTGTACAGAAGAAGACGAGGATGTGAATCAGTGAATAAGACTTGGGGAAGAGACCAGTGTGGCGCGTGCCCAGGTGCTCCACTGGATGGCAACACATAGCCTGGATGCGGCGCACAACTGGACGCCGCCAGTAGCAGAGCGTGGCCGACAGTGGCGCATCCACAAACAGACCAAGGGGAGGTTAAATAATATAAGCCTAGAAGTCAACAACACAAGTATGAGTACCTGCTGCACAAATAGCTTATAGGTCATCTTTTCTATGCTCACTAGCGAAAGTCTGTTCAGGTGATACTTAACGATCACAAAACTAATGGATAAGCCACTTCAATTAATATCCACATATATAAAAAATGAGTATAGACAAATTCATAGGACAAAACCAAGGCATTGCTATACTGAACATATTGACAATAAATTGAATGAAATTGTCATGACCGGGAACACGTACCAGCGCAGGCATCAGGGCTGAGGGGCTGGTACGCGGGCACCGATCACCACGGCCTGGGCCAGCAGTCGCCCTGGGCTATTTCAGTTGATAGGATCCTAAAGTTTAGGAAGTCGTTTGATTAGCTAGATATTTGGTTAAGTGAGATTTGAGTTTGTTGAGATTCTTGTATAAGTATGGAACACTACTGTTGGAATGAGATAGCCAGGGATTGAGATCTAATCTCTTTCTCTTGCCCCTGGCGGGTTACCCTGCACCTCCTCTGTTCTCTGTCTCGTTCCAGAGTCAAGCACGGCGCCGCCTGTACGACGTCGTGCCTTCAAACCCCGACCTCCAATCTCCCACTCCTACCCCCTACGTTCCATAGTCCGTAACAATCTGGTATCGGAGACTATGGCTTCGTCGGGCGTGCCTGCCGCCGCCGCTGCTCCCGCCACCACCGCTCCCGCCTCTCCCGCGCCCACCACCGCACCCCCGCCATCGCCCAACGCCCAGGCCGCCATCGCCGAGTCTCTCGCGGCCCTCACTACCGCGGTGCAGAGCCTGCAGCGGCAGATGGGCGACATGGCCCTCCGCCTGACGGCCGTCGAGCGCGGGCCAGCGGCCTCTGCAACGCCCGCACTCCAGTACTCTGCTCCGCTGCTCCTCCAATACGGCATGCCTGGCTACGGAGGGATCCCAGCCCCGAGACCTGTGATCTCGGAGCTCCCTTCGACGGCTCTGCCAGCGACATCTGCACCCGGCACTCAGCAGGCGGCTTCCTCTACGGTCGACGCGGGCGTCGGATCGACCCAGCCGCCCCTGACAGGGTTGCCGATCCAGTCCATCCCGTTCCCACACTCCCCGTCGCCGCTGCCTTCCCTCTCGTCCATCATGAACGAGCCGATCATGTCGTCAGCCACGGTGGTTCACGAGTCGCCATCGCGTTACCACCAGCCACCATCGCCTGAAGGGTCCGGGGTGCCGCGCTTCCACAAATTGTCCTTCCCGGTCTATGATGGCAAGGAAGACCCCCTGGGATGGCTCAACCGCTGTGAATCCTTCTTCCGGGGACAGCAAACTCGGGAGGCAGACAAGGTCTGGCTTGCGTCCTTCCACATGACCGGCAGCGCCCAGCAATGGTTCTATGTCCTTGAGCGCGACGCTGGTCGGCCGTCTTGGGACGCGTTTCGGCTGCTCTGCCACCAGCGCTTCGGGCCGGCGTTGTCTACCAATCACCTCGCCGACCTCGCGCGCCTGCCGTTTTCCTCGACCGTCGACGCCTATATGGAGGCGTTCCAGGCGCGTCTAGCGCACGCCGGCCATCTGCACCCTCTACAGCAGGCGCAATTGTTCACCGGCGGCCTTCCTGAACATATTCGTGTCGACGTCGAGCTACATGAGCCTCAGGACCTCCACCGCGCCATGCGCTTGGCGCGCGCGTATGAGCGCAGGAACGCACCGCTCGCCCTCCCAGCTCCACCAACCCGGCCTCCCCGTCGCAACCATCTTGGCCAGAATGCTCTGCCGGCGCCCGGGGCGGCATCAACTACACCAGCACCGGCGGCACGGCCGTTCAAGCGTCTGACACCAGCTGAGATGAGCGAGCGGCGCAAACAGGGGCTCTGTTATAACTGTGATGAGCCATATGTACAAGGCCATAAGTGTGCCCGCTTGTTCTATCTTGAGGCCTCAGATTACATTGTGGAAGAGCCAGAGGAGTCTGAGGATGAGGAGCAGTCAGGTGCAGCATCCAGCGAGCCTACAGTGGCCACGATCTCCCTCGCAGCGATTGCAGGCGTCCGAACTGAAGATACAATGCAAGTGTACATCACCTTGGGCAATGAGCAGTTTGTGGCTCTCTTGGATTCAGGCTCCACGCATAATTTCATCAGAGGCGACGTCGCTCGCCGTGTTGGCCTGCACTCCTCAGCATGCCCGGGCAGGGGCGTGATTGTGGCCAATGGAGACCGTGTGGAGTGCACTGGACTGGCCCGTGACGTTGGTGTACGCATTGCAGATGAATTTTTCAGTGTCGACTGCTATTCCATTCCACTGGATAAGTGGGACATGATTCTGGGAGTGACCTTCCTGCGCACACTGGGGCCTATTCTATGGGACTTTGATGATCTATGCATGGCTTTCACCAGGGAGGGGCGGCGTGTCTTCTGGCGGGGTATCGGCTCGACCCGCCATGATGTTCAGTCCACTCGACGCCTAAATAGCCTCCGTTCCTCGGCGCCCGCTTTGTTGGACAAGCTGTTACAGTCGTTCGACGATGTCTTCGCCACGCCTCAGGGTCTGCCACCTGCCCGCGCTTGTGATCACCGCATACACTTGCTTCCCAACTCAGCGCCTGTGGCAGTGCGCCCCTATCGATACCCTCAGTTACAGAAGGATGAATTGGAATCACAGTGTGCTGCCATGCTACAGCAAGGGGTGATCAGACCCAGCACATCTGCTTTTTCGGCTCCTGTTCTTCTTGTCAAGAAACAAGATGGCTCCTGGCGCTTTTGCGTGGACTACCGCGCCCTTAATAAGCTGACAGTCAAGGATAAATTTCCCATACCGGTGGTCGAGGAGCTGCTGGATGAACTGCAAGGGGCGCGTTTCTTCACCAAACTTGATTTGCGGTCTGGATATCACCAGGTTCGGATGCATGAGGCTGATATTGAGAAGACCGCCTTCCGAACACATGAGGGCCACTTTGAATTCCTGGTGATGCCGTTTGGACTCACCAACGCTCCGGCCACCTTCCAGAGCCTCATGAACTCAGTCCTGAGACCCTTCCTGCGCAAGTTTGTTCTGGTATTCTTTGATGATATCTTGATTTATAGCCCATCTTGGTCTGCTCACTTGCAACACATCAATGCCGTCTTGTCTGCCCTCCGCGAACATCACCTTCGTCTCAAGCAGTCCAAGTGTTCCTTTGCCACATCCTCAGTCCACTATTTGGGACACGTCATCTCTGGGGACGGGGTGGCTATGGACCAGGAGAAGGTCGCTGCGGTGGTCAGCTGGCCACAGCCGCGTTCGGTGCGGGGCCTCCGAGGATTCCTCGGCCTTGCTGGTTATTACCGCCGATTCATCAAGAACTATGGCGCCATTGCAGCACCTTTGACAGCCCTCCTCAAGAAGGAGGCTTTCTCCTGGACAGAGGAAACAACGGCGGCATTCAGTTCTCTCAAACACGCCCTCTCCACAGCCCCAGTTCTTCAGCTACCCGATTTTGACAAAGTTTTCACCGTGGACTGTGATGCTTCGGGCACTGGTTTCGGTGCAGTCCTCCATCAGGGTTCGGGTGCCCTGGCATTCTTCAGCAGACCCTTTGCTGCCAGACACCTCAAGTTGGCTGCGTATGAAAGAGAATTGATTGGCCTCGTACAAGCTGTCAGACACTGGAGGCCATATCTTTGGGGCAGACACTTTGTTGTGAGGACTGATCACTATGCGCTGAAATTTATGATTGATCAACGTTTGTCTACTGTTCCTCAACATCAATGGGTTAGCAAGTTATTCGGTTATGACTTCGCGGTGGAATATCGCCCAGGCACCCTCAATGTCGTCGCTGACGCACTGTCTAGGCGCGAGGAGGAAGCAGTACAGCTGAACATTCTCACTGGTCCGTCCTTTGGTCTGTTTGAGGACCTTCGCCAAGAGCTGCAGTCCAATGCTGAACTCCGCGCCCTCCGTGACTCTATCGTCGCCACTCGCGGTGCCCCCTGGCAGGTCGTCAACGGCCTCATCATGCGCGGCAATAAGGTGTTCATTCCTACTGGGTCGGCTGCCCTCCCGGTAGTTTTGGAGCTGGCCCATACTGCTGGGCATGAGGGGACACAGAAGACTTTGCATCGGCTGCGGCAGGACTTTGTGATAGATCACGACCGGCGGCTCGTGCGTGACTTTGTTAATTCCTGTCTCACCTGCCAGCGTAACAAAACTGAGCATCTGCACCCTGCTGGATTGCTCCAGCCCTTGGAAGTGCCATCTCAAGTGTGGTCTGACATATCCCTAGATTTTGTGGAGGGATTGCCTCGGGTCCATGGCAAAAGTGTCATCTTAACGGTCGTTGACAGATTCTCCAAGCAGGCACACTTCCTGGCACTCAGTCACCCTTATACAGCAGTGACTGTGGCTAAATCATTCTTCGAAGGCATTGTCAGACTTCATGGCTTCCCAACTTCTATTGTCAGCGATCGGGACCCGGTGTTTACTGGGAACGTTTGGAAGGACCTCTTCAAGCTTGCTGGAGTGAAGTTGCGGATGAGTACAGCCTTCCACCCGCAGACTGATGGACAATCAGAGGTGGTCAATCGCACAATTGCTATGTACCTGCGGTGTCTCACTGGCGATCGTCCACGTTCCTGGCTGGACTGGCTGCCATGGGCCGAGTATTGCTACAACACTTCCTTCCATTCAGCGCTTCGCACGTCACCATTCGAGGTAGTGTATGGCCGGCCTCCGCCGGCCCTGCTGTCCTATACTGCAGGTACAGCGCGGACAGAAGCTGCTGAGACCCAGATGCGTGATTGCGATGCGTTTCTGGCGGATGTTCGCGAACGGCTGCTGCAAGCGCAGGAGTATGCCAAGAAGCACTATGATGCTCGCCACCGGCCTCTGGAGTTTCAGGTCGACGACTGGGTGCTGCTTCGCATTCTCCATCGTCCGGCGCAATCGTTGGTGCCGGGCTTCCGTGGCAAGCTCAGCCCACGCTTCGCCGGGCCCTTTCAGGTGGTGGAGCGCGTGGGCGACGTCGCCTACCGTCTACGTTTGCCGGAGGGCGCCCGCATCCATGATGTGTTTCATGTGGGCGTCCTTAAACCCTTCCGGGGCACTCCTCCGACAGCACCTCCGGCGCTGCCTCCGCTGCACAATGGGCGTCTTCTTCACCAACCAGCTCGCGTCCTCCGTTCACAGCTGCGCCGGGGTGTGTGGCATGTGCTGGTACAGTGGGCGACAATGCCTGAAGCTGAAGCCACCTGGGAACCGGTGCCTGCTTTTCGCGCCTTATTCCCTTCGTTTCAGCTCGCGGACGAGCTGTTTCCCAAGGAGGGGAGAGATGTCATGACCGGGAACACGTACCAGCGCAGGCATCAGGGCTGAGGGGCTGGTACGCGGGCACCGATCACCACGGCCTGGGCCAGCAGTCGCCCTGGGCTATTTCAGTTGATAGGATCCTAAAGTTTAGGAAGTCGTTTGATTAGCTAGATATTTGGTTAAGTGAGATTTGAGTTTGTTGAGATTCTTGTATAAGTATGGAACACTACTGTTGGAATGAGATAGCCAGGGATTGAGATCTAATCTCTTTCTCTTGCCCCTGGCGGGTTACCCTGCACCTCCTCTGTTCTCTGTCTCGTTCCAGAGTCAAGCACGGCGCCGCCTGTACGACGTCGTGCCTTCAAACCCCGACCTCCAATCTCCCACTCCTACCCCCTACGTTCCATAGTCCGTAACAGAAATAGTGTCATATAGTAAACAAAGAAAACAAATTGCCAAATTCAAGCTGCGATGGGGCATGCAAAAGCATTACTGTTATAATAAAGAAGAATGCTAACTCTTCTTGAGAACCCACCTTCACCAATAAATTAAGGAATATAGAATAATGAAATACAACTAAATTTACCTTGTAAAGTTCATCCAAAGATTTCCATCGAGTATGAATACCAAACTCATTACCATGTATTCCAAGATAATAATTACCAATCTCTCTGGAAGAAATCTTTGAGTGAAAAAGAGCCCCTTATAGGATACAGCTCTCCATCTTCTATAACCTTTCTCAATGCTTGTCGACCTAAAAACATCAGTACCTGTAGGTCAAAAAAGGTGTTACAAGAGCTGATTACATAATGACAAAAGACTACCCAAGTTCCAAGAACGGGTTTCATGAATATGTCAAATGAACCTATGCATTCCATAACAAACCTCATTTGCGTCTTTACAAGTATCTGTATCATTCTTCTTTGGCCACTTGATTCTCCAACGTCTGATTGCATCAAATCAAATTGGAAAAAGAAAAAGAAAAAATGAATGGTCACATAACATTTTTTTCATAATAGTTTGCTGATGCACAAACCTTTCTTTACCAAGTTGAGGAGCAATTCCCCAGACAGAGCCTGACCTGGACCATCATTATCAGTTGCTAATATTATCCTTGATGCCTATTCCCATGTGCCAGAACAAAATTAGTGAAGTTATCTGCTAGCTTCACATCATGTACATGTAGTTTTTCAGTGGCTTTGGAAGACTTGTTGCCAGAAAAAAAAAGATTTTCTTTTGGCTCCTATTACGAGACAGGCTAAGCACCACGTAGATATTGAAACGGAGAAATATGTTCTTGGATGATTATCATTGTGTTTTTTGTACTTCCATGCCAACTGAGGAGTCTGTTACTCATTTGTTCCTTGACTGCCCCTTTGCTCAGGCATGTTGGGCAACTTTGGGTCTGATAGTGCCTCATCTGCAAGATCCTTTTCTCACAGTGGTCATGTTTAAAGCTCAACTTCACTGCCCTTTTGCTTTGGAAATTTTAATCACCATGAGTTGGAGTATTTGGTCTATCAGGAATGATTTAATCTTCAGAGGCATTCAGCCTTCAGTTCAGAGGTGTAAAGCCATCTTCAGGAAAGAATTTGCTCTTGTTATACTTAGAGCAAAGGCTGCTTATCAACCTCATATTAGTCAATGGCTAGACCACTATGTGTAATTTTGTTTATTTTGGTCCTCTCTTTCTTTGTGTCTTGATCTCAGTTGTAAAGTTTTTTACCTTTGTTTTAATAAAAGACAGTAGGGGGAAACCCCTCCTGATTACATCAAAAAAATCTGCTAGCTTCAGAAAATAAATTAATAGATTGATTTCGTCTTCACCGAGTCGAGATAGTCTTTACAGTTGCAAAGATAGTCTTTACACTTCTTATCCTAGCTTTACAGTGAAGATACACAGGTGTTAGGTCACAGATAACAAACTAGGAACTACTAGCAGTAGAGTAGATGATACATACAGATCAATGGCAGATCGGATAATTGCCTGAGCAACACCCTGTTCCATTTGGATTGCAACACAGAAACACAAAAATATCAAACATTTAACAACTATGATTTGTAAATGTGTTATCTGCCCCATGTGCTAATTGAATTTGATATTTCGTTCTATAGTTCACTAAAACAAATATTTAAAAATCATGTCCTTTTTAAAATTTTGGGCATCAAGTCAGCCTGGAATATATGCTATAATTATGGAGTATTGGAAAAGTAGCAAAAACACACAGACATACAACATTCTGGAATTGGCTCATGGAACCTATAATCCTATACGATGTTCACAAGCGCAAGTGCTTAACTCTGATTTGTGGCTTTGGGATGAAGAAATGTGCTTATCAAACATGTCGGTTGCAGCATTGCTAGCTTTCTTCGTGCAATCACACTGTCCCAAGTAAGCGAACAGCTTTTCAACAATCTCCTGCGCACATTTTCGAACCTAAAGTATCAATTGACATCTACACGAGTGAAGTTGCTAAATGTCTATTGCTAATTCAGTAATTCCTAGAGCTAATAGGCTACTAGCTGTCTCACCTTGGCCCGTTGGTCCACACAAGCCGCAAGGAGAGCTTCTAGAGGTACCGCCACAGCATCCCAATCAGCTGCAGCGTCGAGGTCGCTGTCGGACTTGGGGAGGATGCACGTGGAGGAAGAATGTCCCCTACAATGGGCGCTGCCGAATCCATGGGGTGGTAGGGGCGAGGACACCATGGAGTCCATCGGAGAGGTGGTTGGGTCGGGGATGCCATGGGGAGGGGACGAACCCAGGGTAGGTCTCCTTCTCTGATAGTGGGTGGGAGCCGCGCTGTCGGCTCAGTGGGAGAGAGGAGGAGGGGCGCTGGCTGCGACTGGCGCTGCAGCTGATGGAAGCGCCGATGGCCTAGGAGCGAGCGCGTTGGCCCGAGAGTGAAAGAGTCCTTTTTCTTTTGTTTGTTTATCTTTTCCCAACTTTTACACATATAAATTATTGTGTATATAATTATATGTATCTTTATATATATGTTTAACAACATAAAAATTTATCCATGTACGAATATAGAAATACACCATAATTTGGGTTCAATTAAATCAGCTAAATACATATCGCTATTTTTGTTTGCTTATTCAATTGAACATAACAAATCTAATTGATTCCATTATTAGTGCTTAAAAACTGAACTGAGAGTATATAATATGATTTTAGAAAACACAGTAGAACAAAGAGATGTAGTATTATCCATGTGATATGCACTAATATTTAAATATATAAACTCGAATGTATGATAAGATGGTACGGAGATGCGGTGAAACTTATTTGTGGATTTATTGGCGCATGAAAGAAATGGATATCAGATATATCTTCTTGTCGATATTAAATATTATCTTAGCCGTATCACTTAAGGACCTATAAAATAAAGTTTATCAACATATAATGCCACGCTTACTGTTATTGTGTTTGATTTCATAAACTTTACTTTTTTGAGATGCTGTCACTTTAATGTTGGTAATTATATTTTACAGTATTATTATTTTATTGTGCGATCTATATTTTTAAATATAAAATATTTGTTATCCCGTAGCAACGCACGGGCATGCTACCTAGTAAGTCAAAAAAAAAGAGTAGAACCGGAAATTCCAGCCAAAGAGTAGTCTATACCTTCTATCTCAAAATAATTGCTCGTCACATTTTTTAATGACTTGGACATTGTCACGTGCAATCCGATATACTAACGTCTGTAGAGGTATGTAACTAGACATGACACTTGTTAATGTGTTTAGTTTGAGATATGAAGTGATTCATCTTCTTATCATTTCTCACTTTATTTAGTTCATGAAATGGAATGAGTTAGTCCATCATCACCTCATTTCTCACAAACTAAAATCCTTCGTGGGACTTGAGCAAAAGTCAATATGTGCACAAACACATATTGACATTACTATTTGGCAATGACACGAATCAAGCGGTAGATTACAATGACAAAAAAGTGGTGGTTATAGTGAGTCATGTTGTCTTTATCCCTTTCCAAAACATTTTTCATCTACTTTTACACTAAAAACATTACTCTCAATCCTTGACTTGATGTGGGTGTTTACATTTTTTTTTCCTGAACTCATCTAAGAACATAACCATGTTGTTCTTTGCATGATTGGTGACTTATCAATCTCGAGATCTGTATTTCTAGTCTCAGTCTTTTGATATGCTCATAGGATTAGAATGGAGGTGTATGTGCACACGTATGAATGTTTGTGTCCGTGTAATACGATTTGGGTTGGCGGGGGGAGGGGGGGGGGGGGGGTGCAACCTGGCTATAGTAAGTGCCAAAAAGCTTCTGCGCCGGATGTGTTGTCGCTACAGGCCGTGTGGTGGAGAGTGAAGCTAGCAGTCAGCTAGTGCCCGCTAGGCTTCCTTTGGAATTTTGTAGAATGATCTCCAATTTTATGATAGTTTTTTCTGTGAATTTGAATTGATGCTCATGGATTTGATGGGTTTCAAGTGGTGCCAAACGTAGCTTTATGCAACTACGTATACAAAAGTCTCTCAGTTTTCTCCTTATTATATGTCACTAGATAAATACTCGTGTGTGGAGTATAATAATGATATGGTAATTTAAATATGAGTGTGTTTCTTTGAGTTTCTCAAATTTAATTTAGACCATTCCATTACTTTTTTCTTACACTTTTTCACTTGGAACCCTTCTTTATTTTTTATTTCTTTTTCTCATCCTTTCCCCCAAGCTATCCTATAGAGGGTCCTATCTCTAGCTGAACCCGGTTAGGAAAGGTAGAAAAAAATCTCCAGAAATTTTACATTTACAATTTTATTATTAGATATAGATTAGGTATATATATAAATGATTATTAATTTATTATTACTCAATGGGCATCTTGTATTTTTTTAAAAAAACTACAAATCGTGTCAGCTCCTAGCCAAGAAACCATCGCCACGTCTTTCCAAATTAGTCTTGTCCCTGCAAACTATTCTTAGAAGCTGATCTTGATTCTGTTTGGATTCGTTCGGTTAAGCTGAAACCTAGCCAGGAATTAGATGACAAAGCTTATTCAAATTAGAATACACATCCAGTCTTGAATATTTCCAGAACTATACGGACCACCCTTAATTAGCTTCTGAGATTCATGCCTTGATTCCTTTGGTCCACCTTCGGTCCCCTGCTTTCTGTGTGAATCAGCCAGCGATAATATACTCCGAATCTTGGTTTTGGATCTCTCTTGAGCTAGTCCAGTCCCTTCCACACTTTTCTGCCTCCCTACGTCCTCGGCTCCCCTTCCCGCACCTCCTCTCCACATGTGTCATTCCTCGAGACGGTTGTCGGCCCTGTGCCTCCGTCCTACAAACTCCATTTTGTTCTCCTCCTCCTCCTATCAGTGTCTTTGTTGTTTTCCTACTGCTTTTTATGATGTGATGGTGCGGTCGGGTATAGCCAGAATAGTGCTAGCCCTAGTCCTCGTACCACCGTCAGCGACCTCATATCGTACATGGTCGCCGGTGTTAGTACCTCACAAGTTAGGCCCGACATTGTTCTTGCCCATTGGATTGCTCGTTGCTGCTCCTTGGTTTTCCTTCTTCTAGATCTAGATGGTACTTTCTTGAAATCCCCACTTTGTTGACAGATCCAAGTACATTGGTTGTTGTTACCTTTGTCGTTCTGAGTAGTTTCCTGGCCAGGGTTTAGGGATGTGGCGTGTGGGGGTCACAGGGGAAGGGATGGTTAGTGCAAGGTAAATGCTTAACTTTTTTTTGACCATTTTGTAGCCAATATCCCCCCGATAACGCATATATGGTATCGATACTGCTAGGAACCCAAATGAATTCTCAAAGCTCACTTTTAAAGAATACAATGTTTCTTATCCATCTGAATCCATAATTTGGATTCTCAGTTATTCATACTTGCTATGCCATTTGCTTGTATAACTCTGTACCAACAATGCATTGTTTTGGCATCTCCTTTGCTTTCACCTATTAGCTATTGCTTGGGCCCTTACATCTTTTGTAGTTAGTTTAAATAATTGGTAGTTTCTGTTGTCAATGCTAAAAAACAAGTGCTACATCAACACAACAAATGCCACTATATCACCTCCCAAAAATAATCTCCATTTTCTAGGAGTAGCACTGACTTCGAGGTCACCTATTATAATACTTTTGTATTGTAAAATCACAGACTTAGGGTTTCTTCAACCATTCACTCATTCTCTCCTCACAACCACGGCGCTCCTCTTCATCTCCAAAGTCTCATTTGTCCCTCCCTCTCACCCGACCCCTCTCCGTCTCCTTCCTTCCTCACCCCACAGACGGCGGTGCCCCTCCTCCTTCCTCTCACCCATAGGCGGCGAGGCCCCTTCTCTCTCTCTCTCCTCTTCATCTCCCCCATAGGCATCGTCGCTCCTCTCCTCTCCCTCTTCACTATAGGCACCAATGACGGTGGGCGCAACCTACTCTAGCATTGGGAGAGCAATGTCGGTGACTCAAAGCCCAACTTGCTCTAGTGCAGCTCCCTTCTCCCTTCATGCCAGATTTGGTAGAGTGGGGCCTCAGGCGGCGGCACATCAAATTCGGTGTTAGAACTTGCTGATCCGATGGATTCGACCTTGAGGCTCACGGATCCAGCCTCATGGCTCGCGGATCCAGACAGCTTGCCGGTGTGCCCGCCCTCCAGCGATGGATCGAGGGTTGGCGCTGGCAAGGTGCCAGGTGGTGGTTGAAAGGTCCTACAGGTTTTGTCAATTGAGTGACAAATTTAGGTAGACTAATTGTGTTTACGTGAGATACACAGGTGATTAGTCCATATGTGATTGTGTGATGAAGGACCTCATTGCATATGAAAGATGACATGGAGTCATCACAGAACGATCCACAAGGGTACTTCTCAATCTTGTGTTTGCAAAATCATTGCTTACTCGATGGAGATCAAGATGAGTAGGGGGGCATGTCCCACTTTGGCCTCAACTAGTCTCCATACCTGCTATAGTAGGCGTGTTTGTGTACATATTTGCTTTTGCTCAAGTCCCGTGAAGGAGTAGACTGCAAAAATGACACGAATCAAGCCGTAGATTTGCAATGACAAAACGAGTAGCGATTATAGTGGGTTACCACTATCTTGATCCCCTTCCATGTGTGAACCACAATCTTTCTTTGGGAGGAATCAAAAAGACATATTTAGATCCTGCGGCCTATAGTTTAGCCACTAAGCTTCAGCCCGTGAGGCTTTAAATAGATAATCTTAAACTGTCATCTAATTTTGGCCAACCTTCAAAAAATATTGGTTCATTAGAATATAAAAGTGTGCTAAAGTGGTATAGAATTTAGTAGCCAATTAATTAAACTTTAAAGTACGAGATCCAAACCTTAATTTTCTTCACATCTACATCTACAAAATGCTTGCTTGGCGAGCTCGTTAACTCCTGTCAGGAGAGCGCCCAAGGACCTCACAAGGTTGGATTAGAATCAATCACGAACACCCTTTTCCATTGCCGTGAGTGACTGTAACTATCAATCCAAAAACCTGATCCATTAGAGTATCCTAGCCTACTGTTGCTGGCGGCTGCACTGGGGCTCAATTGGTGCAATTATCACAGACTTCAAGAACACTAGCTAGCTTTCCCAGTTCCAAGGCTTTTTCCTTTTCGTGATGCCCACCAACCAGCTTCCATTGAGAGCCTTGTTCTGGCACTCGATGGCTGCTACTGAATATTTAACCGGCGTAGCAGTGGTAGCCACCATCTCCAACGACCGAACCTAGTTCTACTATCCCGCGCGCGCGCGCGCGCGCGAAAATGGAGCAGATCGACTAGACTAGTAAAAGCCGCGCGCCTTTCGCTGTAACGGGTAGCTACGGGTAGCATACTAGCATAGCAAGAAGATGCTCTGGTGTCCCACTGGCTTTGGCCGTGTCTGAACAAGAACAATCGGGGAACACGAAGTGCTGAGGGCAGAGCACAACCGCACGCATGGCTCTCGCGCCATGGAGTGGATAGAGAGAGTGTGGCCATTGCACATTGCCAATTGCATTGCATCCATGCATCATGTAACATTGTAACCCGTAAAGGGCACCGCTACTCATTCCATGCATGTTGCAACGACTCGCAGCATCCATTATATTTGTTACACACGCATGAGCTGATGAGCACAGAGGCACACACCGCCTCTCTGTCACACTTGACTACCCTGCTAATTCTCTGAGAAGTGAGAACACATACACACACAATGATCACACAACGCCACAACGGGGCTGCAGGTCTCCCATCAGCAGGGTGGCGAGCAGCAGCCCGGCCGATCCAAGGAAGAACGGCGGCTACTAGCTATTAGTAGCTACATGATGGAGCAGGCGTTGACGTCGTCGTCGTTGAACATGTTGCTGACGGGGTCGGCGCCGCGGTGCGGCTCGTGGAGCTGGCCGTGCTTGTCGCCGTTGTAGCCGTGGCGGTAGTAGTTGTAGGTGCGGCGGTACGACTCCTCGTCGTGGAAGTAGTCCTTGGCGGAGGTGAAGTGCAGCGGCAGGTCCGGGTTGGGCCAGAACTCCGCCTTCTTGCCGGCGCGCCGGACCTCCTTGAGCACCCGGTGCCGGTCTACGTACCCCGTCACCGTCACCTTCTCCATCTCCACGTCCACCTCCACCGAGTCCACACCGCGCAGCCGACTCACCGCGTGCTTCACCACCCGCTCGCAGCCCGAGCAGCACATCCGCACCTTCAGCTCCACCGTCTGTCATGGATTGGAGAGTAGCTCGTTCGTCAGAGTCAGTTCATGTAGCTAGAGCTAGTCATGTGATGTGATGATGATGTCTCCGGACAAGATAAAGGAAGAACAAAAAAACATGCATACTCCTCCTCCTACTAGTATTTTACTGTAGTGAAAAGTTTACTGTTCATAAAACAGAAGGGTATTATACTTTACTCGAACAATTTACAGCGCATGCTATGCTACTCTCTCGACACCGGTGCTTTCAGCTTCAGCAACCGAGGAAAAGGCTTCTCTGTGTATCTTTTTTTTTTCTTTTGCTTCTCGCTGGCTTTCTCGCTTTCTTTTCAGGACGCATGCTGCTGCATGCAAGGTCGTCGCTGTTTTCAACAGGAGCGCCCGCATGCACGCACACGCCAAAGGATTACTGTAGCAACTACTATGACTACACAGCGATAGAGCGTAAGCTACAGTAATTCCTGAACACTAAACCTGCGAATTCGAAAACTAATGGTGGCGGACACAGAACTAATCTGTGCATGTCACGTCGCATTCGCATGGCCGAGTTGCCGTACTTGCATGCATCTACTCTGCCTGCCATTTGTGAGTTGTTTCGCACGCATCCACAGCATGCCTGATGCCTGACGAAAGAACAGAGCACGCAACGCAAGCAGAGACGGGAAGCAGAGCAGAGCAGAGCCAAAGCCCAAACGAAAATCAACGGACGCACCTGCAGCGACAGCGGCCTGCTGCTCCGGCCCATCCTGCGCCCGGCGAAGGGGCCCTCGTGGTAGTAGAGGGTGTTGGCGCTCGTCGGGTGGCTGCTGTAGTAGTACGCGCCGCCGCGGTGCCCGTGGCGGTGGCCGGCGGACGGGTAGAAGCAGCAGAGCAGGAAGTTGGACAGCGACGACGACACCGACATGGCTCAACTTATACGACCGGTGCTCTCGCCCGTGTGGCTCAAGGTTGGGGGGAGGAAGCTTACGGCGGCGAGTTGCCCCTCTCTGCAGGCTCACCCTTGGTTTCCCAGGGAGGTTTTGGTTGCCCCGCCGCGCCGTGCACAGCGCTTTCTTTGCTTGCGAGCTCGGGTTGGGTTGGCGTTGGCGTTGGCGTTGGACGCTCGAGTAGTCGAGTGCCTCTCGCCTCTGCCACTGCCGCTGCTTTTATTCTCTCGCCGCCGCTGCCGCGCGCGCGCCCTACTCTCTGCTTTTTTTTTTTTTCTTCCGCCCTCGTATTGGTGCTTGAATTCTGGGAGACTGGGGAGGAAAAAGAGGGGCCCGGCCCTGGTCACCTGGTATGGTGAGAGCCAGGGGAGCAGGGCAGCTGCTGGCCAGTCCGCCGGTACACATGTTCTGCCACGTCAGCCGTGGACTAGCTAGCACTACTTCCTACTAATCATGATCTTTTGATGTTCTTCGAAATTTGAAACACTGAAAGTTAAGCTACGCGAAAGATTACGGGCGATGCGTTTTGTTTGCTGCTGGCAGAGTGATGAGCTAGCTGCACAATGATGTGCATGTCATCGAGCTCTTTTGGTGCATCATGACAGACATGAATGCCAGCACGAGTGAATCATCTATGCCGGCGGTGTGACGGCGAGCCCATCTGTACATGCTCGGTGCTCTCTGCAATTCAAACACTCGGCAGAGAACAATAACATAACAATGCAATGGTCAGAAACAAACAGGCATGAGGAGGAGCGTCTAGGGTGCCCTTTTGAATCCACGCTCGGCTCGGTTTTCTGATCATTCAGTGTCACTGCCTCTTTGGCTCCACTTTGGAATGAAGATATTTTTCATATTTACCATATTCATTTTTCACGTCAAAATGAACCGATTTCTGTGAAATTACTATATAGAATTCTTGCTTTCCAAAGAGGTCTTGGGTGTTTGGCAACAAGGGAACTAGTGGTTCCTCTCCTAAACAAGCTCTTCTTGCTTAGTGACTAATTCAAACTGTGTAGTGGTGCAGAAGCCAGGAAAAGTGTCTGAAGGAGGAGTATATGTTCAGTTTGGGAGATAGGAGGAAAAGGTTTAGAAAATAGATATCTTCCTCTCCCTCTAGGCCTCTACAGTACCTCCCAGTGGAACGAGTTCCAAAGCTCATGCCTCCCTCGATGATATTATGCCCGGTGTTTATTCTGTCCAGGCTTTTCTACACACGGCGTGCACTACTATTGCATGTTCTCAGTTCTCTTAACATAGTCCGTAGCTGTCAGTCAGAGCAACTCTGCTCCTGCTTTCTTCTGTGTGCTTACACTGTGCATGAAATTTGTCTGTCGGTTTTCTTAAATCTTGCATTTGTGCTTATTCCAGCTCTTCGAACCTCGAACAGCATCGATGCGTCCGTTGATACGACAATAATGCCTCGCAAAGGAGTATCTAGGTAGCTAGAGATATTCTTTTGTTGCATAATGGAGCTGACAAGATGCTGGTAGGCTACATCACTACATCAATCTTTAGTGGCCCAATCAGCATAACATGGATCACAATTCACACCTCGGTGTGCCGATTACTCCACTCTGTTAAATCAACTGCCTACACAGGATGAGCTAGTTGCTTAAGGAAATGAGCTACACGTAATCGCAACGAGCGAAGTGACAAGTTGACATGCGGCGCCGAGAATTAATGCCGCTTTTCCTTTGTTTGATCAAGCCCTAGTTCACTCTTACCTGAATCTTTATTTCAAGTGAACAATGGTCAGACTGTTAAAGAACAGTGTCTGCCATACCAATACCAATCAACGATGGATTACAAATATAATAGGCCCAGCTGCCGATTCTTTCGGCTAGAGATTTGTCGCCATTACACCCACTAATTAGGAAACTTGAATGAAAAGCTCCTCTTTTTGACTATTGGCCTGCTGTCTCTGTTTGATATTTTTTCAGGGGGGCTGTCTTGTCTCATGGTTCCCACATTCATGTTTCTTCAGTTAGATAGTACTAGTGCCACTAGTATTCAGTATTTTAGATAAGTCTCAGCAGGGCCGGCCACGCTTTTCCCCTTAATCTCTGTCAGTGCAGGAATTATGCTTTTGTCAACTTTAAGCGCCAGCCATTGATGTCTAATTGCATATCGCCCATCATAATCATTGTGCACGACGCTCACTTAAAAACCTCCTTTAGTTAAGGCAGAAGAGTGTGTGCGGTTCGTTCGGTAATGAGAGATTGGTTGCGATCCATGGCCCATGGATTTATCTTGAAATGATGAGAGATGGATTGATTATGGACGTAACGTACGAATGGTTCTCTGGTTAGGAAAGCTGTGGAAAGGACTGGATAACATACAGCCTTTGCTGATGGTCCGGCCATTGTGTGCTTGCAGAGGACCTTGTTTAAGTCCCATCTTTACGCAAAGAAAAAAAAAGAGAGAATATGTTTTTAGTTTGGTGCTAGTCATTTACAAACCAAACAATATTGTACAATGATAAAACTGGATTTACTAGAACCTGCATTTCTGATCTGATGTAAAAAATGGTGAAGGTTAGTCCTTGTTAATAAGGATGATAACCTGCCAAGGAAAAGGAAGCTAAGACTCTGATGTACTACTACGAGTGGAGCAATGGTAGAATCATCCAAAAACTATCCTGAAAATTACTATGGGAGCAAGTATTCCCTGGGCGGTTAAGATCGAACAACAATCTTGCTACTTGCTAATACTTTTTAGTTCTCGGGATAGGGATAAAGCTACTACTTTCTCGATGATAAAGTTTTTTTCCCGTCCTTCTCCTAATATTCTCTGCTCTGTGGCGGGAGCTTCCTGAAAGAATATGAAAAATGCTTTACTTTCCCAGTAAGTAACTCTACCAAATGCCTGAAGGTAACCAAATCACACTCTGAAGCCTGAATGAACAACGAGTGCCGGGCAGGGCATTGTAGGAATCAGATCTGAACGCAAAGCCAGATTTCAGAGGAAAAGCTGATGCTTTTGAAGGAACACAAGTACTTGGTTGTGTGTCAGCAGGGCTCATCGGAAGCACTGGAACTCAGAAGAGCTGTAAGTCTAGGAATAAAGTCGATATTGTATCCCAAAAGCTGAGAGAGAATGACTGGGAATATCGAAAAGCTAGAAATACTCTGCATGCTTGCTGTTGAAGTTGCCCTCACGAAACAGCTGCAGTCTGCTGAAGGTATATATGGGTGAAGGTGAAACAAGAGCAGCTGCCATCTGCCGCTGCCCCTGCTGTCTCTTAAAATAACTAGTGGTCGTCAGATTTCCTTGCGATGTTTTGCCGAGCTAGTATTCCAATTCAGAAGAGCACGGTATGATTAGCTTCAGTATTTATGTTTTGTTGTGCCGGGAGCACTTGCGTGTTTCGGACTTTCAGTTGACACCTGCCCAAGTCCTGAACTGGCATTTAGGCCTTCTTTAGATGCACCCAAAAACCTAAAATTTTACAAGATTCTCCATCGCATCGAATCTTGTGGCACAATGCATGGAACATTAAATATAGATAAAAAAATATAACTAATTGCACAGTTTATCTGTATAAATCAAGAGACGAATCTTTTAAGCCTAGTTACTCGGACAATGTTTGTCAAATAAAAACGAAAATACAACAGTGTCAAAATCTAAAAAGTTTTTGGATCTAAACAAGGCCTCAGTTTGTTACCAGTATTAGGGCACAAGAGAAGATGCGATTTTTCTTGAGGCGATGCGGTGCAAATATATGCTGGGAATATTTTTTTTTGCTAGAATTCCTTGTGCTGGGACTGGGATTGGGAATATTAGCAAGATGGTAGTAATAATGCTCACTCTTATCTTGAGACGTCGCGGAAACCATGCATGCATTAGGAGTGGTAGCTTGGAAAGCCACTTGCACGACCAGCTGATTCGACGTAATAATAAACCAGATAAAAAGATGCAGATAGACAGACAGATCATCACCGCTCCGCACCGCACCCGATCGATCTCAAGTTGCTCGAATATGTGGCAACAAGACGTACGAGAGGTGGCACATGCACGAGCAAGGTGACTAAGTTTCCACTAGCAACGCACCACCACTTGCATTGCATTGCACATCCGCCATGGATGATCCGATCCATGCATGCACATCTTCCCTGCGCTGCAAGATATATAATTCCCTTTAGTGGAGCTAGCTAGCTAGCTTGGTACTTAGGCGAGTAGCTCGCTACTAGGAGAGAACGGAATCCATTCCTTATCCAGAAAGCCGCTCCGAGATGAACCGGATGCATGGCCGCCGCCGATCTGGCGGCTGTCCGTCGATCGAGCAGCAGCCGGCAGGCACAGACACGGCAGCGTACTATACGTGTGTGGTCCGGATAGCTTCGAATTTTACAGGATGCCGGCAGTGGCAGGGGCGACCGGCGTGAGATTCGCGGCGCACTGGGCGCGACCGCGAGCGAACCTCCACGCGCGCAGACGCAGGCCGCCTCTGCGCGCCGCTTTATTACTCTCTTTTATATATATATATGCCCGTACGTCTCAGTCCGCGGGTGCGATTCCTTGGCTACTCGCTCGCGGGGAGGGGAGGAAGCGGGTTCGGTGGTCGAGGAATTGGTTCAGGCAGATCGCGGAGGTGGACTGGACACTCGACTGGACGGGCAAGCAAGGAAGAAGACGATCCCGCCTGCCACGTCATCTCATTCTCATCTGCCGTGTCCGTCCGTCTTTGTCTGTCTGTCTGTCTACGCCCTTCAAGGCCCAAGCAAGCGGAATATCCCGAGGAAAGTGTCCCTGGGCCCTGGCATTTAGTTGGGCCGTGTACTAGGCCTATCCCAACAGCCCTATTCCGAGTATACATCGAAGCCCAAGTGACATGCTTTTCGATGCATCTTGGCCCATTGGATGGCTATCTAGCTATCCATCTTAATTCCAACTCGAAGAAGGAAGGTTGCTCGTCCTGGCCCACAACCACAAAGGGTCCAGCAAACCACCCTCAGGCCCACAAGGCCACAAGTCTTTTTTCCACCGAATACACCTTCTGCGCTCCGCCGTTCGAACGCGGTACCCGCTGCCCGCCGCCGATCTCCCCCGCCGCGCCGTCGTCTCGTGGTACCCGCAGATGCCGGCGAGCCACAGCATACACAGGTGATGAGCCGCGCGCGCCGGAGACTCCACTCATCGTTGTCGTCGTTCTGAATTCCTTGCGATCGATATGGATGTGCATGCATGATCGGCCTCGCTCTCGCTCTCCCCGTTGGCGGCAGGCGCCAGGGCAGCACGCTGGTGCAGAGAATGTAGGGTGGTGCCGCGTATCCAGCAGCCTGCTGCTTGCGCCGCACGGCACGTACAGCAGCTGATTAATTAATCAGCTAGCTGAGCGCCCTGACCGACGCCTACGCGTGTATGAATTGCATGTGACACGCGCCATTAATCCCCCATCCCCGTTAGGATTCAGGGTTTCAGCTTTCAGGACCAGATAAGGGTTTCAGTCCAGGATGGCACAGCGCCGCCCCCGAAATCAGATAGCGACGCACACCAGAGACTACTAGCTACCTAGATGTGGTATATATGCTGTATTGCTGTATGCCTCTCTTTCATGTTAATTAGCTGTGTTGTGCTTGCATTTGTGCCCTCCATCACTAGGATTTTGGGTTTTGGGTGTGCATGCATGTACCTGTAGGTACGGCGCGCCATGTCGCCGCGCGATGACGAAGCCCCGGGAATTAGCAGGCCGAGAGACGCGCGCGGTCGATCGCCTGGTACGCGCGCCATGCTGCTCACTGGTCACCACGCACCGTGTCAGGCCGCCGTTTGCTCCTAGCAACGGACTCCGGGCTAGCAGCTTCGCTCACATGCCTTGCCTGCATGCATGCGTGCAGTACAGAGGAGATTGCAGGGGCAACATATATGCATGGGTAACGACGGCGAGTAGCGTCCGGCCGGCAGTCACATGCATGCTTGCTTGCTTGCCGCCATGGATGCATGCATGTGATCGATCGAGGAGTCGCCAAAGAGGGAGATCGATGCTTGTGGATTGTATAGCCAGATCTGGAGAATCTGGTTATCATCGGTTATCCAGAAGATGGCTGTGCACAGGCTGCAGAAGCTCAACATGGCCGAGGGCCGACTCGATCGATTCAGACTAACAAGGACTGAATTGAAGGTAGTATAATGCGATGTGCTCTCTCAAGGACTGAAGCGTCGTCCTTTTCTTTTTCTGCATGTCTGAAGCTCTGAATCTTTTTTGAGCTAATTAGTCGTCCAGCAGCTGCACCTGCACGCCAGAGTTACTCCTCCAATCCAATCCTCTGCGACTGCGACTGCGAGAAAAAGCAAATGATTAAACGAAGCAGATAATTAAACGACGACGACAGGGAGGGGACAGCGTGCTCATCGTCGTCGTCGCAGCAGGAGACGGAATGGACCGCGCGCCTGTGTCTGGCAAGCAGCTCACGGCGATTACAGTTATACAGGGGAAGATGCATGGCAGTGGCTGCAGGCGCTGTGACTGTGATGCCTGCACAGTGGCGGAGTGATGTGTGCAGGAACAAACGAACAGGACGCGCGAGAGGCCAGTGTGCTGCTCTTGCTAACGGAGGCAGGCGCCGCGCCAAGGACCAAGTACATGCATTGAGGTGTTGCCACATACAGCTGGTGATGGTCCATCGATCGACCTCATCTACACACCGTGTGCCCACCATCAGCTCCCGGTTCTTGTACAGTTTTATACACTGTAGGCAGCATATCTTAATTACCCCAGCTGCTGCTGCTGCATGCTGCAACAACAGCAACGCATCAGCAGGGTGTGCTAGCTGCACCTCCACTGCATGGTGCATGCCATATTGCCATGCCACACCGCTAGGATGCAACACTAAAATGGGGGTAAATATATGCATGAGGAGGACGAGGAGGGCTTGCTTTTTCACGTGACACTGGCACGTGGGCCCGATGCTAAACGCTAGTCTTGCTACTTGTTCCATGATATATATGTTGATATAGATTGATGGCAATAGCTCGAAAGTTAGTAATAAATGGTAGTGCGATTATATATTCTTTTCTTCCGTTGGTATATATATGGTGTGCGCAAAAGATATTTCCTCTCTGTGTTTTCGCTTTCATCATTTGTGTGGGCTTAGATATTTTCCCTTGGGGAATATGAAGAGTGTGTACTTCCCTTGACCTTGACGTCTATAGGCTTTGCGCATCGGCATTTAGCTAGGTTAGTCTCTCCTATTCTTTTTATAGGAGTAGAGGTGGAAAAGATGTCGAGTCGCTTTTAGGTTTTCGGATCAGCATCTCGAATCACTCCCATCACAATCGTCTTTTAGGACATTTTAATTTTATATATACATATCAGTTGTTAAGCATGCATTTTAATCAACCGTACCAGCTATGTACGCGAGCCTTATTAAGCTCCTAATTAATTTCCAATTAATTAACAATCAGATGCTACGTACATGATTAATTCTTTATATTGGTGGTCTGGTGGGCGTGGGCCGGGGGCCATGCATCATGTGTGTGATGGGCAAAGGAAGGGGCATGGTGTTCAGAATATACAAACCAACTGCAACGGTTTTGGGCGGCACAAGCCGGCATATGCACACGGCGTACTACTGGCCTACTGGGCCCACCAAACAAAATTTCTAGCTGCTTGTAAATGTCTCCTAAATTAGTTATCCAGTTTATTTAATTTGTTTTTCTCGGATCCTAAAACTTAGAACTGTTTCTGTGTGTTCCTAGAATTTAGAACTGTTTCAGAATTAAATTGCATAATTTTTTATTTTTCTTAGAAACATTTCTAAGTTTTAGGAACAAAAGTTCCAAGAACTTAGAACTATTCAGAATTAAATTGCATAACTAATATAGGTGATAATGTTAAGCCATTCCACGGTACATAGAGACATTCAATTTTCTGTCGTGTGAGAAAATTTATAGGAGCCTACCAACACCAGATAGAGTACAGCTGAAATGTGTTTTGTGTTGCTCAATAAAATCCTCCATTTTTTTTAAATAATGTTTGCTACTAGCAACTAATACTTGTTGCAATTCAGATATATTCTCAAGAACCATCGACAAAAAAATACGACAACTACTTTCATTACCCTATAAAAAAATCCGCGCTGTTCCAACATATTTCCATATTGATACTAGCTACTGTATATATCATCAGGTTTTATTGGTTTCCATTGTTCATTTTATGTGTTCAGGTTTGCCTTTGAATTTTCCTTCATCAAACCCCACGGGTTAATCAGGTCTAATTTATTTTTTTTGACATGTTTGTTTGGAAATTTAGTTCCTGAAACAATGGAGATAGAAATACTTTGACCAAGGTGTTCCCTCCATTTCAAATTATAAGACAACTTGACTTTTCTAGATTTTTTAGATAATGGATAAAAAATATTCGGCCTCTACACCCAGGGGTGTACACAACCCATTATTATAAAGTTTTTGAGGATCTGTAAAGAGAAAGTCATATAGTCTTATAGATTGACCTGGACACTAGTTCAAATAATACAAATGTTACCATCCTTTATTGGATATCTCTAAAGCAATGATTTTCAATTTCTTGCTCATCGCGGAGAGCGCGTCCTTAGCTGTCTCATCACGTTGCAGCTGGGTCCAAGAGCGTAGCTTTCTAGATACATAACTTTTACTATAAATCTAGACGTTCGATTACCCCTTTTTTCACTATCTCAGCTAGCTAGTTATTCATCCTCCTGAAACAACCCTGTTGACGTACGAATAGTGTGTCTGACAAATAATGCTATACATGTTATGTATATATGGTCTGGGTGTTCAGATTCATAGACATGCGGCCATTGAACTGGAACTAATAAACAGTTGGTAATCAAGGCTATGCTCTTGGTTGTAAGATCTTTTCATGTATCTAATTGGATCGATCTCAAGGCAGTTGATGTTGGATGAATAAGACCTATATTCAGCTAGCTACTCACCTTTTGGGCTAATGACAATTGAAAGATGCATGATATCACGCATTGACTACTAGAGATAATTGCTTGGTCGTGTAATACCCAGACAGATCAACAGTTTGATGATTCGATCCCATCTCGATCTGTTCTCTAATAATGGATTTTTGGTGAACAAGAGACATATCAAACAGTACCATGATTAATATTAGATCTACCTAATCAGATCAGGTTCTCATACACACAGGCACAGAGATATGTAAGTGCCAAAGCCATTAATGCATAAGACAATTCCATCTCACCAAGAACTAGCAGTGATTACACGTGAGATTATTATTGATCGATACGCCAGCATCTAGCTACAGTGCAGGTCGTTGATAAAGCTAGCACAATGTTACTTGAGAAATGAACTATCCAGGAGGAGGTCCCCTATTAGCTTGCCTTTCACCTTCAAGGAGCCATCACACCCCTTCCCACACCCTGGCTACTACCATTATACTATTGATAGTGTATCCTCATGCATGTAAGGACCATCCAAGCATATTTTAATTTCTTCGTAGGCAATTCAGATCTTCCATTCAAAATGACATAGCCTACCATAGTTTAATCACCTACACTTATTGTCTGGTATACAGTCCCTCGGCCACCTACTGCGGTGTATATGCAATATTGATCTGAAACACAATGCATGCATGTTTGAACTCACTAATTCCTTTCACCTGAAATATAATGGATCTGTATTGTATATATGTGTGGGCAAATTGATATATTGTTTTAAGAAATCAAGGAAATGCTAATCAGGCTATAGTTCATATACATTTCAGAATGCCAATTATTTGTCTGCAGTTAATCCATATATAGAGGCTTCAGGCTTGAGCTAGCTAGCAAGGATTTGCATTGGACAGACTCTGGGCACTGCACAAATATAATGCAGCTTCCTGGCATCTACAGGACAGAACATCTACCTCACCCTCACATGACATGAGAGGATATTTAAGCATGCGCATACACCCATACTACACGCATGATATGTAGAGATGAGCTAGGAATAACTAGCCAGGACCCAACCCCCAAAGGTCGTCTACTAGCTTTGGTGATATTGAGAGGGCCACACCCACACCCTCCAAGGCATAATTGGCGTGGTCCATGCATGGCGCGCGCGCGCACACACACACAGAGGCATACGGTGCCCTAGAAAAAATAACAGAAGTGTGCCCCCCCCCTCTCTATTGGCCAAAGCAGATACGTACGTATGCAGTATATATGAGAGTGAGGACGACTGAGGGGGGAGGTGTGTAATCCTAATCAATACTTCTTGTCCATGCTTGGATGCCACCATAACGCATGTGCACTGTACCATTCCCTTGCTCCCCTTCCTAGCTAGCTCACTCGCTCCCTTCACAGGTCACACTCCCTCTCAAAAGGGTCCCCCCTCACCTCCAATCCTCCATTACTAAATGCCACATATGTAGTCCTCCCCCACATCTACCGCAACCTAATTTGTCCATTGCCATGGCGAGCGACATCGCGGTGATGGCATGCATAACGAGGACCCTCCTCTCTCTCTCTCTCCCCGATCAATCGCTCTCTCGCGTGCCTTGTCAGAGGGAGGATATATAGATCGATCATCGATGGCAAAAGATCAATATCGTTGTAGATGCATTATATATATATATGCACTCAATGCAACTTTCTACATATATGTGGTTCTTACCCCTAGAGTTTGCACTAAAAAAAACTGGTCTGATAGTTCTATTTTTATTTTCCCTATCTAATAAAAGTTATGGCAAAGCTTTTTGCCATCCCTTCAGAAAAAAAACTTCCCACATGGAGTATATATATGTAATGTGTAATAAAGACTAACTAGAGAGGGGGCGGGGGCATGTTTAGCTGGCAATTAAGCTACATAGCTAGTGAAGGATTCAGTGGTATTATATAAAACCGTGCTATCGCTCACCGATAACTCGTCTTACTGTTTAGTTTCCCACCCAAAATTTTTTCATCCATCCCATCGAATCTTTAGACATATGCATGAAACATTAAATATATATATAAAAAATAAACTAATTACACAGTTTGGTTAAAAATCGTGAGACGAATCTTTTAAGCCTAGTTACTCAATGATTAGCCTTAAGTGCTACAGTAACCCATATGTGCTAATGATAGATTAATTATATTTAATAGATTTGTCTTACAGTTTCTTCCTGACGAGCTATGTAATTTGTTTTTTTATTAGTTTCTACAAACCCCTCCCGACATCCTTCCGACACATCCGATGTGACATCCAAAAAATTTTCATCAGCAATCTAAACAGGGCCTTAGCTTGAACTCCACTTCAAAATTTTGCTCTAGCTATAGTAGTGGGAGCTACCCAAGTGTAGGGGCATGGGCCGGCCTCTAAATATGTATGTGCATGGTATGTGTCCTTGCAAGCCCAAGGGCCACTTGGCCTACTAATACTATACTGTGATATATACTGGGAAGAAATGAAAAGGTGACCAGCAGCAGCAGGTATGCATGCATGTAGAGTAAGAGATGCAAAATGAGCTAAGCAACGCCAGCCAAAAACCATCTAGGTTTTCCATGATTTGCCACGCTGACGAGGCGGTGATGTGATGCTTGCATTGCAACAACCCATATATTTCTGGTGCCAATGTTATATATAAACACATATTTGTATCCTCAGAATTGTTATCACCTTGGGGTTTTTTAGAGAAATTACTGCGGCAAATTAAGCAGTGTAGACATTTTAATTAATTAACTTGTGGTTGTGCATGTGTTGCATTATCCTCTGCCGGTTATTAGCTGACAGACATGTCCGGCCATGCATCGATACTGATTTACTGAAGCCTTCCCTGTCAACTGTCATGCATGCACATGCCTGCATTTGCTAGCTCTGGCCATACTGCTTGAGCATCGATAAACAGTGTAGATGGGCAGTTGCTATCAATTAAGCCGAAGCTTTTACAGATGCATATAGCTGTTCCTACACATTCATATGCATATAAGATGAGACACCATGAAAGGCAAAGGGTAGCAGAGGGCAAGCAGATGCCTAGCAAAATGCTCCTTTTGGCCATGCACCTGCAGTGCAATGGAAAGGGAGGGGGGCTACACTACTCTGCAGCTAGAAGCTATTCTGATCGATCTCTCTTCCTTCTCTAGCTTCTCTTCTCTTTTCTGGAGGCCTGCTGGGCTCCCTGCTATGGCCTGCACGCAACTTCTCATCTCATGACTAGCCAGAAAGAAGGCTGCATCCTTTTCATTAATTCTCATCCTGCAAGTTTCTTTGCTACATGCAGACAATTGTGTGAAACACAGGCCTGCCGATCGACACATATGCCCAACTTCAGCTGCCTGCTGAACCTCCTACCCTTATTTAACTTCTAGGAGTAGTACCTCTATATGCATGTTTGTGTCTAACGACAGTCTAAGCATTATGATTGCAGGGTGTTGGGGCCTAATAGCTAGCTAGAACTTGCATGAAGCATATATGATATATATGCCTCTAGCTTAGCATGCCCAAATATGTTTACTGTACTGTCTCTTATTCCTAATACTCCTACCAATCTAGGTGTACTGTGCAGGTGAGATCAACATGTAAAACTATACATGTATCTATATGTATGTACTGTACCCCAAGCTAAAAAGTAGCTGAGCTGTGTACTGGTGCTACTACCACGACTTCACTGCACTAACCAGTGGTGGTTCAGTTCAACATGGGGCTGCTTGGCATGAAGTCAGCTTCAGCTAAGAAGAGAAGAGAAAAGGCAATGCAATGAAATCCGGGGATGGAATCCAACTCATGCATCGGGTTCAAGTCTCCGACTTGATATGTGTGCTCGTATTTTTCTGAATTTATTTTAGGATTTAACGGTGCTATGTTTTTATTTTTTAGTGGTAGGCGACGTGTCCGTCTACAGCGAGACGCATCAATCTTAAGATATATCGGTCCAACTCGGTTCTTCGAAGGTGCTTATAGAGATAGAGTGTGTGTGGGTGCGTTCATATGGGTGAGTGTGCGTTTATGTATATGAGCCTCTAGGTTGCATCTGTAACGTTTCGCAAAAAAGGAAAAGAATCCAACTGGCGCAGAGTAGTACTACAGCCCATTGACCCTGTCCATTCATGGAAGACTTGCCCGTTGACATGATCGGATAGTTGTCATACTAAACACAATATATATATATAGGTTATGCTCGCAACAAGTTGCTGAAATATTGATCGATTCCATCAATCCGGAATGCTTCATCGTTTCGTATGCGGGTAACAAATTAAAGTCAATGGACATGGATCGGACGTGCGTGACAACGGCGATGCGCATGCAGATAGGTAGATTTGCCCTGGCCTGCATGGTGATCTGATCGATCAGATCATCAACCCTTGATATATCTCTCCAAGATCACTGAGATCCAAAGCAAAAGTTTCAGAATCCCCGGGTTTCAGGTTCATGTTCAGGGTTCAGCGCATATGTCCCTATCGATCGATCTTATTTACACGGATGCAATCCAAATGTGTCATTATCAGAGGCGCGCATGCACAACTAGTTAGCCGGTCAACATGATGATGATATAGTCGTACCAGTAAACAGCAGCCCATCTGCTGATTTTCCTGGACGGGGGAGTGGTAGGGTTCACATCATCCACAGATCGAATTGCTGCATGCGTCTTTAGCATATATGTGGTCCAGTGATGAGTCAATATAATCCTCTCCTTTTCCTGAGCTGTTCAGATCCATCTGAAGACAAGCCAAGTACTTCTCTCGTAACTATTCTTGCATCTTTAGTAGCAGTTTCATATAGTGGAATTCTTCTTGCGAACATATACCCTTCGGACATTATGTAACTATTCTTGCAGGTGTAGCATCATGCAAGCCTGACTAATCTCAGTGTACTACCATTTGAATGGAATCATCAGCTTCATTCAACCAGAGAAATGCATGTCTAGCCGCAAAATTGTTGAAAAAAAGGCATGAGTTCGCACTGGTTGTGTTATCATGAAAAAAAAGAAATATTTCCATCAGATTGTACAGCGGCTAGAGTATACTGTATATACATAAAAAATAAACAGCTGGGACTGCCTAATAATGCAACAGCATTTTTCAGTGGAAAAGGATGGATGGATAGATTGTCCTAGCTAGCTAAATGACGTCGACACCGACTGTGGACCTCAAGAAAAGCTGTACGCACACTGTATATTAACAGCGAGCACTTGTACGATTTGTGCCGCGCATACTTTCGCACATGCACATGCATATATACGGAGGCCATCCATTTTCCAATCTGAACACTGTACACACGATCGAGAAGCTGCGTGTTTTTTCCCGTCAGTTTATCAGGCAGATACAACCTGAATTATTTGCATGCACCCCCGTACGCCATACATGATACCTACTACGCGTTGAGATCAGTGAGCATACGCATTGCAATTAAACAATATCGTACCGATCAAAAAAATTGACCAATAAAATTATCATTATCAAAATTGTAAAGATCCACCCATTTCGCTCAGGTCTACGAGTTTTTTTTCTTTTTTTTTTTTGTGTGTGTGCCATTAGAATCCTAGAACCCTGACAGGGCATGCAAGTTGGTCAGAGAAGTGCCAGATTATCTTAGGCCCTGTTTAGTTTCCTATCTAAATTTTTTTTATCCATTCCATCAAATCTTTGGACACATGCATGAAACATTAAATGTAGATAAAAAATAAACTAATTACACAGTTTGGTTGAAAATCGCAAGACGAATCTTTTAAGCCTAGTTAATCTATGATTAGCTTTAAGTGATACAGTAACCCACATGTGCTAATGACAGATTAATTATAATTAATAGATTTGTCTTGCAGTTTCCAGACGAGATATGTAATTTGTTTTTTTATTAGTTTCTAAAACCTTTTCCGACATTCTCCCGACACATCCGATGTGACACAAAAAAATTTTCATCTCCAATCTTTACTCCACGGCCTTGTTTAGTTCCTAAAAAATTTTTGCAAAATTTTTCAGATTCTCCGTCAAATCGAATCTTTAGACACATGCATGAAGTATTAAATATAGACAAAAATAAAAACTAATTACACAGTTTGGTCGGAATTGACGAGACGAATTTTTTGAGCCTAGTTAGTCCATGATTAGACAATATTTGTCAAATACAAACGAAAGAGCTACCGTGTCAATTTTACAAAATATTTTGGAAGGCCGTACATATGGCCACGGCGACGAATTGGGATGGAATACTAAATATGCAATGCAACTCTATCTTCTCTGCTAGCTAACCCCACATGTGTGCTCGTTATTTGTATATTTGTACTGTCCACACTACACAGGGGTCAACAAAAAGCGCGCAGCCAATCCGCAGAGAGCCCGGCGCCGGTAGACGATCGATCTCGGGATGCTTTTGGTTTCATGCCAATCGACCAACAACTTGAGCGAGGTCTAGCTGGGGGAACCGATTAGTGGCAAGAGGGCATGCATGCAAGGGTGGGCTTGGGATTCCCCTATCTTTGACCGCTATGTATATATTGGTTTGTTCAACTGTTTTTAGGGGAGGATGGGTTTGGTTTGGTTTCCTTTAAATTTCCTTCTTGTGATTAGTTATTAATTGATTCCAAATTCATTAGTGCCATTTTAAGATACTAGTCTGTAAACATGTGCATCCAGCTTAGAATTTTATGAGAAAGAAGCATTAGTTGTTCATGTTTAATATTTACAAGCATCGTTGTTAAAATCTAGGTTCTATATTGCAAAATTTTATCACAACATTTATTTTGGGTTGATTAATTTTACGAGGCCAACTTCTAATTAATTTTATGACTTCACAACATATCAGAGGGATCTTATTTTATTTTGCTATTTCTCTGTGGCTGAAATTCCTTTGGTTTCTAAATGCCATACATCAACCACCAAAACATAAAAACCATCTCTTAACAACCAATCCTGTTCAAATTTAAGTAGAAGTTGATGTCTATTATGACAAGAGGCACCTACGTTTGTTAAAGTAACTTGTAACCCAAGTCTAGGTCGGTTGAGATTAGGATCTTGTATTGTTATCCCATGTTGTAACCTTGTTGTACTCTTAGTTAGTTATCCAAGATCTCAACCGACCTAACCAAATTGTAAGCCACGTGAGAGGCTCTTTCTCACCTATATAAACAAAGGTGCGGCCTCCTACGGGAGGTTCAACGCTTCCCAAATTACTTTCATGGTAATCAGAGCTAGCCTCTAAACAAACATCCATAAGAAATCATGTCGACGTCCGAAGCCACCGCCGCGGTGCTCCCGTCGTCGTTTGGTCACCCCGTGACCGAAAAGCTTACCAGATCCAACTATGGCCTCTGGAAGCTCCAAGTTCTCCCGGCCATCCGCGGGGCACGTCTCGTGGGCTACATCAATGGCACCACCAAAGACCCGGAGAAGGAGATCAAGGGCACGGATGGGAAGAAGATCCCGAACCCTGCATATGAAACCTGGATGGCTCTCGACCAACAGGTGTTCAGCTACCTCGTCGCTTCGCTCACGCGTGAAGTCCTCAAGCAAGTTTCTACCTGCAACACGTCCGAGGAGCTTTGGTCTACACTGGAGGCGTTGTACACGTCCCAGACTCGCGCGCGCTCTGTCAATATACGGATCGCGCTCACGACCACCAAGAAGGGATCTATACCTGTAGAAGAATACATTGGCAAGATGAAATCTCTTGCTGATGAGATGGCATCGGTGGGTAAACCCATCGATGATGAGGAACTTGTCTCGTACATCTGCGCTGGCCTTGACATCGACTTCAACCCCGTCGTCACGTCGGTGTTGGCTCGAACTGAGCCAATCTCCGTCACAGAACTTTCTGCGCAACTCCAGTCCTTCGAGCAGCGGATGGACCTGCTCGGCGGCAACGGCAATGGCAACAGCAGTAGCTCATCTGCAAACATTGCAGCACGTGGTCGTGGTGGTGGCCGTGGTGGAAACCGTGGCCGTGGAAACCGTGGCCGCGGAAGCAACTCCGGCGGGCGAGGGCGAGGAAACTACAACTCCGGCAAGGCCAAGATCAGGTGTCAGCTGTGCAAGAAGGAAGGCCATAGCGTGGTGGATTGCTGGCGTCGCTATGAAGAAGACTTCGTTCCTCCAGAAGACAAGAGCGCCAATGCTGTCAGCAATGGCAACTATGGGGTGGACTCCAACTGGTACACGGATACAGGAGCCACTAATCACATTACCGGCGAGCTTGACAAGCTGGTGATTCGAGATCGTTACACAGGAGGTGAACAAGTCCACACGGCCAGTGGCTCAGGTATGAATATAGCACATGTTGGTCGTGTTATCTGTCATACTCCTGAACGTAATCTCATGCTTAACAATGTCCTGCATGTTCCTAAAGCAACAAAGAATCTTGTTTCGGTTCATAAATTAGCCTCTGATAACAGTGCTTACTTTGAGTTTCATCCAAATTCCTTCTGTATTAAGGACAAGGCAACGAAGACAATCCTCCTGGAAGGAAGATGTAGAGGTGGCCTCTATCCTCTACCGGCTGGTGCCCTCAAGAATAAACAAGCTCTCAGCGCGTCTCCTAGTGGTGCTCATCCTTCGGTGGAACGGTGGCATCACCGCCTAGGGCATCCCTCGTTTCAAGTGGTTCAACAAGTTGTCAAAAGGAACAAATTGCCATGTTCCTTCGAGTCTAGTATTAGTTCAGTGTGTGATTCATGTCAGATGGCCAAGAGCCATCAGCTACCCTATTCCAAGTCATCGAGTCAGTCTAGTTTTCCCTTGCAATTGATCTTTTCTGATGTTTGGGGACCAGCTTGTGATTCTTTTGGCAGAAATAAATATTATGTTAGCTTTATCGATGACTATAGCAAATTTACTTGGATCTACCTCCTAAAACATAAATCTGAGGTGTTCCAACGTTTCCATGAGTTTCAACAGCTAGTTGAACGACAATTCGATAGGAAGATCCTGTCAATCCAATCTGATTGGGGAGGGGAGTATGAAAAATTGAATTCCTTCTTCTCCAAAGTTGGAATCACTCATCTCGTGTCATGCCCACATGCTCATCAGCAAAATGGAGCTGCCGAGAGGAAACATAGACACATCGTGGAAGTTGGGTTGTCTCTTCTAGCTCAATCATCTATGCCCTTGAAATATTGGGATCAAGCCTTTCTATCTGCCGTATATCTCATCAACCGAACTCCGAGTAGAGTCATTGAGTCTCAAACTCCCCTCGAACGACTGTTTAAGATGGAGGCTGATTATACTTCTCTTAGAGTTTTTGGGTGTGCTTGTTGGCCCAATCTAAGACCCTACAATGCTCATAAACTCTCCTTCCGCTCAAAACAGTGTGCTTTTCTTGGTTATAGTAACCTTCACAAAGGTTTTAAGTGTCTTGATATTGCCACTGGCCGCATATACATCTCACGAGATGTCGTTTTTGATGAGAATGTTTTTCCCTTCTCAAGGCTTAACCGGAATGCCGGCGCTCGTTTTCATTCCGAGCATAATCTCCTTGACTCACACTCATCAAATTCATCTACAAATTCAGGAGATGATGATATACGTTCTGACTGTGCGAATATTCTACCGTGCGCTGCTACTAATCCCTTTGTGAGATTACAGGCAAACCCGACTCAATTCGATGGAGAAAACGGCGTTTTCCCTGGTGTGCCTCCCGGCGCGGAACATGAAGATGATCCGCCGTCATCGTCAGTACGAGGTCCAGGCGAATCAGCCTTGGATCAGGCGCCGGCTGGTGTCGTGACGCAGCAGCGTGGGGAGACAACGACGACGCCGCATGGATCGGCTGTGGCTGGCGCGGCCACCGAGTTTGATTTGGCGGGATCAGCTATGCCATCTGCGCCTGACCCCGCTCCTGCGTCAACTGCAGCGCCCGTGGAACCCCCAGCACCGGTCGCACTCCAACAATTGCCCAGAACCAGATTGCAGCATGGAATTCGCAAACCAAAACAATACACTGATGGCACAGTCAGGTATGGATTACTGGTCACCAATGATGAACCGAGAAATCTTGAAGATGCTCTAGGAAACAAAGATTGGAGAGATGCAATGGATGCCGAGTTCTTAGCTCTTCACAAGAACAAGACGTGGCATCTTGTGCCACCCAAGCAGGGTAAAAATATCATCGACTGCAAATGGGTCTACAAGGTGAAAAGGAAAGCAGATGGGAGCATAGATAGACACAAGGCAAGATTGGTGGCTAAAGGTTTCAAGCAACGGTATGGCATCGATTATGAGGACACATTCAGTCCAGTAGTGAAGGCAGCCACTATAAGACTAATCCTATCCATTGCTGTGTCAAATGGATGGAGTCTTCGACAATTGGATGTACAGAATGCGTTTCTTCATGGCGTTCTAGAGGAAGAAGTGTATATGAAACAACCCCCTGGGTATCAAGATAAGCTGCATCCGAATTATGTGTGTAAGCTTGACAAGGCGTTATATGGCCTCAAGCAAGCGCCTCGAGCGTGGTATCATCGGCTAAGCATGAAGCTTCAAGCCCTTGGATTCAAACCTTCAAAGGGTGACACCTCTCTCTTCTACTTCAAGAAAGGTAACCTGGTCATGTATATTCTTGTTTATGTTGATGACATTATAGTTGCAAGCTCATCCCCTGAAGGAACTAGAGCTCTACTCCAAGATCTCAAGTCTGAATTTGCACTAAAGGATTTGGGTGAGCTCCATTACTTTCTGGGCATAGAGGTATCCAATGTTAAAGATGGAATAATTCTGTCCCAAGGCAAGTATGCTGGTGATCTACTCAAGAGGACAGGTATGCAATTTTGTAAACCAATTGGTACCCCTATGGCCGTATCAGAGAAGCTCTCTCTGCATGAGGGAACTCCACTCAGCATGACAGATGCAACAAGGTATAGAAGTGTGGTTGGCGCTCTGCAGTATTTGACTCTAACCAGACCGGATATCTCTTTCGCTGTTAATAAAGTGTGTCAATATTTGCACTCACCAACCACAGCTCATTGGACAGCAGTAAAGCGTATCCTCCGATATATCAGAAGTAGCATGAGTTTGGGGCTTCGGATAACAAAGTCATCATCTCAGCTAGTCAGTGGATTCACCGATGCCGATTGGGCAGGGTGCGTTGATGACAGACGTTCTACAGGAGGATTTGCTATCTTCTTTGGTTCCAATCTTGTGTCATGGAGTGCCAGGAAACAAGCTACCGTGTCAAGGTCTAGCACCGAATCTGAGTACAAAGCCATGGCAAATGCGACTGCAGAAATTATGTGGGTTCAGTCTTTGCTCAAGGAGCTGGGCGTGCGTGACTCGCCGATGGCCAGGCTGTGGTGTGATAACCTCGGCGCCACATATCTGAGTGTAAATCCAGTGTTCCATGCTCGAACCAAGCATATAGAGATTGACTACCACTTTGTAAGAGAAAGGGTAGCGCAAAAATTACTTGATGTCAAGTTGATTGGAACGAATGACCAGGTAGCAGATGGGTTTACGAAACCATTGACTGCTTACAAGCTACAAGAGTTAAAACGCAATCTAAACCTAGATGTACCAGGTTAGGATTGAGAGAGGATGTTAAAGTAACTTGTAACCCAAGTCTAGGTCGGTTGAGATTAGGATCTTGTATTGTTATCCCATGTTGTAACCTTGTTGTACTCTTAGTTAGTTATCCAAGATCTCAACCGACCTAACCAAATTGTAAGCCACGTGAGAGGCTCTTTCTCACCTATATAAACAAAGGTGCGGCCTCCTACGGGAGGTTCAACGCTTCCCAAATTACTTTCAACGTTCACTAACAAAGATGTGTGGTCTAAGTTACTTCTAACTTTGGCTAGTGATGTGGTAAGGGGAAATTTCTTTTTCCATTCAGGGCCCTATTTAATTGCTCGTAGACTAGGTCAGTAATGACAATTTCAAAACAAATTTAGGTGTTGTTTTAAATTATATTTTATAATGACAAAGGTGGGTTATTTATAAATAGTTTTAGGGGTTATTAAAAATAAGACAGATATGGATAATTTATATGCAACTTTAGGGGGTTATTTAAAATACATTTCGTAAGAGTAGTTTATATACAAATTTAGGGGTTACTTTTTATATATTCTTAAGATATAATAACTATTACACTACCAGATAAGCGAAACTTTCTGACGACCAGAAACCAACAAGAATGGTCCAAAATCTGACAGTTTCCCGATGACCATCCGTTAGGAAAAGGCCGACAAGAACACCTCCACCTTATAGTTTTCCTGACGATAAGAAACCTTTTCTAACCGTAGTTCATGACGGCCCGTCGGTTTTGTATGGTTGACACAAACTTTATGAATTCCTACCGTTTTTTATAAAACCACGAGGAATGATTAGAACCATCTGGAATAATCCCGAGTTCGGTGGTACAGGCATACTTTCTTCTATTAGAAATATAAGTCTATCTAGATTTTAAGATGGCCTCCAAAATAACACTTTTACTATTGATTCCTATAAAATCATAGTTCTATATCAAAGCTTTTCTCATAATGAGTTTGGTTGTGTTGCATATCTACGGCCTCGTTTAGTTCAACCTGAAAACCAAAAAGTTTTCAAGATTCTCCGTCACATCGAATCTTGTGACACATGCATGAAGCATTAAATATAAAGGAAAACAAAAACTAATTACACAGTTTAACTGTAAATCACGAGACGAATCTTTTGATCCTAGTTAGTCCATAATTAGATAATATTTATCACAAACAAACGAAAGGGCTACAGTACCGAAAACTTTTCACTTTTCGGAACTAAACAAGGCCTACATTGACTTATATATTGTGGGGAACATCATAAATAATCACAAGATAATTATCTTAATTTTAATAAACTTTTTTGATGGAAAAATTGTATCTAGATGGGAGACATGGAATGGAAGATAGACAACAAATTGTGTAACCGTAATCTACGATAAAACAACACAGAGACCTCCGAATCTATATTGCAATTGGGATGTAGTAGTAGAAAGTTGTTAGAGTTCCAATAAAAAAGAAGATTCTTCTCCAAATCACACTGCAAACTTTGACCACAGAAAGGAGCTTTCTTGACCCTAACATGCCAACTAACCCTCGATCGGTAGGCTGCCTCCAGTTCTCCCTCAAATCAAATAAAACACACAAAAATATATAGCCACTGGCCAAATGGGCAAATGGCCATATTCTACATTACCACCACCCCCTGCGCTGTGCATCCTTTGCCCAGTTAACACCCAACAACATGTGTGTGCACCATATATATATCTATATATATATAAATTTTAAAAAAACAAACATGTGCCGTCTACCGGTAAGTAGCAGCGCATCGCATCCTATTGTATGCGCCACATGCGTATGCGTGTGCACATAAAATAGGTCGCCTCGATCTCTTCTCCCTCCTGGGGCCGAATCAGAGACCAGCAGCCATGTCGACGCTGACCTGAGCGGATCGAGAGCTCCTCCTGATCTCTCTCTTCTCAGTTCTCGTGTCCTGGCCCAGTGACAACACTAGCTGGCCTTGCAGGCTCAGCTGCCAATGGGCGAAATTTAGTAATAATATAATGCTCAGCAGATAACCTGAAATAAGTTCAGGGCCAGTTCAGAGTGATTAAAAAACTGTCATTTCAGATCCACAATCGCAAGCACATTATTCTATCTGGGTGTAGGCATACGTGGTTCAGTTTCCATTCGCTGAACTTTGGTTTTTTATACTTAGGACACAACAGCAACAAGGCAGCAGAGTACGATCGATCAGTGTGCGTCTCGCGACGATCGACCAGCGGCCGCGCGCAGTACGTTCATCTGATTCACATCCAATTAATTTATGCAGAAAACGAATGGACGATGCGCGGTTTTCAGAGGCAGGAACTGTGCAGGGATGCTTCGAGAGCTGTTCAGCGTTCTTGATGAGCAGGTGTGATAAGAACCTGCAAAGCTTTAAGCATGGTGAGATGCCTGCATCATCCTCATCAGCCTCCTGAAATGGGCCTCCACAATTTATTAATATGGCTAATTAAAGCAACAATATATATGTGCCCTTGCTTCACCTAAAAGTGCAAGAAAATTTTGAAGTGATAACATAGGTTGACTTTGTGTCAACCATGTTTATTGTACCCGGCCGAATTGGAATGGCATAAACAAAACCGGCCGCAACTAAACTTAGTGAGCGATGCAAATTTGTCTTAGTATAAAAGAACTCAGCTAGCTATTAGGTTTTGTGTGTTTATGTGGAGTCTGTCCATCCGGGTTCTAATCCAGCATTGTCGCTGACATATTCATGACTAATATTCTTTTAGTGGTAGACGCATGGCTTCAATAAGAAGGATCATATTGTGACTTTGGATCTCAAGATCTATACTAGTCTCTCGGATGTGCTCATTTAGGTTGGTTGCGAGTGTAAAAATATTTTGCAAAAGAAAAATCTAGAGTTAATACCTCCGTCCTATAAACGAAATAATTATAAGCAAACTATATATATCTTAAGCTTGCCTAAGTTTATAGAAAATTAGTGTTGACATTTCTGAATCCAAATAGATACTGTATAAAAATATATCACATGATGAATCTATTCATATTTATTTAGTATGATTATATTAATATTTTGAATAAAAACCTGATTACATTTAAGATGGAGGAGTAGCACCTTAGCATACAAATATTTTTCACTTAATATTAATAACCTGAGAAAAAAAACTATATATATATATATATATCCTTATTTGTATAAAAATAAATTAAAAACACAAAATTTAAGGCCAATCAAAGTGGTATACACTTCAAATAACCATACCACAAGATAGAGAGTATATGCATACTAGACTAGAATTACTATACCAGAGATACCAATGAGTAACATTACTGAAGATTTGCAGGCAAGGCAACAACTGGCATTTTGGGGCTCATCACCTGCCTAACTCACATAAAGGCTCCCCCTATGGCATGAGAAGGACATGCTCACATGAGCTCAACCAGATAATCCGTGGACCCCACCCCCTCTGATCCCCCTACTACTACTACTGCTGCTGAGTATTTACCTCCCTCCCACTCTCCCCCTCCCCACTCCCTATAGCTCATCTCATCTCACCCCTTTAAAAAGCAGGAGGCTAGCTACTTGTATTATGCCCACCCTCCCCTACAACCTACACCCCATGGATACAATACTAGCTAGTACTACATACATACACACTGATAGGGAGAGGTCACAAGCATCCATGTTGATGATGCATACTACACACACATGCTTAGCTGCAAGCCTGCAACAATTAACACTACAGTGGGTGAGAGAGTATATAGCTAAACTAGCTAGGCCAATTCAATTACCTTTGGTTGCAAGCCAAAAGTAAGTATCCATCTCCTTTCCCCTTTTCCCTTGCCCCACCAATGCAAGAACCTTCATAGTACTGCTACTACTGCTACCACTCTTCACATCTCCTCCTAGCTAGTTTTAGCCAGCCACTCCTTCCTCCTCCTCTTCTTCTTCCTCTTCTTCTTCCTCCGATCCCTACCATGATTTGAGTCATCTCAAGGTCGCTAGTACACAAACCCCGCGTATCCTCCTCCCTTCCGTCCCGCGGCCGGGGAAGTAGCAGCCACAATAATCCAAGAAACCAAGCAGAACCAAACCCTGCAAATTCCCCCAATTCTAAATTATTCCGATCCTAAGCCATCCGCGCGCTAATATAAAACAATTCCCAAGCTAGGTCGTATACTAACTATAGTCGTAACAGCTGCACCGCCACTGCTCGCCATCCAGCGGCATGCCATAAACAAAAAGTATGCAGGGGGTCAAAGTTTGAAGTTTGAAGGGCAGCAGCAGCAGGAGCGAGGCATCGTCGATCGATCGGCCGGCTGATCTACCGTACCTACCTACCTTGGCGGACGGACGGACGGCTCGATCTCGATCGATCGCCGGTCGTCGGAGATCGATGGAGTTCACGGCTCCCCCGACGGCGGCCCGGTCGGGCGGCGGCGAGGAGAGGGCGGCTGAGCACCAGCAGCAGCAGCAGCAGCAGCTGGCGGCGGTGGAGAAGGAGCACATGTTCGACAAGGTGGTGACGCCGAGCGACGTCGGCAAGCTGAACCGGCTGGTGATCCCGAAGCAGCACGCGGAGAAGTACTTCCCGCTGGACGCGGCGGCGAACGAGAAGGGCCTGCTGCTCAGCTTCGAGGACCGCACGGGGAAGCCCTGGCGCTTCCGCTACTCCTACTGGAACAGCAGCCAGAGCTACGTGATGACCAAGGGCTGGAGCCGCTTCGTCAAGGAGAAGCGCCTCGACGCCGGGGACACCGTCTCCTTCGGCCGCGGCGTCGGCGACGCGGCGCGGGGCAGGCTCTTCATCGACTGGCGGCGACGCCCCGACCCGCCCGTGCACCACCAGTACCACCACCGCCTACCGCTCCCCTCCGTCGTCCCCTACGCGCCGTGGCCGCACGCGCACCACCACCACTACCCAGCTGCTGCTGCCGCGGTCGGCGTCGGCGTCGGTGCCGGTGCCGGTGCCGCCAGGACGACGACGGTGCTCCACCTGCCGCCCTCGCCCTCCTCGCTCTACGACCCCCACCTCCGCCACGTCGGCTACGACGCCTACGGGGCCGGCACCAGGCAGCTGCTCTTCTACCGGCCGCTCCACCATCAGCAGCCCTCCACGGCGGTAGTGCTGGACTCCGTGCCGGTACGGTTACCCACGACGCCAGGGCAGCACGCGGAGCCGCCGGCCCCCGTCGTGGCGTCATCGGCCTCGAAGCGGGTGCGGCTGTTCGGGGTGAACCTCGACTGCGCCGGCTCCGAGGAGGAGAACGGCGGCGGCGGTGGGTGGAGGACCAGTGCGCCGCCGACGCCGCACGGCCTGCCGTCGCCGCCGTCCTCGTCGTCCTCCTCGTCCGGGAAAGCGAGGTGCTCCTTGAATCTTGACTTGTGAAGGCATGGCAGCCGGAGAGGTCGTCGTCGTCTCGTCGTCGTACTCGTACGATCTACCTCTACAGCAGCAGCCCAGCTACTAGCCTACTACTACTTTCTTCCCGGCCGCCTTCTGGCGCCACAACGGCCGGCACCAATGGTCGTCGTCGTCGTCGAGAGTGAGGGGGTAAAGAATTCAAGATCCAATCAAGTAAACAAAAGCGGCGGCGGTGGTACGTGTCCGGGCGGTGCAAGTAAGGATCGATCGAGCTGGAGGAGCACTGCACCAACAAGTCTTCGCTCGTAACCCGTATATAGCTCATCTCTCTCTCTCTCTCTCTCAATTTCCTTTAGCAAAATTTCAGTGTGAAGGGGGAAACAAGGAAATTAAGAACAAAGCAGCAACAACAACAAAATTATTTCTCGATGGTTAATTTCTCGCCTCGATTTGCTTTCTTGATTTCCTCATCTGCTAATTTAGCTATATATGAAGCTTATTAAGTGCACAGCTGCTCAAACTTCATCTTCTTTTGCCTCCTGGAGGAGACCTGATCTCTTGCATTTCTGAAAGCTATTTGCCTAGTGTCAGCAGCTCAGCATGCATGACTGTGGGCTTAGGAAACACTGTCACTGTGTGCTCCGATCCCCACATATGATAACAATTGCTAATACGCACTGCATGATCATATCAGGAGCGCGTATCTCTTCTTCTCTTGAGGATGAGAGGGACGACAAGTGTGTTTTATTGTACTGCATGCATGTATTGTGCACATGGATTGTTCTTGCTGTGGTGTTTTGGGCAGGTCAATTGGGGCTCTCTCCTTCCAAAGCACCTCGGCTGTAGGGAGGAGAGGGGATCAAGCAGGTGCCTTTAAAAATGTGGGAGCTGCTCGGCAGCAGCCAGCAGCCAGAGCCCAGAGCCAGCCAAAGCCATGGCGGCAGAGCTCAGCTCAGCTGCCATCCAGATCCCCCCCCCCCTCTCTCTCTATCTCTTGTTTCTCTCTCTAGGACAGGCAGTTATGGGAGGAATGGAGGTCAGATCCTAAATCCTTCTCATCCTGTCCTTCACACAGACGTACAGCAGGCTGATCTACCTTCGTAAGCTTGCTTGCTCATCTCCTCTCTCTCTCTCATCTCATCTCCATCTACGATCTCTCTCTTTTCTCTCCACCTCTTGACTTGGTTCGCGCATTTGTCTCTTCTGCCGCCATGCATACCTTCGTTCTTCCCTGCTGCTTCTGTTAGGACTGTTACTGCTGTTTCTTCTGCAGCAGCACGCAGTTCTGTTTTTTCTGCTACATCTACACACTGCTGAAGTGTTCATCAGGTCATGCATATACGAAACACGAATGCTAGTAATGCCAATATTTGTGTATGCGCCACCCCTGCCTTTCTGCAAGCGAGACTAAAAAGAAAAAAAATAGGAGACGAGTTGGAAAGCTTATATACTAGAGGGCTTTTCCCCCCTCTGCTGGGCTCAGTTTTTCCTCTCGATTGTCAGAATGAGAGAGGAAGATAGAAGAATCTCAGCGCATGCATGTTGCATGCCCACATTGCGTCGTAGTGCACGCTGCACAGTGCATATACTATAGCTAGCTAGTAGCATTGCAAAAGGCAATACAAAAAAAACTCATTAACATGTGGGGAACAAGCTAGTCATCACACAATGCAAGTGTACTGCATGTATATATAATTTGGAGAACCATGTTAATCTGGGTCTGACTTCTACTCATTTGGGGTACGTGTACTAATAATAAGTATATACTGTAAGTAGTACTAGCGGCAGTACGTACGTACGTATAGTGATGGGTAGAGACCATAACTCAAGTCCTGATGAGAGCTTTTCCTGTGTGCTTTACCATTATGCTCCATGCATGACACCATGAGCAGGCTCTGGCATTGCTCAGTGTCACTCATTATTAGGCCTTAATATATGCAGGGCCGTGCCTTAGATCATGTAAGATTTGCTGATAATTACGATTCTCCCATGCCTAGCTAGTAGCTCGTCAGATCGAAATGTTGTATACTTGTATGTGAAAATAATAGATATATAGCAGCAGGCAGTAGCTTTAATTTGACCGGCTGTGTTTTCCTTTAGCGTACTCCATCTAACTACTATTGGGAGTACATGTAATGGAATACGGAGTATTGATAACTCTTTTATCAGAAGTGAGCAGTGTACCATGCACGCACGGGGTTTATAGTCTTATATATAGATAGATTTCTATATACAGGTCTAAGTTTTGGTGGATCATGATCGAGCTCATAATTTTAATACTAGTACTCAGAGACTCACTACATATACATACTCAGCAATTGCGTGCCATAGTCTGAAGCATACTGATTTCCTTCCATTCCTTCCCCAGGTATGCTTTGTTTTCCAAGAGTATATATGTCAAGATTTTATCACATATATATATGTGCATTTGTTCTTCTAAAACTTCCAGTATAAGTATGTTGCCTGAAAAAAACTAGCTTGTAATACTTTTGTAATGTGGATTGACTCAGTCATTTACGCAGCATTCATATATCAGATATATAGCTCACAGTTTGTCTAGCATTCATATATTAATAACAAACTATCTCTTCGTTCCTACTAGTATGTGCTAGTACTGAAACAAAAAAACAGCATGTCATTGTCTTACGTATTGCTAGTAGACAATTAACAATAATGGTTAGTAACGACGCACACATGCATGCGTGTGAGATATAGATCGACTTGCAAGATCTGGTCAATTTGGTATATGATGTGCACAAAAATATGAAGTACTCTGGCTTGCAGCTGTTTGAGTCAAGTGAAATAATTAATCTCTCATATATTTGCATTGGAAAGATAAATGCATGTATATATAGTTGTTTATATCTTACTTGCATACATTCATATCCAGGTTTATTACCGTTCAAGCAGACACTCCATATAGTAGACTCTCATGATTAGACTGCAAATATTAATTCATAGCCTCCTTTCTAATGCTTATTAGCTATTTTCACTTTTAATAAACAGGAAAAACAATGTTATTAGCAGGTGATTATTTATGTATATGAGTAGTCGACTAAGTAACAATGTAAAGAATATCATAGCTAGTGAAACAAAATAGTCCGACTATACTCTTCTGAACATTATATCTGCATTTATTCACAAAATAATGATGCCATTTTACTTCCACTAGACAAACAAGTAGCTGGTACTGAAAATGAAATGGCATTGATATACTATATTAGTAGTTTTCTAGTAAAAACTACCTTTATAATATAGTGCACGATGACAACTAGTGCATAGTATATATTTTCAATAAGGTAATAATGTGTTCTTGTCAACTGTCATGCTTATTTATTTGCAGCATAGATAATTAAACTGGCCGTCTGCATTTTCATTAATAAGATCATTCTGTGAATACATAGTTCCTTTGCCTTAATTGTGGATTATCAAATTATTTCTTTTTGATTGATCACATACTTGTGATTCATAGTAAAACTGGTATGCATATACATGTTGGGAAATATGAAAGTTTAGCATTAGAAAGGAATTAAGAGGGACCATCTATGGGTACAGTATATATGTGTACCTAGCGATCGGATCAGTGTTTGTTGTTTCTCATTCCAAGATTATTATCATGAAATTTTCTTTATTAACCTTGAAAAAGTAACCATTGAATATAGCCTAAGGGAGCTTATAAAATTTGGTACCTCAGTTATATATAAGAAAACTCAAATTATTATTTCTGTACAAGGACTCTAAAAAAACTCTATTTCTTCACAAAATAAATGAATATCTTTTTATTAGAAATAAAGCACAGAGGACAATAATAGTATTATGGTTTTCCAGTATATATGTAGCATCTTTACTTCTCATGAAAACATAAAGAACTTAAATGGGAAACCAGAAACGTCCTCTTCATGTGGGTTGGGATCTTCTTCCATGAAAATTTCCATCAATGTCATGAAAGTGAAGTGTGAATATAGGTGAGTATAGCTACCTAGCTAGCTAGCCAATGTCCACGAGCAAGACAACGACTTGCTGATCATCTTCCCTTTCTTTTTTTGCCTTTTCTTGTGAATCGATGCATACTGCACCATCTATATGGTGATCATATAAATGGTGAGCGCGTCGTGAATTTACTGCACTATACCCACACCATCCATGCGTAAAGACCAGTCTCAATACAAAGTTTTATGGCACAATTACCAAGACTATAAACTAACCAAGCTATATAAGTTTTGTGGAGATGAAACTCCTCTCTCATCAGATGAAACTCCTTCATTTAATGACCATATCAAGTCAACAATTTTGCTTATATGACACTCTATTTAATGTGCATGACACTCTCATAAAACATGCATTGAGAGTTGAGACTAGCCTTAGCATTCTTCATAATTTTTTTCCTTTTACGGATTAAGGGCGGCCCGTTTGGCACTAGGCCAACTCTGCCTCCCAGCGGTTCCTGTCGCGAAGCCGTGCCAAATGTTGGGTGCCCAAATATAGATCCTTGCTAGAAGCCCGAGGAGCTAGAGCTACACAAAAAAGTGGCTTCTTTTAGTTTCTCCTCACAAATTAACCTGGTATAAATTATAACAAAATTGCTATTAAAGCTGTTTTTACCAAATATTTTCTAGAAAAAAACATCAGTTTCACTAGAGAAGCTGCTCTTGATGATTAATAAGAAGTCTGAGTAGTAGTCATGAAGGTCTTTAATGTCTCCTCCTCCCCACAACTATAAGCTAGTGAAGCCACACAGTTTACTTCACCGACTTCAGCTTCATTGGCTACTATAGGAATAAGCTAGAGCCGACTGAAACTCCACCAAACGAATGCCATAGTCTAATCGGAATTGCTTTGGACAGAAGGAGCTTATGAATGTGAATGTGCTTCTCCTTTTTATTTATATATATATATATTCCTATAGTATCATGTCCACTTTTGTCCTCTGAATTTTATTTCACTATGTATTATTCATGGACCGTTCTAAGCACGTAGTCGAATGGAAACTCTCATTTTGGAATTAATACGATCGTACTATCAGGATTAGCAGATCGACAATCTATTTATAGGATTGCTTCACTTTATAGATTATTTAGGGGTGTTTGAGTCTGTTCCACAAACTCCACGTGCAGCTTCATAAAAAGCTGGACTTTGTGACACAACTCTACTCGTTTTCTTCGAGCAGAGTGTGTGACACTAAAATTGTTTGGCTAAAAAACATAAAGCGAAGCTGAAAAGCGTATAATGAAGCAATCACAAATACCCCTTACTCTACTCTAGAAGTTCCACGGTGGAACAGCTCGACACGCGCGCACACACACAAAGAAAAGTATATGTGGAGCCTCTCTTTGTTTGTTTCACCAAAAATGAACTTGGAGTCATGGCTGCTACTCCATGGACTTGGTTAATTAAAAAATTGGTGCTTGGGATCACTATACTCTATGAAGCGGTCTCAAAAAAACCTTGAAAAACTCACGTGTGCGTCAATGTTCGAGTTTGACAAGAAATGTGAGAATTTAAGGGCGAATTCCAATGACATAGAAAAAGAAGAAAATTACTTAAGATATATTGGTGCTATTTTATATAAGCTCGAACAAATTACTAACATAAGACATTTTGACCTAATTAAGTATAACTATAGTACACAAGGTGCCTTATTTTAGGACGGAGATCGAGATTAGTTTGGAGATAGTGACACGAGGCAGTAGCTAGTCGCAAAGGATGCAGTTGGCTGATGATGGACACCACCAATGCAGTCAGAGCAAGGTGGGAAGAAATTACGTGCCGTGCTTGTTGCCGGCGTCTTTTTCTTGGCTCCATCTCCATGTGTGCCTGCATGGACCATCCTATCTAGCTAGCTACTAGGAGGTAGTAGCTACAATATGGGGAGCACGCTGGAGAGTAGTACTACACACTAGCTACGTGCTGTGGGGCTCACCCTAGCTCGCTCTATCTATCTATCTAGCTGGAGGACCAATGCAACACTCCAAGCGGCTATGAACGACCGGTCGCCTTCTTCATTTCCATCTTGCACACGCACCGTGCTATATGATGCTACGTATACTACCTGTCTCCCTTAGCTTGTTGCGTCCGGCGTACGTACACTATATATATATATATATATATATATATATATATATATAGACACACACTCACACACAACCGGCCGGCGGCGGCGGCGGCGCCGTGCGTCCACTGCGACGGCTACGTGCTCCGATCCGGCGGGGCGGCGGCCGCCGGCCGGTATGGTTGATGCATGCATGGGCTGGCTCTGGCTAGCTGCACTTCTCAATGTGAGCGCGCACCAGCGGCAGCGCCAATCATCATCAGCTCATAGCTAGTGGTAGCCTGGTAGGCTGTGTGGCGGCGCCAGCGCGTGGCCGCCGTCTCCCCCATCATTTGCTAGCATGCCCAAAAATACGTGTACGGCGTACTATTTTAATACGAATTGCAAGTCGTCTAATTTTAGCTTTGTCTTAAATCGAATTTCTCTAGTTTTCACTATTTTTTCATAGAAAAATGCACGGACATTTACAATACCAAACTAGATTTATTAGAACACCATGAAATATATTGATAGTGTACTAAAAGTTGGTTAAAATTAGACAAGTTTTAACTTAGGATAAAACTAAAAGAATTTACAACTTAATATAGAGCTAGTTTTTTTTCTTTTGTGAATCATAATACAAACACAGACACACACAAATGTATACGCACTTGCATATACCGGCACAATTTCTCATACTTCATTCAAATAAAGTCAACAAAATAACAGAATTGTGCCTTATTCGGGAACAAAAGTCAACAAAAATAACAGAGTTGTGTCATAGGGAACAAGGACCTGATACTTTGAATGCTACAGCCACATCACTGCTGCTTTTAATTTACTGCACGTCCATGCACCGTAGCAAGAGATCTGATCTATCCATTATTCATCCAAAGTCACAGGTGCAGTGTTTCCCTGACTTAGCTTCAGCAAGTCAAAAAATACACAGTACACATGTGGACTTGGAGTCTAAATAAGACTTGGAGTCTTATTTTTTCTACCTCTTTCTTCAATAAATATGCTGCCACATCAGCAAAATACCATAAATAATATGTAATTAAGTGTCTTAGACTCTGTGATAGAGTCTTGCATTGTGAGTGCCCTAAATACTCTAAATTAACACCGACGGAGCTTCACTGCATATATAAAAATCATATCCTCTTAGGCCTTGTTCAGTTCTGGCCTCGTTTAGTTCCAAAAAATTTTGCAAAACAGGTACTGTAGCACTTTCGTTTGTTTGTGATAAATATTGTCTAATCATGGACTAACTAGGATTAAAAGATTCATCTCATCAATTCCGACCAAACTATGCAATTAGTTTTTATTTTCGTCTATATTTAATACTCCATGCATGCGTCTAATGATTCGATGTGATGGGGAATCTGAAAAATTTTGTAAAATTTTTTGGGAACTAAACAAGGCCTACTCCAAAATTTTTCAAGATTCTCCGTCATATCGAATCTTGCGGTACATGCATGGAGCATTAAATATAGATAAAAAAAATAAAAACTAATTACACAGTTTGCCTGTAAACCGCGAGATGAATCTTTTGAGTCTAGTTACTCCATGATTGGACAATGTTTGTCAAATAAAAACGAAAGTGCTACAGTACCCAAACCAAAAAAATTTGCGAACTAAACAAGGCCTTACTAGTATGTGAAACCGATCATCTTTATTGTCCAATTATGCTAAAAAATAAAGGTGGGCCATAGGCTACTATAGTTGGTACGATCTCAGTTCAAAAGCGCTTTATGTACAGTGCAATACAAACCGTCAAAAGGCAGGATTTAGAGCTTCTCAAGAAAGCTGAGCATGGATCCGGAGGTAATATAGCAAATAGAAAGGGAAAAATAAAGCAAACGCGAAGGGGGCTGAAAGAAAGAGCTCAGAGAGCTGTGTCTTCTATATGTTCATCTGTCCACACCACACACCATGTTCTTGGGAGCTAGCTAGTCCCTTTTAATTAGTACTTGTCAATCGTTTAATTAGTCATTTGTTTGTGTTTGTGATAGCTAGGATAAAACCGTATATATATATATATATATATATATACACACACACACACACGCACATATCATCATTAATAATACAGTACTCTCTCCGTCCACGAAAGAGTCAATTTTTAGAGTTGTTCTAAGTCAAACTTTTTAAACTTTGACCAAATTTCTAGGAAAAAATGCTAAAATTTATAGTATCAAATTAGTATTATTAGATTCATCATAGAATATATTTTCATATAATGTGCATTTTATATTATAGATGTTGTTACTCTTTTCTATAAAGTTAGTCAAACTTTAAAAAGTTTGACTAGCACGGATCCTAAAATTGATTCTTTTGTGGACGGAGGGAGTACTACGTTTCAATGTCCATTGCTTGTGCAGTGTCTGGTCTCTTTCGGTATGGTCTCCATCGGATCCTGATCGATGATGAGGTCATTTGCCGCCCGTGTAACCTGAACCCTGGACCTGAGAATCCAAACACGTGCTCCATTACTGTTGGCGCCATTTTTTCCGCAGAGAGCCATGTACCAGTTTACATGCCTAAAATATACTCATGGTCCAGTTTATTATGCACACTACACATCAACTATAGACTAGTCATTCCCTCAAAAAAAAAACTATAGACTAGTCAAACAAAGCTGCCTGCCTGACCAAGCAATCAAAGTTAGCCTTATCGTGTGTGTCTATATAGCACGACTGTCAAACACACATCGCTCGAGAGCAACAAATATTTAGTACGATTATTTATATTGACTCCTTATCATACATGGACGACGTCGTCGACGTGTCACCGGCCCGTTCCGCCAGACACGCACGTATACACCATGATGCATGGCAGCATGGGCGTGACGGCGTTAGCCGCCATTGCAACAAGGATTACATGAGGAAAACATGCATCAGTTAAGCGGGTTTAAAGGCTGGCATGCAACTGTGTGTTCAACGTAAGCTACAGGAGCTGGAAACGGCTGGCTAGCTACACAACTGAACTGTGCAGTACGTGTAAAGCGAGCGTGGTGCCTGATGCGTGCCTCTTCGACGACAGTAGCTGCACGTACAAAGTCGGTCGCTAGAGCTCGCTGTGCACAGTCGTAACACTGTGTACCACTGTGGTACTGGTACTGTAATAGTAGTGTAGCAGCCGATAAAATTAAAGCGCCAGCTCGGATTCGACGAATAATTATTACTCCCCCTTTCCAAATTATAATATATTTAGGTCTTTTAGGTATATAGCTTTTGCTATACACTTAGATATACACTATATTTTAAATAAAGAAAAAAAATATACTACATTTAGATACATAGTAAAAATAATGTATCTAGAAAAATCAAATCATCTTACAGTTTTAAACGAAGGAATAGCATTACTAAGGTTATCCGATCTATGTAATATATATAGTGCATTGCATGATCTCAATTCGATGCCCTTCTCACGTCTTTAACATTTTCCCCCTTCTTTTTGTAATTCTGTTTTCCAATTGAACTATCATCCTCTCAAACTAAATTAACTTTTAGAGTTGTCATAAGTCAAAATATTTATAGTTTAACCAAAGTTATAAAAACATCAACATTTAGCACACTGAATAGTATCACTAAGAAATTATAAAATATTGTAATGTACTTATTTGTTTTTATGTTTGTTATATTTTCCTATGAAATTGGTGAAACATAAGATAGTTTTACTTAGGATTATTTTTAGGAGCTGATTTATATTAGGATAAAGGGAGTAATAGCTAAGCTCCCGTTTGGTTCATAGAGGACGTGAAATATTGTTTTGGACATTGTAGGTTGTAATAAAGGTTGAGTTGTCAAAAGCAGGGGCCCCTTAAAGGAGGGTGGATTATGGTTGGATTGGCACAATCTAAGCTAGATATAGTTAAAAGCTAGTAAGGCCTTGTTTAGTTCCGAAAAGTGAAAACTTTTCGGAACTATAGCACTTTCGTTTGTTTGTGACAAATATTATCTAATCATGAACTAACTAGGATCAAAAGATTTGTCTCGTGATTTACAGCTAAACTGTGTAATTAGTTTTTATTTTCGTCTATATTTAATGTTTCATGCATGTGCCACAAGATTCGATGTGACGGAGAATCTTGAAAACTTTTTGGTTTTCAGGGTGAACTAAACAAGGCCTAAGCCATTTTGAATCTGTTGGAGCTTGTGTAATAAAAGCTACTTTTATTTTCGCATCCGTTTCTAAACATGTTTTTATTAAGGAGAAGACAAAGTTTATAAGGCTAACCTAAAATCATCAATAGTTTTCCATCATGACATTAAATCATCATGTGAGAGAAGCAAAAAAGCACCATGGTTCATGAAAAGAGAGGAGAAAATAGAGGCAAACCATTTCTTAGGGCTTCTCCAATGCAGGATAAAAGGAAAGTAGGCTTCAGACAAAAGCATCAGGCCACCTAGGCATGAACGGCTTAAGCTCATAAAACTTCCAACGCTAGATGCAAATAGTGGTTCAGGCTTTATGTCGCTGTAACCGCTGTGCATCGGCGTAAAGTAACATGGGTACAGATGGTCCCCTAAAAGATGGATGGTATTTTTTTGCTACGACGCGTTCTTCAATAGATGCCTGCAGCCGTTGTCAGATGGAGCTGTTGTCTCCTCTATAGGCCACCCTGACAGCCTGCAGGGCTACTAATACCTATGACCTAGATTCATCTTGCCAAGGTGGAAGATGGGGCAACACGCCATGGAGGAGCAATGGGGAAGCCCTTAAGTGCGAAGTCATAGCCTTTGTGTTAGGCGTCTGACATCATTTACACCCTATGGCCCCCCCATGTTACGTCAGATCTAAACAACTGGATGTACCATCTGCCCATGCTAGCTCATTGAGCTTCTCACGGTCGTGCGCCACCCACGGTCACCTAGCGATGGCCAGACAAAAGGAGAGAGAAATAGATTTAGGTGAGAGATGATATGGGAAAGTAGGGAAAGAAAATTGGCGACAACTATTATATTCAAGTGAGATCCATGTAACAAAAATGATGTGATATAGGTTTTCTATATGGTATGTTGTTAGGCCTTGTTTAGTTCTCAAAAATTTTAGGTTTTTATGGTTGGGGCACCCAAGCTCAAAGTTTAGGCTTATACGGCAACTATCCTTTCAAAGCCAACTTTTCACAGATAATAGTAGAGGTTGTCACAAATTGAGATAAGTGCATAGTATACCCTACGTAGTGACGCAATGGGAGTTTTTTTTAGCCACAGAACAGTTACTGCGAAGGAGTACGCGAGACGGGCCCCAGCTAAGTCCTTGGAGGGTCCCACTCCGCAGGCACTCGCCTGCTGCCTGCCGGCGTGCATCGGCAGTGCCGCTGCCGCAGTAGCCAGTGGGCAGGTTGCAGAGCCGCAGCAGAAGCCCGCAGTGTCGGCGCGGCGCAGGCTCTCATTCCCCTGCTCACCCTGGGACGCCATTTAACTCCGCTGATCTGGCACCGCAGCGGGACGGCCCCCGCCCTCTGGCAGTTGGGACCAGGCACCGTTCAGGCCCACGGGGCAGTGAGAGGTAGCTGCGGGCACCGGTACGCGGGGCCTGTACGCAAGACAAAACTGAGCGCTGCAGGCCGTTAGAGCAGAGAAAGGCGATGTCATCATCCCCCTGTGGGCCCCGGCTGGGTCTGGTTCTGGGACCGCGTGTCAGCGACCAAAGCTAGGGGCGCGCCCATCAGCGAGGTGGATGGAAAATTCAAAAGTGCCCTCCACTTTCTGCATGCTTCGTTGCCCAGCATCGATTTTTTTCTTTCCTCTTTTCTTTTATTTACTGCAACGCTGCATGTACACTCGTTGACGTTATATTACTGTGCATAACTTACCCAGGTATTTGTTGCCATTGCGTCCTTCTCCTGATCTCCTCCAAAGGGTAGAGGGACCAGGGAAGCACCCTACACTCCTACAGCTGCTGTGCTAGTGTACGTACATTGCAACAGCGTCACCTCTACCGTATTTCATTTGATTGTTTGATGACACTCCACTCTCTTCTAAACTGTGCGCATATGTCGTTTTGACTTTTTTCTGTGTGGCTTTTACGTGCTGCATATATTTAGGAGGTGTTTCAGACTGCTTCCATAAACTCTGCTCCACAAACTCCACCGTGGAACAGCTCTATAAAAAACTGGAGTTTATGGAGTACTCCTTCCATACCCATAAATGAAGTCGTTTCGAACAAGGTTTGAGTCAAACATTAGGAACATAAATCATGAATAACTTTTAAGTTGTTGAGTTTAGAAATATAAAAACCAAATAAATAAATTTGTCATAAAAAATACTTTCATAAAAAATTACATATACCATTTTTTTTATAAATATTTTTGTAAAAATAAGGAGTCAAAGTTAGGCTTTGAAGACCGTGTCGTTGTCCTGAACGACTTTCTTTATAGATATGGAGGGAGTAACTCTTTATGTGTCTTCATAACTCCACCCTTTTTGCCCGAACAGAGTGAGTGGAGTCGAAACTATTTGGCCAAAAAACATGGAGCGGAGCTGAAAAACATGGAGCGGAGGAGCCCCAAGCACCCCCTTAAGCGCATACACATGAGCTATATTCTTCAAAAAACTTAAAATGACTTACAATTTAGAACAAGGGAAGTATATAGGTTATATGAGGCACCATGAATATATGCCAAGTAATTATGTCGTTCGCGCGTGACTCTACGAACAGTATCCTAAGATTATATATACGAGTCTTTTAGACTCTGTGAATAGTATCCTAAGCTTATATATATGAGTCTGAATTTTTTTTTTGAAAGGGAGTCTGAATTTAATTTGGTAGTCCTAGTGCAGATTTTAGGCATTTATACAAGAATCATTTATGGCCTGACTGGATTGCTTTTGTACTACTAGCTAGTAGCGGGGCAATTTGCAGTTAGCTGTCTAGCGACCTCCCCAACAAGACCAGGCATTTCACTGTACGTTTGTTTGTACAAAAAGGGAGGGTTAAATGACAATTAAGGAACAAAGAAGCATTGCGATTAACGAATAAATGGCCATCGTAATCCTGATCCTTTTATTAGTTGGCAGCTAGCAGCTGATATGCCAAATTCAACACGGTACTTGGTACACAAGTTGATTGCTAGTTTTAGTTGGGCGCCTAGAATAGACCTCACGCTCTTACACTATTCACTCAAGGCAGGGTTGGGTACTGTTGCAGCGTTGTATTCAAAGAAAATACAACTGTAGTATTATTTGTTATAAGATAATCATGTAGGATTATTTGTTTGTATTTTTCTGTTAATACATCAGCAGAAACAAACACTGTGTCGTTTCATTTTAAAAAGGCAGAACCCAGCTGCTACTCTCACGCAAGCATTTTCTCCACTTATGTTATAGTATATATTTTTGGTGTCAGTTTATTTCTGTTCAAGTAACATGTAATTTTTGCCGCTGTTTGTCTACAAGAAAAAACTGAATGACAAAGTAATATCGCGGTATGAATGATGAAATCATTCTAATAAATTAGAGAAATAGACTCACAATGCATCATCTTGTACATAATGGTTTGATTTCATAAACAAAACACGCCCATGGCTTCACGGCCCTGATAAAAAAAAATTACGGCGGCGTGCATGACACATGCATGAGCCGATGAGCTAGCGTGGCACGAGCACGGGCGCCTACGGGGCTACTCCTACTTAGGTACAATACCTAGCTCATGACAGCACCAGCACAAGGACACAATCAAGGTCAAGTCAGGCCAGTACAATGGCAAGTGCAGACACGTCACCTGGATGGATGGGATGGGACTTGGGACGGACGGCTATCGTCTCACCGTCGTGTCCGCTGCAGGCGCCGACGCGGGACCTTTCCGGGTTCCGGCCATGTCCCTGATCGAACAGCGACGTCTCATCGAGAGAGCGAGGGACGGAGCGGCGGAGCAACAAGAGAGGCAGGAGGCTAGCTAGGGCTGCTAATAGTAGGCCGGCCGGGACGGCGACGACTTTTGCCGTGGAGCAGCTGGCCGGCCCTGCAGAGCGTGGCGGCATGCAGTGCAGCAAAGTGAGGGGACTGTCGCTGCTGCTGGCAACCGTCACTTCAGAAGATCAGAGCTCTGCAGGCGCGCGCGCACACAGAGAGATCAGAGAGAGAGACGCTGCAAAAGCCAAAAGGCATCGTTGTTGAACGAACACGCGGAATCTTATCCCCTTGTTAGTTTACTGTTCACAAGTGCATCCATCTTCAGAACTCATCAGAAGAAGCTGCTCTCCTGCTGAAACGCACAACACGATGAAAAGCGTGCGCCCAGGTCACTGGAGAGAGTAGCTAGTGCTAGCTGCGCTCCATCGCGGCCGCCGTCCATATGGAAAAGGAGGAAATGGAAGCCCCAGCCCCGGGCAGTCTAGTCCACAGATGCATGATATATTCCCCGTGAACAAGCAAAAGCATAATATATCCATCGCTGCTCTATCTGCATGCGTGTGAATTAATTGTGGTTAGGTCGGGTCAAAAAGACTGTACGTCTCGACGATGGAGACGCTACGGAGTGGAGTGCACCTGGAAGCTAGAATTCGATCGAGCTACTAGAGGGATCTAATGCACATACGCAAGTGGTCTGAGTTGGAATATATACATGGCCCATGGTGGATCGGAGTAGTCGTTGTTCCTTCTCCTTCATGCACGCACGGCACAGCTTCCACACATGCATGCAGCTTTCAGGGTTATGTGCATCTGCTCTCTTCAGGGAGATGTCTCCGTGGAAGCAGCAGCAAAACCCGGTCGTCCCGGAACATCAGAGTCCGTCCCGGCGGCCTCCTGCGTGCGTGTGGTGGATGATTGGATTGGTAACACCGTGCGTGCTCAACTGCTCATCATATATGTGGCGACTAGCTAGCTATAGGAGACCAAGCAGGAGACGACGCAATCTCTCTCTTCTCCTGGCTCCTGCCTGGATCGTGACTTGTCGCAGAAGGCAAATATATACAGATGTACAGTAGTATGTTCGCGGAGCTGAAGAGGTGGACCCTAGCAGCCTACCAAGCTGATGACTGGCCGCTCTCGATGCATCGTCGATCGATATCGACTGGTACTTTCAGTTTCGGAATTTCTAGTCCAAAAGCACCGACTACAGTAGTAGGTAGTTTAATTAGCAGAGACTAGACAGCAGTGGAGCTGTGGTGGATGTTCTCTGAACTCTCTGATAGTAATACAGGAAGAAGTCGTCTGAACAGCAACCAAAAGCCAAGGGACTGTGTATGTATGCATGGTGGCCGGAACCCGGATCAAACCCCACACCGTATAGTATGTACCAGCAGTCCATGTCCACCACCACCACCACCGCACCGAGGCGATCGAGCACCGATCGCCCGCGCGAGATGCGATCGAAGGCAGGCACTGGCACACTGCTGGCACTGTTCTACTGCTGACAAGCTGCTAGCTGCTCCCCTGCGGCGCCGCGGCGGCAGCATGCATGCCATGCTGCGCGCGGTCGTGGCTGCGTGCTGCCGGCCCGGCGATGGCATGTAAAAATTGCAGGCATGTGACGCCATGACGAATCATAGATGCGTGTGTCGCGTGCGCTGGCGCTGGGCCGCTGGCCGGCGGTGGCGGCCGGTACGGACACCACCACCACCGGACATGCAGATCTCTGCTGGCTGCTGCCGCTCCATCGGTGGCCGTTGCGTGTGTGTCGGGCGGTACCATCCATCTGCTGCTGTAGCCGGCACTGTGCTACTCCACGCTGAACAGTAGCCGGCTGCCGGCGTGGTCGGCCCCCAGCCGGGCGGGCGCCTGCATGCCGCTGGCCCTGGACCATCAGGGCCAGCCTTTTTCTGCGCGAAGCGTGCTGCATGCACGAGTGGACCCCGGGCCTCATGGGCGAGCGGGTGGGTGGGTAATGGAGGATGCAGAAGAAGAGTCCGTGCTCTGGTGGTGCCGCTGATCTTCTGCGCGCGGGGACTCCATGAGTGAGCTTGCATCAATGCATCATGCATGCGCCTGTCTTTTTGGAGGGAAACGGTTACTACTATGCTAGAGCGCTCATGGCCCAGACTCACCGAACAGCCCAGGCCCAGATTATTCATTCAGGGAAGGAAGCACGAAGACTGCTTTGCACGGGGCCTTGTAGTTGTAGACAGCCCAGTCCACTGAGGGTGTTGAGTACGTAGCCCGCTGCGTTTGTAGACTCCTGGCCCAAACAAAGGCCGAAAGAGTCCAGACATTAACAGCCACAATTGCCCCGTTCCTTCGATTCATGTTGATTTCGGGCCTGGGACATTTTTCTTTTGAACATGAACACGGTGCCTTGGGCTTGCCTTTTTTTTTTTTGTGATGGTTTTGGGAAGAAATTGGCAAGTCGGCCAGGAATACTCAAACATCATCAGAGAATAAACTGAAGATTTTCTGTCTACGCAGCTTTTCATTGAGCACTATAACTATATATATTCTCACAATCCTTAGATTAGATATACACACAGTTGCTGATGATCCCCGACTCATGGTTTAATGGTTACATGGCACACAAGGCCTTGTTTAGTTGCCAAAAAATTTTCAAGATTCTCCGTCACATCGAATCTTTGGTCGCATGCATGGAGCATTAAATATAGACGAAAATAAAAACTAATTACACAGTTTACCTGTAATTTGTAAGATGAATCTTTTGAGTCTAGTTACTCCGTTATTGGACAATGTTTGTCAAATAAAAACGAAAATGTTACCGTAGCCAAAAATCAAAATTTTAGCGAACTAAACAAGGCGCAAGTCACAAGTAAGCTAAAAGAATAAATAAAGCTATATCACTGATCCATAAACACGTATAAAACCAAAAGGACAAAAAAGTGTATATAACACAAAAAAAAAAAAGACGCACAAGCTATAAGCAACTGATGCGTATACGTAACTAGCACGTACTGTACTACGTACACAACTACAGCTCTCGATCGATGGACACGTACAATTTTCATCATCGGACCACATCACACCACTCTACGCCGTACGTACAGTTCGTCACCGTATGATTTTAATCACACCGCCGCCCGCCAACACACATGCATGTGAGTCTACTAGCTAGCCACCCTGCAGTTGGTCCGGATGGTGCCGGCGGTGCCGGTGAGCACCTCGATGTTGCCCATCTTGAGCATGGCGGCGACGAAGTCGGTCTGGAACGTGGCGGGGCTGTTGGTGTATCCGACCACCTGCGCGGCGGTGGTCGGGTCGGCGAGCAGCGCCTGGTCGGAGGCGAGCAGGCCGCGCTTGGCGACCAGGTTGGCGTAGTAGTTGGTGTCGAAGGTGGTGGGCGTGACGGGGTCCATGGGCACCGCCGGGTCGCTCCCCTGCACCTGCGGGCACTGCTGCGTGAGCGCCGCCAGGTACGCGGGGTCCATGGACGGGTCCTGCCCGGCGCCGCTGGGACCGTACGAGTAGAGCCGGCCGTTGAAGGAGCTGCAGCGCGCGGCGCCCACCGTGTGCGCGCCCGACAGCGCCACCATGTCCGCCTGGGTCAGCCCCTTGGCGCCGAACACCTGGTTCAGCCGGCTCACGCTCGCCGTCGGCGGCGGCAGGTTCGCGCCCGCCTCCTGCGCCGACGAGACGTTGCCGTCCCTCCGACCAGCCGGCACCTGGTACGCGTTGCCCCCGACCTGCATTATCATCAGACAGAACAGAACACTTTTAGCCGGAGCTTTCGTCAGTAACCGCCACGCCAGCCAGCGAACGCGAGCTGAGCTGGCACATGCCTGCGAACCCGGAACGTCCGGTCGCCACCCTCCGGGTGGTGGGCGGGTGCGGGAGACTGCGACGGCAGAGCAACAAGGCCATGTGGACGTGCCGGGCCCGGGGCAGTGCACATGGGGTGCGCGTCGGATCCACGAAAAACCATGCGCCCACGAACGTGTCCTGGCGTGCCCCACGCCGCGTTCCCAAGGCTGGCCGCCTCGTCGAGACATGGACGTCAAACCGCCGCCGGATTTTGATGCTGCCTCGACGGCTCTTAGCAGCGTCGTGCTCTGTTTTGCAGCTGCGTAATGGAAAGTTCTGTTTCGTACGCTACGCTCCCTGGCTAGCTGCAACGACCATGAGTGACAGTGTGACGCCGACTTCACAGTCGTCTCACCAGCTGGTGATACTGCCGGCGCGTGCACAAGATGCTGCTTGTCCAAATACTAGAACGGGGATGCAGCACCTCAGTCAGGCTCGACCAGCATGTTTAATGCTGAACGTGATCAGTTGACTTAATGGTATCGTATCAATGTGTTTTTCGGGTTGTCAGCACTAGTAATTGTGCCCAGGTTCTCCTAGTTCAGAATGTAGCTGACCAAGTTAGCACAGACCACATAGGACCAATCCATATATCGTCCCAAGCCAAACATTACAGTGTGAAACAACCGTCATGTGAGCAGTAAATATAGCGATATGGAATCCAGTGACCCTAACGGCATTCGGCAGACGAGCATTCTTCTTGTTTTTGCAGTGCTAAATTGGCCCCAGCCCAAGGCAAATGGAGTACTATTCCTATTATTCCTGAACTGAACAAAGTACTTCCTTAATGCCATCTTCACCTCCAGAAGAAAGTTTTAAGGGAAAGGGGTCCTGGGCTTCTCTCCCTCTCCTACGCTGAGCCTTTGGAGGGCGACACGACACAACCATGTGCCGTTGCTGCTGCTACGGACACCGCCGACCCACCGGTAGGCCCGTGCATGCGCACGGTAACGAACCGAACAACCAAACAAAACCGAGACGTGCACCTAAAGAAACGAACGCCTCTCCTCTCTGCCGGAGCATCACCCTGCCGGCTGCTAGCTGCACTGCACTGCACGGCCACCGTGCGTGCGCTTGCTTCGGAGGCAGGCAGGCAGGCCGCACCCGATGCCCGACCGCGGCCTACGTGCGCGTACGTGCAGTACAGGGCATCATCATTCGGTGGAGTCGCCAATCAACCAGGGCTTGCTTTCCGCGAAAGGCTGGACCTGGACGGCCTTGCGATCGCTGAATCACAAGCAAAAAAGTCCCCATTTTTTACGCTTCCATTCCAAAGACGCTGCTGTCCTGGCAACCATCCATCTCCCATCCAGAAAGGAAGGGGGAAGAAAAAAAAAACGTCCAGAAAGGCAAGGAGGCACCGACGAATCGGCCGGGCCATGCCTCTTCACTTGCACTGCGTCGCGCGCGTGATCCTAGACCGATATCGAGCTCTGCGTTCTATCTTGGGATGGGAGTCGTTTTGTGTTTGTTATTTACTACTGCTGACTCAAGTGAACCACCGGATAGGAGGAGAAGCTAGTGGATGAGCAGAGCAGCTGGAAGGTAGGTGGACTGAGAGAGTGAGAGAGCGCGAGGTAGTTGACACTGGTGCACAGGGAGGGAGGGAGGGGGAGCAGTGCGTACCAGCGCGAGGGCGTCGCGGGCGGCGAAGGCGAGGATGTCGGCGCAGGAGACGACGCCGAAGCAGGCCTGCTCCAGCCGCGTCTTGGCGCTGTCGATCACCTCGAACCCGCGCAGGCTCGCGTTCGGCGCCGCGTCCTTCTCCGCCTGGTTGCCCGCCGTCGAGTCCAGCAGGACCGACCCGTCGCACCCCTGCAATGCATGCGTCGTCGTCAGTACAACACAGCTCGCTATCAGTCAGTAGAAGAAAATAAAACTGATCGATGATGTTCCTGTTGCTTCTACTGCATGCATGTGACTCATGTGTCAGATGAATAGCTTTATCGCTGTAAAACAAGTCGAGGAGACAAAAATACGAATATGTGCGTGGAGGGGAATGAATGAATGAACAGAGGAAGGAGAGGCAGGCAGGCAAGCTTCACATGCAACTACGCAATGCAAGCGAGGCAGGGTGACACCACGTTGCATTGGATCACTCGAAGCTTCTCTCCTCCTCTTGTACGCAAGGCGCAGCAGCAGCGTGCTTGCTAATTGTAGCAGATAGTAGGTGAATCGAAGCAGCTGTACGGCATGCCGTGCTGTCATTCATCATCAATAATGGATCGAAGAGAGAGCGCGCACTGACCCTGACGAAGCAGTCGTGGAAGTGGAGGCGGAGGAGGCCCGCGGCGACGCCGGGGTTGCCGGACGCCGCCTTGCTGACCTCCTCCTGCACGATGATCTCCGCCGCCGGGCACAGCGTGTCGTAGAACCCCACCTGCAGCTGCGCCCGCGACACCGCCGCCGCCGCCGCCGCCGCAATCGCCACCGCCCACACTAGCAGGCCCGACGCGCCTCCTCCTCTACTGCGTCGTCCCCCCATCCTCCGATCCCCTGTCAGATGCTTGAGCTGAGAAGCGCTAGAGTCCTGTCGCCGGCGGCTGCAAAAAAGGCCACTTTTTTCGCTCCCCCTCCTGTGTCGATCGCTGCCGCTGATTCTTCTTCTTCCTCCTCCGGTCACAGCTGCGCTGTGGGACTCCGGTCGGTCCAGGCGGTTTTATAGGGCAATTGGCAGAGTTGGGGTGGCCAACTGGCCATCCCATGTGGGAGGGGGCCCTGACGGAGGGCCATCATTGCTAGTGCTTAGTGGAGGAGGGAGAGACGTATGGGGGCCTTGCCTTGTGGTATTTGATTGATTGAGATTTGTGAGGCAGTGAGGGGATAACAAAAGAAAAGAGAAGGCAGGCCGGCAGGTGCTGAACTGCTGATGCTGAAGAAAACGATGCATGCATGGGATCTGTAAAAATGATTCAGGCCTTTTTGGTTTTGATCTGCTGCATTGATGCATGGAAAGCGTCTAAGTTGTCGCTTGGCGAGCGAGGGACCCCATGGACAGTGGGAGTTGACAGAGGGCCCTTCGGTAGGTACAAAGGGAAGGATTGTATGCTAAGCTGAGCTGGGAACCGTGATGATGCTGTGTGTGTTTCATTCCTTTTTTCCCAGTTATATGCAGTACTCCATGGAACTTTCTTCCCATGCATGCTGGGAGTGAGAGTTGGCCAGGTCAGGTGGTACTACAAGCACATGCACAAGAGATGCTGATCATCAGTGGCAGTACAGTGGCCGGACGGGTTTACTATATATCTAGTGTCAAATGAAATTACTGTGCTTCTGATTCAGTTGGCAGGCAGCACGAGCATCATTGCCACCTCCGGTGTGTTAAACGTGAGCGAACTCATTACTGTTCACTGATTTGTTGCGAGAGAAAAACTCTGCTGAATGACTGACAGATTCGACATATAAGCTCAAGCAAGCAGTACTTTTTAGCAAATGAACAGTTTTTTCTCTTATAGAATTTTAGCATAAACATCCACCATAAGACAAATTTCAGCGAAATTCAAGGTCTATACAAATACGCACAGATGTCGTGTTGCTTCAGAAAGTAAGGTAATAAGTGTCAGTGCAGGGCAGTGCAGTGCTCATGAGGTTTCATCTCTTGTTGATTCAGAGTTTCGTCGTCCCGATCCGTAAGCAACGACGAGCGTCAGCAGGCGGAGAACGCGCAATCATGCCAGCTGCCCCCACGCGGCGTGCTGAATCCACGGCCACCACGAACATGCACTGCATGATTGATCAGTTGATCCCCATGGAACATGGATTGGATTGCTTTCGTGGACGGATTTGACTCCTGCCGCCTACGTTACATTACATTATTATTATCACATTGCATGGATCATTGAAAACGCCTTTCTACATACGCATGATTAAAACAACATTTTTCTGCTAGTATTTGTACATATGCCTAGTATGAGTAGTATATTAGTAGTGTTTAACAACAGACAAGTTTAGGAGTACACCTACAATACAAGTGTGGTTAGTTAGGAGCAGGCACCTCAGGCCAGAATAGATCCTGGCTTCAGAGAAAAAGAAGCCCCAGATCCGAGTGCCTTCCACGTTAAGGATTTAAGGAGACAGAGCTTTTCTTCAGCCGCGCCAGGCGCCACACTTTAGATCCGTCAGTGCACAAGCTTTACGAAAGGAAGCATGCAGTTTCTTGGTAAAGTTGAGTTACTGAAGAAAGCTAGCTACTGTAGTCTCTGAACTTGAATGGATGCTGAAAGGCTCTGAAATCTGAACCAACCACTGGCTTCTCACTGTTCTGCAAGCCTGCAGTGGAACATTCCTTTTCTGTTCTTGTTACAGGACCTTTTAACTTTACCGTTTATTACAGAGTTACTTGCAGCGCTGTAATTGTTAATGTAACGTCATACCAGCTCAGCTTCTGCTGCAGCCAAGAATGGCGTCGTCAAGTGCTAGCTAGCTACCAGTTCATTCTTCAGGTCCATGCCTCTGCCTGCCTGTCTACGTACTCCTACCCTGGCACGGTGAGAGGTGGCTGCACATGCAGGCAGGTCCATGCCATTGCCATCAATAGCCAATCAGTCAGTAGATCATGGACTGCTGCTGTCGGTTTTGCTTTGACCCCAATTCCAGGAGGTCGAACCGGTGCCACAACTCAGACGAAGCTTCAGTTCAGGATTGGCCCTTGGCAGCGTTGCGTGCTGGAAATGAACCCGGCCAGAATTTCCAGCCAGTTTTACAGGGCCGGCATCTTGCGCTTGGAATCAGTATGTACTCTGTAGGGATCGGATCAGAGGCTCATCTTCTTTTTTTACGAGGCAAGAAAGCCCTTTGTTATCGTGTGCATGCTCTGGCCGGATCAGGTTCCCCGTGCTTGATGCTGGCTGCAAAGTTGGATCCACTTTCGTTGCCAAATCGCAAGCTTTTTTCGCTTCTTTTCGGCCTCGGCTTTACGGACGAAAACAAGCGTTATTATATAGCTCAGCCTCGAGGAATGGCTCCGTCTCATCAGGCGCTAATCAATCATGCAGCATTTGTCTGTCAAAAAAAAAAAAAGAATCAATGCAGTATTTTGGCAGCCCAGATCGTGATCATTAATGTTCAAAAGACTATTTAGGTAGGCAGGCAGGTGAGGCGCCCGACTGTGCTCCGCACATGACAAAAGTGCGGCGCAGGCACCGCCCGGCCCGCGTCTTCTTTTTCTTTTTTCTGGTTCGAGAACCTGTGTGAACTTGCATGTCTCTTCTTGCCTGCATTTGCTGTTGCGGTGTTGCCGAACAACACATGCCAATTTTTCACAAGCAGCCAGAAGCACACGTACAATACAAACTCGATTTCATTTTACAGTTTGAGAACTAAGACACTCGATCAGTTGTTTGGGCTCTATTGTTTTTAATGAAACCTGGTTATCTGGATTTCAAATTCTCAACGCGTACGAGTGCTAATATTTTTACTGGAATATAGATAAGTAGACACAACATATGTCAGTCGGTAATGTCATTGTACTGTACAGTCCTTAAACCCCATGCTTACAGAAACTTAGCAAGGCCGGCCTTTTGGTCGTTGTAGTACTAGATCGTTATCAGAGCCCAGAATACGGCAACGCAGATTACAACGGCAACGACAGACAACACGATGCCCCAACAAGAACGGCTTTTCCTCATGCGCGTGTTGAGTGCTTTCAGCCTCTTCAGCGCACGCTGCAGTTACAAAGACAAGAAGGAACATATTAGCTCATTTGAAACTCGGAGGAAGCTGACTAGGCTTAGCAGTTTTGTTTTTGTCCAGGGAAGGGTGAAAAATTGTGAGGCTGCTGACAGACATGTACCTGCAGCTGGTTGCTTGTTTCTTCAACATCCTCGTCCAGTTTCTCCTGCAACGTTCAAGTGAAAGTGATTCAGAACCAGGTAGTATAACTCTGACAGCAGAAAGCTAGCTCTGTTTCAGGAACCATAATTGGCAGGAGGACAGATTCAAGTGACACTTACAATGAGCTTAGTGTGTAGGTCCAGCTCCCCGTTGATCGCTAGCGCAATGTGCTTCGTGCTGGTAACGGTCTCCTCCAGTATCTTCAGCTCAGCATCTTGCTCTGCACCATGCACAAGGAGCTCACTTCAGTACTTCACCATACACATATGACATATCACATGTACAAGTATTGGGAAGCCATGCAGAGGCTTACCTTTCATTACCTTCCTCTGCAATTTGACCATTTCATGGTTATCCATGTTGGCAATGCTGTTTACATCTATCTTTGCGCTCCATCCACACAAGTCATTCCTGAATATATATTGAGGAGGAGTAAGAATTTGATCGAGATGATCAGAAGCTGCAAGTATTATGCATGATGGATACAAATATAATATACTACATGTACCAGTAGGAGAATAATTCACCTGTCTGAGGAGTACTTCATGGTGAACTGGCCGCCAACCTCCTGCGCCTTGGAACACACACCGGCAAGCTTCTCGGCTAGCTTGCCCAACTGTTTCAAGCTTCTGCAGCGCACGAAAAGCCGTCATCATGTTATAACTTCTCCTCTTTTTGTGATTTTCAAAAAAAGATCTTCTTTTTTTCAACAATCAATCAATCAAAACAAGAGGGAGATTTTGTATACTACTAACATGTTTTGTCTTTTGGGGAGATCAGACAGGTCCTCCTTGAGCATGTCGAGCCTGGTACCAACGATGGCGACCTTGCGCCGGATCTCGGCGGTCCGGCGCTGCAGCTCGCGCGGCAGCGACGGCGGCACGGACTCCCTCTCGGCGACCCGCTCGGCGACCTCGTCCACCAGCCGCTGGGCCTCCTGGAGCCGCTTCGTCCACTGGTCCACCGGGGAAGACCACGACGACGGCGGCGCTGCACCTCCGCGCGGGGCCGTGATCGGAAGAACTGGACGCGCCATGTATGCCGCCGCACTATGCAGAATCGCAGATGCAGCTACGCTCGCGTCGCAAGATCCCGGCGAGTTCCAGCAAGGAATTTGCTCCTTGATTTACTCAGTCCAGCGCGAGACAAGGAAACTGATCGTCGACGCCGTATTGCATGCTTGCGCGGTCTTTCAGGGTGGAAGTAGCTACGACTACGAGGAGTCCGAGTTGGTTCAGGTCTCCTAGAGGTGATCCGGTCCCGGTTCCGATCTGATTCGACCTCTACGTCGCCACGTTCTATTATTTTCCAACGAGTTCCTCCTTTTCCTTTTTACTGTACACAAAAAAAAAAGTTTGTAACCACACGCAACATCACAGTCACACAGGAACCGTATGCTTTAATTTGCGCAGTCAGCAAAAAAGCAAAAATGATAGAACCTGGATGCTGGATGTGGCCCATCTTGATCCTTATTTTTCTTGGATCGAAATTAAATTGTATATGGACCTGGGATCTAATTTTCTGGGCCGCGGAGTACGTGCCCACGTCCATGGGCACGATGAGGCCTTGGTCGACGCCGCGTCCAGCGGGGGGGGCGTCCAGGCCGAGCAGAGTGTAGAGAGCCCAAGACTACCAAAGCCCATTTGCTGCGGCCTGCGGGTGACGGTTGCGTTGGATAGATAGATAAGGCCCTGCCCTGCTGCCGCGCTCTCCGTCTCGGCGCACGCTCGGCTCGACACCCCTTATCCCAGTCTCCGCCACCGTTCCCGTGCGTCGCCACCGCACGTCGCTGCACCACCACCGTAGCCTCTGCACACCCGGCCGCGTCCCAGCCAAGATGGTCAGCGAGCAAGCTCCTGCGGCGGAGGTGGTGGAGGGTAGCGAGGCGCCGGCGCCCGTCGTGGAGAGCGAGGAGGCCGTGCCCAAGGCGGAGGAGCAGCAGAAGGAGGACGAGGCGCCGGTCGTCGTCGAGGACGTCAAGGAAGGCGAGGTGGATGAGGACGACGATGACGACGACGACGACGACGAAGCTGATGAAGGTAACGTGTACAGTTGTGCTTGATTGCCTTCTGCTACCTGCCAGCCCGAGTGCAGAACTGCAGATAGTTAATTTTATTGCACGTGCCAGACACGGCAGGGACTAATTTGGCCGTGTAGGTGAGCTAGGTGCCGGCGCAACCGAGGGTGCCAAGCAGAGCCGCAGCGAGAAGAAGAGCCGCAAGGCCATGATGAAGCTCGGAATGAAACCCGTCACCGGTGTCACCAGGATAACTATCAAAAGAGCCAAGAACGTACGTATATATACACGCCACGAGGAACACGCAACTTTTTTCTTCTCTATGTATACAGACACAACACGAATGTTCATGCAATTTTCATCTCCATATGCATACAAAGTACAAACAAGATCGATGTCCATGCAATTCTTAGCCCCTGTTATTACTTGTCAATTTGTCATCCGACATATACATATAACACAAGCCAATGCGACACACTTGCCTTAATTACCATGCCTATCATCTGTCCCTCAGATACTGTTCGTGGTGTCCAAGCCGGACGTCTTCAAGAGCCCGACGTCGGAGACGTACGTGATATTCGGTGAGGCCAAGATAGAGGACCTGAGCTCCCAGCTGCAGGCGCAGGCCGCGCAGCAGTTCAGGATGCAGGACCTCAGCAAGGTGATGGCCAAGCAGGACGCGGCCGCCGCCGCTGCGGCGCCGGCCGACGAGGAAGAGGAGGTCGACGAGGACGGGATAGAGCCCCGCGACATCGACCTCGTCATGACGCAGGCCAGCGTCACCCGCGCCAAGGCCGTCAAGGCTCTCAAGGCGCACGACGGCGACATCGTCAGCGCCATCATGGAGCTCACGGCCTGATGATGATACCTACCGTACCGTTCCTTCCTCGTTGCTGTCTGCTTCGTCACCAACACCAACACCCAGTGGAAATTGAACGTTTTGTCCAGCGTTGTAGCGTCGCTCATCATTTTTGGGATTTGCATAAGATGAGTTTTGAATAAGATGTATTGTTTGTTCACCATATGGACGTTGCATCATGTCAGTTTCCAAATTAGTGTCATTTGGATTCTCATTCGCAGATTAGACCATTCTCGAGAAATGGACTTCACAGATTTAATTGGCTTACCGGGTACGGGTAGCATGCTCACTCTGTTCAAATGTCATCGCAGCAATGGCACTTTGATATATCATATATGTACTACTTATGTTGTTGCTACATGTACAGAATGTGAGGTGTTTGTTGTAAGCATGTAAGCACTGAATACATAGCGGGGCGAAATAGATACATGAGAAGAAAGATGTTAATATATATCAATATAAATTTATTGGATCCATGCACTGTTCTTTAAACACCTTACACAATCGATGAATAAGAGGCCTCCAATATCCTATGTCAACCTATCCTTCCTCTATTGCAATTTGCAACTGCTATTTGTTACACCTCAATACCTCACCAGTAAATACCTAGTTGTAACCAGTGACCTCATCAGACAAAAATAATCCTCTAATTAATCTCACTCCTCAGCTCTGCTTATGTTTTTATTTGCGAGGGCTGAAAAGCATTGAATGGTTATAAGAATGCTGAATGCCTCCATATCACCACTACCGCCACCAAGAACATCAACAAAGATAATTTGCCTTGCTCAAAAGCACTGAATGCTTCCACATCTACCACTACCACCGCAAAGACATCAAAGATTATTTGCCATCAGGCTTGTCACAGTAATTTCGATTCAGCAGCTCGAGCAGAAGAACGGCGGCAGAGTCCTTGGCCTTTTTCACACTCGGCATTGGCTCTCCAATGCACTCGTCAGTCCATCCACGGTCAGATGTATTTACCCTTACCGCATAAACAAATCTTTTGGCATGGGCAGGGCCACCCTCGTTTATACACCTGTACTGTGGCATCGGCCATTGCCTTCTCAAGCAGATATCGTTCAGGGTCTGCCTAGTGAACTGTGAACCGTTTTTCTTCTCGCCATCCTTCTCAGTATCTTTCTTTGCTGCAGTTTCCTTCTCTTTCAAGACAACCAGTGCATTTCTAGCCGCCAACTTTTGTGCCATCTTCTTCTGTGGGTTCTGAGCTACACCAATCTGAATACCATCAACAAAGACTTCAACTGTAGCTACATTGCCTGTTCGTGATGCTTTGTATTCTAATCCTTCAGCTTGCTGTTGACAGCGCTCTTGGAGCTCCCTTACAGGGTGCATTGGAAGGGTGTCCGGTGTCACCATTGGATCAAGTAGAGGCTGAAAAACCTGACATGACGGATTAATAAAATGAAACTTTACTATTTTCCACATGAGGATGAACATAATTTCCTTCCAAATGATAAAGAAACTACCTTCCAGACTACAGAGGTATCACACCCACTATCCAGGAATATTGCGCCAGCAATAGACTCAAAAATGTCTCCGAGAACCTTAGGAGCCTTACAATCCCCAAGCCCAAAAGAATTGAAACCTGGTTTCAAAAGCTCCACCTGGACATCCTTCACAAACTCTCGAATCTTCAGAGGATAGAGATAAAATAGTCAGCACTGCTTCCAAAACGTGGCAATGATTTCAACATAACAAAACTCTAGTTCAAACATTACAGCATATAGTAACACATACTCCCTCAATTCCAAATTATAAGACGTTTTGGCTTTTCTAGAAACATTGCTTTTACTACACATCTAGACATAATGTATTTCTAAGTGCATAAAAAGCTATGCATCTAGAAAAGCCAAGACACCTTGTAATTTGGAATGCAGTAACAAGGAAGTTCACTACTGAACATTAAGAATGGCCCACCTGTGTCTCCAATGCAGATGATCCATGGCGAAGATGTACATGCAGCTTATGCTTAACTGCAACCCTTGCAAAGTTCTCATTATTAACAGCTGCAGCTCTCAAGTCAGTCAAGCGGCCCGGAGGTAGGTCGGTATAAGTAAAAAATAAGTGCTTCGTAATGAGATGATCCAATACAGCATCACCAACAAATTCCAAGCGCTGGTAACAGGAAACACCTGATGATGGTCTTGATGCATGCGTTATAGCTTCAACAAGTAAGCCTTTATTCTGAAACTTGATACCCAATGCACCCTCTAATGTGTCAAAATTGATGCTTTTCATTATGCTCTCAGGTATGTTATATGGCTTTGAAGAAGGGATCTCTTGAGGATCCAACTCTGCATTAATACCGATCCATTTCATCAGATGGTTTGCAGCAATTTTCCCTCCAGCTACATAATAGACACCAATAAGTGCTTCCACAACATCTGCTAATGTTTTGCTTGATAGAACACGATAGCAGCTAGAATCTCCCTCAATTTCACCGTCTTCTTGCATGCTATCCTCCTCATAGTCATCATACGAGCTCTTTTCTAACTCTCTGCTAGGAGCAAATTCCTCATCAAAGATGGATGGTTCAGAATCTCTTGTTTCTTCATCAAATACAGGTAACACTCCTGGAGCTGCCCATCTTGATGGAGCAAACCGATCTGCTTGGATATAAGATTGGAGGTTTTTATCCAAAGCGTATTGATACAGGATCATGTTGCTAACCATCTGCTGCCGCATCCTTGTGAGCTGTCCCTCGTGCTTTTGAGGATATTTTAGGAAAAGGAATCTACTCACAACCCATTTCAAGTATGCATCGCCCAGCAGCTCTGCTCTTTCATAGCAGAATGTCTCCTGGCATGACGCAGCAGTCAAGGCTTCCAATATCTGCGAACCACACAAACAAAAAGCTATTAATCGATGTGCAGAATTTCAAGTTTATCTGAGAATAACATTTAGCTATTGCATGATGAATCTAGGTGAATAGAGGACGGGTTTATGGTATTTCCACATTTTTCTCATAAGGGCATAAGGCAAACAAGCATGGTCTTTTCAGAAGACTAGACCCATAAGTTTTACCACGCCTATTATCATGTACAAAACAAGCATTAGTATTTAGTAGCACCTGGATTGAGTACATATTGGTCAGTTTAACATTTTTTTCTTGTTAACAGACACGGTCCACCAAAGCTAGGAGCCACAATGAAGGCCTAGAGGTGTCATTGCGTGCTCCACTTAATTTGCTTGATGCATGTAGTCTTCGACATCTCAATAGAAGACAGTGGTATAATATAGAAAGGACAAATTTAAGTGTTCTGTTTACTGGTAAATTATACCAGGGGATATTCGAATGTTTTCCCTAAAACATGCAGGCTTGAGAGCTGCAGGTGTACCTTATTTGCAGGAACTGGATAACCAATTATGTCCTTCAGTTGAATTGCAAGAAGCATGCTCTCCACCCTTCTCATTATTGAGGGTAACCTCTGAGCTCCACGAACAAGTGATCCGGGAAGAGGATGCACAAGGCACAATTCGGGTGGTAAATACACATAGTATGTTTTGTCAAGATTCTCTGAGAACTCTCCATTGCCAGCTGCAAAACAATAGTAGTACAAATCCATTATACAAACACTCTCCTATTTATATTAAGCACTAAGTTTGTATTTCTTTATTAAATTAATCTAAGGCTGAATAGGAAGTCTTGGATGGGCTTGAAAGACCAAAACATCAATGAATAGTAAAATACTAAGGCAAACAAAAAAAATCTAAATGAAATCTCACAAAAGAATGCATAGCTTTTACCTTCAGAATGCTCAAATCTAGGAGAAAGTAGATTTTTGCAGTATGAAACACCACGTGCCCGTATAAGAGGTTGTTTCTTATAAATTAACTCCACACCATACCTGAGAGGGAAAACAAGAAGGATCATGATATGCTGCCATAAAGCTACTTTGCCAAAAAGGGAAAGCAGAAACAGCCAGAGCTAAGAGAGAACTCCTTTTGCTTTCAGCATTCAAAACTTATCTTACTTCTGCTTGTAGTAATCAGCGAACGAGCTGTACTCCAAGGGACCCAGATAACCCTCTTTCCTAGGGAACGAATTTTCTGCATTCATGTTGTCGCAAATACTGTCCACATAGAACCTTTTTCCTGAGTGGGCGGCAGTTACAACCATTCCAGCAAGATCTTTAGCATCCCAACATGAATCTGCCATGAACAACTTGCCTTGGTTTTGATAATCATTAAAATGTCCCCGCCCACGACCAGGAACTAATCCAGATGCTTTGACAACATCAAATTCAGCAATGGCTCCTCTAATACCATACGTAGGGTGGGCTTTCTGTCCAAATGCAGTTCCATTACGCAGCTTCCCGAACCCATATTCCCTCCTATCTCCGCCAAGTGTCCTTTCATTTGTGCCTAGATAGACATCTGGGCGTGCCCTCTGAAGAGGGTTGTTCCAGGCATCAGAATTCACAATGCTGTTAACTAGAGTCCAATCTATCTCTCTTAAAAGATCCATACATTTCTCAGCTCCCACAGGAACAAAGAGGTATGCTTTTGCTGGATCCCAAGGAGTTGTTGAGGGATCAACATCAACGTCAAGTACTATGCTCATGAGCCTAACATGAAAGCTCTTCAGCAGGATCAGCTGGAAGCACATGAGCAAGATTAGCAACATTAATGTAAAAAAATATGGAAATGAACTTTGCTGCCATTGCAAGAAAATCAACCTGACTTTCTGTAATTTCAATTGGTCCACGGAATACGAGAGATGCCTTTGTTATTATTGTCCTAGCAACAAAGAGATCCATCGTCGTCGATAAAACCTAAAAATTAAAACATTATAGACTTTTAAACGTCCATTTTCTCAAGTTGCGTACTATCACCAGGAAAAAAATACCTCTGCATCCAGCTCATTGCCAAAAACAAGAGCAAAATTTGAAAGTTGTGTAACGAAAGGGTCCTTTGAAGTCCCAATGTTTACACAGTTCACAGAATACAAATATAACTTAATAAACTGTGAAGTTTGGTAACCATCTCTTCCAGATAAAATCCATTCTCCCTGTTGAAAACAAAGTTCAGTGAAATGAAACTAATTAGAAACCAAAAGTATCAGCAGATCGCAATTCACAAAGAACCATTAAGACTAGGTTAAGTTGAAGCTCAGGTAATGTGAGAAAGGAAATACTAACCCGCAGAATTTCAGCAACCCCTTCAGGAAAGAACTCTCTGTGGCGTGCTGTTCCAGGCAGTGGATCACCTTCGTCATTTTGTTCAGTCTTTTCTCCTTCCCCACTTCCTCTGTCAGGTAAAAGCATATCTGTGAAGGCACCCATCTCATGTAGCTTCTTACAAGCAGCTAAACAAACAGCCTGCACAAAAAGAACCAGGCACAGTTCAAAATAATGGATAAAATGTATAGAAAAAACTGATTAATAATGTGTTCTAATGAACTGTCATTACTTGTTGTGCCAGGCGTATTGAACTGCATATAGGACCTTCAAGCTTCTCGAATGGAGCATTACAAGGAAGTTGAAGTTTGCAAGAATATTCTGTTGAACCCCCTGGCTTCTCATGCTTTTGCATAATAAATTCCGGTCGAAGAATAGAGTATCTGGAAGTAGGAAACTACTGATGAGCCTGCGATTTCAAAAATCAATTGAGCTAGTATACCAAAGGAATCACAAGAAGTTATGTACCTGTCACTCGGCAGCTGTGAGCAGTAAAAATGTATGAGTCCAACTGCAGAGTTCAGACTGACAACAGCCCCTGTTGATTCAACCTGGTACATAGAATCAGGTGATGTATCAACAGGGCTTAGCATAGAAGTGCCATCAAGATGACTGAGATCAGTTCTCTCAATAGCTTCTTTTCTCAATGTCTCTTCACTATTCCGAGCATTTCTCAAGAAAGCTTCATGAGACAAATTTCCTCTGGCATAATTAATTTATATAAGTCAATGGATTTAAACAGAACATATTTTAATGGTATCAACAGTTTTGGTGACACATAATTACCTTTCAAGCATCAATATGTAGTCAGATCCAGGCTTTCTAGCACGACCCCGAGACTGAATGTAGGCCAAAACAGTCTTTGCAAGGTCAAAGCGAATGACAACATTGCACTGCCGAATATCAAGTCCTTCCTCTGCAACACTAGTTGCAACTAACAGTGTAACCTGCAAACCCGTAACAGAGTTTTTTTTTAAACTGGTGTATGAGACACAAATCAACTCCAATATATACCCCTAAAGGCTAAAAGTACAACAGATATGTACTTGGACATATTTATTAACATAGTTTTATACTTACAACAGATATGTAATTGGAATGAAAAATATGAATGTAGAATTCTGTCATGAGTATAAACATACTTGGACATTATGAAATTTAGCAGATTGCATAGAATCATTGAATGCAGATCGTTAAGCCTAGCTAGCAACATAGCTAAACTCACAAAAGGTGGGCTTGCCACATCAAACAATATGCTAAATCATGTCATGAATAGAAACATACACGTCCATCACGAAATTTTGCGATTGTATCCTGCATTTGGCATGACCGCATCTCCTGGTTATTGTTATGACCTATCAAGCTTGCACACCGTATAAAGCCCAATGATGGAAGTTCTGCAAAGACCTAAGCGGTCATGAAAGGGAAACAGGTCAGAGAATTCATAAACGGTTCAGAAGTAATTGATCTTAAGATGTGGAAAACAGTCCCTACCTTAGGAAGGACTAATGCTGTAACCACTCGCTCTACAAATATGATAGCACGAAAATCCTCAGTGTGCTGATACTTGAGAAGTATTTTTATCAAAGCTTGCACCCTAGGAGTAACTTTTCCATCAGCCACTGCTGCACCAATGACTTCATCTACATGTTCACCTACAGAAACAGCTAGTAGAAAATAACAGCACACAGTGTTAAAAGTGAGGCTGAGATAACCTCAGGTATAATAAAAGACAAAAAAGCAAACAAAATAGGTGCTAATTGTATACCCTCAGGTGGACAAAAAATAAACAAAATAGGTGCTAACTGTAGAACGAAGGAAGAAGGGAAATTCATTGGGGAAGGTTAAAAAGAAAAAGGTGACTACAGAACACATTTTGCAAGAAAAAGACTATTAGTACCATGACTGTCAGGCAGCTCTCCCTCCTCAAGTTCATTTGGCTTCGGGTTTTCAGAATTATGCGTTTCAACATCATTACTATCACTTTTCATTGCAGCCCCTTCAGTCAACTGGCAGTGTAACAAATCAACTACTTTTTTCAAGTATGACTCTTGAAACTTAACATCGACCTGGTAGTTGGCCCTTTCATCGTTCTGGAGTGCTGTCAAGAATGACTGTGCAACCTGAAATTAAGCAGATATAGCAGTTAGAAACACAAGACAGCTAGCAATGCACTAGTTCACTGTTAAATGTGAAGCAGTACCTTGTAAGCACACCACTGTCCTAGTTCACCCAGAGCATAGTTTATAGCTCTCAACTTCTGAATTAAATTAGCTGCACCATCACTTTCCGTACGCTCAGAAACACCATAGACAAGGCGTAGCTCATCTCTAGACCCTGCATCCCTAGCTCCCATGAACTGCCATTTAGTTCTCTTAGAACTAGAAAGTGCAGCTTCTTCAACTGCAGCCTCCATTTGTTTGATTTGTTCATGGAAAGACAAAAGAGTGGCTGCTTTGTCATAGTGCACAATGACTTCCAAAGGCATGGGAACATGTTTCTCCAGCTCTTTCCGATCTTTGATCGTACAGACTACGCAATCCAGTTTACTCTCAAGATTTCGTATCTTGATAGCACAATCTTCTTGGCTAGTCACTCCTATTCAGATTGTAGTACTAAGCATCAGAAAAACATACATATAATAGAAGGCAAAGGAGCAGTAAATCTAAATATGAGACAGGACCTGCCAAAGAAAATGTACATGGAATAACAAGGATACACTAAGGAGAGCCATACCCTTCAAGTTGACAGGTGAAGCAGTCATGCCAAACACAGCTGGCCTCTTGTCCTTTGGAGTGGTGTGATAGAATTCTGACATCACTAGAGAATATGGGTGCTTTTTCACTGCATGATGGCACTCATCTAAAATCAAAAGATGTATGGCATCCATTTTAATAATACTGTGCCTAAGGATGTTCAACAAAATTTGAGCTGTCATAACAAGTACCTGCGTGAGACATGGATAAGTAACAGACACAACAAACATCCTACTGAAGCAATAACACGAAAAAAGGTGATTTACTTGCACTTGCTATACATCTTATCTTATTAAGTGTAAGCAAATGGTGAGACTAAAGGTGCCTAGTTGACTTTCAAGGCAACAAATATATCTACCATGATCCTCAAAATAAGCAAGAAGGATCCCCCGCCCCCTCTCTTAAATCCAAAGTTGAGAGAAAACGACAAAAGTTCTAAAAAAACTTGTATTTTAGCCAAAATATAATTATTGTGGCAAGGATCCCTCCTGATTAACAATATAATTGGAAGGAAATCGGATACCTTCTTATCCTAAGCCCAATCTTCTAAGAAGTTTTTTTTATCACTTACCAGCTCTGGCAAGTCAAGACATTTCAGCTTGTGCATATAAACCATGTTAGAACAAGCTAGGTGCAAGAAAGAATATATGGATACAAATGAGTTAAACATATTGCATTCCAGAACCAAAGAAATTCAAGTTAGACACGACAAGATAACATAATGCACCTCTCAACACGCAAAAGGGTGCCATCAAATCATTCCTGGGGCATGTTTGGATCCTCGGGAAAACCATGCCTCGCCTCACCGGGCAAGGAAATCAGATGTGAGATGTGGTAGAGTGTTGATCTATGGCAAGCTTTCTTATTTTCTATGTTGGCAAGGTTTTTCATTGTTATCCCACGCTAGCCAATTTGGCTCCCCCACCTTGGCAAGATAAGGTAAGGCGAGGCAAGTCTAGCTGAGGAACCAACGACGTGCTTGGACCCTTTACCGAGTACTATGTCACCTCCAAAGTCCGGAATGCCTAGCACCCAGGCATTTCAGGCCGGGTGAGGCCATCATTGCCCGGGTCACGGCCATCCTCAATGGGATGCCCAGACCCCACTCGCCTTCCTCCCAAGTACCAAATGCCTGGGTCTTGGGCATTCCAGTCCTGGTGCAGCCCTTGCCGCCACAGTGAGCTGAACCATTGTCCCTCCCATGTACCAAATGCCTGCGCCTCGGGCATTTTGGTTCTTGTTAGAGCCACGGGCCTCCGTGATTCGGTGCCCCAGGCCTGCCTGGCCTCCCGAATCTGGAATGCCTGGCTCGCAGGCATTGTAACACTGTTGCTGGGATAGGAATTGGAGCGTACAACGCATTGGGATTACCAAATGCCTGGGTCTTGGGCATTCCAGTCCTGGTGCAGCCCTCATCGCCACAGTGGGCTGAACCATTGCCCCTCCCATGTACCAAATGCCTGCGCCTCGGGCATTTTGGTTCTTGTCAGAGCCGCGGGCCTCCACGATCGGTGCCCCATGGCTGGCTTGCGGGCATTGTAACGCTGGTGCAGGGATAGGAATTGGAGTGTGCAACGCGTTTGGATCTCGAACTAGTTTACCTTGGTTCCTGCACTGCCAGACTTCGTTTGTGTTTTTCCCTGCTGCTGCAAGCGAGCTGAATCGGCTTGCTTGCACTGGCAAGGTTCTGCTTGCCCAAGTAGGCGAGGTGAGGCGGGGCTAGTTCACTGAGGGACCAGGCATGCCCCAAAACTAACCCCTAGTCCTAGTCAAAGAAAATAAAACTAAGGGTTTTTCGTTCCAAAGGTTCAATTGTTAGTTGAAAAAAATGTTAGTCTGGCAGGGACATTGCACTGAAAAAAACTGTCTGCTCACAGATTTAGAATAATGGAGGTGGAGGGCATGACCATTGACCAGCAGCCTTACTGCAGGAAGCCCTGTAGGGACATTGGCTATGGCAGGAAGATGGAGAAAGGAGGGGTTGGGGTGACTTGGATTAACAATATTGCCTACTCTCTCGTAGTATCAGGCAAAGCACAAGGACATTATCTGTGCAGTAACTGGTACAATTACATCTATACAATCTAGATGATTATCAAGAAATCCACCTTATATCTAAAGGAAAAATACAGACAAGAAAATGAAAAAACAGCTGGTAAGATTTAGCCCACCACATTGTATCAGTGAGTACAAACTATTATCAGATGGACTAGGAAAACATGATTAATTTTCTTAGGTAGCAAGTGCACTAATTTACTCAAACATATAAACAAAATGCAGTAATTGCCAATGACACAGCAGGTACGAAAATTACATCTAGAGCAAGATATTTTATTCAGAAATTAATATTCTGCAAAGAAACAATGAAATTTAATGGCATAGTATGTAAGAAAATTACATATAGAGCAAGATTTTGTTTTAGAGATTAATAATCTGCAAAGAAACAATGAGACTTAATGCAAGTGTCTCGCCTACTAACCAGTAAACTCAAAAACTTAGTAAAACACTATAGTTTCCTAACTCAAGTGGCCAAAGCACAGGTTTGATCAGAGCTTGGCCATGATGCACTGTATCTGAAAATAGTTTGGAAGTAAAAGTACAGCCACACAAAGGAATATACCTGTTTTGACTCAAACTCACGCTGCCACTTTCTAGAATCCCAGAAATCCTGCCCCATCTCGCCGCAGTAGTGCCCAACCCGATACCCAGTCCTGTCACGTATCACTTCAGCTTGCTGCAATTCCACCAAGAAAATATAATTGTATCAACAAGATTTGCGACATGAGTGTCTGAAGGCTCACACCTGTGTCCATACCTGATACACAAGAGGCACCTTAGGCACCAAGAAAACCGCGAGCATCTTCTTGTTCTCCTTGAGCATTTTGTCACAGATGCTTTTGATGAGCAACACAGCTATGAGAGTCTTCCCCGCACCAGTTTCAAGGAAAGCAATTGTGTTCCTGCTCTTTGCTTGCTCAAGGACCTCGAGCTGGTACTGCCTCGCCTTCTCCTCAGTGACAGGCTTCTCGTTCCCCGTCCGATCCACCTCCGCCTTATTCTCCGCGGCAGGGGATCCATCCTGCGTCCTGGCACGCTTTCCATGGCGGTCCGTCTCAGACTCCCACATGCCATGGCGGAACACCATCTTGCCGCCACGGTCACGCTCCCAGAAACCCCGAGCGTCGCGTCGGTGGTGATCATGGCCGTAGTGACCGTCGCGGTCGCGGTCGCGCTTACGAGACCTGTCGTAGTCCCGCCTTCCGCGCCGGTCCTCCCACCCACGGGATGGAGGCGGGGGCGGCATCGGACGCCGCCGCCAGTCGTGTCGCGGTCCCACGGTCCCACCAGCAGTGAGACGCTGGCGCTTGCCGTCCCTGCACTCCCCGCCGCCATTGGCCGCGGTGACCGGGGACTCCCTCCTGGGCTCCTTCCTCGCCTCCACGGCCTGGGCCCTCTGTGGCACGTCGGCCACCACCACCGCATTGTGGGCCACGGTCGCAGCCGCCTCCTGCAACTGCGGCTGTGGCTGCAGCGGAGCCACGAGCGCTGGCGCTGGCGCAGGCGCAGGCACAGGAGGCGGCGGCAGCGGCGCGGGGGCGACCTCGGCGTTGATGCTCTCGAGTATCCGGTCGATCTCGGCGACGAAGCCGTCGTCGGCACCGCAGTCCATGGCCGGTATGAGGCCCGGGTCGAAGTCGGCGGACGCGGCGAAGTCGATGCCGCAGAGCAGGGAGGCGCCGTCCTCGCACGCGTCGTACCAGTACGACGCCGCCGCGTGCTCGCCGCCGGCATCGCCGCCTCCTGGCGCTCCCGCCATCTCGCTCTGCAGCAGCAACAGCCACGCCGAAAGTTACAGGCCACAACAACGCCTCCACTAATCAACCAGCAGAGGAGAACACAGGAGGAATGAGAATAAGAATCAGAGAGGAGGCGAAGCCGAATGTTCGCTACTACTTGTGGGCGCCGCGGCGGCGGGCGGACAGGGACCGAACCGAACCCAACCACGGAGAGAGAGTGGAAGAGAAAGAGGCGGTGATAAACCGTACGAATCACGCAAGCGCAGGGGGGCGGGGCGGGGCGAGGTGGAAGGAAGGGAGTGGTGAGTGGAAGAAAGGGGTGGCGATGGCGATGGCGATGCGGGGTTCCGATTCCGATATGGGGGTGGGGCGGAGAAGGGGGCTCTATTCGATTCGATTCGATTAGATTCGACGGTGTATCAACGCTACTCTTTCTCTTCACTCTCTCTCTGTCCTTCCAAGCTCTGATTGCCTTCTCCTCCCCGCCGTCCCTCGCGTGCTCCGCCCTCCCAGCTTGCTCTGGTGATTTGATTTGATTTGAGGGAGGCGAGCCGAGGGGGACTCGACGAAGCAGGTGGGGTGGGGGCTCTGGCCTCAGACGCTGGGGGGAGAAGAGAGGAGAGGAGGAAGAGGAGGGCGGGGACGGGAACCACGCTGCGCCCGGCGCACGGGAGCGGTCGGGCTCCCACTGACGTGCGGGGCATGGATGCAGGGGCCAGGGTGTGGTGCGGTGGACCGGGCCTAGGGAGGGTCGAGATCAGGCATAGGGCGCATGGGCGTGGGCCTCTGCTGCGGCTGCGCGGCCTCGGAAGGACGCCCTACGCAAGCAGAGGCAGGCAGCACGGGGCGCGTGCGGTACGGGTCCAACTGCCCTTGGACTGGGGCATTTGTTACCACAGTCCTGCGGGAATGACCTGCCGGGCCCAGCCGCAGCGGCGCGGGCCTGTGCGGTGGCGTGTGCCGCTGCCGCCGGGAGGATCAGTGTCCGTGTGCAATGACTCCTCCCTGTGCGGGCGTGTCAGAGCGTCTCGGGCTCCCGAGTGGGCGGCTTCGTACGCCGCGCATTTTGTCAGGCCTTGTTTAGTTCAAAAAAATTTACAAAATTTTTTAGATTCTCCGTCGCATCAAATCTTTAAACGCATGCATAAAATATTAAATGTAAACGAAAATAAAAACTAATTACACAGTTTGGTCGGAATTGACGAGACGAATCTTTTGAGTCTAGTTAGTACATAATTAGATAATATTTGTCAAATACAAATGAAAGTGGTACTATTCATATTTTGCAAAAATTTTAGGAACTAAACAAGGCCTCAGTGCCCGTCCGTAGCCGCGACGAGGCGTGGCGGCATCCGGCAGCTATCATCACCCATCCCGCCCGGACGACCACTGTCGCCTTGTTTAGTTCACCATAAAAACTAAAAAGTTTTCGAAATTCCCCGTCACATCGAATCTTATGGCACATGCATAAAACATTAAATATAGACGAAAACAAAAACTAATTACACAGGCAGTTACAGCCGTACTAATTAGTTTTTATTTTCGTCTATATTTAATGCTCTATGCATGTGCCACAAGATTCGATGTGACGGTGAATCTTGAAAAATTTTTGGTTTTTGAGATCAACTGAACAAAGCCTTAGTTCCTAAGTTTTTGGTTTTTGGCAATAGCTGTTTATTTGTTACAGCTGACAAATATTTCCATTAGCCGTTTAAATTTGTCAACAAGCTAATTCGGCTGCCAATAAATACAGTACTTTGCATTATTGATCCATTAGCTAATTAATGGAAGCAGCACAGGAGACAAACAGGAAAGAGCAACATTGATCTTCAGGATTAGCTGGTGTTGGCGTTGCATGGTGTGCAAAAGGCATGGGACATGACAGAGTTGTTGGGATCCTAGGATTGAGCCCGGTTCATTATGATGGAAGACAAATTGCATACATGGCCATGGAAGACAAATTGCATACATGTGGCCATGTTTGGTTCTCAAAATTTTCTGACATTGCTACTATAGCATTTTTATTTGTATGTAATAATTATTGTTTAATTATAGACTAATTAGGTTTAAAAAATTTATTTGTAAATTACAGATAAATTATATAATTAGTTTTTATTTTTGTTTATATTTAATGTAACCAAAAGAGTCGCCCTCATGAGGCCGACGGGCAAAATATAGCAGCGCTACGCGATGTGCTCGTGCTGGTGATCCCATGCTTTCTCCCCACCGGATGGCTATTGGAATGCACCACATAGAAAAAAGAAATATCAATAAGACGCATCATGCGCCCCAAACCTCCCAAGGTCTTGTTTAGTTCCAAAAAATTTGTGGTTAGGCGAACTGTAGTATTTTTATTTTTATTTGATAATTATTATCCAATTATAGACTAACTAGACTTAAAAGATTTATCTCACGATTTTACAGGCAAACTATGCAATTAGTTTTTGTTTTCGTCTGTATTTAATGCTCTACGCATGTGCCACAAGATTCGATATGACGGTGAATCTTGAAAAGATTTTGTTTTTTGAGATTAACTCAACAAGGCCTTAGGCCCTGTTTAGATTAGAGATGAAAATTTTTTGGGTGTCACATCAGATGTGTCAGAAAGATGTCGGGAGGGGTTTTTAGAAACTAATAAAAAAACAAATTACATAGCTTGTCAGAAAACTGCAAAACAAATTTATTAAGTATAATTAATCTGTCATTAGCATATATGGGTTACTGTAGCACTTAAGGCTAATCATGTAGTAACTAGGCTTAAAAGATTCGTCTCGCGATTTTAAAACAAACTGTGTAATTAGTTTATTTTTTTATGTACATTTAATGTTCCATGCATGTGTCCAAAGATTCGATGGGATTGATGAAAAAATTTTAGGTGGGAAACTAAACAGGGCCTTAGTTCGATTCTCCGTCACATCGAATCTTGCGGCATATGCATGAAGCGCTAAATATATATAAAAGAAATAACTAATTGCACTGTAATTTACAAGACGAATCTTTTAAGCCTAGTTAGTCCATGATTAGACAAATATGTCAAATAACAAATGAAAGTGCTACAGTGTCCATTTTGCAAAAAAATTTGAAACTAAACAAGCCCTTAGTTCCCAAAAAAAATTGCAAAAAATTCAGATTCCCAATCATATAATCTTGCGGCGCATGCATGAAACATTAAATATAGATAAAAATAATAACTAATTGCACAATTTGACTGTAATTTGTGAGACGAATCTTTTGAGCCTAGTTAGTCTATGATGGGATAATATTTATCAAATACAAACAAGAGTGCTATAGTGTCCATTTTGCAGAAAAAATTGAAACTAAGGCCTTGTTCAGTTCTCAATTTTTTTTATTTTTGGGTCGTGTAGCATTTTCGTTTTTATTTGGCAAACATTGTCCAATTATGGAGTAACTAAGCTTAAAAGATTTATCTCGTGATTTACAGTTAAACTGTGTAATTAGTTTTAATTTTTATCAATATTTAATGTTTTATGCATATGTTGTAAGATTCGATGTGACAAGAAATTTTAAAAAATTTTAGGTAGTTTTTAGAAACTAAACAAGACCCAAATGTGTCGTTCATATTGTGTTTAGTTCCTTGCTGAAATTTTTTCGGGACATTGTAGCACTTTTGTTTGTTTGTGGTAATTATTCTCCCATTATGGACTAACTAGGCTCAAAAGATTTGTCTCGTAAATTTTGACCAAACTGTGTAATTAGTTTTTAATTTTATTTATATTTAATACTCTATGTATGCATCTAAATATTCGATGTGACGGAAAATCTTGAAAAATTTTTGAATTTTGGATGGAAGTAAACAAGGCTTTGGAATATATCAACCAAAAAGAAGAAAAGATAATCAGAATCTAGACGCAGCGCCCTACCTTTTTGACGGCCCAAGCAATGAAGCATCTCTTCCGCGCGAGCCCGACTCCCCGCACCGCACCGGCCTTGGACCCGGTTCACATCGCACACGATGACATCCACCGTTCGAGTCCAACACCGTCACACCGGCACACCGCCGCACCAAGGACTTGTTTAGTTCCAAAAAATTTTGGGAAACTGACATTGTAGCATTTTCGTTTGTATTTGACAAATATTGTTTAATCATGGACTAACTAGACTCAAAAGATTCGTCTCGTCAATTTCGACCAAACTGTGCAATTAGTTTTTATTTTCATTTATATTTAATACTTCATACATGCGTCTAAAGATTTATTGTGATGGAAAATTTGAAAAATTTTGTAAAATTTTTTAGAAACTAAACAAGTCCCAAAAGTAGTGGCAAGCGCCGCGTCGCGCGCCACACCTGTCGCGTTAGCAGGGTACCTACGCGCAGGCAGCAACTTGTCCCACACGAAACCCCTCCGCAGAAGACTTCGGCCTTCACCCAAAAATCAAAAAGTTTTCAACATTCCTCGTCACATCAAATCTTGCGGCACATGCATAAAGCATTAAATATAGATGAAAGCAAAAACTAATTACACAGTTTAGCTGGAAATCACGAGATGAATATTTTGATCCTAGTTGGTCTATAATTGGATAATATTTGTCACAAACAAACGAAAGTGCTACAGTACCGAAATCTGAAATCTTTTCGGAACTAAACAAGGCGAAAAGCTTTTGGAAAAAGTCTCCCAGGCCCACACCGGCTCCCCACAGCACGGGCCCAGTCCGTGCCCGGCACCCAGTAAATAAAAAATATTTGAAACCAGATACCGGCCCCCTCGCTGCTACTGACATCTGGGCTTGGAGAACGCTCGTCCCGCTCGTCAGTGTGACGGCTACCAGAAATCCGAGTGGTTTTGCGCGAAGACATATCTGCGAAACGATCTGCTGCGGGTGGCTGACGTGCGGGACCGGAGCAGATAACTCGAAGACAAATTCACCGCCTCAAATCTGCGCACCGACCCCGGCGCGGGGCCCCTAATCCAAACCGCCCGTGCACGTTGGCTCCAACTGAACGGAGCGAGTAGCCCCCAAAACTACTCGCCGGCGCGGGCGCGGAGGCGGAGGCGGAGGCGACTGCGAGCTCGGCGGAGGCGATGGACGGGGAGGAGGAAAGGGAGGAAGGGGAGGTGGGGGAGTACAAGCTGCAGAGGGTGGTGGGGAAGGGCTCGTTCGCCGAGGTGCACCGCGCGGCGCACCGCCGCACAGGCGCGCGCGTGGCGGTCAAGGCGATCGACCGCCGCCGCGTCGACAAGCGCGTCCACGACGGCATCCTGCAGGAGAGGGAGATCCTCAGGAGCATCGACCACCCCAACATCCTCCGCCTCCTCGACACCATCGACGTACGCTGCCGGCCGCCCCCCTTTTCCATGTTCCAATCGCGATCGAACTGAATAGCACGCTGCTTAATTAGCGATTTGACACGAGTGAGTGTGTTCTGTGTTGCCGCGTGCTTTTTCGCCGCAGACGAAGAAGATGATGTACCTGGTGCTGGAGTACTGCGACGGAGGCGACCTCGATGCGTTTCTGCACAAGCACGGCCGGCTGCCGGAGGCCATAGCCAAGGACTTGATGCGGCAGCTTGGTACTGGGCTTAATAGAGATTTATTATTTTTTTTGGGGGGGGGGGGGGGTCTGGATTTACTAATTTTGACGTTACTCTATTGTTTTGGATGTGTAGCGGAAGGGCTGAAGGTGCTGAGGGGGAGGAACATCGTGCACCGGGACCTCAAACCACAGGTCTTATTTAATCTTTTCGTGGTTGACGTTACTCTAATGTCCATGGGTGGATGGATCTTGCTCCTGATTGTCGTACTACTACCTGGGATGGATGATTGTCGGTTTACAAGGGGCCTACATAGTGTTTGACTGTGTGGAGTTAAAAGATGTTTATTCTATACCTGCTTGTGCACCTTTTATAAATAGCCACTAAAACTTAGTTAAATGTGTTAGTCTCAATTAACTGCAATTCCATCTAATGTGAAAGACCACAGACATTTACTGAAAGTACATGATTACACATTGTACTTTTGCACATGTTCATTTTGTACTTTTCCACATGTTCATTTGTTTTGGCTAACTATGGTTGATTACTGTCTTATGTTTCTGAGATACATCATTTCCGTCAATACTGATCAAGCTGTGAAACTCGCAGAACCTTCTCCTATCAACCAATGGTGATGCCATCGTATTGAAAATTGGTGACTTCGGGTTTGCCAGGTGAGAGCAGTATGCCCCTCATTATTGCATTAATATTTAGTCAAGCACAGTTTTTTTTGGCCTGCTCCACTAAATGGCATGATCTCATCAGGTTATTTATCGTTGTTATCCTTTCCAATTCGATCCACAGTGATATGTTCATACTGACTTTTATTGTCAAAATGTCTGCTTTTCTGAGTACTGTATTATCCTGAATGTGCTGTAACTGAGTAATTTGTTGTGAAATTAATTTTTGGAGTGATTTTAGGTCACTGGTGCATGAAAATTTAGCTGCCACAATGTGTGGGTCTCCATATTATATGGCACCAGAAATTTGGCAAGGGAAAGACTATGATGCAAAGGTTAGCTCATTTCCTTCATTAAATTCGTAGGTTTTAAATAAGTGTGTAATTAACTCTTCTTGAAAAAGCTTTGCAGTCGGACTTGTGGAGTGTTGGCGTCATTCTTTTTCAGCTAGTCACAGGGAAGCTGCCATTCACCGGGAGTAATGCTTTTCAGGTTTGTTGCTCTTGTATAACACATTCAAATGCATATGACCTAGATGGCTACATGTGCCTGCTAAAACTAGTTGTTGCCCATTCTTTTCTGAATACAGCTGCACCAAAATATCCTGGCTGCCGATGATCTTAACTTCCCTTCAGAAATTGAAGCTGATTTATGTGCTGATTGCATTGATTTGTGCAGAAGACTCCTGCAACGTGATCCAAGTGGGTCTGCTGTCCCATTTTATTTTTTGCTTGTGCAAAACAGGCGTGTGTCAACGATTTATTTTCTGCAGCATTTGTAGTTGGTCATTTCTTGTTTCTTGTGATCGTCCTTGATTCTAAGTCATTGGAGTGATCGGTTTAATTTTGACCAATTGGAAAATCAGGCTGAATATACATTTGGTTTTGCAGAGGAGAGAATAAGTTTTGAAGAATTCTTCAATCACAAGTTTTTGGCAACAAGGTCGACTCTTTACTCTGGTTCTAGTGTTGATCCATATGACATTGTTGTACCGTCTACTTATACTAAAAGAAAAAATGCTTCAGTTTTTAGCTTAGCAATGCCCGCTGCACATGTTTGCTGTCCTACTGGGTTCTTTTTCCACGACGACACAGGAGATCTGCTTGTCTTCATATTATGAAGATGATTTGTGGGGTGGGGTGGGGGGGGGGGGGTTGAGGGGACCAAAAACATAACGAAACCAGTCACCCTAAGACAGCAAGACACAAAACACACTCCAGACTCACGCACACACTTTAGAGAAAACAGAGGAACAGAAGCTTCAAAAAATAGAGTGGGCGACCGCCACCAGATCATCACACACATAAGGTCTAGTTGCTACCAAGAAGCTGTGGGGCAGTCAGCAAAGTGATGCCCTTACCTCCAGCAGGCAGCTATAGACTCCAAAGCCTCATCTCTTCTATGGCTAAGGCCGGGTGAAGGTCCATCAAAGACACACCGATTACAGTGATTCTGTAGGGACCCGGTGCCATAAATAACAGTGGAGTTAAGACCCTGCTGAACTTGAACAGCCTCACATGAACGAGAGCGCCAATTATCGAAGTTTACACCAAAGCAGAAATGTTTACCCCCCAACAATGATCTGTTCCTTGCTATTGATGTAGCGTCTGCCTACATAAATTTGAATGATATATAAATTCATTAGTGGTGTAGAGGAGTAAAGAAGACAAACAGTGCTCATGAACAATTCAATAGTATGCACTCATATTTTACCTAAGAATTATGCTGGTATGAGCTGCATCATGTTTACTTAATTCTTATAATTTTCAATGATATTTGGAATATTGCACTTCAATGAATGAGCATTGCAGCTCATATATGCAACAGTCCTGCTGTTTTTTTTTTCTAGATTTTTCTTTATGTTTTTGAAGAGATTTTGCAACGTTGATTTTTTTCCATTTATGTTTGCAGTAGTTTTAGTTTTTATCATGCCAATTAGCCAATATTTCCACCTGCTTTGGAGGAAGTAATGGTTTTAGTGCACATTATGTACTTCTATAAATGGGAGTTACCCATACGTGCCACAATCTTGCAGCCTTTTCTAGATTTTTCTTTATGTTTAGAATAGTTTGGTTTTATCATGTTATACTTTCTTCTGTGTTCAAGCTGACTAATTATAACATTTCAGGAAATGCGAATAGTTTGGTTTGATCATGTTATACTTTTGTGTTGAAGCTGACTAATTATGACATTTCAGGAAATGCGATGAATCCTGTCAGGCTATAGAGTTAAGGAATAACTGCCAGACAATCACCTCTCCTGTTGTCCTAAAAACAAAGTCTGAAAGCATTGAATCAAAAAATTCGAAAGGTACATTACCTATCTTTGGATCATAAAGCGTATGTTCTTGTTAGGCATTAACTTTCTTTTTTTTTTCAAAGGGACGGGTTAGGTATTAACTTTCTACATATGTTTTCCAGTTTTTGATTCATGGGAATGGATTGAACGAGAATATGTGCTTGTTCCGGTAAACTGTACTTCTATGGAAATGTCTTCACTCAACATCAACAAGTCCACAAAGGATGATACAGATATAAGAACTGCCAGCTATGATAGGCCCGCTGCCAAAGGGTCTGCTCAAAATCAAATCAGAGACTTAACTGATACAGCTACTGGTATACAAAGCCATGGATGTGCTCCTGTGCTCATTTCCCAGGAGTCAGCCACTGTGGACTGTAGACGAGGGAAGCTACCTGATTATATTACAAGGTTTCATTCTCTGAATCAATATGTGCTTGTTCTTACGGAACTTGCTCGGGAAAAGGTACGACTACTGCTATGCTGGAAACTATTATCACTGTGGCCCTAAACTTGATGTTCATCATCATTCTGTCTTAGTGTGCTTTTACAGTTCAGTATGAGTATTTGGTCAGACTTAGACTTCACAATGTGTTTTCTATGTAATGTCAAATTCAGCCTTCAAAATAGATTTTCTTAATATTCTTTGGCAATAAATATCTTTCTTTGTATGCTACTCTTGGAAAAAGCCATGGTATTTTCGGTAGAATTCTTCTCCTTTAATATATATATATATATATATGACAGAGATTTGTTTTTTCAATGTTAGTCATTTCCAAATTTCAACACTACTGTACCCCACAAAAGCTGTTTTATACTATCGTAGAAATGGCATTTGTCATTTGATGGATCAGATATTATAACCCCTCTTTTTCTTCTGTGTCCTTGATTTTCTGTGTTATTCAGCTTTCTAAAGGCCTGTACTTGGAGGCGCTATCAATTGAACTTGTATTATTAGCTATCTGGAAAGAGGCACTTGATGCATGTAGCTTACTCATGGATGCATCAGATGGTGAAAATTTCTCTAAATCTTCTCAAGAACATTCCCTTCCTATGAGTGGCCACTCACCTCTGAATGTAGTGCGAGGGTTGGATTTCACTAGGACGGCTTCTGTTTTTTCCTGGGTTGAAAGTGGGTTCATGAAGGCATATGATCGTGCAGAGAAGATATCGCATGTATTGCGGAAGAGTGACGGTTAGGAACACTGATCTTCTTAATACTTTTTGGTATTGATTCTTGATTCTAACCAACATTTTTTCCCAGATAATACCGAGATGCCAGATGCAATGGATGTCGTATTCCAAACTGCTTTGGAATATGGGAAGACTGGAGCTGTAAGTATCACTATATGGGTTTCTTTGTTGGTTTGTATGGAAACATTTAGCTCTTTTATGCACACTGTGGATGCTGCCTTTGTTTTCCCATGTAATTAAAGAAAAAGAAAAGGGAGCTTTGTTTTATGTTACCATGACTAGGCAAAGCTTTCTAACAACAAGCAAACACATCCGTTACATGCATGAACTTGATCCATGGCGTGCATAAACCCTGATTCCCTGCACCTGTAAACAATTTGCTTTCATTTTTCAACATCTTCTGTAGAATCTGTTAGATATATATAGATGGATAGTAGATACCCCTATTTGGAGAAGTGTTGCACTTCTATTATTCAAATCCTGCGAACATTGCTGTGGGGTTACAGGCTGCATGTATTTAGCCAGTAATTGGTTACAGCTGATACTTCTCATTGACTTTTTTAATTCACTGATCTTTTCAGGCAAATGAAGTTTTGGGACACCAAAGCAGATCCACAGCGCTATACTCAAAGTCTATCATCTTGCTCACATTTTTAGTACAGGAAGCACCTATGTTGCCACTAAATCCACCGCTTTCCCTTTCGCCGTCAGATCAGCAACGCATCCATAGGTACATAGCTAACTTGAAGAGCCATCTCTGCTGTGCTCAGGTTGCAGGGCAACAGCAGAGATCAGTTTATAACTGAACATGGTTGCTCAAGGATTGAAAAGATTAATTTATCTGCATCTGGTGAGGTTTTCTTGTGCTCTGGTGCAGCGTTAGTCCAGCATTTTATTTTTTTTTGGGTTCTATAAGGAGGTGGGGTGTTCAATTCTTTGGTGTCATGAACCTTTGTAAAATTGTAGTTGCCGAACACCATGATCCTTCCCCCTCTTTTGTATATAGATAACACCTACAAGCTCTATATGGTCGTCCCTTACCATGCATATGTTGCAATGACTCTGAACTTGTATATATTTGTGACTTTGTAAGTGCCTTGTGCAAACCTGTAAATAGAAACTGGTTCGAACCTTCTCTGGACTGCATACTATCATTTCTAGTACCAAATTTTGAAGCTCTGAAGCATTATCTGTTCTGAGGTAGTAAGATGTATTGGAAATTCCCATTTTACATTTACCACACAAAGGTCGTCTGAAAAGCGCGGCCGACTACATTCATGATTCTTGCATATCAAGATTAGTTGGGCCCATACCACAAGAAATTGGAAGCTGCCGGATTAATTTACAGTTGACTTCTCTTCAAAATTTTACTGTACCCTAAAAATCAAAAACTTTTCAAGATTTTCCATCGCATCGAATCTTGCGGCACATGCATGGAGTATTAAATATAGATGAAAATAAAAACTAATTATACAGTTTATCTATAAATCGTGAGACGAATCTTTTAAGCTTAGTTACTCCATGATTAGATAATGTTTGTCAAATAAAAACAAAAATGCTACAGTGTCAAAATCTAAAAAAAATCAGATCTAAACAAGGCCCTAGAAGGCCAACTTGAAAAACAAGTTTTCAATTTTAGTCCGTCTTTGCCACCATAAGTATAGAGCTTAACGGCTATTTCTTGATCTTTTTTGTTTCTTTTTCAGGAATGCCTTGAGCGAAGTCATTCCATATTTTCTTGATAAGCTGTTCATTACATCATTGTAATTTTTTTTATAAGTCCATGCAATTGTTATGACAAGCTAATGGCTCATGAAGATATGGTAAGCACTTGGTTTGTGCAACTGGTGAAGTTATTTTAGTCCGGATCGCTATTCCTATGCGCTGCATCGTGGCAACCAACATATAAGATTATTAGAAAGATAAGCAGACCTCAGTTTGGCCTCATAAAATCAACCAAACGGAAAAGAATCTATATTAATGTCAAGGTGAGATTATCCCAAAAGCAAGTGAAATCAACTCGTTGGACAATAAAAATCCATCTGGGTCGCTGAGACGGATGAATGCAACTCTGCTTCCAAAATCATCTTCATTTTGCAGGTCCAACTCAAAATCAATATGTGGCAAGGCTCGTCGATCCATATCCATGGCAATTACAAGCCCACTCTCCACGAAAGGCTTAAATGTGTTACACAGTGATAGCGCCAGGCTTTTCCCAAAGGATTTACTGAAACTTTGCAAATCAAGCCCCCAAGCTGTTCTCAGTGATAGCATAACCACATCCAGTGCCATGTCCTTCATATCAGAGCTTCTAGACTCATGGCACCACGTTCCATCCTCTAACTTCTGAACCCATTCTGCATACTCCTTTGTTCTTCTGGGCCTGGAGTACCTGATACCGTTAATGTAGCTTGCAGATCCAAGACCAAAGGCATAGAAGGGCCGGTTCTGCCAGTATGTTAGGTTGTGCTTGCACTCGTATCCAGGCTTGCAGTAGCTACTGATCTCATAGTGATTATATCCTGCTTCAGAAAGCCGCTTCGAAGCAATCTTGTAGAAGTTTGCAGACTCAGTGTCACTCGGAAGAGGAAAGACACCAGGAGAATACCTGCAAAAAGTTACATATATGAATATAATATAAGGATCAGTGTCAATTCGTCTCTTCAACTGAAGCACAATGGTCGGCCATATTGTACATACACAACGATTATTGCTGGTTTGCATCTAAAACTACATTATGGAATCACTGAACCTATCATGAAACATGCACTTAGGAAGGATTTTCTTATGCACCATCCACAATGGGCAACAGAACTAAACATGCCCTAAGCACAAGGTGAAAGTAAATTACTCTGCACAAACTGTAAATTTATAGGTGTATGGTGGGCTGCTGGCAGATACCCTAAGTACATGGTTAGGCCCAAACTGAATTAAAAGGTTAACTTTTAGTCCACAAACTAGAATTAACAAAGAAAAGAGCATTACTGACTTTGAGTCAGTCGCCCGCAGGTGGATCATCAGTAACAAAAAGAATGGCATTTTGAACTGCGCTTGTGCTGTATTTTATGGTGCTTGTGGAAAACATATAATCTATTTGTTTTCAGGGGTGATCATGGTCAGGGATGAGTCAAGTCATTGGAGATATCGTGAGGATGCTTATTATGTTGCCAAGTTTTCAGGGGTGATCTGATGGTCAGGGATGAGTCAGGTCCAAGAAGCTGGTGAAGATGGCGAGGATCAATGGGACATTGGAGAATATGGCAAAATAAGCGCCCAAAGTTGGGTGGAACAATGCAATGATGTGTCAACTATATCAGATTCGGAAGTCTCGATGGAGCATGGAGATCAGAGCCATCAGGTCTCTTCAGCTGCCAGTTCTCATATGCAGAGTGGCCGGTGTGAGGCTTGGAGTGGTGCTGCTCGTTTAGCTGAGATTGATTGCTGTGATGATGTTGCTTATGGCAGGGCACAAAACCACAAATACGCATGAACCAGATGAGACTGTCTGTGTACCATTTGTTCTGTAAAAAGTTGTAGAATTCACAAAACGGGAAGAAGAAAAATCACTTACATTTGCCCAAACTTGGTGCCCTGCTCAATTTGCAGATCATACACGGAAACGTGAGTGGGCCTTGCATCCACGGTGCACCTCAAGCTTTCCTCCCACATCTCCTGGGTCTGATTCGGCAGCGAGGAGATGAGGTCCATGCTCCAATTCTGCAGCCCCTCGCACGCCGTGACGATCCCGACGGCCTCGTGCACCTCCTTCACGCCGTGCGCGCGTCCACACGCCCGCAGCAGGTCCTCCTGGAACGCCTGCACACCGAGCGAGACGCGGTTGACGCCCACGCCCACGAGCTCCCTGAGCCTGGCGGCGTCGAACGTGCCGGGGTCCATCTCGATGGAGACCTCGGGGCACGCCGACAGGCCGAACCTGGCGCGCAGCGCGTCGAGGATCGTGGCGACCAGGCGCGGCGGGACGAGCGACGGCGTGCCGCCCCCGAAGAAGACGGTCTCGAGCGGCACGCCGTCGTCGGAGACCGGGCGCGTGGCGGAGACCTCGCGGAGCAGGAGTTGCACGTAGTCGACGATCCTGGGGTCTTCCGCGGCCTCGCCACCGCCAGGGGAGGGTGCTGAGGATGAGCCGAGGGCAACGATGGGGAAGTCGCAGTAATGGCAGCGCTTGCGGCAGAAGGGGAGGTGGACGTAGGCGGAGGCCGGGGGTAGCGGCGGCGGTAGCAAGGGAGAGGGAGGCGGGGAGAAGGAGGAGGCGGAGGTGGAGGCGGAGGAGGCATATCGTCGAGCAAGTGGAGGGCGTGGGCGGACTGCGGCTGGTTTCGTGCGCGGGAGGTGGGAGACGAGCGGGAAGGCCAGCCGGAGCATTATGGAAGCTGTGGCGTACGCACCTGCCGGATAGGACCGAATCGGTGATTTGGCTGCGGTAAGCCGTGTGGGTTTGCTTCGAGACGAGGATGCCTCAAGCTGGGCTCAGGTGGGCTGCAGCTGGGCCTAGGCTATTTCAAAAAAAAAAAAAAGACTTCGCCTATTTGACAGCGAGCGTTTCTATTCAAGTTGGGCTTCCTATAACTTTCACTATGGATGCTGCCTTTGTTTTCTCACTAATTAAAGAAACAGGAAAGGGGGGTTTTGTTTTATATTACCATGAATGGTGCAAAGCTTTCCAGCAGCAAACAACACACATCCGTTACATGCCTGAACTTGATCCATAGTGTGCATGAACCCTGCGATTCCCCTGCTACCTGAAAACAATTTGCCTTCATCTTTCAACATAGACGTGAAGTTCTATTATTCAAATGATGCGAAAACAATTGCTTTGGGATTACATGTTGCATGTATTTAGCTAGTAATTGGTTAGAGCTAACACTTCTTGGCTTGTTATTTACTTATCATTTCAGGCAAATGTGAAGTTCTAGGACATCAAAGCAGATCCGCAGCGATATACTAATTGTTGCCACTAAACCCATCGCTTTCCCTTCCGCCGTCGGATCAGCAATGCATCCATAGGTGCATAGCTAATTTGTTGAGGCTTTCTTGTGCTTTGGTGCAGCGTTAGTCCATCATGTTGTTTTTTGTCTAGCTACTAGGAGGTGGTGTTCAATGCTTTGGCCGGTGTCATGAAACTCTGTAAAGTTGGAGTTTCCTCTATCTCTTTTGTAAAGTACATATTATATATAAATAGCTCTATGGTCGTCCCACCGTATCTCGAAATGACCCTACAAACTGGTCCGAACGCCCTTCTCTCAACTGCATATATACTCTGCTTTCGAGTACAGTAGTGCGTATCAAGTTTTAAAAAAGCTCTGAAACAACATCTGCTGTGATGATTTTGTATGTAAAACTGCCGTTTTACATTTACTGCACAGGGGGGGTCATCTTTTTCTTTTTGGATACAAAGCGCGGGCGTGTCTTGACGTGACTAGTATGGAATCGAAGGCGAATAAGGAGAGGCACGGGAAGAGCAATGTGGTAGACCACAAGGGGCACAAAGCATCTCTGTTGCCCTGCGCCGCTGGGCGAAATGTTTCGTCTCGTCTCGTGTTTAATTGCGGTTTAGCTCTTGCGTTTGTTGCATAGTTCCGCAGCGAACACGCGGCCGGGGCCTGTGACTGACTCGTACCGGGTGGTGGTGGACTAGTGTACAGGAACTGGCGAGTACTACAGTAGCTGGTCCTTCATGTTTGTGATGTGTGTGTGTGTGTGTGTGTGTGTGACTGGCAGTGGCAGGATGAGTTTTTTTCACTGGACCAGCACCACACCAGGCAGAGGGAGCTGTGTCAGCCCATAAAAACGGGGACGGGGACGGGGGCGGGTACCGCTCGGTACTTTGGAGCGGCGTGCATGGCTGCCCGTCACCAGATCCCGGCAGCAACCGAAACAAATCTCTCCAATTATTTCCCGGCCGGCCGGCCGGCGCATGCAGACGCGTCCAACAAACCCCGCGCCCCCGCGGTCGCATCCCCATGGCGACGCAGACGCGCACAGCATCCATCATTCCGCCAGCCTCCCGTGGCTCCATCTGCTGGGGTCCGTCGCTCCTCTCGCCGAGGACAACGTGACAGCTGACGAAAACCGCATGCCACGGTATTTTACACAGTACAGTAGCTTCTTTATTTTTATGTTAGGCCTTGTTTAGTTCCGAAAAATTTTGGAAAATCGACACTGTAGCACTTTCGTTTGTATTTGATAAATATTATCCAATTATAGACTAACTAGGCTCAAAAGATTCGCCTCGTCAATTTCGACCAAACTGTGCAATTAGTTTTTATTTTTATCTATATTTAATACTTTATGCATGCGTCTAAAGATTCGATGTGACGAAAAATGTGAAAAATTTTGCAAAATTTTCTAGGAACTAAACAAGGCCTTACACAACTGGACGTGCGTGTACAGTATTCCCGTAGTACTACTACCGTCGTCTCTGTGCTCTGCGTGCCTGCCCTGCCCGATCCCGTACGTCTCTCTGCGGGTACAACAGATGCCGCGAGCACGCGTGCCACGCCACGGCTGACACCTTCCTTCCCACTGGAACGCTTCGCTTCCCCCGGCCCGCGCGCGCGCGACACCTCTTCAGGCTCTGACCTGCATGCATGTTGCTCCTGGGTTCTCTGGACCTCTGCTGCTTCATTGGAAATGATGCCATGCTGAGCCTCTGTGCGCGTCGCGTATATGTGCACGTACCGGTACTGCTACGCATGCACAAGTCTCCTCTCCTCCTGCAGTAGTCCTACACACTTCTGCCTGGACCTGTACTTACGCTCACGTGTTCCTCAGCTCCTACGATGCCACAAATTAACCACTGAAATCATCTTGTTAGGCCTGTTTTTTTTCCGGGTGCTGTTTAATTTGTATTCCAGCAAATTAGGGAAGTTCTAGAAGCTAGCTACGGATTCAAACAGTTCTAACTTGTAGCTAGCCAACTTCTATAATTCTAGTTTGGCTACTGTTTGGATCCATACAGTTCTTGAAGCTAGCTAGGGATCCAAACAGTTCTAACTTGTACTCCTGGTAGCCAAAATAGGGTTTAGTTGCTTCAGGCAATGGGGGTAGCCATTTCCGAGCTCTGTCTTTGAGCTGCCCCTTCATCAACCTCTTTTTCTTTTGGGTACCGACCACGACCATGACCAGCGACCATTGCATTGCTGCTCCTTCACCAACTAGAATGATGGGACGCAAGGATGGAGGAGTGTTGAGAAAGCTCTTGGACTTGTTTAGTTATTGGGTGAAAAGTTTATGTGACATCGAATATTTTATGGGATGTCAGAAGGGTTGTTCGGATACAAATTAAAAAACTAATTACATAACTCGCCTGAAAACCGTAAGACGTTTCTATTAAGCTTATTAATCCATCATTAACACATGTGTATTATTGTATTAATTATGACTAATCATATACACTAATTGGGTTTTAAAGATTTATTTCGTAATTTTTATACAAATTATGTAGTTTGTTATCTTTATATATATATATTTAATGCTCTATACATGTGCTAAATATTTGATGGAACCAGTTGAAAAGTTTTTGGATCATAGCCCAAGTGGATCGGAGAAACGCACACGATATGGCTCAGGCAGTACGGAGCTCCCAGGGTCGAGACTCCCCCAGTGGCCAAAAAAGCTGTCGAAGAAGAGAGACCAGAGACGCACGGACGGAGACGGACAGTAGACGAGCTGACGGACCGTCTACCGAGGCCACAGCATGTACCGCCGCTGCCCAGGCCCAGGCAGCCAGCCCAGCGGCTAGCGCAGCGCGCGGTGAAAACAAGTTACTGCTGCAACGGCAGGCAGCTAATTAAAAGCTGTGACGGAGCCGGGGGAGATGATGCTCACAGATGGAGACGACGGGAAGAGGCTGGCCGGAGGGAAAGGGCTGCCTTGGTCGGCTTGCCTCGGAGTCGGTGCAGATCCAGAGAAGCAAACGTCCCAAGATTTGGCTCGTCTCGCATGCAAAAACGCGAACCGCCACCAATAATGCGACCCTGCCGCCGATGAGGCCGAGCACACCGTGCCGCGCGCGGCTCCCCCATCACCTTGTCCTGTGCCCGGCCGGACTACCCGACGACGGCGATGGAGCTTGGAGCATTGGAGGGTGGGATTGCGATCGCATCCGATTCCCGCGCGCCGCCGCGCCCCACACTGTACCGCGCTGCCGACGCGCGCGGGTATGCATGCATGCATGCCCCGTAATCGTATGCATGCCATGCATGCTTGGATTCCGAGTGAATTCCAGACTTACTACCGGATGTCACCGTCGTAGCTGGACGAGTCTACGAGATCGCTGCAACGACGGCCCTAGCGCATGCATGATATGATATAGCCTGGACCGTTCCAATGCAAGGCAGGCACCGTCACACTGCGCCTTCACAAACCCGTGTCAGATAGATTCCAGCTAGTGAACACATCTCGCGCGCGCGCGCAGTGTTTGTACACATCTGGACGTGCCTTTCTCGAATGGATGATCGTCAACCAATCAACCATGTCCAGGTCGAGGTCGAGGTCGAGCTGGCGCGGAAACCACCAAGCGGACCGCGCGCGGCGCCGGCGCCACATGCTGCATGCACCCCGGCCGTTCCTTCGTTTTTTGATGGAAAGCCGTTCCTTCGTTTCGTTTCCCATTCCAGGCCGGCGGCATCATCACCGCGACCGGGCGCCCCGCGCGCGCGCGCATGACGACGCCGCCGCCCGCTGTCGCGTCCGCTAAAAGTCTCCGCGACCTTTCCGTTTCATCTCGCCCTGAGGCAAACCGTACGACCGGCGCGCACGCAGATCCTATGTATGCTTGTCGTCCTCGCCGTCAGTTCAGGGCTAGCTTCAGACGGTTTGCATGCCGCGTGTTCCGTGCCGTGCCGTCGCAGGCGATTGTCCATTGCAGCCCCCAACTGTGCACCATGAGGTCGACCGGGCGAGAGCTAACAAAAGGAAACGAGATTAAGAGGAATATACCCTACATTATTATTAGGCTAGTTTTAATAGAGTTTTTAGAGTTTCATGCACATTAACTATACTAATATGACACTATATTTATGAAAAGAGAAATAATAAGAGTTTTATGGAAGTAGAGACAGTTTTATCTCCGTAAAACTCTTTTGTACCGTTTTCAAAATATGGATATGTTGAAACTTTCACTGAGGGTAACCTTGTGCTGTTTTTTTTTTAATTAAAGTGTCCGAGTATCCTCATTTTTAGATGTGCTGGTGCAGCTAGTAATAAAGCAGAGAAGGTTAGAACGGTCATCTTTTTCCTATCTAGAAGCTATTCAAAGTTGGGTTCTCTGCCATTATGGAAACTAAGGGAAAAGCTAGGATGTTTGGATCCTCTCCTATAAATTGTAAAAGTCAGATTGAAAACGGTGGAATCCAAATATGCCCTATATTATATATAGGCTGCGCTAGAGGAGTTAAACCTAAACCATGTGCAACATCGCCACAGGTGGTGGTGGCACGGTTGTGAACTCTCCTTTATGGAGATAAGGAAGGGAGCTCGAAGGATACAGAGAGAGAGAGAGGATATGGCCAAGATCCAGCACCTATCATAGATTGATTTTTGTTAGGTTTAGTTATGCATTGAAAATTAATAGTGGAATAACATAATATATAAGGCAAAGTCATCTGGCTAATCTCTTTAGTTAGTTGAGTTAGACCTTATGCATCATTTGTTGTGGCTTCTTGTCGGCCTAAACCTAGTGTGATGCTAGGTCATGAGTATAACGAGTTGGACCAATATATGTTGCACACTCTAACATATTTTGTCACCATGTCTTAAATTGTTTTGCATTTAAGCATTCTCAGATGTTTTTTTCCTAAATCACAACAATGAATGGAGGCCCAGAGCTCTATTAGCACAGTTGTACAACACGATATTACCTAGATTTTTCTCTGTCATTCGCAACTTGGAGGATGACGTCCATTGCGGTTGGTAGTGGCAGAAGAAGTACTGATGTCTAGCTATATTTGACCTTTCTCAGGTGCATTCCTCTGTGTCATGACCACGAATCAAGGTGTAGAGCTCTATTAGTACACTTGTATTGTACATCTTATTTTCTGATCTATCCTTGTCGAGTGGACACTAGCTAGCGGGCTTGGCAGCAGCACAAGGAGAAATGTGGTAAGCCAAACAGCATTGATGATTCTATTTTCTAAGGAAAAGAATGACATTTGCATAATTCTTATGTTAAACTTAAAGCTTAATTAAATTAGCGTAACACAGGAACACCTAATCTGGTTTTGTGTATAATTGTCTTAATTGGTTCTGATCTTTTAACTGAAGATGCCCTGAAAGCTGCTGAAGTCCTTGTGCCTGCTCAAGATGTAGGCATGACATCAAACTCCTCTTGCAATGGTCGTCGTGGGTGAGGCGGACACCGACACCATTGTGACCGGCGGCTAGCTCCAGTCTTTAGCACCACTTCTGAGCTCAACTTGGGCCTTGTTTACTTCTTTTTTTTTTGGAAAAATAGAAATAATAACACTTTCGTTTGTATTTAATAAATATTGTCCAATTGTAGACTAACTAGGCTCAAAAGATTCGTCTCGCAAATTACAGGTAAATTGTGTAATTAGTTTTTTTCTTTTATCTATATTTAGTGTTACATGCATGTGCCGCAAGATTCGATGTGATTAGGAATATGAAAAATTTTACAAAATATTTTGGGAACTAAACAAGGCATTGATAGGTAGGTCTTATATTACGACCAGTTTTCTTATATCACAGAGGTGACCCATCTTATAACTCAGTGTGGCATGAGACCAGGCCTAGCTGGTAGTTATCTATCAGGCCCACCAATCATGAACCTAGATTAGTGAGAGACCACCCTCTTCAGTTATTCAATATTATTTTTTTTCAAAACAAATTAACAAATAATACTTTCAGCCATGACTCGGAAATCAACTCTAACATCAAATACTCAGACAAACACGCTAGTGGAGTTGTGTTGTTAAAATCAAATGATGGGACATATTATGCATTCTTCTCCGAATGTACTACGAGTTTGCGGCGTGGAGCGAGGAACGTTCGCGTGGGAGGAGCCGGCAGAGCGTAGACAGCGGGATTGATCGATCGATCCCACCGAGACGTATAGACCGGGCCTGGCATGCTGGTCCGACGCCCGACGATGTGCCGCATGCGCCTATACGACGACGCTGTTTTCATATGGCCCCGTCTGCGGTCTGCGTCTGCGCCCAAGCAAAATATATATGGACCGTCCAGTGCAGACGCAACTTCGGCGGCATGCCAAAATACACAACTTCTACAGGAGTGCGACCGGGCATTATGTGGACGAAGACACAAACATACTATGCTGTACGTTTGCACTGTTTATAAGCGACGAAAGTCCAGCTGCTGCAGCTGGAATGCAAACAGAACGGTCTGTCGTCGGTCTCTGCCCCTGAAAACTGGAGTTTCTGAACCAGTTTACTCGATCACACTCGTGACTGTAAACGGATTCGATACGGACCCATACAAACGTATATGTAGTTATTTTTTTATCTCGCATAGGCTTGTTCATTTAAGATTATCTGCCGACTAAATTAGCAAATAATATTTTACTTATGACTTATTATCAGCCAAGCAACAAGCTATTTGATTTATATAAGCATAGATAGTATCTGTTATATCGGATAAAATATAAATGGATATTAACATTATGTCCATATTGGACTTTGAGGTCAAATATGAATATGGTGCAGATATTGAATATTCATATTATAATACAAACCATCTATGTACTCGTGTATGGGTATGTTCGGATCAGCTAGTACTTAGTAGCTAAAAGTTAACCTAAATTAGTTGGAGTTGGTTATACCTATGCCTTGTTTACTTCCACCTCAAAACCTAAAATTTTTCAAGATTCCCCGTTACATCGAATCTTTAGACACATACATTGAGTATTAAATATAGATGAAAATAAAAAACTATTTACACAATTTGGTCGGAATTTACGAGACGAATCTTTTGAGCCTAGTTAGTCCATGGTTGGACAATAATTACCACGAGCAAACGAAAGTGCTACAGTGTCGCGAAATTTTTTCCTTCGGGAACTAAACACGGCCCTAGTTAGCTAAGAACTAGTTAGGCCTTGTTTGGATGTAGTCGGATTCACATCAATCCACATGTGTTGTGGTGGATTGGAGTGGAACTTGAACTAAATTACACTCCAATCCACATCAACACACATGGATTGAAGTGAATACGACAACATCCAAACAAGGCCTTAAAGATTTAGTTAAAAAATAGCTCATCGATTAGCTCTCATGTTTGGATGCAAATAAGTAATTTTTAACTAATTTTTAGCTAACTAGTATCAAACATACTCTGTATAGAGCTTCGATTCAGGTGGTATTTATACTCTTTTTTAGTTATGTACTACTTCCGTCCATACAAGAAAAACTATAGGAGTCGTACCAGTAAAACTAGCTTAATTTTAATCAAATTTATAGTAAATATATTAATATTTATATATTTGACTAAGTTAACTTATTTTGTATTATAAATGTTAGTATTTTTATATTATTTTGGTTAAACGAAAATAAGAATGCTATGGCCTTGTTTAGCAGTTTCGTTTTTATTTGACAAACATTATCTAATCATAGAGTAACTAGGCTTAAAAGATTCATCTCGTGATTTACATTTAAACTGTGTAATTAGTTTTTATTTTCGTCTATATTTAATACTCAATGCATGTGGCGTAAGATTCGATGTGATAGGAAATCTTGAAAAAATTTTAGTTTTTTGGTTGAACTAAACAAGTCCTATGTCTTTTTTTGAAGGGAGGGACGACCTAATAACCCTGAAATCCAAAAAGTTTTCAAGATTCCCCGTCACATCGAATCTTGTGGCACATACATAAAACATTAAATATAGATGAAAACAAAAACTAATTACACAGTTTAGCTGTAAATCACGAGACGAATTTTTTGATACTAGTTAGTCTATAATTGGATAATATTTATCACAAATAAACGAAAGTGCTACAGTACCGAAAACTTTTCACTTTTCGAAACTAAACAAGGCCTAAAGCGCAGTGCGGACATGTGCAAACCATGAACCGGGCTGCATGACCGTGATCGATCGCATGGCCAACCCGGCAACCCCTGCCCGCACGGTGACCGAGGAGAGCCGCAAGCCCCAAACGGAGCAGACCTCCCTGCGGCAGGCTGGCCTAGGCTAGCAGACGGGGAGAAAGACCAGCCCAACATCGACCACGGCGGAGGGGCGCAAGCGGAACGCAGCATGGGCAACGGCAGGTCGGTCGGCGACGCAGAGCGAGCGGAGGCCGACTGGCCGATGGAGACCCCACGGGGACGGCCGCCCCGCCGCTGCCGCTGCCCTCGGTGCCGACAAATCCGCTATGCTAGCCGGCCGCTCCCGCTCGCGCTCGCGCCACCCATGCAGGACACCCGCAATAATTCACGTCTTGCGCGCATCCACCGTCGTCCGCTCCCAAATCCAAATCCTTCCCTCCTTGCCCAGCTACCTGCACTGCCCTACCCACCACCCCCCACCTGTTCGAGAAGAGACAACTCCTCCCTCCCCTCCACTCCACTTTCACACTCTCTTATGGCCTATCCTCCTCCTCCTTCCTGTTCCATTACATAGTGCATTCTACAGTGCTGCTGCTGCTGCTGATGCAGCTGCTATTCCTGCCCTTCCTGTTCCATTTATTGGAGCCCTCGCTGTCGCTGCTCGTAGTCGTAGCTCCAGCTGCTGCTGCCGCCGCCACAGGGAGAGCTAGCGAGGAGGCGTAGCTGGCTGTAGTAAGTGCTGGTGCTGCTGCGTGGACGGAGGAGGGAGGGGGGTTGCTGTTGTGCGCTGCTGCCGCCTCAGGGAGGGCTCATTACTCCCTCGTTGCGTGCTGCAGTTACTGCTACCACTCGCTACTGTATAGAGACGCCTTGCGAGCCTCTTCTCATGGAGAGGATGCAGCTGCAGCTGCAAGGGCCCATCGCCTCTTCGCTGGTAAGTTCACCTACACGTACACACACCCAGGGAGCTGAGGGGGGCAGGCAGGCAATGGAGTTATGGAGAAGGAGCAAGCAGCTTCCATTTCCAGCGCCAGCTTCTCTCTGGAGGAAGCTCGTCGTAAATGCAATGGAGTAAATTCTCCTGCTCCTGCATCCTGCCTTCCCTTCGGCCCTTGTTCCTCCTTTTGCTGCTTCCCTAGTGGCAGCAGTTCTGCCGGCACCCACCCACGCACGCACGCACAATTCAATGCGCGCCACTGTACTCGCTGCGCTTCCTAGGAGATCGAGTGATCGACTCGACTACTATGAGTCTCTTTAATGGCCTCTTCCTGTTGTACGTACTTGCTGCTCCCGTTTCTCGATCGGCTTTGCTGATGATGTGCCTTTCTTGCTCCCCTTCCGGCGTTGGCGTGGCTACCACGGTGGCGGTAATGGAACAGTGGGCGGACAAGCAGCAGCAGGCGGCCAGCACCAGCGCCGCGGTGGCGGCGGCGCAGATGCCCTTCCTGGCGTTGCTCCAGGGCGCGGGCGTCGTCATGGAGGCGGAGGAGCAGCAGCAGCATGACGGGCGCAAGCGGCAGGCCTTCGCGCGCGCCGTCTCCGACCTCGACCTGCTCGAGAGCTGCGTCACGCAGGCGGCGGTGGCTCCTGCTGCGGCGTCTGCGCCCGTGGCCAGCAGGACCGAGAGGCGGAGGAAGCGGCCGAGACCCCGCGCGCGGGCCGCGCCGCCGCCGGAGAAGCGCAGGAAGCCCGAGGAGGCCGAGAGCCAGCGGATGACGCACATCGCCGTGGAGCGCAACCGGCGGCGCCTCATGAACGACCACCTCGCCTCGCTCCGCTCCCTCATCCCCTCCAGCTACATCCCCCGCGTAAGCCCCAAAAGCCCAAAGCCATGCAGCGCCCATGCAGACGAGACAATGCTGCGTTCCGATCCATCGTCTCTGACGATGCAACATTTGCATGCAGGGCGACCAGGCGACAGTGGTGGGTGGCGCGATCGACTACGTGAAGCAACTGGAGCAGCAGCTGGTGGCATTGCAGGCGGCCGCGGCCGCGCGTCGCGACGGTACCGGCGCCGGCGCCGCGGTGGCCACGGCCGCGTCGGACGGCGTGTTCGTGTCCCCGCAGTACGCGAGCTACTCGGACTCGTCGCGCGGCGGCCTCGGCGCCGGCGTGGACGTGGAGGCCACGGCCGCGGTGGGCGGGCACGTGCGCGTGCGCGTCGCGGGGAGGCGGTGGCCCGGACGGCTCGTGCGCGCCGTCGCCGCGCTCGAGGACCTCCGCCTCGCGGTCTTGCACCTCGCCGTCACCTCCGTCGGACATGACGCCGTCGTGTACTGCTTCAACCTCAAGGTCAGCGACAAGTGTCACGACGATTTTACTTCCTGTCATGGTCATCCATGTCCACGCACTTCCATTGCTTGCGTTACGTTCCCTTACTCGTCCGTCCCTACGTTCCCCCAATCATGCGTTTGACTGGTGCAAAATGCAAAAGAGTACCCTTTTTCTCTTTCCCGTTTTGTGTTAAAAAATTGCACTTGATTTGAAATCCACCTGTGCAAAGTGCAAGTGTCTATATTTGAAAAAGTAAAACGTGACTTCAAAAACTGCACTAGAACACTCTATATTTAAAATCCACATATGGAAACTGCAATAGAACACTCTATATTTGACAAAGAAAAAACATGACTTAAATTCGGGGGGAGTTTTTTAATTATAAATTTTGTACGAGTAACTCTTTTGCATTCCATTTAAAAAAACAATAGGGGACTAGGAGTACATGTTTTTCCATCGTTTCCTATAGTTTTTCGATTTTTAGAAGCACGAAGCATCCTAAATTAACAACATCTAGTGCTCTTTTTTACTGAACCACTTAGAGATGCTCTTAGCACATGATATTAACAAAAAAAATCAGACTTAAATATGGGACAGAACTAGCATTATCTAATAATACTGTTAAGGGAGTATTACAAGTATATATATGATGTCTAGTATCATACTAGTAATGCTACATTGGCAGCATTATCCTAGTGTTTTTTTATTGAATTCGGTAGGAGTAAATTCTTTGCATTTCGTTTTCGGCCTTGTTTATTCCGTGATTTTTTTTACTTTGGCTACTATAACATTTTCGTTTGTAATTGATAATTATTAGTCAATTATGGACTAACTATTCTTAAAGATTTGTCTCGTAAATTATAGAAAAATTGTACAATTAGTAGTTGTTTTCGTCTATATTTAATGCTCCATGCATACGTCAAAGATTCGATGTGACGAAAAATTTTAAATTTTTTTTTTGCAACTAAACCAGGCCTTAAGAAAACAATGTGTTGATGAAATTGCTGCAGTCTATTTTCTTTGTTTCCAGTAGTTTTTAGAAGCGTCCGAACTAACAACTTTAGTGCTTGTTTTCATCCCAAACACTTTGAGACGCTCTTAGAACATGATGTCAGTAACAAAGAAATTCAGCCTTAAATTTGGGATTGGGACCAATCTAGCATCATCATCATCATAATATATACTGCCATGGTAGTATTTCTAGTATGATACTAGAAATCTTTTGCGAGATTTCGCTATATGCTGGTATGCACATGCACTCGATGCAGCAGCCATGATGGTTGCAGAAAGCGAACAGGTTGTTTTTCCTCGTGAAGCGTTGCGTTTGCGTGGGATCTCTCAAAACGAAACCGCCGTGCAGTGCATGGGTGTCGACGCCTTTGTTCGTTTCTGTTAGGCAGGTCTTGGAGTATGTAGATGGAGTGTTCGAATACGATGAGCCCCTGGTGGCCTTGCCTTGCATTTGGTACAGGCCGGCAGGCATGAGATGAGACCACCGTCCACCGGGCGCAAGTTACAGACAGATTAGCCCTTACAAACCTCAGCTTTCCCTGGCTGTCTGTTTTCCTCTTGTCCTTGGAATCTGCGACGCGAAACACAACCACAGCTCTCGCTAGCTCTGCATGGCGTCTGTGCCGTGCATGCCTCTGTGGCGCGCGCGCGCTCGTCCCTAACCTTGGTGCACATGTCTGTGTACGTGCAGATGGAGGAAGGGTGCGAGGTGGCGACGGCGGATGAGGTGGCGACGGTGGTGCACCAGATCTTCGCCTACGCCGCCGGCGCATGCTGCTGACGACGACGGCAGCCGAGGAGGACGGGGACGGTAAGTCAAAACCACGGAGGCCGGGCGGGCAGGCATGTGTCATGTACACGACGAACGCGGGCGCAGAGGAGAGGACGACGGGCGGCCACGCCACCAGCTGAGGAGGAGGACATGCGTACGTAGAGGTAGAGCAGGGGCAGCAGCGCTAGGGGACCAAGCAAGCTTGGCAGGTGCGGCCATGGCAACGGCTGCGCTGCATGCAGTGGTCCATGCGTGCAGCGCAGAGACGAACAGGTGACCTCTACGGTAAAATTGACTGTTGTTGTTACTTGGCTGGCAGGATGAGAAGAAGGCTGATGAGAGTGGTACAACAGTGTTGGGGTGGCAGGGCTAGCTGTAGACCTGTAGGTTTTTCTTTACCCCTTTTCTTTGGAGAGCCATGCATCCGTGCGTGCGTGTGTGTGTACGGTTTTATATATATATACCACGCACAGTATCGTGTGTAGTAGTTCCGTGTTTGCAGTTGGCGCGGTGCCGTGCACCCGAGCTGGCTCTGGCTGCAGCGTCGGCCTCTGATCTCTGCAGCCCCATCTCTGCGTGGCGTGCGTCTGCATGACGACTGCGTCTCCGTGCATGTCCTCTGCTGTCGTCGTTGCCGCCGCACCAGTCTGCATGCTTCTCTCTGCGACTGGGAGGACGGACGGAGGACGCCCGCGCCGGGACGGACAGCTTTTGCCTCATCGGGTGCTGTCGCCATGTACAGATGCACTTTCCTGTGTGTGCCAGGCTGAGCGGCGCACGCCACGCTGCCACAGTATGCGACTGCGACTCTGCGAGCGAGCAAGCAAGGGGCCGGCCGGGTCGCGGCTCGATCGGCCACGGCGGCCGGTCAATGCGCCCATGCCATCATTGCCAGCCAGCTGGTGCGAAAAGCCTTTTGCCCCGATCCGCCGATCCATCCATCCTTGCCCTGCGCCGCGCTGCACGCGGCGCCGAAACGAAACCGACCGTGGACGGACGTGCCGTGCTCCGCTCCGCTTCGCGCGTTCCGCGTCGCAAAAATCATTCTCGGCGTGCTGCCCCGCACCGCAGTCCGCAGAGCCAAAAGCTGCCGTGACGCGGCCGCCGGCCCATGCATGCGTGTGCGGGTGCAGCCGTAGCGGCGTAGTAGCCTGTATCTACCGCGCGCGGCGCAGGCACTGTGCGCACCGTGCTCGGGCGGCGGGTCACCACTGTGTTGGTGCGGTTTGTTTCCCTTTCCCCCACCGACGCGCTCCGGGGATGTCGCTCGCCACGGCCGCCGGTGGCGTCGGGTCGGCGAGCCAAAGTCAAAACAGAACGGAGGAGGGCGTACCGTTCGTTATTAATGCGGCTGCGGGTACGCGCACACGCATGAGCATGACACCACACGGACACGGGGGCCGGCCCGATCGCCCATCGCCGATCGCTGCCTCATCAGCTCTGCCCTGCCGTGTGATTCGGCGTAGGTGCGTGAAGTCACCCATGTCCATGTGTGCAGCAGCGCCAGCTCCTGCTTCCTCATGTGCCCGCCATTAATGACCTGGCGCCGTGCTTCAGACTCCACCACTTGAGGATCTTTTCTTTCTCGTGCAAGGTCATGTTTACTTCTCAAAAAATTTTGTAAAATTTTTTAATTCTTCATCACATCGAATCGTTAGACGTGTGCATCAAGTATTAAATATAGACAAAAATAAAAACTAATTGTATAGTTTGGTCGAAATTGACGAGACGAATCTTTTGAGCCTAGTTAGTGCATGATTGGACAATATTTGTCAAATACAAACGAAAGTGCTACGGTACCTGTTTTGCAAAAAATTTTAGAACTAAACAAGGGCCAAGGAAAACAGAAAGGGGCTTTCACTGGTACTTGCAAGGAAGCAAGACGGCCATGCCCATGCAGTGCGCCCGTGCTTGCGGTGCTGGGCTCTAGAGTAGAGGTTGGAATTGGACCATGCCGGTGCGGCACACAGCACGGTCCTCATGTGTTTCACGTCGTACTTCGAGCCATGTGAGACACGTCGGATCAGGTCATACATATACTCTTTACTTCAGTTTATCTTAAGCATGAGTCTTTATTTTATCTTAAGCACATCCCCATATATAGCTTGCCGACCCTGTCTTACTGTTGTGCCGGCGGCCCTCAGAATATCTTTTTGAGATTTTTAATTTGTGTGTGTTCTCCTCGTTCACAATCGTGACATAGCCAAAGCTGTCTATACTATTTTTTATGAATTTCATAATTCTTTCAAGAACAGGAGTATAATTGTATTATAAATGATTTATTTTTTTCAATTTTATTGCAGTGTTGTACTATATGCTTACAACTCGCTGTCTGGCAGTGGCAGCTGCGCCTGCTTCGGCACTGCGATATACGTGACCTGGCGCCCGGCAGCGGCAGATGAAAAGCGAAAGGCCGGGTGCAGCATGCCACTCGCCGACGTCGGCGCCGCCCAGGGAGGTGACGACGCGTTTGTCACGAGACGACGAAAGCCGTACTGGCAGCATCGTTAAACATCATGTGAGTGATTTGTGCAGCGACGGCAGCCATCGCCGGCGCCGCCCAGCGATAAGCGGTCGTGGTACGGACCCTGTCCCTGCGGGGAGACAACAGTTTCGCCGAGGACCGTGCCCGGTGCCCCTGAGGGCTGCTGGCTCTGCGTGCTTGGACCTGGTCCTACGGATGCCATGACAGCCGTGTGGTTGTGCCATCTCTTCAGCCTAGACGTCGCCCAGACGAGACAACTGTAACATGGGCTGGGCTACAAACCCGTCTCTCTCCTCCTCCGCCGAAATTGCTCACGGGTACGCGTCAGCCCAAACCATCCCTCTCGTCCAGCCGCAAAGGTGCACCTGGCCACGGCCCATGGCAACGCTAGGAGGTGCACAAGGCGGCCTTAGTGGCTCTGGCCACAGGGACAGGGGCGCTGGAGGCACCAGCTGCAGGCATGCGTACAAATGCTTTAGGCAACAGGCCGCCCACAAGAGCAACACAAGGAAGAAGACCCGAAGACAAGAAAGTAATTTTGCTTCACACAAACATGCTGGCATGCCTATGTGTTCTGCCACAAGTTAATCTAAGTGCAAAAGGCAGTAGACAGTAAGGCCTTGTTTAGTTTGAGGAAAATTTTGGATTTCGCTAATGTAGCACTTTTGTTTGTTTGTGGCAAATATTATCCAATCATAGACTAACTAGGATCAAAAGATTCGTCTCGCGATTTACAGGTAAACTGTGTAATTAGTTTTTGTTTTCATCTATATTTAATGCTTTATGCATGTGCCGCAAGATTCGATGTGACGGGGAATCTTGAAAAATTTTGGGAACTAAACAAGGCCTAATATCTCCCTTGAGCTTTTTCATCTACTAGTATCTCCAGTGGTGTTGGCGCAAATTCAGCATCTTCAGTCCAGCCTGCTCACAACTAATCTCTGAGATGACAAAGATAAATGGAGTTATACCTCGGGATCAAGCCAGTTTTCCTCGTTCAGAATGTACAGAGAATTGGTTGAACACCCTGTACCGCACCCTGCTTTCAAATGGATCTAGAAATATCCGTGCTAGCCCAAGCATAAAATATTCTTTTGGCTTCTACTTAAGGATAGACTAAGTACGAGGAACATATTAAGGAGAAGGAACATGACCATTAAAAACTATAGTTGTGTTCCATGCAATTCGTGCAAAAAGGTTTGGATCAACTTTTTCTCAATTGTGACTTTGCCAAGCAGTGCTGGAATCCATTAAACATTGATATCCATCAAGGCATTTCCTTTCCAACAGTTTTATCATCATTCAAGGACAGCCTACTTTCGAAATTTTTTATGGTGGCAGTCATACTTTTATGCTGGTCAAATTGGACAGCAATGAATGACTGGATCTTCAAAGGACTGCAACCAAGTATCCAAATTTGTAAACAAAACGTCCTCAGAGAGCTAAAACTGGTTCTGCTCAGAGTCAAGCCAAGTGCACTCACAAGATTCGAATTATGGATGAAAAGATCCAAATTATGGCTACAATCAAGCTTACCCTCTCAGTCTTGGGCTTTGCTCTTCTTCTTTTTTTATTTACTTTAACTCATTCTTCGTTCTTTATCTTCGGTTTGTAATTCTTCAACTTGGACTTCGTTTTTTTAATAAAATCTTTGTAGGGACCAAGGCCCCTCTAGTTCTCTCTAAAAAAATGCAAAAATGGCTCAAAGTGTTGAATATAATGGGCCATTAGCCCATATTTATATTTGATGATTAATTCAAGGGTCCATAATTAATGCTATAATGAAAATGGTTTAGTACCATATTGATGATTGACCATGTGTTAACTCAACTTAAATAGGTGGCCTTTGTTAGTCCCTATAGAGAAGTTGAGGGAGGGTGAAGGGGTGCCACACGCGCGCGCCGCCGCCGCCGCCGAGTCGTGACATGAGATTAATGGTCATCAATCAGATATTTCCTCCTGAGGCCTATATATACCATACGCACCCACTCCTTCCATACCCATACCTGCGAGAACACATTCAGTCTTCTTTCTTCCTGTCGAGTTGCTCTCTGTCCATTTCCGTCCCGAACCTCTGCGCGCACAGAGATCGGGAGAGCAGGCCTCCGGAACCCGACGCCTTGCATCGAGACACCTGCTCGGGTGTTGCGGGCAATCAGATTTTTGGGGAGCGTCTTCCGCGACTGCTCACCGGCGAGATCGTCTTCTTCCACTCCGGCGAGTCTTCTTCCTGGTGGACGTTCGCGCGGATCGAGATCGACTACTTCGTCTTCTTCCTGGTGGACGTTCGCGGGACTGCACTGCGAACATCTTCCTGCACCGACTGTGGTCCGCTACTTCGAGCAACGCACTATGTCGACTAGTGCGAATGGAGCCGCCGGTGCCTTCGGCACTGGTCCCTCCTCTGGGTACAGTCTTATACGATTGTTTTTCGTTTTCAGTATGTTTCTTGTTGTTGCAGTAGTATTTGCAATGTTTATCTCTAATCTGAGTAGTGATAAAATTACACACGTGCACATATATGCCACCACACTATTATTGGTAATTTTCTGGATTAAATCAAACATTAAATTGTCTAAATTTCTAACAATCCAAAAACCTAATGTTAGGCATTTTTCTGTTAGTGGTTTTGCTGCTGCGTTAAAACCGGTCTATTTGATGGTTCAAATTATAAGCGGTGGCGCGCGAGAATGATATTATGGTTGATTGCTATGAGTTGCTATGACGTCGCGAAGGGGAAGCCGGAACAGTTTACTCCTGAGGAGGAGAAAATGTTTTTGGCTGCTGATAACCTCTTCAGAGGCGCCGTCATAAGTGCGCTCGATAAAAAGTATGTCGACAATTATATTATTTGCACCACTGCTAAGGAATTATGGGATGCGCTTGAGGCCAAGTTCGGGGTTTCTGATGCTGGTAGCGAGCTGTACCTCATGGAACAATTGTTTGATTACAAGATGGTTGATAGCCGTTCTGTGATTGAACAAGTACATGAGATACAGGCACTAGCTAAGGAACTAGAACAATTCCCTTGTGTGTTGCCTGAAAAGTTTGTGGCCGGCGGTATAATCGCTAAGCTGCCACCTTCTTGGAAGGATTTTGCTACTTCTCTAAAACATCAGAGGAAAGAGTTTGGTCTTGCTGAACTCATGGGAACTCTTGATGTTGAGGAGAAGGCGAGAGCAAAAGATACACATGGGAAAGGCGTTGAGTCTTCTAATGCCAATGTGGTGCAGAAGAAAAAACAATTCGCATTCCGTAATAAGAAAAAGAACAAGCAAGAGAACAAGCAAGGAGCAAACCCGAAGCCAAAACAAACTGCAACTTTTAAGAAGAAAAAGGCAGAAGGAGGCTGCTTTGTTTGCGGTAGTGATGACCACTGGGCGAGTGGTTGTCCAGACCGTAAATTTAAACGAGAAGAGAAAAAGTCAGTAAATATGGTTATTGGCGAGGCTGAAGGAGGAACATCTGGGTATGGTAATTATTTACCTACTGTTCTTTCAGTCTGTCATTCACCTGAGTGGTGGATGGATACTGGGGCTAATGTTCATGTGTGTGCTGACATCTCTTTGTTTTCTTCTTATCAGGCCGGCAACACTGGAGCCTTACTGATGGGGAACGGATCTCATGCGCGTGTTCTTGGTGTTGGTACGGTCATTCTGAAGTTCACTTCGGGAAAGACGGTGCTGATGAAGAACGTGCAACATGTCCCTCCATCAAAAAGAATCTAGTTAGCGGCTCACAGCTTTGTAGAGATGGCTACAAAATAGTCTTTGAGTCCAATAAAGTTATACTTTCAAATTTTGAAACTTTTATTGGTAAAGGTTATGACTGCGGAGGCTTGTTCCGCTTGTCCATGCATGATGTGTGTAATAAAATCGTGAACCATACTGTGATTTCGAATGAGTCGAATATTTGGCATTCGCGATTTTGTCATGTTAATTATGGTTGTTTAACGCGGCTAGCAAATATGAATTTAATCCCGAAATTTAATTTAGTCAAAGGTTCTAAGTGCCATGTATGCGTGTAATCCAAGCAACCTCGCAAGCCTCACAAGGCTGCGGAAGCGAGGAACTTGGCACCATTAGAATTAATCCATTCCGATCTATGCGAGATGAATGGTGAGTTGACTAAAGGTGGTAAACGATACTTCATCACTTTTATAGACGATTGTACTAGATTTTGTCATGTGTACTTGCTTAAAACAAAGGATGAAGCATTACAATATTTTAAAGCCTATAAAGCTGAAGTAGAAAATCAACTTGAGAGAAAAATAAAACGCTTAAGGTCCGATCGTGGTGGAGAATATTTTTCAAGTGATTTTTCTGACTTCTGCGTAGAACATGGAATTATTCATGAGAGGACACCGCCATACTCACCACAGTCCAATGGGATTGCCGAAAGAAAGAACCGTACTCTAACTGAGATGGTTAACGTCATGTTAGAGACTTCGGGTCTATCTAAGGAATGGTGGGGTGAGGCGATATTGACAGCGAGTCATGTCCTGAATAGAGTTCCTACAAAGAATAAAGAAATCACACCATTTGAGGAATGGGAAAAGAAAAGAGTAAATGTCTCTTATTTGCGTACTTGGGGTTGTTTGGCTAAAGTGAATGTGCCAATAAACAAGAAACGCAAACTCGGACCTAAGACAGTTGACTGTATTTTCCTTGGTTATGCTACTCACAGCATAGGGTATAGGTTCTTAATCATAAACTCTGGAGTACCAGATATGCATGTTGGTACTATAATGGAATCTAGAGATGCAACATTCTTTGAAAGTGAGTTTCCTATGAAAAGTACACCTAATATTTCTAGTCATGAATCTATAAACTCCCATGAGCAATTTATTCCGATAGAACAATGTGAGGAACCCCATGTTCACTATCCTGAGGAGGATGATAATGTAGTCACTCGAACGAGCAAAAGACAAAGAAAAGTGAAGTCTTTTGGAGATGACTATATTCTGTACCTCGTGGATGATACCCCAACAACCATTAAAGAGGCATTTTCCTCTCCTGATGGTGACTTGTGGAAGGAAGCAATAAGGAATGAGATGGATTCTATAATGTCTAATGGAACTTGGGAAGTGGTTGAACGACCTTATGGGTGCAAACCTATAGGGTGCAAATGGGTGTTTAAGAAAAAGCTTAGGCCTGATGGTACAATTGAGAGGTACAAGGCTAGGCTTGTGGCTAAGGGTTATACCCAAAGAGAAGGGGAAGATTTCTTTGATACTTATTCACCTGTTGCCCGTTTGACCACAATTCGAGTGTTATTGTCTTTGGCTGCCTCTCATGGTCTTCTTATTCATCAGATGGATGTGAAGACAGCTTTCCTAAATAGAGAGTTAGAGGAAGAGATCTATATGGATCAGCCTGATGGATTTGTAACAAGTGGTGAAAAGGGCAAGGTGTGTAAGTTATTAAAATCCCTTTATGGCCTAAAACAAGCTCCAAAACAATGGCATGAGAAGTTTGACAGAACCTTAACTTTTGCCGGCTTTGCTGTTAATGAAGCTGGCAGATGTGTGTACTATCGGTTTGGTGGGGGTGAAGGTGTGATCCTTTGTCTATACGTGGATGACATACTGATCTTTGGGACAAGCCTTGTTGTGATCAAGGAAGTTAAAGACTTTTTGTCTAATAACTTTGAGATGAAAGATTTGGGAGAAGCTGATGTTATTCTAAACATTAAGCTTTCAAGAGAAGGCAATGGTGGGATAACACTTGTGCAGTCCCACTATGTGGAAAAGATTTTAAGTCGCTTTGGGTACAGTGACTGTCAATCTGCTCCTACGCCTTATGATCCTAGTGTGCTATTGAGGAAAAATCAAAGAATAGCAAGGGATCAACTAAGATTCTCCCAAATTATAGGCTCATTGATGTACCTTGCTAGTGCCACGAGGCCTGATATCTCGTTTGCAGTGAGCAAACTTAGCCGGTTTGTGTCAAATCCGGGAGATATTCATTGGCAAGCTCTTGAGAGAGTGATGCGCTATTTGAAAGATACTGTGAGCTATGGCATTCACTATACCGGATACCCGAAGGTATTAGAGGGTTATTGTGATGCAAACTGGATATCTGATGCTGATGTGTTAAAGGCCACAAGTGGATATGTGTTTCTGCTTGGAGGTGGCGCTGTTTCATGGAAGTCTTGCAAGCAGACTATCTTAACGAAGTCAACCATGGAAGCAGAACTCACAGCATTAGACACCGCCGGTGCTGAGGCCGAGTGGCTTCGTGAACTCCTGATGGATCTACCGGCGGTTGAAAAACCTGTGCCGGCTATTTCCATGAACTGTGACAATCAAACAGTGATCACTAAAGTCAACAGTTCTAAGGACAACATGAAGTCTACTAGGCATGTCAAACGGCGTTTGAAGACTGTCAGAAAGTTGAGAAACTTCAGAGTTATAGCATTGGACTATGTTCATACGTCCAAGAATCTGGCAGATCAATTCACAAAGGGACTATCACGTAATGTGATAGATAGTGCATCGAGTGAGATGGGTTTGAGACCCACGTGAGGTCTACCATGGTGGCAACCTGTTCTATGTGATCGGAGATCCCGTGAAGTAGAATGGTGAAACGAGCCAGAAGTAGATTGTGAGGAAAGACCCTTTCCTTAACTCATCTCAATTGCACTTCTTTCCTAAGTCTGTAAGGAAGGGTGGTTATATACCTTAATGTATTCCAAAGCGGCTTGTGAAGCGATAGATGTTGTCCTACAGAACATCTTTAAGGAATACACCTATATGAGTTTGACTGCTAGTCACAGTCTATGAGATTTTGGGTGATCTCTAGATACTCATGAATGGGCCAGAAGTATGACTTATATGCTTCAACCAGAGGGGATGTTCATGCAACCCGGTATCAGTTATGAGTGTAGATGAAACTTATATCACACAAAACTTGCAATTCAAGGCATAGTCCATTGTTCAAGTTGTGGCTAAGTGTAGTCTGTACTCTAGGTGGAAGTTCAACTTAACAGTCTCCACCGAAACGACTGGTATATGAAACGACATGGAAACTCGAGAGCTTTTCTTATGTGCCCTAGAAATAGGTGCGGATTGTTGAATATAATGGGCCATTAGCCCATATTTATATTTGATGATTAATTCAAGGGCCCATAATTAATACTATAATGAAAATGGTTTAGTACCATATTGATGATTGACCATGTGTTAACTCAACTTAAATAGGTGGCCTTTGTTAGCCCCTATAGAGAAGTTGAGGGAGGGTGAAGGGGTGCCACACGCGCGCGCCGCCGCCGCCGCCGAGTCTTGTCTTGTCGAGGTCGAGACGAGCGAGCGTGACGTGGCACACGAGGACCAGATCAGACGTGACGTGGCGCATGCGTGGTGAATAAAGAAAGGGAGGAAAAACGGGATCTGACCGTTGTGTAATTAATTACTAATTGATTGACTCGGTTTATGGCAATTAAATGAGATTAATGATCATCAATCAGATGTTTCCTCCTGAGGCCTATATATACCATACGCACCCACTCCTTCCATACCTGCGAGAACACATTCAGTCTTCTTTCTTCCTGTCGAGTTGCTCTTTGTCCATTCCCGTCCCGAACCTCTGCGCGCACAGAGATCGGGAGAGCAGGCCTCCGGAACCCGACGCCTTGCATCGAGACACCTGCTCGGGTGTTGCGGCCAATCAGGTTTTTGGGGAGCGTCTTCCGCGACTGCTCACCGGCGAGATCGTCTTCTTCCACTCCGGCGAGTCTTCTTCCTGGAGGACGTTCGCGCGGATCGAGATCGACTACTTCGTCTTCTTCCTGGTGGACGTTCGCGAGACTGCACTGCGAACATCTTCCTGCACCGACTGTGGTCCGCTACTTCGAGCAACGCACTATGTCGACTAGTGCGAATGGAGCCGCCGGTGCCTTCGGCACTGGTCCCTCCTCTGGGTATATAACGATTGTTTTTCGTTTTCAGTATGTTTGTTGTTGTTGCAGTAGTATTTGCAATGTTTATCTCTAATCTGAGTAGTGATAAAATTGCACACGTGCACATATATGCCACCACACTATTATTGGTAATTTTCTAGATTAAATCAAACATTAAAATGTCTAAATTTCTAACACAAAGTTACGAAATCTTCTCTCTGCAGAGTAAATATGTAGGAGCAATTTTAAGAGTGAGTTTGACAAAAAGTTAAATATATATATATATATCTCTCTCCCTCTCTTTTTTTCCCATCGGAGCTTGGTTGCAGCTCAGATGTCCGTTTGCAGTTGTTCGTGCTGTCGACGTACCCCTTTTTATCGGGAACAGGGTTCTCCTCCCAAAACATGAGCCCGCTCTCCACATCCGCGCCCGGACCCACGAGAGCTGGGCACTACTGGGCCACAAACCCGTCTCTCTCCTCCTCCACCGAAATAGCCCATCGGTACGCGTCAATCAGCACAGAGCCAGCCACGCCCAGCCGCAAAAGGGACGTCGTCTTCATGGGCTGGGCCAGTTCTCGGACCCCATTCCGGCACCAGCCCAATCTAGTTGTTTGCTGCCGCTAGGGTTTCGTTTCATCGCGGACCACCGGACGTGGCCGTCAAGTTTTTCTGCGTCGTCCTCCGCGCCGGCACTGCCATACCCAAACCATAAACCCCGCGCCGCCCGCCTCGTTCCGCGCCGCCGCACGCGAGCAACCTTCTGAATCCACACGCGCAGCTCGGACAGGCAGCTCAGAGCTCGCGAACCAGACATGGCGAACGGGGACGCGGCCGTGGAGGCCGGCGGGAACGGGAAGGAGGAGCCCGCGGCGCGCCAGGCTTCGACGTTCGCGGAGCTGGGTATCTGCGCGGAGCTCGTGGAGGCGTGCGACGCCATGGGGTGGAAGGAGCCCACCAGGATTCAGGCCGAGGCCATCCCCCACGCGCTCCAAGGTACTACTGCTGTCCCCCTCGGCGTCGTCCGGTGCACACGCCGCGCAGTGCCCCCACTGTGGCGGGCAGGTGCAGCTGCAGACTCTTGACTTCGGTGTCTGCCTTGGTTTTCGCAGGGAAGGACCTGATCGCGCTGGCGCAGACGGGGTCCGGGAAGACGGGCGCGTTCGCGCTGCCCATCCTGCAGGAGCTGCTCAGCAACCGCCAGGCTGAGCAGTCTTTCTTCGCTTGCGTGCTCTCGCCAACGAGGTCGGTTTCTTTTCTCAGTCAATTACTAAGTTTAGGGGCGACGCACCAGTATCTAATTTGGAGTATCCGTGGTTGCTATTCAGAGAGCTGGCGATTCAGATCGCGGAGCAGTTTGAGGCGCTCGGATCAGCTATTGGTTTGCGTTGCTCAGTGGTGAGTGTTATAATTTGCAATTATGTTGGCTGTCAGCTTTTGAAAATCTGAATGTGGCAAATCTTGGCGCATTTGTGGCAAATCTTGACACATTCATACAGTTGCACTTTATCTATCTTACAACCTTTTTAGCTTAATAATTAATAATTATGCTTCGGACTTGTATGGTAACAAATGTTTGTTGTGTTTGTTTTTGAACCTTCACTTTCCCCCATTTCCATCACAGCATCGCTAAGCTTTTCTGTGCTTTAAAATCATTACTGCATTGTTCTAAGGATTCATCGAACATGTGACATACTTGCACTATTAGAGTAGATGCATTCAGATGTCACCTGGTGATATTGCATTTATCATGCATATTGTGTGGCTTTCTTCTGCCTTTGTGGATACCTTGGTTGTAGCTGACATTTTATTCTTTCACCAGCTTGTTGGAGGAGTGGATCGGGTGCAACAAGTGTTATCCATTGGAAAACGTCCGCACATTGTGGTGAGTGTTATACATTTCCTGATTTTCTCTACTTATTCCAAGCTAGAGTTCCTTTCCACATTTATATAGCAAAAGATGTTTTTGATGACTCTAAAGTATGTTTCCAATCTGTGTTACTTTGAAATGTATACATTAAATAAAATTACTTGTGAAAAGCCACCACAATGGATTGGCATCCTTATCAAATCCTGCTTCTCATTGAGCTATTGGAGGGAGTCATTGCATTAAGCCTGAGAAGTACTTTTTAAACCAGTAGCAACAACCATACCAGCTTTGATTCTCTTTTGCTCTTCCATACTTACATGACACTGAAATTTGTTGTATGCTATTATTTGTATAAGTGAAATACTCCGTTTAAGTTTATTTTATTTCACATATTGTTTTGTCTTCAACTCTTCATCTGTACTAACCTGCTCTGTAATACTTCCTTCAAAACTTAGGTTGGAACTCCTGGCCGTCTTTTGGACCATTTGACAGAGACTAAAGGTTTTAGTCTTAAGAAAATCAAGTATTTGGTATGTATTCGTTTTTATTATCTAAGTAAAAAGTCACAGGGTGTATGTTGTGAATTTCTTGCTAGATACTTTCTTTGTCCGGAAACGGATGTAGTTCTAGCATAGTACTGAGTCAAATCATCTTAAGTGTGACTATCCTTGCATTTTGGAGCATATGTCTTAATTTGAGATAACTAGTTGAATACGTTATTTTTTTATTGCTATGTTCTTTTGTATTGCTAGGTATTGGATGAAGCCGATAAGTTACTTAATGTGGAGTTTGAGAAATCCCTCGATGACATTCTGAGAGAGATCCCTAAAGACAGGAGGACTTTCCTTTTTTCAGCGACTATGACCAAAAAGGTTTGTGCACAGTATGTACTTATTTATGAGATGAAACTACTTAACTTATAGAACCTTTTAATCACACAACTGATAAATTAATAATAGCATTAAGTTCTTGAGACGGGCATGTCCATTGCTGCCGCCTGCCATTGGTAATCACAATCATATGGGATGATCAAAGAGTGATGGTGTCTCATATTTATCTTGGCAAATGCTACTATTAGTTGATTTTCTGTTATTTCATATTAGATTATTCTTTCCTAGTGTGATCTTTTCAATACAATCAGTCCATATTTTCGTGGAGTAATTTTATTAACACCGTTTTGCATGTTTTTTTTTGACTAAATGAAGCTTCCTTTTCTATAACTTAGGTAAATAAACTGCAACGTGCTTGCCTCAGGAATCCTGCTAAGGTGACATTCTATCTTTGCCTTTTCAGTTACTAAGCAAAGAGTTGACATCTTGGGTCTACTACTTTTTTATTCTCTACTTGCGTTTACAACATTTTTTTTGTGGAAACAGGTTGAAGCGGCCTCCAAATATTCTACAGTAGATTCACTTAAACAGGAGTTCTATTTTGTTCCTGCAGATGACAAGGTCAGATATTTGCTCCAAGCCTCCACCTATACATGCTGCTGCTGCTGTCCTTGCTAGTTAAAAGGATTTTCTTCCTCCATGTGATCCAAATCTATGCCCTCAAGACATTTTTGTGTTATCATGGACAATGCATGATATGCCTAGCTTTGTTGCAATGTGTTCTTTTCTGGTTTTGTCCCAAGTCAAAGTAGTCCAAGTTTGACTAAGTTTATTGAGAAGATTATTAACACATACCACATCAAAGCAAAGAAGTAAACTACAAAAATATGTCACAATGGATGTAATGTCACTTCTTTGATATAGTAAATATTATTGTTCTTTTATATAAACTTTGTCAAACCTTGAGTAAGTGAGTAATTTGACTTAGGAGTTAGGACAAACTCAGAAATGCTTATATTCTGGGAAGGAAGGAGTACTATTTTGATAAATACATGCATGTATGTATGTTAACTTGCATTCTAGTGGATCTACAATTTGCTTCGAGTTCTAGTAATTCACTCTACGCCTAGTTATAGCATCTATCCCCTTGTCAGCCTAAAGAAAACAAATGCAACAGGCTCTACCATTCGGAAGTACTTCACAATAACATATTTGCTCACTCTTTTACAACAAAATGGTCTGAACCTTTTGATACATAAGTGAGCAACCAACCAAATGATTAGAACCAATTTGATGTTTTGATTCTTCTTATGTTGCATGTCTCTGTTAACTGTCTGGACAATCCCCAATTCATTTAATAAGCAGTTATGGAAAATCATGGCTTCAATGAAGTTACCGTATTGAATGTCGTCAACCTATTCGACATGTGTTATGGGTGGACTAATTGAATACTATATTGGTTACCAACTTACCATTAGTCCATCACAGCAGAGTACCCTTTTCCATCATTTGTCTGTAATCTACCTTTTTTATCTGAATTTCAGGATTGCTATCTTCTTCATGTTCTGAATGAGAGGCAAGACAGCATGATCATGATCTTTGTGCGCACATGTGAATCTACTAGGCTCCTTGCTCTTATGCTGAGGAATCTTGGTTTGAAAGCTATGTCTATCAGTGGCCAAATGAGTCAGGTTAACTTTCTTTGACTTAAAATGTCAGACATATAGATAATTATATGACTATTCCATTCAGTAGGTTAATCCATGTGTTCTGCGATTTCTGTTGTTTATATCTTCCCTTTAATAATACTTTTCGTTTATTTTTCTTTATTACCAGGACAAGAGACTAGGTGCTTTGAACAGGTTCAAAGCGAAAGATTGCAATATCCTTATTTGCACTGATGTAGCAAGTCGTGGCCTTGACATTCAAGGAGTTGATATGGTCATCAATTATGATATTCCAATGAATTCTAAGGTCTCTTTCTGTTTGTTTGAGTACTTGCCTTGGGCCACTGTGATTTTAATTTAACTGCTTACAATTCCAATGAATTCTAAGGTCTCTTTCTGTCTGATTAGATGTTCAAGTTGGATTCGTTATGGTCTTAAATTTTATTCTCTGTGACATGTAGGATTATGTTCATCGGGTGGGTAGGACCGCACGTGCAGGGCGGTCAGGATATGCTGTATCTTTGGTGAATCAATATGAAGCCCAGTGGTTTGTGCTGATCGAGAAGCTCCTTGGTAATTACTGTTTTTCTTTTCACCTTTTTTTTTCCCTTGGCAGTTGACTGTCATAGCTGGAGATGCCATTTGTCCAAAGCCTGCCTCTCTTATCAACTACGATTTGCAGGCAAGCAAATTGACCAGCGTAAGGTGGACAGAGATGAAGTCATGATACTTAAAGGGCCCATATCTGATGCAAAGAGAATTGCACTTACGGTACGTCCTCATCTGACATCAGTATCGATTCTGTAACTTTTGCGCTATTCTTGCTGGTAGCAAATCTGGTGCAAAAGGATGGCTATCTGCTGGCTCTTATACTCATGCTACTTATCTCCCCTTGTAGAAATTGAAGGATTCCGGTGGCCACAAGAAGCGTAGAAAGGCGGGAGATGATGATGAAGAGGTGGAGGATTATTCTCATTCTAAAAGACCGAAATCCTTCAAGAAATCAAACAGACGATGAAGGCTCTGGAGCTCTCCTGATGAATTAGAATCCGTGTGTACAGCTGCTTCATTTATCCAAAAGTCCTCTGGTTCAGCGCAGACCCTGTGGGTTTGCAGTGATGGTGATGCATGTTTTAGCTATATACTAGGGCCAGTTAAGACTTCTCCAATTTTGTCATCCCGATCAAAACCATGTTACATAAGCAAATCATTTTTATTGAAGTCTGAGCTATTTCATTGGAGTCCTGTAGTTGTAGCTACTGGGGTCTTTTGATCTCTTCTGCGGTTTTGCCAGAAGGCATAGGCAGCCTTTGCGTGTGTTAACACAGGAGTGAAATAGGGTGCTTCGAGTGCCTTAACAGGGGTTATCTATGTACCTTACACAGCAAACACCTGCAAATACCTGAACGACAGAAAGCTCAAAACCAACCAAGCAGGATGCTAAAACGATGCAATACAGGAGCAGGCTACAGGATGCCACACATTGCTTGAGCACTGGATGCTAAACGATGCAACGGTACTGTTTAGCATTATCCTGCCTTTTCTTGGTCTTCCAATAGCCACGGTAAATAGCATTATCCTACAGTTTAGACGGTCATCTAGCTCGCCCGCCTGCTTGTAATCTTATATCTGCCCGTGCTTTTCGCCTGTACTCTGGTAGCTAGCAGCTCCTAACTTTAAGCTTCCCATGTTTTCTTTGATCGCCAAGCTTATTGTTCTGAATTTTGTCAGGTTGCGTTCTAGCTCGATAAGCGTTTGACGTTTTACCAGCCATATCACCATGTGTCTAGTCTCTTAGCTTGCTGCTCGATATACACAAGTTCTCGTCTCCTAATTTTCTTATTTACATTTGATAAGCACATGCATCTGCTATTTTTTTTACTCTTGCTACTCGCAGGTACCACCATCTCTGAATTTAATTAGCTACTACATTGGATGAGCAAGCATAATTTGTTTGATTCGCAAGAAAGGATACTGCTGAAAAATTCTTCCACCCATCCTACTAGCTAGGCTTTCAGTCTCATTTTTCGTTTTCTCATCGCAAGCCTGACTACACAAGTTTCTAATAATGCTGTTTTTTTTTACCGTATGCAGGATATTGTCATGCACGCATGCAAGCTTCTCACAAACTACACAGCCTGCCTGAAGGTTGTGATTAATAGATTGACCATGTTCGATTCTAATTGAGAAGAACTATCATTAGTAACCCTTCATGCTCCTTCATACAGCTACAATACTTATATGGACATCTCTTTTGGGCATATTTATTTGCTCTTGTTATCAGTAAAAAGGCACGGACCACTTATCTTATATGGACACTATAATGTACATTCGTTACACTAATACAAATTCTACAGCTACAATACTGATCACATCTTTCTCCAAAAAAACAATACCGATCACACTTTCAATAATTCTTTACACTATCCAAACCATGTTCTTATTCCATCAATCCTCATATATATGAATCAATAATTCTTTATGCTATTGCTATCCAAACCATGTTCTTGCTCCATCAATCCTCCTATGGATGGAAACGATTAAACGAAGTTGCCGTATCAACTCATCAGTTCTTAAATAGGCACATCAGGCCTCCATCCGGATTGAGCTGATTTGACTACTACAAGCATCAATCCTGTCGACGACATCCATTTTTTACTTGCTTCGTTTCATTTTATCTGAGTTGGATCGTTTGCATCCGAGTTGAAACTGGTTTGGCTACACTACTACAAGGAGCAATGCTGTCGATCGTTGACTTTTTTTTGTAATTCTTATTTTATTTGTTGTGTCTATTCCATAAAAATTAAGAATATATATATAAATATTAATTTTTAGGAGTAAAATTTTATTTTATTGACTAAATATTCTTTTCTTTTATATCTTATCAAGCCATGTCATGCAAAACTTTCGACATTTGATTTTAATTTGTTTGGGGTGCGCCAGGCCCAAGCAATAGTGCAACGCTAGGACGACACAAGAGAACCTTGATAGCAAGCTACCATATTAGATTCTCCCCCACAAAAAATAAATTTAATATCATTGTGGGCACATATCCCACATATCAGATATTAAACTGATAAGAACAGATACTACACTTGATCTTAGCCAAAAGGCCGAGAAAGGTATGAGTTGCCTTGTAATTATGCACCTTCTTTTATACACGCCTCACCTGATCTATGTCTGTCACCCCTCGGGGTGGTACAATTCCTCAGCTCAATAGCTGATGTTATCACACCTTAGGTTCGTTAGCAAAACAAGGCCGTATTAATTACGATGTTAGGCTTAACGGTCCATTAAGCAATCTTGGCCTGGCTTGATGGGCATTGGCTTCTCTGACTGTTCAATGGGCCTAAATCCAGAACACACGGCTAACGAAGGCCCAGCGCAGAACCACTGGATTTGGCCTTCTCTATCGAACCAAACCCTTTGTTGGTTCATTTTCTGGGCACGCGCTGATCATAGTTATTAGTTAAAGCCCTTTCTTCATCAGCAGAGTAATCTAAAAGTTATCTACACTGTTCTGGGGATGCAGCTGTGCAAGATAGTTACTCGTGCTGATTGAGAGAACAGAACCAACAATAAATACAACCAACTATATATATGAAACTAAATCTTGAATTAGCAGTAGGACTAGGAAAACAAAAACCATGAGAGAAAAAACTTTCTATGTTGAGTAAGCTCGCTACGTGAGCAAGTTTCTCTACTATATAAAAACACATAGGGAAAGATTCCTTTGCTAGCATTTCTATATGAAAATACTATCGCATGTTTCTCTTGTTAAAATTTTTGCTAGACTAAGAGTATCTCCAGCAGTCTCCCTATACAACTCTCACAATAAGATAGTATTGGGGTAACCCAATATCACTTTCTAGATTTATTAGGGGAGATGCTGCAGTAGTATTGGGATATATATATATATACCTATATAAAAAGTGGGTCCTACAGGAGTGTAAGAAAATATGACTGAAAAGTGGTAGTTGCGATGGTCCCTATGATATTGGGGGAGTTGTATCTCCCCTTCTTTGAGGGGGAGATGAGGAAAATATTAGTGGCCACCAAAAAAAGGAGAGGTATTGGAAGACTGCTGGAGAAAAACAAAAGCACATCTCCCTCAATATAACAGTTTTACGGGGATGAAGGGTGGTAACAGGGGACTGCTAGAGATGCTCTAAGACGGATCACTTGGAGCATACAATATAGTATAACCTGTTAAAAAGCTTCTAGCTAATCCAAACACTTTAGATTATGAACTAAATTAGACTTTGTTTGCTTGTTTTATAAGTTATATCTTTTCTGTCAGCTAATAGTGTCTTTCTCACACAATAAATCAGTGAATAATATTTTTAACTATAACTTTCATACCAGCGAACATGTACTTATAATACCAACCGGTGGATAATAATCCTATAATCCACTTCTAGTCTACTAACAGGAGATTATATTTCAACAAATAATAAACAAACACTTATAATCCATAACAAAGGTTCCAAACAATTTAGACTATTATAATCCATAATCTAGATTACTGTGATGTAATCATAAGCTATAATCTAGATTATTCAAAGGTCTAAATCTTCCATTGTTTTAGGTAGGTTTTGGTTTACCGGTGGTATCAATGAGATGTGGCAGTGATATCGTATTGAAATAAAGTCTCTCCCTACTTGAAGGGGTCACATATGTGGTTTATGACAGTCCCAATGCTAAAAGTTATATATAGTTTCTATACCTATTAATTTTTATAGGCACTATATATATAAAAACTATAGTCCCAATGGATAGTTTTTACAGACTAATTTTTTATCCAATCGCATTCATTCTCTCTTTATTCTCAACCAAATATATCACTTCATGTCTTAGATCTCGTGTAGACATGTTAAACTCGGTTTTTATGATTTTTAATCTTTCTTTAATAACTACCTTGCCACATCAGCAAAATGCTTAGGTCACACTGCAATTAATGTCTATAAAAATTATGATGATTTCTGCATTGAGAGTGCTATTACCTAACACCATGCAACATTTAAATGCTATAGTAAGACCATAAAACTATGCAATTAAAATTATGCATCATGGTTTTTGTTTTATTTCTTCACCCCACATCTCTTTAGTTAATAGGGCGCTCTTGGAAATAGTGTAAAGAAACTTACAATTGAAAAAGGTCTTATTGACGCAACAAATGGTGTGTTTTAAAGGAAAGGTTCTAGGCATAGGGCTGAAATGGTTGGGATAAAATCCCAATCCAGCTTGCCTAAATTTCTATGGTTAACCAACTCGAATTCGTATTCACAAGCATCTTTTTTTTAGGAAAGCCACCTGGCTCACTTTATTGATCATTAGCAATAGTTACATCGTTCACCAAGGCTGCTAACATGAAGCTAGGGGGTTCATCGACCCAGTTACAAGATAATTTGCTTTGCATTGCTACTCTAGCTAACTCATGTGCAACACCGTTAGCATCTTGATTGGTTTCACTTTCCATCTTTGGCAAATTTGAAAACAAGACGAAAAAAGGATTTAGCTATTCTTTTTTTTATCCTTTTAGCTTTCCCAATTCTTCGGACATCTTGCTTTTAGCCCTACGATATTCCGTTCGTTTGTTTTTTAAGTTTGTACTTTTTTTGCCAGTCAACAGTATTTTTTTTATAATAAATCAATAAATAAACTTTTAGCCATGACTTTTTCGAACAAACGAACACGAGCTATAGTCGGTCTATTAATGCAGCCTAGCCAACCGCACCTCACTACAGTACAGCAGCCCAACCTCATGGTGGATTTTTTTTGACTGCTTTGTTGCACTTTATATTCTTGTAGTGTTGCACTATTTTAGTAGATCTTAGCATATTAAATAGATCTATAGCAATTAAAGTCATATTTCTTCGTTCTATGTTTCGTTTTGCCTTTTCAATCCCCCACATATTCATTTCACTTCCGGGCCTTTTTTAATTTAATTTTAGTAATAAAATATATAAGTGAAAAATTCTATAGGACTTAGGGCACTCACAATGCAGACTCTATCATAGAGTCTAAAGTTATTTATTATCTCGAACAATGTGGACTTAGAGTCTAAATAAGACTTGGAGTCTTATTTTTCTACCTCTTTCTTCAACAAGTATGCTGCCACATCAGCAAAAAACCATAAATAATATGTAATTAATTGTCTTAGACTCTGTGATAGAGTCTTACATTGTGAGTGCCCTTATGATCGGTTCGTTCTATTCTATACACATACACAGTGGTATGTCTCATAAATGATCAAATATGAAAACATTTTCAGTAGTACAGAAACTTTTTCACTTAATAGTTTGGGAGCTGCTGCGAGACCCAGCCAATTCACTTAATAGTTTGGGAGCTTCTGCGAGACCCAGCCAATTGGGGCAAGTTAGGACGGACTGAATTCAGGTTACTATAGCACCAAGTACTGTTGCTGTGGAAAACACTATAGCGGCGAAGTTAGAGGAGAGCTGAGCCAGCTAAAGCTTGGACTTGAGAGGCTGTTAATTCCGAATTGATCCTTTTGCGAAGCGAGAACGAAAGCGCAAGAAAGTTAATTAGTAGGTGTGGTTCATTCAATGTGTAGAGTGAGTCTTAGCCGTCTTCTCAGGTCGATGCGTTACTAGCACTTGCAATTATGTCTTTACTCGAGCTATTTATATTAGCATACCACATCATTCACTAACACATATTTACATCAGAGTGCTAAATCACGCACTAATATGTACTATGATATTTATTTATTCATATAATTAAGTATAAATAATATAGTTTTATTTGCAATTTCCACAACAACATGTGGGGTATTTTTCTAGCACAATGAAAAACAACTCACGAGAGTTAACCTAGCTATTTTTTTTTCTAGAGTTAAGTAATGACAATATATGTTGCCTAAACAATAATAAAAATCAGGCCCCTCAAATACAGCCATATGAAGAATTGTTTTTATTTATCTTTTCCTAGTAATAGTCTAATAAGGAGTATGCGTAGTGCTAACTGCTAACATTCTATAGAAATGGTAAAAGAAGCCCACTGACTGATGTCTTCAAGTTCGTCGTTTTATATGAGCAAAAGAAAACGGACAAAAGGAACGGCGGTGCGACGTCACAGACACCACCCCGGAAGCCGCGGAGGAAGGCGCCATAGCACACAACACAAGAATCTCAGCAGCAGAGAGCCCATCGATTTCTGTGTCTCCGTCCAACCATCCACATGGGCATGGCGACGGCGCTAATGGACGGCGAGGTCGGCGCTCTCGTCAAGGTCTCCGCGGCGGTGTGGGCGGCGATGTCCTACGCCCGCCTCGCCGCGGCGCGTCTCCGGCCAGGCGCGCCTCGCCTCCTGGCGCTCCTGCCCGTCGTCGCGCTCCTCTGCGCGATTCCCTTCGCCTTCTCGACGTCCACGTTCCGGGGTACCTCGGGCTTCTTCCTTGCCTGGCTCGGCTCGTTTAAGGTGCTCCTCCTCGCCGCCGGCATCGGGCCCCTCGACCCGTCCCTCCGCCTCTTCCACTTCGTATGCTCGGCCTCCCTCCCCGTCAAGCTCCGGCAGCAGTCCAAAGAGAAGAGCCAAGCTCCCGTCCGTGGGCCGGCGAGGATACTCCTCTCCGGCGCCATCATCCCGGGCGTCATCTACGCGTACCAATTCAAGAGCTCGATGAGCAGGTACCAGCTCCTCGCCCTCTACACCTTGCACATCTACTTCTCGCTGGATCTGCTGCTCGCCACCGTCCACACCGTGATCCACGACCTGCTCGGGATGGAGATGGAGCCACAGGTGGACCACCCTTACCTGGCGTCGTCGCTGCGTGACTTCTGGGGCCGGCGGTGGAACCTCATGGTGCCCTCCATCCTCCGGCCGTCGGTGTTTCGCCCCGTCCGCGCGCGCCTCGGCACCGCGGCCGGCGTCCTGGCGGCGTTCCTGGTGTCCGGCCTCATGCACGAGCTCATGTTCTACTACATCATGTGGAGCACGCCCAGCGGCGAGGTGACCGCCTTCTTCCTCCTGCACGGGGTGTGCGCGGCCGCCGAGGGATGGTGGGCGTCGCATGCCGGGTGGTGGCGCCCGCCGCGGGCGGCCGCCGTGCCGCTCACGCTGGCCTTCGTGGCTGGGACGGGGTTCTGGCTCTTCTTCCCGGCCATGGTCAAGGGCGGCCTTGACGAGATGGTGCTGCAGGAGTGTCAGGGCATGGTGGTGCTCATGGAGCAGGCCGCCCGGCGGCTCGCCGGCGCCACAGATCTCGTCTCGTCAACCATGTGATTTTGAGCAAACGGCATGCAAGCTGCTGGCTGGCTCTGCTGCTTGATGTAAACTCCACCGCAGGATTTAAATTCGACGGATGTCGTGATGTATTCTGGTTGGTGGATGCGCTGATACTGTTTCTTTCGTGATGAGCTGTGACTAATAGGTTGTCAACTTCCGTAATTAAATACATTGTCTTTCAGATCTCTCCTGGCACTGACAGGAGTGATATGATTGTTGGGACTTGGGAGTTGGGAGGCAAGCGGGTTAAAATAGGCCTTGTTTACTTTCCAGAAAATTTTGCAAAATTTTTCACATTTCCTGTCACATCGAATCTTTAGACCCATGCATGGAATATTAAATATAGACGAAAATAAAAATTAATTGTACAGTTTGGTCGAAATTGACGGGACGAATCTTTTGAGCCTAGTTAGTGCATGATTAGATAATATTTGTCAAATACAAATAAAAGTACTACAATATCTGTTTTGTAAAATTTTTTAGAACTAAACAAGGCCATAGTTGTGGAACCAAACACACATCTATGAAATGGTGATGCTCCTACCTAGGGATCAGAATGCTTGCTTATACCGAAACAGTACAGAAGACTAGAAGAGTAGACCCAACGCTGTAGTAAAAAGTTAGTACTCCCTCAATACTTCAGCGTTTAGGATATGATTGTGCTTACCAATGAGTGATTAATTAGAGGGCATTTTTCCATCTCTACCCATATTAAATAGAGTTACGACTGCTCTTCAAACAAGAAAGTTGTCTAGCTCAAGTGGCTAAGCATTTTTGCGAAAGGCCAGTGGAGAGAAACGTGTGCCCTTTAATGCATCGGTGTGTTTTGAGGCCCGCGAGTGTCACGGCAGCCGAAGAGACGTGCACTGCCCTTTAATGGATCGGTGCGGCAGCCGAAGAGGCGCACAGCCAGGGGCAAACAGGTCAAGTTTAAGCCTCTAGTGGCCAAAACGCCACTTTTTTTTGAAAACAGACTCTTGGCCCAGAATGTCAAGTATTATCGGTACGAAGGGGTATACAAAAATGACACAATAGTTATATGTTGTTACTGCAATTGTGGCCTTGTGGGCGCCGTTAGGTCTTGATGTACAGTAATTCTCAAAATGTAACACCCTGCTCTCTTCGGACCAATTGTGCTAGGCAACTGTAATGGTGCAAAAGGCCACGGCCCAAGGCCCAAGGGCCCATTTCTGACGTGATATACAGAGAAGATCTCCCAAGACAATTTGGGTGCCCAATGGCTTGGGATACCCCTTTTACATGGATTTGGCAAGGAAAAGTTGAAGCTCCTACACCAGATGGTAAGACTGTGGAACAAGGTCACTGGAACCAGAGGAAAACGCTTCAAGTAGGCACAGCGAATTGACGAGCAAAAAAGGAAAGCATAATCTACAAATGGCCATTGGTGGGATGATCTGCGTGTGCCAGCAAAACAAACTACAAGAGGACCTTTTCCTTCTTCACAAGGATTGGAGGATCGATATCGATGCCCATGTTAGCGGCGGTGCCAGCGATGATCCTCATAGCAGAGTCGATGCTCTTGCAGTTCAAGTCTGGCAACTTCTCTTGAGCTATTGCACGCACTTGATCCGCCGTTACTTTTCCCACCTTCGCTCGTTGTGGCTCTTTCGAACCTTTTTCGACACCTATAAGAACCAAGATTCAGACATAAGGTAAGGAACCATCGTGTCACTTTCGTACCTAAGAATGAGGATTAGTTATCACGAGAACATATAAGGGACCATTTGCTCGTTAAATGGGAAAGAGAATATATGCTCTAACATAGAAAGCTGGCTGTCTGACTCCAGCATATGCATTTGCAGGTACTGATGCGGTGACATTCATTCTCTGCAGCCCATAGTTCATGTCTATACCTTAACATGCAAACACATACGTATTATGTGTAGTGACTTGTGAGAGAATGTACTTAGAACGGAATAAGGTCTTGTTTAGTTCCGAAAAGATTTCGGATTTTGGTACTGTAGCATTTTTTGTTTGTTTGTGGCAAATATTATCCAATTATAAACTAACTAGGCTCAAAAGATTCGTCTCGTAAATTACAGACAAACTGTGCAATTAGTTTTTGTTTTCTTCTATATTTAGTGCTTTATGCATGTGCCACAAGATTTGATGTGGCGGGGAATCTTGAAAAGTTTTTGAATTTCGGAGTGAACTAAACAAGGCCTAAATTTCCTCTTTCTAGAAGAATCTTATTTATATGGGCTGAACATCCAAAACAATGAATTGTTGCATAGGTTCACGGGAATTGGAAATGGAAAGCTAGAGTTCTAAGGCAGCAAATAAAAATACAAAGTTACTGTTACCAACACCCAGCACTGAATCATTGAGCAACTGTCGACTGTTCCAAACTAGATTGAGTTGCAGTTGCATTCGCTGTTGTTAACTTGTTATACAAACATGTGACAAAAACAATGTGGAATGTCTGAACTTTTTTTTTTGAGGGATCAGGAATTGACTGAGCTTAAATAATATCTAACCGAGTTACACACGGGATCGCTAGTCGCCTAATCCAATGTGATGCACTTGCACAAACCATAAATACCATTCCTTTTCCTGCATGTCGTATTGCTTTTATAGTCTTATAGATAGATTGGGCAATTTGATGAATGCACCACAAAACTCTGAAGAATAGATTCAAGCTAATGTACAGGGTGTGCACCTGCAGCCTTGAGTAGCAGGACCGAAGCCGGAGGGGTCTTCAAGACGAAGGTAAAGCTCTTATCCTGCAAAAATGCGAAGCAAAGGAACCAGTGTTACGACAACCATAACTCCACATTAGCAATCGATTCTGAGACAAGCGCCCAAAGTAGGACGGACAGCGTTAGTCTCACTCACATCAAACACGGTGATCTCGACGGGGATGATGTAGCCGGGCTTGTCGGCCGTCTTGGCATTGTACTCCTTGCAGAACGCCATGATGTTGACACCCTTGGCACCGAGCGCCGGGCCGACGGGCGGCGCCGGCGTCGCCTTGCCGGCCTCGAGGGCCAGCTTTATAAGGCCCACCACTGCAGGACAACAAAGGGGTTAGGCGCAAGAACGTCATCCCTGATGCGGCAGGAATGCTGACGACGCCGGCCTAGAGAGGGGCCACGGACCTTTCTTGGCCTTGCCTCCCGGCTTGGGCGGCGCCATGGCCCTGACGGCGAGAGTCCGCCGCGAGGAGGGGGCGGCGGCGGGCGCGGGCGCCAGCGGCCGGAGGAAGGACGCGGGGGCGCCGAGAAACGGGGAGGAGAGCTTCCTGGTGGGGGCATGGGAAGGGCGGCCTTGGAGGGATAAGGAAGTGGTGGCCATGGCCGTGTTCATCGCGGCGCGGGGGAGGAGGGGAGCCGGGAGAGGGAGAGAAGCAGCGCCGCGAAGGAGCAGTGCAGCGGTGAGGTGTTCTTCCCTCCCTGCCTCCTATCTAATCCGCAGGTGTGGCCAGGACTCCCCTCGTGGATACGCCTTCTTGTTTGGAACACGTACTTCAGCACTAGATTGCCAATCTCAGCTTCCTCTTGGAGAAAATTGATGACACACAAGCTCGTCAGGATGAAGACGCAGATAGTTAAATGACCATATTATTTTGGTATAATTTTATATTATATATATATTAAGAAAGAAAAAGACATTCAACTTCACCGTGACATATTATCAGCCCGTTTGCTTGCCTGATAAGTTATGATTGAAAGTACTATTTGCTAATTTATTGTGAGAGAAAAAATACTGTTGAATGACTAACAGATTCGACAGATAAACTCAAGCAAACAGGCTTTTACAAATCCACACCGTTAACCAACTAAGCTTTTTTTTAAGGAATCGTGCCATCTTTTTCCTCTTGAGAAGATCCATGGTTCACAAGCTGGAATGTTCACTCCCCTTTCTCAAAAGTGATACTAGGCTGTGGAAAATCTCGAGCCTTTTTGTTGACTGCACTATTTTGATGATGACTGCACCAGAATAATCCGCACGAGTTACTTGTAAATCGCAGGAGAAATTAAACACTGACGATTTTCTTCTACAAACCGAAATCAAGGAACTGGACATGAAAGATTAGCCACATATAATCTTCCGCAAGTGAAGCCTTTCTATTACGTATTTTCCACAGATTTACACAGCACAGGTCTGCACCTCCTAACTTCAATGATCACGGTACCGACGGTGACAAGATATTATGTTACATACAAAATACATGTCTCTGAAGTCTCTGTAACAAACATTCAGAAATGAAACTGAACAGCGTAATCCACATTCCCGACATTTACTACTGAAATCTCACCATTGCAGCTCCAAAAGAAAGCAAATCAACAAAAGGAAAAACAGCACAGCAATTCAGGCATTCCTCATATTCTATTTTCGATTTTGAAGGAATCGACAACAGTATGCAGCCTATCCTTCATCTTTTCCCATCTTCTCTCGTTTGCTCCAGTGGTCAATGTGTAAAATTTACCTGCAGCATCCCACTCACAATTAGTAGAAAACAGTAGATGATGGCAGTGACCTGCCACGCCATTTGTACAGTTTTCCAGTTACTACAAGGTCGAGAGTACAATATACCACAAATATTAACTACTAACAGAACATCTTACTGACGGAAGGCCATACCATTTGCAATCACAATAGCACCAAGTGCATGTCTGGTGTAGTTTGGAGCCTGAGCTGTGAACTCAAAAGTGTAGTAAGCTCTCCCATCAACATCATTCTGCATCACGAGACGCATATTGTAAATTTAACAACATAAAAGTACCAAAAATATATCTTCCAAGAACAGAATAGCATGGCCAATGTCATTAACATGATGTCACACAAATGAAAAAAAAAATGATTCTAATACAAACGAGAGAAGTACTAGCTAGTTTACAGTGGCACCTAAACGTTTTATCTGTCATATTACCACCTGCACTTTCGAAACACTTGCCAAGGCATGTTCGCAGAAAAGAAAAGAAAAAGAACCATACTTTCAAGTTGGGAACTACGTTTCAAAAAAAAAAAGTTGGTAACTGACTAAAACCAGCAACAAATTTCAATACATGTAGGTGGATATTTGCAATCTATTCATTAGTACATTTGCTATTTTCAGAGAGTCGCTGTTCAGCTTATTCGGTCGACCTAATAAAAAGAACCCAGAAGGGTTCATCAATCAGCAGTGAATGAGTTCATTCAGTCTTCTATAATTCTGTCCACATATAAATCAATTGGCATGCCTGGATGGCTGGATAAATATTTTTAAAGAACCATTTTATGTCATAAATCATCATTCCTCAATCCTCAAAGATTTGACACGCACTTGTGTCCACGAAATTAACAGGAATAGTTAGACCAATCACGGTAAATTGGAAGCGAAGGCACACCTCTTTCGCCTCAATTAACTTTGTCTTCTGTGTTGGCGGTGCCAGAACTTTTTTTATCAAAGCTTCGGCAACCTGGAAAATAGGAGTTAATAAATCAAAACTGGGCCCTTTCCACTAGATAACCACGGACTATCCCAGTTTATTTATGGATTATGGAAAAGAGAATAGTAAACCTTATCCGGAGGTCCAAGATCACGAATATCCTCCTTGCTAGTTGGAATAGAGTTGACGCTCACACTCTCCAGAGGCTCTATCACATCTTTGTACACCTTGTCTTGCCCTTGCACAGCCACTTCCTGGATAGGATAATGTGATTAACCTCACACACATAATGATAAAATACATCGTGCAGCCAAAAAAAACTAAGCCGAATTGTGTTTCTTTCTCTTCAATCAATCAAGGACAATGATTAATACAAGAAGTGTTTGTCACCTCCCATCCGAACGGGTAGAGGAAGGAGTAGCCAGCCTTCTTGTCGACGACAGGCAGGAAACCTTTCTTAGCCTCTGCTGCGACTATACCAGATCAGAATCGCACTCAGAGGCGCAGTTTGATCAAATAACCCATTCACAGAGCAAGCTCGTCTCCCACTGAGCGGTCAGTGTACATCAATCAAAGCGCGCAACGCTGCAGAAGGCGAAGCAGTCTAAAGGCGATAGTAAATTCGAACGAGCAACTCACATGCCGCCGGATTAGGCCGGGAGAGGAACGCGGCGGCACCGGCCACAAGCACCCGCCGCCGTCCGGAGCAAGCCGCCTCCTCTGCGTCAGTCAGGTCACACAACAACACAGCAACGTCGGTAAAGCGAGACGCCATAGAGCGAGGGAGGGAAGGAAGGAGACGCAATCCTGCTCAGGAGAAGCGGCGGTGGGGGTACCAACCGTTGTCGAGCTGCCGCGGCGGCGCGGGGCCACAGGCGGCGGCGACGGGCGCGACGGCGCAATGCCGCTTGCGCAGCGACGGGGCCCCGGCCCCAAGGCGGCGTGCGGCGGCCGCTGGAGAGGAGGACGGCGCGCGGAGGGACGCGGCGGGCACGGCCGTGGCCATGGGAGCAGTTGCGTCGGGGCGTCGACGACGAGGGCGGGGCGTTGGATGGGGCGGAAGCGAAAGCGAAGCGACGAAAAGCAGCTTGCGGACTCCGTTCGCCGAGTAGGATTTCGCCCCCTTTCTGGTCCACACGACGCGTACTGCCGAGCCGGAGCCGAGCGAAGCGCGAGTTGGACCTGGGCAGGCGGCGCGCGCCCTGTTCGCCTCCGCCTGGTCCAGCAGGCACCCCGACCTGGCCCAATGCAGGAGGAGCGGGACCAGAGCAGCCCGTTTGGGAAATTGGGAAAGAATCAGCCCGTTCTGTGTTTTCTTTTTCATTTTTTGGTTCTTTGTGAGTAGTTTATTTACATTTATTCTGTCTATATAAATCTTGAAGTATATATGGGGCTTGTTTGGCACAGCTCAACTTCACTAGTAAAGCTGTTTTTTTAGAAAATAGCTTCATGAGTGACTTTCTAAATGAAGCTGAGCTGTTTTGGAAAAAGTGTTTGACAAAATAGCTTAACCAACTACTTCATACATAGTTGAGAGAGAGAAATGAGGGAGAAGCTGCAATAAGCTACTTTTTTCCAGCTTCATCCAACTTATGTCTTTGTGAGAGGAGGACAAAAACAGCTTCACCCATGAAGCTGTTTTGGAAATAAGTGTTTGGCAAAAAAAAACAGCTCACAACAGCTCATGAAGCTGTTGTGAGGTGTACCAAACAGGCCCTATGTATCAGTGGTTATTCATGAAAATCAAAATTTTCAAAGTGCACCCTGACTGTTTCTGAGAAACCGATCTACCTCAATGAAATAATGCTCTACAGCCCTTCCAAGAAACATGCTCAAGCTTAAATAAAAAAATACACGGGCTTCAATAAAAGTTGTTTTATAAACCTATAAATGCTTTGCTCATGAAAGGTAAGTTTTTGCTAAAAAAATATTTTAGCTTCATGAGAAATGTTATAGTTTCACGAGAAAATGTTCCAGCTTTATGAGGAAATCATTCTAGATTCATAGAAACATTTTTCTTTCTTTCCAGGAATAATATTTTGATAAATACAAATATTTGGAATTATATATTAAATACATATATCCATGTCAAGTTGTACAAACAACCAAAGTTTTGCCTATGTTTCCATTATATATAAAAAATCTTTGCAAAGAATTAAATTATGTTGAGCGAACAAGTTACTATTGGCATACAATTTTTTTTGAAGTAAAATTATCTACAAGATATACTATAAACAACAAATTAAACTATGAAATATAATAAAGTTACAAGATGATAAAAAGGCTTAAAACAAATGAGAAAAGAAAGAAAATATAAGGGTGCAGACGAAGAGAATAGCCTATGAAAATGTTGCCCTGCTTGCTGTAGTCCAACTGTAGCTATAAAGAAAGAAGTTTAATTATCTATTTCTTCCATCCTAAATTATAAGATGTTTGACTATTTTATTTCAAGTTTGACCACTGGTCTTATTAAAAAAATTATATAAATATAATCGAGGCTTTTACGTGTATGCTATTATAAAAGTTGGTAATTACCAAAAGTCATTAAAAAAAATTAAGTTCTCACAAGTGCCAATGCTCTGAACTCTTTTGTCTTTTACGCCACTTCTGTCAGATTTGACTCTAACAATATTAAACTGCAAGTATAAAAAGTCAAAAATATCCTCATGTTTTATACAAAAATTATAGATATCATCGAGATCTATAACTTTCTAGTTCTAAGTTTTTTATTTGAGGTCATTAAGATATAAAAATATTAATTATATATTCAAGCCTGAGGGTATTTTTAACTTTTCATACTCGCGGTTTGACACCGTTAGAACTAATCTGACGGAAGTGGTGTGAAGGACAAAAGAGTTTAGAGTAGCGGCACCTATAAGAACTCAACTTTTAATAACTTGTGGGTAATTATCAACTTTTATAGTGGCACATAAGTAAAAGCCTCATAGTCAAATTTAAGTCATTTTTGAAGAATTTTTGTTAATATACTAAACTACGACAAAAGAAGTGATATTTTGCATAAATTTTTGAATAAGATAAGTGGTCAAACATAGTATTAAGAAATCAATTTGAAATAGACTGAGTACTACAATATACAGCTGCTACTGTGCTACATCAACGACCCAGAAGGCGCAAAAGAAGCTACAACGACAACGACGGTTGTCTTCCCGGAAGGCCGAAAAGAAAATTGTGGTACATGGGCTGTACTGCCAAGAGTCTAGAAGCCCAACAAAAAAGGTCAAACCAGCCCACATGGCCATCTGAACTCTTTACACTTTTTTTTTTTGACAATGAACTCTTTACACTTATTCAGAGAAGAGAAGTTTGAGTTCTTGTATAAGCAAAGCTGAATTGGAGGGAAGTTGATGAAGGGTACAGACAGTTTCTGATGGAGTCGGCAAGTTCACTTCTAACGAACAAACTACCAGAGTACATCTGTTGCGTATACATACTACATGGTACATCACTGAACAAAACGGGATGATGGAAAACCGAAAAGCTAAACGAAAGAGAAGCATCGAAAACGCTAGACTCTGCTGTTTGTTCTTCTCTGCTGCTAGTACTACCGTACGCAGGAGGTGCTGCTGCTAGGTCCTGAAGAGCTCGAGGCAGTGCTCCTGGTCCAGGTTCCTGCTCCAGAACTTGGCGTAGTACTCGGCGTAGGTGTAGTCCCTGTACACGGCCGGCGTGTCGCCGGTGACGAGCTTGGCGGCGGGGCCGATGCGCACGTCGTTGCAGGGGCAGAGGAACGACGCCACCGACATCCTTGGCCTGTCGGAGTTGACGACGGCGCGGTGCCACACGCTCTTGTACCTGCCGTTGCTCAGCGCCTGCAGGATCGGAGGAGATCAGAACACCACGGGTTCAGTTGATCAGCGTAGCTGCCAGAACGATCGATCGAGCAGCCGATCTCGTCACTACTACCTGCAGCTGGTCCCCGAGGTTGACGACGAGCGCGCCGGGCCGCGGGTTGACGGCGATCCAGCGGCCGTCCTTGAGCACCTGGAGTCCGGCCACCTGCTGGTCCATGAGCAGGATGGTGAGCGCGTTGGGGTCCGTGTGCGCGGGGAGCCCGTACGTGAGCTCCGGCGCCGGGCACCGCGGGTAGAAGTTCACCGCCATGTGCTGCTCCTGCTCGCCCAGCGTCTCCTTGATGTACACGCCGTCCAGGTCCAGGCCCTCGGAGATGGCGCCGTACAGCCTGAACCCCAGCGCCCGGACCTCCCGGCAGTACGCGCTCACCGTCTCCCTGTACGTACGTGCGTGCACGACGTTGCCAGTGCCGGCCGCCCAACACCGAACAACAAACAAACCGTTAATTAGGACATGTACGTACGTACAGTGGTCTGGTCCAGACAACAACCTTTGTTTGTTTGTTTGTGAGATGATTCTATGGAGTTGTACATGTACCAAGTGACTACTGACAGTACAACAGACAAGCCACTGTTTAAGTTTAAGGTCTTGTTTAGTTCACTCTGAAAACCAAAAAGTTTTCAAGATTCCCCGTCACATCGAATCTTGTGGCACATGCATGAAACATTAAATATAGACGAAAAAAAACTAATTACACAGTTTAGCTGTAAATCACGAGACGAATCTTTTGATCCTAGTTAGTCCATAATTAGATAATATATGTCACAAACAAACGAAAGTGCTACAATACCGAAAAGTGTTCACTTTTCGGAACTAAACAAGGCCTAAGTTTAAGTTTAAGCATAAGCAGATGCGGATCCCCTGCAAGCTGCAAGATGGTCATAGCAAAGTTAGCAGGCAGTGTCGTGATGTCGTCGTCTGCTGGACGTACTGTACGTGCGCCTCGTCGTTACTGTACGGGGGCACGTGTTATTCTATTTTTTTGCCTTAGCATCCGAGAAGTGTGGATCTCATTGCGTTGTCTTCTGGTCGACCGTCTGGCCGCCCAGTTTATGTACGTTGCTATGGGGTTGCTAAAAATCGTAGCTTCAGTATCATTTCTGCTTCTCTTTATGCTACAGGTATTTTTTTTACAGGAGTTGGAGAATATAATATATTCCCTCCATACCTATAAAAAAAGTCGTAGTAACGACATGGTGTCCAAAGCATAACTTTAACTCTTTGTTTTTATAAAAACATTTATAAAAAAGTGATATATGTATATTTTTATGAAAGTATTTTTCAAGACAAATCTATTCATACGGTTTTCACATTCTCAAATTCAAGAACCTAAAAGTTATACGCGAGTATTTAACCTAAACTTTGTCCAAAACAACTTTCTTTATCTATATGAAGAGAGTAAGTAGAACTAAATGTTTGTTTGGCACAACTTGTTATGGCTCTTGGTTCTCTTGTAATAGCTCGATGAGGCAATCGTTTTATGGCCCCTCTAGTCGATCTCTGGCTCTTCAGTTAATATAGCATGGTTTCCTTAAAGATCCTCCATGCCCCACGAGCTCAGGCACCTCCACTGCCTTGGCGGTGATGGCCACAAGCAATCGGGGCGGCGGTGGGCGAGCCGGACGACAGTGGTCTAAGAACTGTAGCATTGCCACCTCCAGGCTACAATGAACTCCACCGGTCCCCGCGACATCTCCAAACAGTATCACAGGAGGGAGAGAAGTGGCAGTTGGGGTGGGCTCTAGCTATTGGGGGAGATCCAACTCCCCAATTATTTGAGTGATGATGAAGAAGGAAGTTTTTTGGTGATCATAAAAAAAAAGAAGCATATTGGGGGAACTGTTGGAGTAGTGAAATGGCCATCTTAGGAATTAAAAAATGGAGCCACTGGAGATGCACTAATAATGCAACTCTATAAAGGAGTAGTTCTGTTTCCTTTGGAAGCTAACTCTATATAGGAGTAGTTCTATTTCCTTTGGAGTCTCAGCCAGTTTATCTTTTCTGACGGCAGGGAGGTCCGCCTGTCCTAGAAACGGCTTTAAAACTGGCCGACACCACATGGTATGGTACACGGTGATGCTGGTTAGTCACTTTCGAATTCCATGCTCTAAAAATGCAACTCTATAAAGGAGTAGTTTCGTTTCCTTTGAAAGCTAACTCTATTAGGCCTTGTTTAGATACATCCAAAAACCCAAAATTTTACAAGATTCCCCATCACATCGAATCTTGCGGCATATGCATGAAACATTAAATGTAAATAAAAAAGATAACTAATTACACAGTTTACTTGTAAATCATGAGACGAATCTTTTAAGCCTAGTTGCTCCATGATTGGATAATGTTTGTTAAATAAAAACGAAAATGCTACAGTGTCAAAATACAAAAAAATTTTGGATCTAAACAAGGCCTTAGTTCCATTTCCTTTGGAGGCTCGGTCGGCTTATCTTTTCTGACGGCAGGAAGGTTTGCCTGTCCTAGAAACAACTTTAACCGTGTGTTTGGTTGGGGGTTGGGTGGGTTGGATTGGATCCAATCCAGTTTTTGGGGACGGAGCCAACCCGTCCAGTGTTTGGTTACACTTCTGATTTTGGGGACGGAGCCAACCCATTTTAGTGTTTGGTTAAAGAATTGGGGACAGAGCGGCTCCGTTCAGTGTTTGGTTGAAGGAATTTAGTGTTTGGTGGGAGCCAACCCGGCTGGAGCGGCTTCGTCCGCCAGATTTTGACGGACGAGTCCAACCCGCATCTGAGAGGAATATTCTATCCTGAAGCCAACCCAACCCTCCTATCCTCCAACCAAGCTCCGACCCGGCTCGCCCCGCTCTCCAACCAAAAACGCGGTAAAATTGGCCAGCACCATATGTATGGTACACAGTGATGCTGGTTAGTCACTTTCGAATTTCCCCTCCCTTGAAGCACTGTCCAGCGCTTCAGTGATGGGTCTCATGAGGAAAGCGAGACAAAAACAATTCCACCGTCTAGAGTGAAGGACAAGCACAGTCCAGCCTTAAGCTTGTCATCTAGTACTCGTTTTGGAGTTACTCACTCAGACCCAAAGATACCATTCTCAGTTTTTTGGAATACTTAAATAGTTTTAAATCTGATTAAATTTATAAAAAATAATCAGCATTTAATCGTTGATACAACACGCTGGTCACGTGGCATATTATCATATATAAGTAGATTATTAAATATTGGGTCCGTAAGTTAGCTAGAGGATCAGCTTAGTGACAGTGAGTGAGCGAGGCAGCATCTCGATCGGTGGAAGCTGGAGACACTAGCTGCATTATTATATTTGTTGAAAGCTCGGCAACAATAGCTCGCGAATCACCGATGTTAATGTAAGTTCTTGGCTTCTATTTTGAGTATAGATTTTTACTGGCTTGTTTTCACACAAACAGAACTGTGCACTCGTGATGTCTAGAAGCCAGAGTGGTCACTGCACACGACACGTGCAGCTGTACACCACGAGCGCATATTTTTTTCCGCAGTACATGGTGGTCCTTTTTTTCTTTTTGGAAACTACATGGTGTTCCTCTGGACAGCACAGAACAGTTAGTTTTTTTTTTCAAACACTCTTTTCTAAAATAATTTTATGAGTAGAGTTATTTTTTCTCCTCTCACAAAAACATAAGTTAAAATGATATTATAAAAATAGTTTATCTTAGCTCTTGCCCTATTTCTTTCTTTTAAAAAAAATGTATGAAGCCTGTTTTTGTCAAACATTTTTTTCAAATCAGCTTAGCTTTACCCAAAAAGTTGCTCATGTTCTTTTCTCAAAACAACTTCAATAATGAAGCTAAGCTGTACCAAACGGGGCATAAGCCTGATTTTCAGATGGAAACAAAAGGTTGTATTATTCGTTTTTAATTTAGCAATAAAATTATAGCAAAAGCTACTCCCTTTTGGTCCTTAATCTGGTCAAAGTCTAGGCGATAAAAAAGAGAGTCAATGGGTGATCTCTCTATCTCTCTCTCCACTCTTATTTTTATGGATTTGTTAGTCTCACGGGATTGGATGAGCAGCCGAGCATGGCAAGAATACAAACAAATGGGTAGCTACTGGAGCAGAGTACTGACTGAGCTCTGATGCTGTGGGTAGGAGGCAAGGCAGGTACTGGGTACCTGAATGATGGCGGATTGTCCGGCCAGTCGGGGACGTATTGCTCCAGCGGATGGCAGTGCAGGCGGAGGTAGTCCCGCCAGTTGTGTACCGTCTCCTTGCGCACGTTGAAGCTGGTGGACAGCCGCATCTTCTTGCCCGGGTCGTCGGAGTAGAGCTTCGCCTTCTCCTCGGCGGGGAGCCGGAAGAATTCGTACGCCACCGCCAGCATCGCCGCCGTCAGCTCCTCCGCCACACCGTGGTTGACCACCTGGCCGGTGGCGGTGGGCGACAACAGGATCGGAATTATTTATTTTTATTTATACTCACCAAATCAGTACGATCGAGGGGGGACGGACGGACTTGGGCGACAGACCGAGTCGTACCCACCTGGAAGAAGCCGTGGGTGCGGCACGCCTCGGCGACCCTGGCGACGACGGCGGCGCGGTCGGGGACGGCGAGGTCGACCACGGGGATCTCCGCGTCGGGGACGACCTCGCGCAGGCGCGGCCGCTGCGTCTCTGGCCGGACGTAGCTGTCCGGCAGCGTGTCGTGCTCGGCCGTGGAGATGAGCTGCTCCGCCATGCCCGCTGGCACGCTGCTCTAGACTCTAGCGCGCGCCTCCGAGAGAGCTCCCGGCGTGTCTGCTCTGGCGCAGCTAGAGCTAGGCCGCGTGGTCCATGACCATCTTGTCTATAAATATAAATAAATTAGACACGCAACGTGATCAGACGGCGACGAGACGAGCAGCGGCACGATTTTTGTCGATCGAGATGACACGTGGGGCCGGCGAGACCTCGAGATCCGTGTGCTCCGCTCGGGCTCCCAGTCCCAGTTGACCGGCTTGCCATCGTCAGCGACACGGCGCAGGGTAACGTCAGGGGCAGTGACGGCAGCAGCGTGGCCGGGTTTGCCCGGTTCTTTGTCCACTGTGCGTCGCGTGATGTGAGCGGCCGCCTACAGCGTTCGCCGCGTGCCGAGCTGAAGCTACTACCTGTCAAGCTGCCGAGCATGCATGGGCATGGGCATGGCGGATCACCCACCGAGCGCGAGGACGTGCGATTCAGGCGTTGGCGTGGCAGGAACTCGTTCCTCACGGTCACGGTAGACTCGGTACAAAAAACGGCCTCAAGCTTTGTGACTGCTGGGTCGGTGAAAAGGTTTAGTTGGACGGCACACTGTTTTCGTCACCGGTTTCCGTTCTCGTGAATGATCTATGGGATTGCAGTGTACTAACGTCATCCGTAATAGTTATCAAATAGCTAGCTACGAGGAATTCTATTGAGTTTCAATAACAGTTTACAAATAGCTAGCGAGATGATGTATACAAATAATAAAAAAGTAGCACTCCCATTGGCTAGCGAGAAGAGAGATCAAATAGCTAGCGACTTCCTAATAGCTAGCTAGTGACTCATAAATAGCTAATCTAGCACAATCTTCTAAAAATAACTCTCTCACAATACTCTCCACAATAGCTAGTGACTTTCTTAGCTAGCGACTTCTTAAGCTAGCTATTTGCAAATTGCCATTAAAAGCCAATAATATTTTTTCTAAAGATCAAATAGCTAGCGATTTGAACACCATTGCGGACGCCCTAATGGATCGACAGGGAGTTACATACATACAGAAAATGTCAAGATTACATATAAAAATGTCAAGCGTGGGATGCTTCGTTGTGGTATTTTTTTTCCTTTGTCTAGTTCAACCCAAAAACCAAAAACTTTTCAAGATTTTCTATCACATCGAATCTTACGGCACATACATAAAGTATTAAATATAGATAAAAACAAAAACTAATTACACAGTTTGTCTGTAAATCGCGAGACAAATCTTTTAAACCTAGTTACTCTATGATTGGATAATTTTTATCAAATAAAAACGAAAATATTACGGTATCAAAATTTTAAAAAAAATCGGATCTAAACAAGACCTTGTACTATTGTACATCAATTCACTTTAGTCGAGCCAATAGACAAAAGTCGCATGGTTGTTTGAAATTAGCAATCCTTTAGACATATAGGTATACGCCAACTGGTCAACAACTTTGTTGATTCTCATCCATGTCTAAAGCACCAGATCAATTTATTGTCGTTGAATTTTCATATGCTCCGTCATGGATAGTTTTGTTTTGTCAAGGCGGCTGCGGCTCTGCTGGTTTGAATTCAAATCACATTATCTGCTGGCTCCTGGCTGGAACCTTCCTTGGTCCCAAACCATAGTGCTCAGGTTGGCTGCACATTTGACCGTCTGGATGAAGCAGGAAATGTGTTGCCTTTCAGTGTTCAGTAGTACTGACATATATATCCAGGAATTAACCAACGTTAGCAACTTAATGAGGTCCAAATAATGCATCATTATACTGTTGAAGGCAGACACTGCGGTCACCTAATTGAAGTAATTTATGCTAAGGTTTACCAGCTGAACTGTCCAAATCCTAGCTAGGGGAAAACGACGGATCAAGGAACTTTGAATGTTCTTGCTTTTGCTCGATCTAGTAGGTTTCGTTTTCTTCTAGAGCCGGCAACAAAGACCACCTAGAATAAAATTTGGCGGAAAATAAACATTATGTATCGATCAAAATTGATTTTTTTTTTCAATTAAAAAATCACTTGAAATCCACACCAAAGGCTATTTTTTAACACAATGGCAGGAGTGTTAAACATAGAAGATTTCTTAGTAATTAAGATTGTGAAGACGGGAAATCGCATGGAAAAATTGCAGATTTTAACAACTACTCACTCCGTCCCCGAAAGCTTCAACTCCTAGAATCCGTGTCAGTCAAACTTTTCTAACTTTGACCAACTTTATAGAAAAGAGTATCAATATCTATGACATAAAATAAGTATGTTACGAAAATATATTCTATAATAAATTTAATGGTATTAATTTGGTACTATAAATTTTAGTATTTTTTTCTATAAATTTGGTCAAAGTTGTAAAAGTTTGACTTAGGACAACTTTAGAAATTACAGGTTTCAGGGACGGAGGGAGTAGTAGTACTTTGGAGAGCCACTATTTGCCGTTCGGAACACTGATGAATTGGCCACAAAGCAAGAACCGGAACTGAAGAACCGAAGGAGACGCGTCGACTGTGAGTGAACGCACTGGCGGAACTGCGGCGCCGGGGCCCCTGTCGGCTGTCGCCGTCGTTGGAAACGCATTAAGCTAATCGACAGGAGTAGGGTGGCGAAAGGCTTCCTATCAGTAAAAAAGAAAAGATGACAGCTCCTTGATTGAGCTAAAAAAAGACAAGTGCTATAAGAAAATGTGGATCTTTATATCCGTTTCTACCTTTCGGCTGGATTGACATTGTAGCATTTTGTTTGTATTTGACAACAGTGTTCAATCATGGACTACCTAGACTTAAAAGATCCATCTGGTAATTTATAAATAAATTATGTAATTAGTTATTTTTTATATATATTTAATGCTCCATACATGTGCAGTAAGATTCGATATAATGAGAAATCTTATAACCTTTTATATTTTTAAAGACATCTAAACATGCCCTCACGGTACAAACGGAGGCTTGATAAGAGCACTCACAATGCAGACTATATCATAGAGTCTAAAATTATTTATTACCTTAAATAATGTGGACTTAGGCCAGTCTCAATGGGGTTTCATTAGAGTTTCATGCACATTAAATATGCTGATGTGGAGCTATATTAATGAAGAGAGAGATGATAAGAGTTTTATGGGAGTAGAGAAAGTTTCATCCCCATGAAACTCCTATGCACTGTTTCCAAAATATTGATGTGTTGGAAACTGTGTCATGAAACTCCCATTGAGGATGGTTTTAGAGTCTAAATAAGACTTGAAGTCTTATTTTTTCTATCTTTTTCTTCAATAAATATGCTACCCCATTAGCAAAATACCATAAATAATATGTAATTAATTGTCTTGGACTCTGTGATAGAGTCTTGTATTGTGAGTGGTCTAATGGCACGGCCCACGGAGCAGGAGCAAGTGAGGAACCAATGCTCCCAAGGAAAACGTGCGTTTTTATTTACGGACCAAGGAGCAAGGACAGCAGAGACGACAGTGGCAGAGTGTCCTCTTGTCGCTCAGAGATGGTAGAGCAGAGCAGACAGGGGGCGTCCCAAATGGCCAATGCGGCGTCGCAAACCGCACCAGGCGCCCGACACGCGCGCCCAACGGCAGATCGAAAGATTCGTGGGTGGGAGGAGTTTCGCGGAACGGAATAAAGGCAACGGCGATGTGCGTCCGCAAAGTGCATGCATGCATTGGACCTGGTCCAGTCGTACGTCCGGGCACCGCCGGCCTCGGCGACCTGCCCATGCGGCGGTGGGATGCTGGGACAGCCCGACAGGACAACCGACGAGGGAAGATCCTGCGATCTCCGACCGACGAGGTGCAATGGACGACGACGGGCGGCGGTCCCCGTCGGCAACAATGCTGCACTAACCTCAGCGACTACGACAGACAATGCGGCAGCAAAGTTTTAAGGCATTGTTTAGTTTCAAAAAAATTTCAGATTTTCCATCACATCAAATCTTGCGACATACACATGTAGCATTAAATATATATGAAAACAAAACTAATTGCATAGTTGTCTGTCGCGAGATGAATCTTTTGAGCTTAGTTAGTCTATAATTAAATGTTATTTATCAAATAAAAACGAAAGTGCTATAATACTCAAAAACATAAAATTTTGGGAACTAAACAAGTACTAAATCGTGGGCTAATACACAGCGGTGGCGTCTTCCATGAGCCATGGCCTTATTTAATTCACTCCAAAATCCAAAGAGTTTTCAAGATTTCCTGTTACATCGAATCTTGCGGCACATGCATAAAGTATTAAATATAGACGAAAATAAAAACGAATCACACAGTTTGACTGAACATCGCGAGACGAATCTTTTGACCCTAGTTAGTCTATGGTTGGACAATATTTACCACAAACAAACAAAAGTGCTACAATAGCGAAATCCAAATTTTTTTCACATCTAAACAAAGCCCATGAAAAACTATACAGAACTATATTTTATTTCGAAAATTTATAAATATTGTAAAAAGTTAATTAACTATGCAAAAAGTTGTAAACAGATAATTATTTTAATATGAACATAAATAAGTACTTAAATTCTTGCACATAGCTTCGGGAGAACATATCTCTAGATTCATTACTTACACTGATTAAACCGATCAACATATAGACAATTAATTACATATTATTTATGATATTTTGCTGACGTGGTAACATATTTATTTGAAAAAAGTAGAAAAAATAAGAGCATGTACAACCCACAGACAGCAATCCGTCTCTAAGTGCTTCGAATATAACTACAGACCATACAACCCTTAGACGAAGGTTTGTCTTTAAGTTGTTTAATACTTTGTATATAGGTAGGATTGACTATAAAATTATTTTATATACCACTGTGTGACTATTTGATAGAAACTGTATCACGAACTGATTAGTTCAACCATAGAAAAAAAAAATGGTAGGCTCACATCAGTCATGTTCTTGAACTTGTCACTCTGGAACTTTGCACAGTGTGGGCATAAGCTACAGGAAAGCACATTCCATATGGGCATTGTGTTGAACAGGTTGTGAACACCTACCTCTATTCTCTTGGTAGCACTTGCCTATGCCAAGCCGTGCTCGTGCACCCAGGCCACATGCCATCAGGCCCTTCCTAAAGCTGAGCCACAAAATCTCCATAGACACCACGAGCACACGCTGCTCACCGAAGCCTACAGGATGCTACGGGAGGCAAAAGAATCGAGAGGCCACATCAACCAACCCGTCATGGCACCGCCCTTTGCTGTTTTGCCCAAAGCTCTTGCTTACCATGACCACCGGTGGAAGAAGCCGTCCTTCGGTGCCGGGTCTTTCTCCTTCACACAAAAGTCCGCTGTCCTGCATCTAGATGAGAGAGGAGCTTCATCCCCATGAAACTCATGTGGCTCAGTTACCTAGTTTATAATCTTTATAACTGTGTCATAAAACTATGCGTTGAGACTGACCTTATGTGAGCCTACCCTGCCTTGGCTGGCACATGTAACAAAGGACCTTGTCTAGCTGCACGAGCCAATTCGGCTCTCTCATGTTGGCAATAAAAAAGTTGTTTGCATAAGTCCTAAGGTACTCAGATAAAACATCCAAACAAGCAAGCTTGCTCTATATTCTCGTCTAGTAACATTGTTCGAGATAATAAATAACTTTAGACTCTATGATAGAGTCTGTATTGTATTGTGAGTGCCTTAAAGCATGCTACGACTCCCATTTATATTTATTCAGCATTTAATACAATATTATACGAAGAGAATTAGGCCTTGTTTAGTTCCGAAAAAAATTCAGATGTCGCTACTGTAGCACTTTCGTTTTTATTTGACAAATATTGTCCAATCATGAACTAACTAGGATCAAAAGATTCGTCTCGCGATTTACAGACAAACCGTGTAATTAGTTTTTGTTTTCGTCTATATTTAATGCTTCATGTATGTGTCGTAAGATTCGATGTGATGGAGAATCTTGAAAACTTTTTAGATTTCGGGCGAACTAAACAAGGCCTTAGATGGAGAGTGAGGACTGTTGTGCGCTGGTGGTGTGCGAGAGAATTAGATGGAGAGTGAAGAGAGAGAGAGAAAAAAAAGTATTATGAATATTTTAACTTTTTAACGATCAGAAGAAGCTGTTTTGACTGAATGTTGTTCTAGCCTTTAGAGCTGAAGCTAAAAAACTGTCAAAGGATTGTCAACATTCAGCAGCGAACATGATGCATGTTTCATGGACTGTGGATGACTGTTGAGTGCTGACGACTGACCTCAGAATACAGAACACACATTTGGATATACATGCATGCGTGGCGAGCTAGCACATCTATCCTTAGGCCTTGTTTAGTTCGCAAAAAATTTTGTTTTCAGCTACTGTAGCATTTCGTTTTTATTTGACAAACATTGTCCAATCACGGAGTAACTAGGCTGAAAAGATTCATCTCACAAATTACACAGTTAAACTGTGCTGTTAGTTTTTATTTTCGTCTATATTTAATACTTCATGCATGCGATTAAAGATTCGATGTGATGGGGAATCTTGAAAATTTTTGCGAACTAAACCAGGCCTTAATTAGTAGTATTTCTCTGACAGTGAGCACGTAAAGGAGAGCTCGTTTGGCTGCAGTAGCGTTAGGATATACATATACATAATACATATCGATGCGTATAGCTTCATTCCACGTCTGCATGAGTCGGCAGTCGGCACCGGCTCTTACTAGTCGATCGCAAGTCGGCATTTCCGCGTGGAATTCTTCGTCTTGGTGCCATCGTGGTCCATATGCCAAGACCTTACTACTCCGAGACACGTCAAAAAGACTGGCGATCTTGATGGCCACACTTTGCTGTGTCTAACATAGCTCGCGCTTGCGGGCGACTGAACTCGGCTGCCTGCCAATCTTTGACTGCTTGCTTTCAGCCTACCCAATCTATGCTGCACACACATATACTCCCAAGTTACTCGTCTTCTTTCAATAAGATAGTTTTTATTTCGACAGTAGGTCATGATCGAGAAATACGTCCGCATAATTATTAAGATGCATACAGGCTGTAATTTTACAAAAAGAAATATATAAAAAAGGCAAATATCATGCCACGGCGATCAATAAAACACAACAGAGCCTCCAGCCAGTGGCAGATCTAGAATTTTAATTGTGGGGTACGAACGAAAACGATATAATTCATCAATATGGACATAATATAATTAGATCACTAAACGGTGATAAAATAGTTGTGAATGTAAAGTGTTAAGGTTGTTATATGAGCTTAGCAAACTAGCAATTATATACAACAATGTATTATATATGTATATATTATTAAAGGGTATATATACTAGATGTTTTTTTAAAAAAATTGGGGGGACAGCTGTCCCCCCATGCTACTACTCTGGATCCGCCCCTGCCTCCAGCTGCATCCACCACCAATGACATACGTTTGGAAAGACAACGCTGAATTAGACAAATGTCTTCAGCAAATGTTTTCAAATTCTACAAAATGTCTTCAGCAAAAGCGACACTACTACAACAACCGCCAAGTAAATCAAATTAAGATCAGACCCGGAGTTGATGAACCGGTACATGGAGAGCTCCACTCCACTAGATCCTAATCCCCATTTGTAGCCACATTCAGCCGCCCCCACTTGCCGAGTCAAGACTTTGAATCACTATACACTCCATTCTTGACAAACAACCACTACCATAGAATTGGAGATTACTGACGGTGCCAATGACACCTTTCGGATTTTCAACTAAATGTGAAGATAAGAAGCTAGCACTACCGAGCTCTCAACCATGATGTAAATTTCAAAAAACAAAAAAAAAAAAAACAAACCATAGGACACCTCCGTCATTGCTCCTCAATTCCCCTCATACACCTCAACGCCTCGCCTCCATGCCACACGCTGGCTGTCTTCCCCACGTACCACGCATGTCTACCATCTCCACTATCGTTGGCTGCCCTCGTAGATCAAAGCTATAAAAATAAGATAAAGAAGAGCCCTCGTAGATCGAAGCTATAAAATTAAGACAAAAAAGTTTACTTAAAACGACGACATCATAGCTCAATGAGAGAGAGAGGCGATCTGGCCCGTGTGGCTCGATGCCCCATGCACAATCGCCTGCACCTTGGTAAGCATGAGCAAATATGTGACATCATAGATTGTTGAGAGAGAGAGAGAGAGTGATGCAATTGACAATGTATGCACCTTTTTAGCCATTACACCATCAGTGACTCGGTCATGAAAAAAACAAATAGACACCTCCCCTCACCCCTAAAAAAATCCAAAATGCATGACTACCGTAGGTCACAAACTCTTGAGACACTAACTTCTTAAAACATCATCATCATAGATATGTTGACAGGGTTAGGGCCGCTTTGGCATACATACCAAAAGGGCTTAGCTTCTCTGGCAAGTTCACTATAGTGCTATTGTTGAGATGTTGTAGATTGAAGTCGTTGGCGAAACAGTTTATAGCAAAATGAACTAAAAAGTTGGTGAAGTATAGTTTTGAGTGGCTTATGCGCGCTATAGTACTTAGCTACGATGCATCAAGAGTAGCGAAGTCAAAGCTGGACAAATCCCTACCATAAAGGTCCTCATACTCTCTTGCGAAAGCTAGCCCACCGAATTGCTCATTGCGCTAGAACAAGCTTGGTCACAATCATGTGAGCCATTACCACGCCAAATAAGCATTTGGTATCAGATTCTTTTGTGCAAACTATCTCTCACGGTCTGCTAGCTAGTAGTCGAATTTAAAACACTTCGAGTCTACTCAGGCTATGTTTGGCATGGCTCTCAAGGGCGGCTTCTCCTCTCATTCACGGTAACATTACTGTTTGTCACTGTAGCAAGGAGCCATTTCGCTTCCTGAGGTGAAAAATTAACTAGAAAGAGGAGGAGCCACGATTTAGAGCTTCACCCGCTCCTTGCTACAGTGTTACTATGTTATACAAAGAAAGAGCCGAAGGTGCAAGGAGCTGTGCCAAACAACTCCTAAATATCGACATATATAGTTGTTGCCAGCCAGCTAGGCAATAGGCATGCATCCAGTCGTCATGGTGGAGTACAAGCGGAATTGGGAAAGCAACTACAAACTTTATTAGAAACACTGCTGCTTCGACTTCGAGATCGAATGAATAGCTTCCAGTTTTCGTTACCGGTCTGCATTTCAACTCCCTCTCTATTGTTAGCGATGCTAGGCCATAAGTTAACAACGTACCTAGTGTCATTATAATTTATCCCATATACGGCACAAGAAAAGATCAACTTTGTTATTGTTAGGCTAAATAATATAGGCAACAGACGTCTTCTGATAGGCATGTCTATTTATTTATACACGAATGATGATGACGAAACCTCTAGAGCTCAGATGTGATGCTCTTCGTCTTCCTCTGTTGGACTCTCCGCGCAAGTTATCAAAGCAAAATCATGCCGGTACGTATGATTGATTGCTACTAGCAAAAATAATGCTCCCTCCGAATTTAAAAAAAAAACATAACTCTAATTTTTAACCAGATTATAAAACTAATACCACTTTATATTTTTGAATAGGTTTACTGTCAAAATCATATTTTAAGATTAATCTAAAGATCAACTAGTATCATAAATATTAGTATTTTTTTCATATACATATATTTGATCAAATTTCAACGCGTTTATTGGGGATCCAGATTCTCCAAGAAAAGTATCAGATGGTGGATCAAATTCAGTTTTTGAAAACAGTTTGGCTAACTAACTGAATTCCTGAAATTAGAACGAGAATAAAGAGAAACCAAGTTTTAGATGTTTCTCCGAACTGTTAAAAACGACAAGTGGTTTCAAGTATTTCTCTCTACAACATCTCTCTCTTGGTAAGGTTTGATGATAATTCGGAGAATCTGAAACGAAACCTTAGAATGCGAGAATTGCAACGGAAGAGTACATAACTTGAGATCTGAGCTCTCGTTGGGATTATCTCGCGCGCGTCACCAAAATCCGTACGCAACGAGTGAGGTAGAGCGCTGGTGTGCGCTGACGTGGCCCAATACGAATATGCTACTTTGCGTGTTAAGGATACTCCACAAAGTCCAATGAACTTAAAGAAAGTGATAAGTTTGCAAAAGACGCGTTGACGTCACACGTTGTTTAGCTTTAGGGTCGTGATCATCATGAACAAGCCTTACAGGAGAGATGATGACAGGAAGTTAAACATATCTTGTGCTTACATTATACTGTACTGTATATGAGCCAAATCAGGGAGCCATTCTTTTATTTTATTTTTTGTCAATATTTAAGATCTGTAGCAAAGAGCGTGCGTGCACGTACGTCATGTTGGATTTTAATTTAGTTGGACCAATTTTTATTCAATTTAAAAGTAAATAAATTCTAGAGCATATTAAATGTTATGGGAGTAAAGTCCATCACCAGTCACTAAACTTATTTGGGTGTGTCATCACGGTGCCTAAACTCGTAAAACAATCGGTTAGGTACCTAAACTTGTTCGGCTGTGTCATCCTACTCCCTAAACTTAGAAATCTCACATATAGGTCCTTAAACTTGTTCAGTTGTGTCATCCCGGTTCTTAAACTTGTTTTTAAGTCTCATCTGGATCAAAACAGGATGAATCTAAAAACTCTATATAAAAAAAATAACTCATAACTTTTTTATATGAGCTCAAATGACGACAAACTTTTATCAAAATTGTAGTCAGCAATGCGATCTACAGTTTTGTAGTTGAAAAATTTTTAAATTGAAATCTTTTGAGGTCCCAAATATTTTTTGAAAGTTATTAGATCTAGAAATTTAAAATTTAAAATTAAATTTTGTGACACTAAACGACTTTAAATAAAAAACTTTTCATCTCTAAAGTTGTAGATTGCATTGAGGGCTACAACTTTGATACAAAGTTTGTCTTCATTCAAGTTTATATAAAAAAATTATGAATTATTTTTTGATATAGTGTTCTTAGAACGTTTTTTTTTGACCCATATGAGATTCAAATCAAGTTTAGAGACCGGGATGACTCAACAAAACAAATTTGAGGACTAAACGGGCAATTTCTAAATTTAGGGTCTGGGATGACACAGCTGAATAAGTTTAGGAAACGAGATGGCATAGATGAACAAGTTTGAGGACCTAAACGATCGATTTGCGAGTTTAGGGACCGGGATTTGAGCCATGTGTGAGATTTTGATTAAAAGTTGACTCAATTACATTCCGTGTGTACTCGTTGTGAAGTTAAGAGTGATGAAAGGCATGTTATATGCGCAAGCCAAGCCATGGGCATGACGTGCACAAGCTCGACGTGGCCTAGGCCGCCACGACATAACGCGGTGCAGTGGTAATTCGTGTGAGAGTAAAAACAATAAGGCCGTTACTGTCCCTTACTCAAAATAACACGACGTTATTTCGTGGTTACTCCTCTTCGTGATTACTCTTCCTGCTAATGTCACTAGTGTCCATGAGTATTTCCTTTCTTCATCCGTCCATATTGCTATAAAAGAGGGCTCCTCATCTCTCTCTCTCTCTCTCTCTCTCTCTCTCTCTCTCTCTCTCTCTCTCTCTCTCTCTCTCTCTCTCTCTCTGTGGCAGACAACATTGGACACCCCCTAGCAAACCTCAGTTTCAAGAAATAGCAAATTGCAAAGCACGAATCCCTATTATGTACATGCATATATGCAACTGGCCAACTGGGCCAGCACTATGTATCATTTTAGGACCTGTTTGGCACAACTTTTTGCTCTGATTCCTTTGTACAGTGCATGAAAAAGCCAGGGAACAACTACTATTTCATTTTGAGAAGAGATAGAAAATGAACCTTTGCTATGGTGTTTGAAGGAGAGAGCTGGAACAGGTTGGAGCTCCGGCAAACAAGGAATTGTTGCTATGTAACATGCATATTGTTTTATGCTATAATTGGTGGGATTAAGACATAACGTTAGATGGATGCACCACGAGGTTTAGTTTAATATACATTTATCATTTTTAAAATATGATTTTAAATCATGATTAATGTACTTTCGACTTGATAGTTCCATTTAATTCAATAAAAGCAAAGCAAAGCAAAGAATCTTACCAAGAAATTCACTTGAAACTTGAATGGTAGGAGTGCCCACATAGTACTATTGTTTCAACAACAGCTCATTACCTACAAAGAAAACAGTGGGCCTTTCTCTTTCGGCCCAAGAAAGATTACGAGCCCTGTATTAGGCCGAGAAAAAGATTATAAGCCCATCACCTACTACAAAGGAAAAGAGGCCGTGACCCGTGAGAGCGACTACACGTCTACACCGACCTGATGCATGCAAAAGTATATGCACCAGAAGCTTCGCTTCAGCAAGTATGCAAGGAATTTGAGGCGCCGTACGTGGACCCGCACCAGAGAGGACTCGAGAAGCCTCCTCGCTTCCTGGACCGGCTGGCCGGTCGACACGTCGAGCCTCGCAAAGGCCGAAGCGTCGCGCAATCGACACGTATACCCTAAACCCCAGTCCCCACCCTCTTCTTCTCCAGAAGAAGCTCTGCTCACCAATGCATGCCTGCGAGTTTCAGATCGAACAGAACACCAGCATTCATCAGCAGGAGAATATACTTGAGATTTGGTTGGATCCACATCCACAGGAGATTTCGACATTCAGCAGCTACAGGGGACAAGGGTAAGTGTTCTCTGACGGATGTTTTGGCGCATGTGCCTTTGCGACGATACACAGGTTTGTAAACACACGACGCGACTGATTCTTAACATACTGCACGGCTTAGGCTTGGCTTTGCTTTGCTTTGCTTTGCTTGCATCTCCAGTTCTCCGCACCAGAGATCTAAGATTATTCTCAGCTAGCTTGCATTGGTTGGGCCTCTGCATGCACTGCTGGCTAGCCTGACCTGCTGACCGCTACTGCAGCCTTGTCTTTGTTTGAGCGGTAGTCTCTGCCGGGCAAACCTATGTACAGCTCCGTCTCCACGTCCACCCCGTCGTCCTTCGGCTCCGGGTGATCGTCCTCTACGGTCATGACTGCCGGCACTGGAGGCGGCGGAGGAGCCATCAGCATTGGCGGCTGCTTCTTGCACTGCAGACATGACTTCGATTAGTATATACCACATGCTCGCATCATGATCTTGCGGAAATTGTATGCTAGCGAATTGGGAGAAATCCATGACTGTATGCACATAAGATATCACGGAAGGTCGAGGTAAGCAGTATAATCAAGCCCTGTCGTTGGGTTGTTGGCATGCCGCATGCGGCAGCGTCTTCCCATGGCTGTGAAATGTTTTGCCACCATTACCTTTTCACGTAAATCTTCGTTGCTCTTGCGCAGATTCATCTCCTGTTTGATGTTGATGCAGCAAATAAAACAAAGCACAAGTCAGGAACCACTCCCAACTGTGCATTCTGATGTTTTTGTGTCGCTGTAGGACAAGAAGCTGGCAAGAACTGACTTACCTTCTCCTTCAGCTTATTGACCTGCTCCTCCAGCAGCAGAGTCTGCCATGTAAAGATCAAATGTAAAGCTGTAAGCTGCTCATGCTCATATGTATGCAGCTTCAATTCATTTGTTAAAACATTATAAACTGTATAAAACGACTAGAGGAAAATAACTAACCTTTCTCCCCCTGATGCAATGCAGGCTCTTTTCAAGTTTGACTTCCAAACTGTGCAGTTCTTCAATGGAGCATTCTTCCAACCTCTCACCCAAAAGTTTCCTGCATCTCAACGAAAATTAGTTCGTGGGTTGCTACATAGGGATATCAGTATTTGATAGCATCGGTATTTGATAGCTAAATAATTACCTTTTGTAAGCATCAAGTGCTTCAAGTTTCTTTGCCAGGCCTTCCGCATCAGCTTTTACTTGCTGCAATATAAGTCCGGACCAGACAATCTTAGTATCACTACTACATCAAAACTACCACATGATATATCACCTATATTGTGATGAAATTCTTAGTGGATGTGGGGGGGGGGGGGGGGGGGGGGTGGTACTGCGGTCATGCCAACAGAACCAGCATATGCACTTCCTTCTAGGTCACAACTCACATTAAAAAACTTACAGAATACACTCAGCATATTTTTAAAGTTTTGAAATGAATGAAGATTCTCAAAAAATATTCAGCTGTTGCACTTTTGTTTATTCAAGGTCTAATCATATCGACATCGCATGTTCTTTTAAAATATTCAGCTGTACATTAGTTGTACCCTGCCAAAGCTTCACTCCAGTATAGTTTTATGCTTCAGGTTTCAGTAGAAGCATCATCAGCTGGGAAATAATGGACATCCAACAAAAGTATATCAAACCATTGGAAGTAGAGGTTCATTGATGCTAGTTAGCTTAAGGATGATCCACAGAATAGACAAAATCTCTTGATCGACATTCAAGAATTGAAATTAGACACCATAAGAAGCCTAACAAGACATATAGCCATGTCACCTCAATATCCTGCTGTACTGTCTTGTTGCTGGCATTATCCTTTGTGTATGTTCTATAACGTTCAATTGTTTTCTGCACACTGAAAAGGGAGAAAAACAAAGTTACTAAAAATCTAAAATTATGTAAGAATTTAGGTATTGGTTAATTTATTGTGAAACTCACAAATTCTTAGGTATATCTTTGCATATTCAAATACTTGGATTTATCTCATTCTAAAACATGGATCACAAAATGCATCAGATAGCTTGGATGCAATAAATTCAAGTTAGAATTCATGAAGTTTCACATCCTTTTTTTCCATGTTTCGATCACATAGCTAGTATTATAAACAAAGATTATCCATTAAAATGCATGATGTGTTTTCTGCAGTTTGTACCAGAGCTCTTTACATCTAGATAACTCTTAGTAAGCATAAAGTTTACTAGACAAGTATGGTCTTATATAGACATGGATACTAAACAATTTAGTAGCAATAGTAAAAAAAACTTCTCAGTCATCAACGTTTCATTTAAGAGTGAAGGTTACAGATTTACTCAATCTGTGGCACTATTTTATCAGCTCTCCGCATCCAATTGTGTGGGTAACATACAATCCGATTTCTTATAAAGCTGCAGACCAAGTGGTATATTATAGGGTTTGTTGGTTCATAACTCAAGAAGGGGCAAGGTGGAACTCAACAACCAAGCCCAATTTCCTATTGCACTGGTTTGATATTGTGCACAATCTCAGTCTCTCTGACACATAAAGTACTAAAAATCACTGAAATACTGCAGCCTAAGTTACAAGGACAGTTTGGAGTGATGTGATTATAAAAGAAGTAGCAAAGGAAAGTCACTGAAAATTTCAAGAATAAGTATTTGAAAGTTGACCAGAAGCAGATTGGTATTAAAATTATCATATACAAACTTCAGCGATATGATAGATATTATGTCCCAACAAATAGTATTTGAAATTTGGCCAGAGCTTGTGTCCACAGTTGCTAATCAAGACTAGGATACACAACCCAGGTTGGCCAACCAAACAAGAAAATAATGTCTATGAAAATTTTGATCTTTTCAGAACATTGGAAAGTAAATGTGCACTCACACATGATAGGATTTGTATTCATGACTATAGGTTATGTATCATAAAACTTTATTACACATGATATTACCATTTTATATCGGCACATATTGTGCATTGCCTTGTATATTAATTGGCCCTGTTATGTTTGAACTTGGTTTCTACAATTTTATTCATTAACAAGTCCAACCAAAATGGTGCTTTGACCTCTTAGAACAAAAAGGGGATAACCATAAAAATGGATATATCTCTTGAAATATTATTGCTTACGACATTATGATTTTATATTGAAGCATATTTTGCATCGTAATTAGTGACTAGAAATTATTTACTTTAGAGGTGTGGTGCAGGCCATGAAATTTATTTCAGTTGAGTGGGATCATCACCACATCAAACTGTATGTCCCCACACAAAAGAGAAGCACAATAGTTATGTAGCAAAACTCATAAACTTCAAAAAAGGTTGGTCACAATGCATTTTATCCTATTATCTTCAGCAATTTAGGAAGTGAGACCTTTTAATATGAAGAAATGGTTATCTTTGCTTCTAAAATAAAAATGAAACCAGCATGGGAAAACGTGTTTCAATTCAAGCATTGCTGATTTAAGGACACACTGGTCACTACAAAAGGGGGGGGGAATAGTTATTCACAACCATTTTCAAATCTTATGAATTAACATAACTTAACTTGTAAGGTGCTCCCAATCTATATATATATGTAGTAATGAAACGTCTTCAAATACTTTGTACCATAGAGTATGACATCACTAATTGCCCCACAAAACTCGAGTAGTGAAATAACTTCGGTTTGGTAGTGAAGGCAAAGGATTATGGTTAAAGTTCTTTTATGTTTAAGATAAGAAGCAACACAGAGCAAACCACCAATTTAAATTTACATTATCCATGTGAGGTACTTCTTTTACCATTGAATGCATAAATGCCAAAGGGAACACCAACATAAAAAGATAAGAGTGGTAGTAGCTCATTTTATATCATAAACGTGTACACCATGTGGTAAAGAGACCACTCGCACATCTTGGAACCATAGTTGGGAGGCGATCCTTGAGGAGTCATTGAGATGATGTGTGTGCCCATTTGCATGTTGTTAGATAATAATTTAAACTCTTTTGCATACATTGTACCAAAATATAGACCTGTACTTGAGCCACCAAGTATATTGATTCATGGTTCAATGTATAGTATAGAGAGACTGGGACCTAAAATAAATTTGTTTCCACATTGTATTAGTATGCAACCATAGCCTAATAGATTGACCAAGCAACTCTAGTCAGTATAATGATTTTGCTTATCTTTAAGTAGTAACCTTAATGCCTTAACTATCATTAAGTTTTGTTGCTTAGCTATACCTACAAGTTGTCTATATGTGCTTGTGCCTCTATAGGACTTTCTCCATAAAAACTCAATATACCTTTAGAAATTACCTATGAAATCATCCTTTTAACCCATTGGTAACCGCTTGATTAATACCTATTCTTCTCAAACATATCTCCACCTTGTATGTCTAATTCCACTAAGGGTTACATGAAGGGAGACATCCCCATTTATGGTTGATGCATCTAAAGGACAACACATGATTGAGGTATCTCTCACCAGTCACCATCAATGAAAAACTTTAGATGCTTTGACATTTCATCCATTGCACTTAGGGTTCTAAATAGCTTGCTATGTCACCGCTATAGCTTTTTCATTGGGGGTATCAATATAATATTGTCAATTGTTTTGTTATTGGTACTAATAACGCTTTAGGTCCACTAAACACCCCTATTCATTTAGCTTAACCTACATGATCCTCCAAACTAGCATCTCCTTTGGATGTCTAGCAGGTCAGCAATCACACACTCACACCTCATGTAGTTAGGTTTAGTTCTGCTAAGTCTAAACCTTTTGACTCTAGAGAATACAACCAACTCTACTTTCTTATGTACTCCCACTCTTCATCAAATAGCACTCCATCAATCATACACTAAGGGGTAATTCTTATGAGTTATGACACTCCTGACCTCATCGATCACTAAGCGTGTGTTTGGTTAGGAGGTTGAAGAATGTTCAGTGAGTTGGACCCATTTTTAGAGCTATTTGGTTGAAGGGCTAGGTGTTGGGTTGAAGCCATAGAGGAATATACTTTCGAGATGTGGGTTCCATCTTAGAAATTGTTTTGACCCAGATGGACATTGTCTCTTCTGTGTTGACGTGTGGGGGCAAGCTTCGGCGCCCAGACACCGCGGTGCAAGACAAGCTCTAGCCCCTAATCCCAGGCTCATGGAGCAGCCTCCTAATGTAAGGCTCCTTCTACTAGAAGAGGAAGAACACATAGGAGTGGGGCCCCCATGATGACCAGCAACTAACAATGTTGAAAAGGCCATCCATTCCAACCCATTCAATCCCTCGCAGCAAACAAGAAATTGGATTGACCATGTCCCTCAATCCAAACAAAAAATGGGTCCAACCCAACTCTAAAACCTATGACATGTCCAATCCATCCAATATCATCCAAAAACAAACACATGCTAACGAAAATAGATCGGGGTTGAAGGCTAACCCTTGATGCAACCCTATTTTATTCAGGATGTCATCCGTCTCACAATGGATTGTTTGATCACTAATCACAACATTGTTGTAAGCTGAGTAACATACATTATCATGACTTTTTTGGTTGGGGGTGATAAGCCCTCATGTAACATGAGGAAATAAAAGAAGGTAAATTTCAATTCATATAGCTAAGTGCCACCACCATCACACACCATCAAGATGCCATCAATATCATCCACGATGCAATAACGCCTACCATTAACCATTCACAGTCTCTTAAGTGCCACTAGCATCACAAGTTGGTTCTCTAACATCAAGATTTTGATGATGTCAATGTAAGTTCAAAGATCACAACACTGATGGTATACTTGCTTTCAATAGACCGCTCACAGTTGATAGGTGCAAATCTAAGCAATAGGTAGCGGATCCCTCACACACTTACACAAGCTCACATTCCTAACTTCTAAGGGTGATGATGATCAATTCGCCTTGGTTTAAATAGGTGTGAGTACTTCTTTCAAAGTTATGGAGTTCCGATTATATAAGATAGAAAAGGCCCATCTTGCTTCCTAAAACCACCAAAACCACATGATACTAGCATGTTAGTGATGTTATACCTCATCTAGTAGTATGTAAAATGATGCTATAAAGGGAGAACGATATACCAACCAAGGAACTCTTCATCAAACTCATCAATATTTGCTTTAGATCATCTTATCACACAAACTCCCTTAGTAAGTTGTTTGTCATTTGACATATTGCCCTGTACTTTACGAGTAGAGTACTTTGAACAATTTCTAGATCTGGGCACTGGGTTGGTTGAAATCTATGATCTATGTCTTCTTATAAGGCACTAAAGATCTATATCAAGCTTATGGTGTCGACAAACTAGAGAAGGTCATGACTTATGAGCATAGGACGTGCTTATGGGCATCATGCTTTGTTGGCCCGTGGAGACCAACTCATGGCATCAAAATCACATTCTTCTACCTTGTATACCCCATCAATTACACAGAAGTAGATGACAAAACGATGACAAATGCCTAAACACTAAAGGAGATGACAAACATTGTCATTGAAAGATGATTTTTTTCCACGCTGAGCTCCACAAAGGTAAAGCTATGCCTACCACTTACTTCGGCAACATCGTTGGTACTAACTTGTCACTTGACAAGAGATCAAGAGGATCACCTACCACTTATTCCAATTCTCATCTAATTATTTCTAGTTTCTATTTAATCCAGACTTCTCTGGTTAGGAGGAGGCCTACACAGAGTCGTCGCCCCCTCTACATGCATGCCCCTTGTAGCGCCTAGGCCCAAGCCATGGCCACCCAAGGCCCCGCTCTAGGCCTCACTCGGGCTAGCCACTGGGGCTGTAGATCAGCCTATGACAACTCAAGTCCTTGCTTTAGTTCTATAGTCCCAAGGCGACCATATGTCCAAGGTACCATTTGATGTTTTCCCAATTCAATGTTTTGTAGCAGCACCAATTAATAGTGAACATTCCATGGTGGTGTTTGACACAAACAGCTTGTGCTTTTTCCTCTTCAATTTGAATGTCTTTTGCTAGGGTTTTGTCCTTGGTATATTACATCACATTGGCTAGTGAGATTTAGCTTTCATCATTGATGTTGGGATACGACACTCATACTTGCACATGGCATGCAACAAGTTATTTGGTTGTTCTTGGGAAAACCTTAAGAGTTTTTCATCACGACTTCATCCTTAGTAAACTCTAAACTTGGTCTAGCTTGGATAACCAATTGTTGTTTATGCAAAAATCACTTGGAGGCATTACTTTATGTTGGCTCAAACTTGAAGACAAGCTAGAGTCTGCAAAATAAGGAGATGATACAACCTTTGTATCAACGGTCCAGGATAACCTATGGGACTGCGAACCTGATATCACAACAACATCCAAGTTACAAGTTGCAATGATTGTCGTTACTCGTTACACCTTGGAAGGGCCTGTGACATACCAAGCTCTAGTTTCCACACACAATCATCTCTTATTTCACTGTCAACTTCACCGTCAATTAACCATGATAAAGAATACTCAAATGCTAAGTTAGGGAGCATCATCAATCTTTGAAGATTATTTACAAAATGACAAGTTTATGTCACTACAACAAATTTGCTAACTAAGATGACATTAAGCTTTTTGTCACTAGTACTCAAATATGTATTCCACTTGCTATGAAGAATAATTATCTAGTAGTTTTTTATAAAGTTAAATTGATAGGTTAAGCACAACTTTGTACATTTCGTATCATATGAGGATTTTCCTAAACTAAGCATAGATTTATCTAATTGCAGATATTACCTTGACCAACCAGTTTCTATCACAAAATAATGTGAAAATCTTGTTCAATATAGGTTGAGGTGGTTTGGCTATGTCCAAAGGAGACCTAAGGCACTAGTGCATTATGGAGTCCTAAGTCAAGATATCAATGTGAGGAGAGGTAGAGGAAGACCTTCTTACATGGGGGAAGCAATGAAAAGAGATTTAAAGGGTTGGAATGTGCCTAGAGATCTTTGCTTAGATAGTACTGTTTGGAAAGAAGCTATCGACGTACATGAACCATGACTAGGGGCTCATGTTGGGTTTCAACTCTAGCCTACCCCAACTTGCTTGGGACTAACAGGCTTTGTTATTATTATTGTTTGTTGTTGTTGTTGTTGTTGTTACTGTTGTCTATTGTAGACATGTCCAATCTAAACTCTATTTCCATCAAAGAAAGATGAAACTACTTGGTGCAAGCTTTAGGGCCTATTCAGCAGATCTCCTCCTTCCAAAGTGATTTTGTCTCTGAAAGTGATTCTCCTGGATTCTACGAGTAAAAAGTGATTTTGTGCGACAAGTGAATAAGTAGTACAACTTTTTTAGCCCTCAACCACTTAGATCATTTTTAGACACCTCTCTCTGTGAAACGATATTTAGAAATCCACTCATATGCGATCATCTTTCACCCTAAGTTACAAATATTGACCATAACAACTTGTATTGCATGTGTTTCTCGTCCCTATTTCTTATGATGTTGTTTGTTTTGTCATTCAAAGGAGAAAAAGCATGCAATATTAATATTGATATTGTCTTATAACATGATATTTTACTCAAGGTTGAAAAATAGGCACCAAAATTGAAGTTTTCCTTCTAAAATAATTAATTTCTATTCTTTATGATACTTTTCTAATCTTAGAATCATAACAAATTAAACAACAACTTAAGTTTCCTTGTGTGGTTCATCTAGTAGCTCCTCCAACACGACACAAAATCCCTACAATGATATGACAATGATGTCCTTGTGGCCACATGTAAGGACATGACAAGCAAAGTCCTTGCGTGCCCAAACAGAAGGACAATACATGGTGCCCCGAACTACAACACAAAACTGCATGTTAATAAAAGTACAACAATGCAAGGAGCATTGCACCAATGAAACGTATAGGAACCAAATTTGTGTTGCTAGTCTAAATTCATGTGGTCGCATGTAGCGAGATTTTGGGGCCACTTACCAACAGTGGCGAATCTAGGATTTCAGTATAGGGTATGCCATCCAAAAAATTTCATATACAATTTGCTAAATTTATTTTAGCAATTCGTTAAAATTAACAATGTGATTTGGTATATATGCACTAAGTAACATGATAAAACTTAAATTCATGGTTTAAACTAAACCATCCATAATTGAAATATGACCATAGAAGAGAACCAGAAACTTAGTTGCTATTTTCTGACTATTTTATTTGATGCTTTTGAAGGGATATAAATGTCTTAGATTATACTATCTTCGTAACTTGCCGTGTGGGCTACCACATGGGCCTTTCGTCGTGGCGTGATGACCAGAATTCTACATAAGTTTTTTTTTCTTTTTACACTTTACAATACAGATGCTTATACTGTTATACGTATGTGTATATATATATAACACTCTAGTTGTCGGTGCTGCAGGGTATGCCAGTGCATACCTGGCATACCCTGTGGCTACGCCACTGCTTACCAATGGACTCATCGTCTTTGATATCCAAAAGGAAAAAAACACTTGTAAACATGATTAAGACCCTTAACATAGTGCTCATCGCTAGGACCAGGCGGTGGCGCTCGCCAATCTTTATATAGGGTCATGTGGTGAGCAATGCAATTGGCACAGGGACACATCAAAGAGAAACATGATGTCTTCATATGGCCATCAATGGTGTGCCTAACATATGTATAGGCAGGTAAAGGTGCATCAAAATTGGATCATGTGATGGTGGGAGGAAAATTCAGGTTGTGTGTCATCGATGAGAAGTTGGTGGGCAACATAGAAAAGTTTATGCATGCCATAGTCGTTGACGCTTGTTGAGGCTATTCAAATGACCAAGCCAAACTCATGGTGAATCCAACAATTGAGGATCCCAAAGTTGCACGTCAGGGCTCTCCTCGTGAGTGATGCGACATATGTGAAGAGAGCCAAGAACCTTCCTTGGTGATATATGATCTATTCAACAAGTAGGCCACAAGCTCCCCCAAGGGGTTTGTGCACGTAGAAACATCGCCTTGGTGGGTGTCATCGTGGCACTTAACATGCATGTAGAACTATGCCGCTCCATGTAGATGATGTGCAACGAGAGGCTTGTCTCTCACCATGCGTTGTCACGAAAATAGAGCACATCAATTAAAGGTAAAAAGAGATTGTTGTGGCTTGCGAAAGTTGGGAACTCAAGATTGTGAAAGTGTATGAGCCCCCATTGACCCCTCCTAGCATTGTTGCAAAAGCACCCCATCTTGACTAGTTGGGGCTAGCTTGCACTAGCCATGCTTGAGGCGATAAAGAGCAATGTTGAGGGTGTGTTGATGCTGAATTGTTGATCAAGGCTCTTAAACCAGATCTCCAACGTTGATATGTGGTCTAGCTATGCCAAGGTCGCACGCACCAAGCCCATGGTATCATTCTGTTGTTCGTCACATGATCCCCTTGTGCTATGTTGCTTAGTTGAGAATGTTACACAACCTCAATTTTCCTCAAGTCCATCGCCTCAACCTTATTTTGATCTTGGTTCTACTAGAACCCCATGTGCTATATTGCTTTGTAGGGAATCATAGTTGGTAAGCTTTTCATGAATGCTGACATGCACCTAAACTATTGTGACTGCGCTTAATGATTGTGGCCATGCCCTCTATGGGGAAATGATCTAATGATGCATAAATCTCTCGAAAAGTACACCAAGGGTCAAACATTCACAATCAAGGTTCTAAATAGAGAGATAACGTAGTAGCCTCCTTCTAAAGCTACAAAAAACTATACAAGAATTAGCATAACCTATTTCATTTAGCGGTTTTATAGAAAACATGAAAATTATTAATGAATCGTGTAGGAAAACATATTGTTAATTAAATTTCATCAACATAATACTCAAATACATGTATGAGGCTCTAGGGAACATGTCTCAAGGTCCATGCACTTGTACCATTCACTAAAACAGTCGTCACAGCTATAATCAGTATTCAAAAATCAAGCAATTCAATACTCCCTCTGATTTCCTAAAGAATGTCGTTTTAATGTTGTCTTAAGTCAAACATTTGACTATAAATAAATTCTTTTAGGTTGAGTTTGAAAAATGAAAGTGATGTAAGTAGATTCATCTTGAAATATAGTTTCATAAAAGTATATTTTGACTATATTTTATAAATATTTTATAGCAAAAAGTAATGTCAAAGTTGTTTTTTAAGACCGTGTCGCTTTAGAAAGCGACATTCTTTAGAACTGAAGGGAGTAATTTATTGCATCATTTATTAAATAAATAACACAATGAAGAGACATATATATATAGCTATCTAGAGTGAGCAATATATATTTGCCTCGGTAAATATTAGTGGTGCAAAAAATATGTCACAGCTAAGCCAGTTAGTGGTGTTTAGTGGAGCTACAACGTCATTAGTGGTAATAGCAAAACACAATTGGCAACATCATATACATAGACCCTACGAAAAAGTTATAGCGGTCTATTTAGAATTATGTTCACAAATGATCGTCATCGGTTAAATCGACCAAAGAAAAGATACGTGAAAATGTGTACCCCTTTTTCCTCAAGATCAACAGCATGAAAAGCACAATGTAGACAAGTAACTCATTCACAAGTCACAACTACCCTAGCCAAGGAGTCCAAATGTGTTATGCTCAGAGCACACCATTTAGTCCAAAGCACTTGATAAGTGGTCCTAACAAAAAAATAAAGAGGCCTAACCAAGTCATGGTCTACCAACAAAAATCCATTACAAATGGCAATTTGGCTAGAGTTAGCTCCCAGTGTGTCAGGGAGGACTTACACCTAAAACAACTAATTAGCCCTCAAGATGTGAAATTCTGTTGTAACTCCGAACAATTATCAATAGAACACTATGCAGAGAACAAAGTTGTCCTCATAAATCATGATCTCAAAGGGCCCAACATAGTTTTCTAAAAGGAGTATGATCCCCATAATAGTTTTCAATGTGCGAAGGCATCTACTTACTCTTGCGTAATTGCATCCCTAGTTTTTTCTGTTACAACATGAATGTAGCGACTTATCTAAAGCTATTACTTACTTTCTAAAAAGTTATAATTTAACAGTTTAATCTAGAGCAAATCTCTTCACACCTAAAGACTCTAACGTCATCATCTATCTAGCAATGCAAAATATTGATCTTTGCACACGTGTCTACATCTCATACGCATCAACATCTAATCAGAGCGCGTCCATGTCCTACCCAGTTTCGATATGAAGAAAGAATCCATGTATCCACGTCTGATGCAAGTCCTTAGAGCTCACGCATCCGCGTCTGATTACTAAGGTTTGGTTCAAAAATTATGATCCGATTCAACACACAGGCATTTATCTAGTATTATATAAGTAACAAAGTTATCAAGTACCAAATAAAAAAGTATAATGGTTAAGATGGTAGTAACTATTTTAATCTAAGTTGGCACCATATTCCCAACAAAAAAACTATTTGTAAGTAGTATGGCAGGATCAAATAATTGAATGTATGAAACTATCTAGCTTTACCAAATGCATGCATTCTTAAATCTAAAAAAATACATCTGCGTTGTTATATTTCTAAACACTTTACTAGGAAAATACAATATAATTAATTAAGAATTGAGATATTGGTTATATAGATATTACGTATTCTTAATGACAATGTTTCTCTAGTATTTGCATTAAGGTTACTGGCATTTACATCGATTTCCATGCAACACATTAGCATATACATATTCCTAAATAGTTTTTCGTTATTGTTGGATTAAATTTTGGTGTTTCTAGATTCCAAACCAATACACAACAACAACCGAGTAAACTACTACATGCAAGTTGTCCCCTCAAATATCGTGGCTAACCTTCGTATTCATGTGGTTTTTAGCCGCATCATTTTTAGGTCCTATTGAGACATGCGGGTTTTTGTTGAATAAATGTCCAAGCTAAAATTTTACAAATGAAACAAGATATGGAAGTTTTAAACGTAGTGACTAAGATTGGTTGAATAGGATCAAACATCACATAAATTGGAATCATGATCAAGCAAAGTTGATGCATCGAACAATCCACTATTATGACATATGTGGTAGTCCTCATGGGCCTCGTGATTACACTAGTGACTTATCAAAATAATTAACATGTCAATGTATTTGTATGTCATATGAGGAGACAAAGTGGACTATACAATGATATTATCACATGGCAAGAAGAAATTATATATTCATCCTATTTTTAATATTGACTTGATAATTAGGATTATGTTATTGCCATATTTTAAATAGACAGACAAATGTCTAACTAAAAATAGGTAAGTTAGGCTCCATTAGATCTAAGCAAGGCCAATTTAAAAAACACAATCAATTTTAATATTGTTGACACCACTTATTATGTAGAGATCCTTCTTAGCTAAGCTAGCTATGAGTTGGGCAAAATTGCTATAAGAGAGTACTTATGAAAAGACCAAATTCAAAGAATTTGTTTTTGATACACAAGAATAAATAAATAAATAAAGTAAATTATGAAACTATGCTTTTGAAACAAGGTCTTTGAAGGATCTTATTTTCTTATGTTAGAAATCAACAATAGTTCAAATATTTTCTCCGTTTGGATGGTAATCTTGTGCCTAGGTAAGGAAAACAGTTAGTCTCTGAATTTTCCCCATTGTCACTACATTTTTCTGTATTCGACATTATACCCATTGCAATGGTTATCTAATCATATCAAGTAATTAATCCCATCTAAAAGAAATGAATTGGTCCTTAGGTACCACCTTAATAAAAAGTTGAGCACTATGAAAGGAAGTTAGATCGATTTGGCTATGGTAGCATGGGGCAATTTTCTTGGTAATAATTATAATATGGTAAAAGTATAATTATTTTCATTTGCCTAGTTAGCAGCCCCATCCCCCTCATATTCGTCAACCCTATTGGGCGTCCAATATATATTTCCTGTACCATGGTCTATGCATATAATTTATATTACTAGTAGATCCAGCACATAAACCACATCTATTTAGACATCACAAGGCAGGTAAGATGGGTGGATGAAACTCCAACTAGCAGTAAACAAGATAGCACCACTACCATAAATCTGACAAAGGCCACAATGTGGTTTGAGTACAAAATTCCTTTTTGTGTTAACTATGTGGGGAAAAACACAACAACCTATATTACTTGTAGATCCAGCACATAAACTACGTCTATGAAGCCATCACAAGGCAGGCAAAGATGGATGAGAACCAAATCTAATGAAATGTGGATGAAACTACAGCCAGCAGTAAACAAGAGAGCACCACTGGCCATCAACCTGACGAAGGCTAGCTACAATGTGGTTTGAGTACAAAATTATTTTTTTGGGTTAACTATGTGGCAAAAAAAACAGCAGGCTGTACTACTAACAGATCCAGCACATAAACCAAATCCATGAAGCCATCACAAGGCAGGCAAGAAACGGGGGTGAGGCCCAAATCTAACGAAGCGTGGATTAAACTACAGCCAGCAGAAAACTTGACGAAGGCCGCAGTGTGGTTTGAGGGAGAAATCCCATTTTTGTGTTAAGTATATGGCAAGAGAGCCAAAAACAAAACAATATATGTACAGTGGAAGGCATAGTACACAATATCGCATGCGTTGGTTTTGTGTCTGAACAGCAGAAGAACTCAAGAAGTGCCAGCCGTACTACAAAGAAGACCGATGGCACTGGAAACGGACCTCCAGATCGCTCCATGGTTTAATTAAAACGGGTTTAACTGACCCAAAGAAAGAGGAAATCATCCCTGTAGAGATTTATTATTAGTTGAAAAATATTTGCTCAGGTCGCAGTGCATTTAGTGCGACCACTGCTAGTCAATCGTAGCCTGGTTGATCTATTGCGCCGTACGTGAACATTTTTTTGCCTGTTATGAGGCCGAATTTTCCTATTGGCTAGACGGCTACACTAGTTTTATCGGAGAAATGAACTCCCTACATGTACTAACTGTCCTTTCCGCCTGAAACCACGGTAAAGTTGATGCAAAACCATTGCGAGAGGAGCAGAAAGGAATTCAAACGCACCCCACGGCGAGACAAGATCTTCGGGGCACAAAATCTTCAAACCGGCCAATGGATAGCACAAGGAGAGGGAAGAGGAGAGAGGAGTGGGGTGGTATCTGCACAGTCACAGATGTTCGTTCCCCACGGGTCCAAAGAAAACTCAAAAGACGGGACACGGGAGAGGCCATGCGGTTGCTACAGGAGTTTGCGCAGGGAGCGCGCAAGAATCCATCAGATTTTTGCAGGCTTTCGGTCCCAGGGAAAACAGTAAAGTAACGAGTCCCACATCGGCCATTTACCAATCACCGAACCCGCAGACACGGAAGACAATGGATTGCCCCCAAACCGAAAAAGGATAGCTAAAGAAAGACCAGCGGATTGTCGGAGGGAAGACGGATGGGTACCTGCCGCTGGCGAATTCGAAGAGCTTGCCGCGCGGAGAGAAGACGACGAGCGCGACCTCGGCGTCGCAGAGGACGGAGAGCTCGAACGCCTTCTTGAGCAGGCCGTTGCGGCGCTTGGAGAAGGTGACCTGGCGGCTGGTCGCGTTCTCTATCCGCTTCATCTGCGTCTTGCCCCGCACCATCCTGGGCGAGAGCTCAGCTCCAATCGAATCGCAGCCGGGAGCGGCCGGAACCCAGCTCCTCCTCCCTCTCCCTCTTCCCCGGATCGGCTGGCGGCGGCTCCTGCGGCTGGGAAGAGACGCGACGAGGCGGAGGGGTTTGTTATCCGAATTGGGGCGGCGGTGGAGGCAAAAGTGGAAAACGGGGCGGGGATCTGGGGAAGGGAAAGGGGGCACTCACCAAAAATGGCAAGGGAGGGCGGTGGTGGGAGAGAGAAGAAGGGAAGAGGGGGAAGGGGCGCGGTGCGGGGGGGCGCGTAGGGTTTGGCCGTAGCCAGCCAGCCGCGCGCGCTGCTGCCTGTGTGCTGTGCGTGCGTGCCTGCCTTGCCCGCGCGCGCGCGCTCTCTCTCTCTCTCCTCGCCTCCTCGGCTTTCCTTTTCCGTCCCTGCCGGTGTTGCCGTGAGCGCCGTGTGGTGGTGGGGCGGGCGGCGCAGCGAGAGCGAGCGCAACGAGGCGGAACGGAAGGAGGGAGCGCGGGTTCGGTTCGGTGGGTGCCGTTTCCGGTTTTGGCCTTATTTAGTTCACCCAAAAACCAAAATCTTTTCAAAATTCCCGTCACATCGAATCTTACGTCACATGCATGAAGTATTAAATATAGACAAAAATAAAAACTAATTACACAGTTTATCTGTAAATCATGAGATGAATCTTTTAAGCCTAGTTACTCTATAATTAGATAATATTTATCAAATAAAAACGAAAGTGCTACCATTCCGAAAACTTTTCAGTTTTTCGGAACTAAACAAGGCCTTTGTGTGTGCGCTGCTGCTGGACGGAGACGAAAGGGTATCACCACCACCTAATAAAGAATGCGGGGAAGGGGGAGGAAAGCCAAGCCCGGAATTTCCCATCCGAGGAAAATTATCGCGCCAGCCATTGGCCGGGTGCGCACTGTCTGCCTCTTTTCGGGAAGGGACCGCGTCATTAAAGCCCCACGCCTGCCTGCGCCTGCTGATCCTGATCGTTGAGGGATCCGGTCTTTTGCGGGTAACCGCCGCGAGACCTCGCTATTTGCACGCCCGGTCCGGCCTGGCTTCCCCAAGACGGCACACCGGAACCGACGGGAGGACGAGGACGACGACGACTTGACCGACCCATGGCCCGGTATTGTAGCTGTGAAGGAGAGGTGTGGAATAGACTATTGGCATTTACTTCCCTTAAATTATACAAAAATTTTCAAGATTTTCTATCATATCAAATTTTAGGACACATATTATTTAAGTCTAGTTTTTTCAAAAAATTTCAAGATTTTCTAGCATTAAATATAAATAAAAAACAACTAATTACATAGTTTATTTGTAATTTTTAAGACGAATTTTTTAAGTCTAGTTTTTTCATGATTAGACAATATTTGTTAAATACAAATAAAAATGCTACAATATTTATTTTGCAAACAAATTTTGCAACTAAACAAGGCGGGGCAGCTTGCAAACGCTGTACAGTAAATGCTCTCGCCTTGTTTAGTTCCGAAAAGTGAAAACTTTTCGGTACTGTAGCACTTTCGTTTGTTTGTGACAAATTTTATCCAATTATGGACTAACTAGGATCAAAAGATTCGTCTCGTGATTTACAGCCAAACTGTGTAATTAGTTTTTGTTTTCGTTTATATTTAATGTTTCATGCATGTGCCACAAGATTCGATGTGACGGAGAATCTTGAAAACTTTTTGGTTTTCGGGGTGAACTAAACAAGGCCCAAGGTTTCATTCCCAACGCTCGAACATCTTTCTTTTTTCGACAACAGATGTAGCAATCTCACTGGTGATCCAAAATAGTTAGGGGGTGTTTAATTTCCCATTTTCTTAAAAAATTTTGTGTTTTGGTTCATCATTTTATAAAGTGAAACTAAACACTACGTAAAATTTTTGGCAAAAAAGATAGTTATTCTCCATTTTGGATTTTGACCTCAAGAAACTTTTATGAGAGCAATAAATTCTACATTTTGGATGAAACTAAACATAACTCTGAAAATTTTGACATTTTGCATTTCATTGCTCCAAAGTAATTGACATTTTGCATTTTGGATTCTATGGAAAACTAAACACCCCTAAATCGTTAGCTATTTCTTCGGTCTCGTTAAAAGTGTCTTTTTTACTTTTATTCTTCTTATTTGTCCGTATTCAACTGTTTATGTAAACAATAAATAAATAAATTATTATTAAAGTATTTCTAACAATAAAATAAGTCATAACAAAATAGAAATGAATAAGATAAATAGTCAAATAAGAAGTCTAAAAGTCAAAAATGACATTTTTTATGGGATGGAGATAATAGCTACCTCTCTAGTAATTAGACGAAATTAGATAAATAATAGCTATATCTCTAGTTAGACCAAATTAGATAAATAATAGCTAATTGTTGCTAAAAAGATAATAACAACTAATAGTTATCTTATAGCATTTTTATTACCTATGCATCCAAACACTCTCCAGTTAATTGGTAGCTAACAATATTAAACATGGGCTATTAGCCAGCTAACTATTAGCAGATAATTAATCCAAGCAGAGCCTTTTAACAATGCACAGGGCAGATAATCTGTCTCTTCATAGCTTGTGTGGACTGT